>NC_136647.1:13001926-13641926 GCF_949748355.1 Melanostigma gelatinosum | reverse complement strand
ATATATAGAATATATATATAGAATATATATATATATAGAATATATATATATATATATATATATATAATATATATATAATATATATATATATATATATATTCTATATATATATATATATATAGAATATATATATATATATATATATAATATATATATAATATATAATATATATATATATATAGATCTTCTCCTTCAGAGGCTGGTGACAGAACCTGCACAGGCCACCTGTTGGCAGCTCTTTGCTATGTATATAATGCTAAGAATCTGCTTACATATAAAACTGCTGTTTCATATCTTAATCATTTATAATGCCTCAATATATTACACTGAAAAATAATAGAAAGTAATACATTGTGCCTTGAAGCCCCAGATAACTCTAGATGGGTTTTTTGGAGGTATAAATCCTATTTTTATATCTTATTTTTGACACTAAAATGTATATTATCGTTGATCACTTCAACTTTATTTTCACTTCCTTTGCTGTTTGAACCCAAATTACAATTTTCCTGAACTGCTTCTAATCTTTTCTTTCCCCCCAAATTTACACAGAAAAAAAGCTAGACAGACAGAATCAAATTTCATATTATTTTAAGTCAGATTTGTTTTTCAAAAATGGTGTGAAATTCCGATGCTCAGAGCAAAACATCGGTAGTAAGCTTAGAAATAGGCCAATGGCCCAGCAGCAGATAATAAACCAATGCAAATATTATATTAATATTAGATTATTATTTTCTTATATTATTTTTTCTGAGAATTTTCTGATGTCAATATACTGTAATACACACATGGAAACGGCATAGGTACTTGTTTTTTCTCACTACGCAACAGTGTTATTATTTAGAAGGTGTATTCGAAGGTTTTCTATGCACATAATACTGTATTTATAGTACAGTAATCTTGTCTTTTCACTCTTCACATACATTTGAATTACATATCTACATTTTTTCAAACACAATGTGTAGTTTTTAAAGATTGTATTCCTAAGATTAAGGGTCTATCAACTATTTTACTGGCTGGAGAATATCCCCTGAGGATGAAATAATATTAATTACTGTATGAATAACCAGTAGACCAATGCAAAAACATAAAATGCACACATCATCCACTAGAGGGCAGCACGAGACGCTATTTCAGCCGCCGTCAGTCTCACTCTACATCTGCAGAGTCTGGAAATGAACATACTTATTTGTTGTAACAACTGTAAAGAATAGAAAAATAAAGGCTGAAAGAAAAGGTGTGTCACGCCGCTTTATCTTGTTCGTGTGCAATTGGACAACAGGAAGTCCTTGGGTTTGTGAGCAGCAACAATGCACCCTCTCTCGTCAGTGACCGCGTTGCACGCTCTGTATTGTAACGCTCGTCAACAGCAGCCTATTCTGCCTTCAGCTGCATCACTGTGAATCTGAACCGTTCCACTTTAAAGCTCACACAGCAGTCTCTGAAGAAGCCGGGCTAAACATGGGCACACTGGCTGTAACAGGGATCAAACCTGTGACCTTCTCACAATTTGGACAGTCTGTAACCGCCGGTCCATCCTGTCACTTGAAACACGTACAGCAAACACTGGAGGAGCCGGGCGTTGACCCTCAGAGGGGTTCTCTCCAAATCTGTGATTTGGACTACTGTATTTATACGACACTTAAGAGCGGAAAAAACAATAAAACAAAACAAAATGCAAAAAAAAACATATTTGTGCTGTTCAAGAGAAAAAAGAAGAAGAAAAAAATTGACATCAGAAGACTAACTGCAGCTTCCCAATTCACTTTTCAGCCTGCGTGTGTGTGGCCGGAGAACAGATGCGCATTTCCACAGAAGAGTGAACAAAAGAAAAAAGAAAAAGCTCTCTGTGTGTTCCTGACAGCTGGTTAAAGCAACAGGAACCAAACTCTGAAGAGAAAACCTCTGACTCCAACTGGGGTTTTTTTCTGGCCAATTTAAGCCTTCAAAGTGTCAGGAAGGCCTTCTGGAAGTGAAGAAAATGCATTATGGACGGTTACGACCACATGACTGCAGAAGGTACAATAAGTCAGAACAAGAGCGATTCATAAAAATCTAAAATGGAACTCGTGAACGATTATGTGACCGTCTCCGTCTGAAACTTTCAAAGAGTTTCACAACTCATCAGTGGCTTCTGAGTGTGCATGTCTCTCTGCGGGGAGGCTGCACAATCAATACGTTAGTGTACTAATATACCAACAGAATGAATGAACATCAGCACAGTGATGTGATTTGTTGTTGATCCACTTCAGTTGGTACAGGTCATTGAACAGGAATCCCAAGACACATTGTATTATATCATGGAGAAACTGAACTATACTTAAAGCATTGGTATATTGTGTACACTAGTCATTGAAGGAAGGCTAACAGTTAGCTACCTCAACACTAAATACGGTTAGTTATTGAGCATGCACTAACTGTATTCACCGAACAGCAGAGCTCTTTACTGAAACTTTTTGAATCACAATATGCTAACATGTCAGCAAAAAGAGTCGGTGACAATTTCCTGTGGGTTAGTCCCCGCGAGCGACACCTTTCCCACTCCACATCGTCATTTGATCCATTGTTCATATCAACATATTGATCAGAGCAGCTTTCGACTCGTGCTAGTTATCCCCGACAGAAGGTCTCGGTTGGTGAACGTGCAGCATCAGTCAGCTCAGTCGGTACTGAACCAGAAACCCCAAGAATATCTACATAATGTGAAAAAATATCATGAATAGAATTATGTGAGCTACTCACAACAAGCAAAAAGAGTGAAAAAAAATACAATTACATTTGATTGGCAGAGAGTTGTGTTACATAACTTTTCAAATAAAGTGAGGGACAGTCAGTACACGTTCAGAGAGCCCTAAGGAGAGGTCTGATCAGTGAAAGTGAAAACACCTTGTGTAGCTGTACTATGAGTGGGTGTTTCGCCATTCCAATGTGATTACAATAGCCTCACTATGAATCACACTGAATTAGGAAGAATTACCTTAATCTATAGCACGCAAAAGCATACTGTGCCTCATTCTGCTCGAGGTGATGCTGAAATAAAGTTTGATAAACTCAGCCAGAGGTCTTGTTGCCTGGTGTTGGCAAGTAAGATAAACAACTCGGGCTATTGCTTCTTCGCAAAACACTTTTCACAGTTTTGAGAGACGTTGACTACTATCTGCAGGTGAGCATTGTTTAAGAAACAGTTTGCAGAGTCCTTGTTTTAAAGGAATAGTTTGACATTTGGACTTTTTTACATTTGTCTTTGTGTTCAAATAATAATAATAAAAACAAATAAGCTACAACCTGTTTATTGGTGGGCTTTAGAGGTACTGGTGGGTGTATTTTTGACCTTTGGAGAGAGCCAGGTTAGCTGTTCCCCCCCCCGCTTCCAGTGTTTATGCTAAGCTAAGCTATCAACTCACAGCTCTAGATCCAGTGGTTAAAGGTCCGTTTAGAAAACGTCAAACTTGTAGTTGCAGTTACCTTCAGCCTCAGAGATTGACCGTCACACACCGTTATAATTCTAAACAAAACCAAGGTGGGTCTTAACGGTGGTGGTGCCTTTAAATGTCGGACAGAATCGGTCTATTACAGCATCAGGTTTTTCTTCCTGACAGGTAAAACGTGTATCAAACCTCCCTGACAGATTTGTTTTGGGATCCACCGCATGTTAACTCTACAGTGTGTTTTAAATATACTGCAGTCCTCTTTCAAGTCGCATCAGACGACTAAAACAGTTACGTCTTTCACTTGTTTCTCTTTTGTGCGCTGCATTCTCGTGATAATCATGCACATGTGAGGAATCCTATTTCCTTTCTACACTAGTCTGTTTTCAGTTACGTAGTTCATTACTACAGTCAGTGTGTGTGTGTGTGTGTGTGTGTGTGTGTGTGTGTGTGTGTGTGTGTGTGTGTGTGTGAACATTGCTTTCAGAATTGAGAGCATCACTTGACCTCAAAGCAGTGTGTGATATATGTTCCCCTGGCACACATGCTGTATAGACTCTCTCTCTCTCTCTCTCTCTCTCTCTCTCACGCACACACATCCACACACCAAATCCCTGCTGCAGTCTTTTCAATACATGCAGCCTGATTCACGTTAACCCATAAAACATGTCTGACATATTAATCAGGTCTGCATGTGGGGGTAGCTCTACTATTGCACTGCTGTTAGGGGAGAGGGCTCTCATTGGACCACCTTACGCATCCGAGTGGCCAATAAGAGAAGGCTGAATCCCTCCTCTCCTAGCAACAAGACTCCTTGTCGTCTGAGCGGCGCAATCAGCAAACTGACACCCATCATTTTACAATATGAATAATTTCATCTTAAGAGCTTTGCTGCAGACGCAGGGCAACATGAGTTTACCCTTCCTCACATCACTAGAGGATCTCTGTTCTCTGGCCCCCTTTTCTGCCTCTCCATCTTGGCTGCAGCTCTGCCTTCTGAGTGCACTCACGCAGCTCCTGTCTTACCATCTTAAAGGAACAGTCCTGCATATTCAAGTCCCCCCCCCCTCCTCCTCCTCCTCCTCCCCTCTCCCGTTCAAGGGCATTGTGGGTAATGGTCTGTACTTGTTGACCTCACAGTGCTGAATAGCCGGGCCTCTCAGGAGGGAAAAGGAATACCTTGGCAAAGAGCTATCATTTCCCCGAAGACACTACCAACCTCTCAGCTTCTATTTCTGCACAGATGTTATTCCCGCAGCTCGGCTTGTTTAACATGAACAGTTTCAACAAAAACTACCATAAAAAAAAGCATTACAAGATGCAGTCTTATTCTAAAATAGAGGCTAAAAAAACCAACAGATGGTAATATGGAAATGTTAGCTAGAAAATTCAGATTTTTTATTTTTGAAGGTTTGCTGCAATCTTACAGTTTTTCTCGATTGCTAAGACCCAATCACCCATTCTCTCAAAACTGTAAACACAAAACCTCATCTTCAAGCACCATTTACAAAACCTCCGAATCCTCTTGCAAAATGAAACGTTCGCCTCAAAACAGTTTTACCTGTGCTCAAAATCAAACACTGCTCTCAAATCACAAACAAAGTGATCAAAATAATATACACCATCAAGCAGTCA
Source organism: Melanostigma gelatinosum (assembly GCF_949748355.1). Lineage (NCBI taxonomy): Eukaryota > Metazoa > Chordata > Actinopteri > Perciformes > Zoarcidae > Melanostigma > Melanostigma gelatinosum. Next base: position 13,636,866 of record NC_136647.1, on the reverse strand, counting down.
GTAAACAATACACCAATGAATATAAAACACATTGTTCAAAACATATAGTTCTCAGGGAGAAGTAGAGTTTTAATCTGAAAACAAATTTCATATGAACGAAAACATGTTCGATTACAGTAGTTCAAAATTGATCAGAAATGACTCCTGTGCTTTTCTCTTTGCAATTTCTTTTGTTCATCCTCCTCCTTGTACCCCTATTTGTACAGTACTGTACCCTGCATCTCACAAACGTGTCCTTTGTCTCTGTGATACTGTAATTCTTGTTCTTTGTTGATATGAACCTGCAACCAGTCAAAATCTATTGAGCAGTCAGTACTGTTACTGTAACAAATAGAAAGCACGATGTTCAAGGCCATACAATTTGTTTATTGTACATTATACAGCCTACATTGCACTGTAGGCCTACTACAGCATACAATACTACAGTAAAAGGGACAAAAATCAAAGGAGTCAACATATCATCAATGTGCTTCCTCTTGTCTTTGGGCTGGGTCAGGCCAGAGCACTTCGTCGACATCACCTTCAACCACCTGTTTGCTCTCTAAACTGGCTTATATTGGTTGTGTCACATCATTTGATACAAGTGAAATCAATTTTGAGTGATTGTGTTTAATCAATGACATGTGTTCTCTATTTGTATTTGATTGTTGCCACTTGTGTTTACCAGTGTGGATGACATGTGCATTAGAGTGCAGAATGTGTTTTGAGACTGAGAATGTGTTTGGAGTTTTGCTGAAAAGTCTAAGTGAGATCTGCAAATTGTGTTTTACCATGTGACACAGTTTAAGGTATTGCCACAGACTGCACAATTAGCTAAATGAGTTCAGGCAACTGAGAACTTTGTTCAGCCAATGGGTTTCAGTGTTTTAGCAATTGAGAAAAACTGTAAATGACCGAGTGGCTCCTGCACAGCACCTGTTGCCAGGCTACAGCGGTGCACGTGCACACGGCTCTCTGACCCTGAATTCCTGTCCTTGCCCCTCTTGGGACTCGGGGAGAGCAGAGCACATGTTACATGTCCGTGCAGCAGCCCGAGACTACCAGACATGCGTTGGATTTTTCGGCTATCACGTTGCTTGGGGTGAGCACAGGTACGCCAAACTGAAAAACACAGCGAGTTTGCGTCCACCAGTTTATCAGTTATGTTCAATATCTCACTCTTTGGATATTAGGATTCAAATTAGAGTAGGAAGCTGCAGAGCTGATTGTGAAGAAGAGAAATGCCTGCACTCAAGAACAAAGTCTCCGTCTCATGGCTGTGTGAAATTTGACATGTGGCAATTGTAGGAGCAGTCTGACCTTACACTTGCCAGACTTCTCAAATTTAGCAGAACAATATCTCATGGTCATTATAGGGCCATTGGGGTGGCATGCAGAAAGCGTCTGGCAGGTTGAGGAGCAGATAATTAACTACCCGTATGACCTCCTGTCCTTTTCGGCATCTTCCGTCAAGTCTCTGAATTGTTTAACAGCAGGAACAAAATCCCCCACAAGGCTCATTTAGCCCGGTTTCAATGAGGACAGACAAGGCTCTCTCTTTGAAGTGTGTTCCCTCCGTCCTGCTCCGGCCCCACCTCCTGTCCAGCGGATCAGACCGTTACAGTACGAGCTGCTCAAACACACAACCGCCGCTCAACCTGAGGTGACCCATGCTCTCATCAGAGCCGCCCTCCTCTGGAGGAATGCTGCTGATGGGAGTTTTTAATATTCCCCCGGCCCCGTGTGCCCTCAAATGTGGCGGTGCGGCGTTAACACAAGCTGACACCGCAGATTAGCCACAGACATCAGGAATGCCGCTGCCTTTTTGTGCCACGTGGACTTTGGCCAAAAGGGCCTTCGGGTTGCAACGGCCACAGAGACCTGCGGAGAAAAAAAAAAACGGTCCGCGACAGAAAAAAGATGGACAGTCCTCGGCGTGGCCGTCTTAATGCTAGCTAGCCGTCGAGCTAAAGACATGTGGAGGACGGTGACAGGCGGCAGAGGGTGAGGTCAGAAGACAGATGTTGTTTTCAGCTGGATTTCACCCCGACAAGTTATAAAGTCGTACCTGACTCACCTGCATTTCATGAGTTCAGGCTTCATGGTGCAAATGTATTGTTTGGCAGCTACATGTAATAAATTGCAAGGGTGTTTAATGGGGGCGGGTTGTCCTTCAATCTCAACAACTCCAAAGTCGACACAATCTTTCTATCATTTGAAGTGTTCAGTAAAAAAATTTCAAATTCACAGACGGTGATCGAGGTCGCCGTGACAGTCATGTGCTTCAGTGTAGGTGTGCAGCTGTGCCCACTTCTTGTGTTCTCACTTCAAACTGATGTTGCAATAACTCGACGACCTTTTTGTCTCTGAAAGAAGATGTCTGTCTCGGTGAAGGCAGGTCGATTTTTACTTTGCAACTCCTGTCAAGGAACACTGGGAACAGGCAGCGGGTGAACCCGAGCTCGCTATTTGTTTTGCGTCGCTCCAAACTGAATGGAAATCTCCACACAAGCGCATCTCTGCGGGTCAAGAGGACAGAAACACAACGGGCCGAGGCCGTATGATTGCAGCTATTATTTAGCTCACATAGGAATTGGATGACGCAATTTAAAAACGCACAAAACAAATCCATCAGAGAAAGATGCACCCCAACACCTGAAGTGTGATTCAGAGCTTCAAGCTGACGGTTGAAGCCCCTTTGAAACCTAAGCAGCTTTGGGGCTTCATCAACACAGACACAGGTGATCACAAACATGTGCCTTTTCCAAGCCTTTGCTCATCTGAATAAATTACATGATTTTCAGGCAATAAAAAGCAGGCAGAAGAATAAACAAAGAGGTGACCAATTATTAATCAATCATACATCTTAAAGCTATTTCAACCTCGGTGGAGTCCGAATACGATGATGACATCAGAGTAGATCCATATGCTGCGTACAGATACATTCACAAGAACTGGAGCCAGATTTAGACCCACAGACACTCTGCTGTGGCGACAGTGTTGTCGTGGCATGTTTACAGTAAATATATATTTTCTGACACAAATCAATTATGTGGCGAACATTTGGTGGTTATCTGTCAAACATCCAAATCGGACAAGCAGGGGGAAGAGAGTTTCACGAGACTGAATCATGATTTTGTTTTGAAAGGACTACAAATGTGAAGGTGTTAAGATATCAAAAACTCATTCAGAAAATGATCTCTCTTTAGGGGGAGGGGGCTTTAACGTTACAGAGGAACTAACAACACTTCAGTCTTGCTTTTATTTGGGTGTTTTAGGAGACTGTCAAGTCAGAAATGAATCCGTCTGAGTCAAACACACCACCACAATGAAACGGACATTTAATAACTCTATGGAATGTGAATTTGTCGTAACAATGGGAACCAGATGTTACATTTCATTGGGTTTGTCCTTGGAGGGGGAAAACACTGAAGGACACTTTTCAGCACCCAAATGAATAACTTTCAAACAAACATTGGAACAAAGGTGATCAAAACGTGCTTGTGGTAATAACATAAGCTCTGGTTTTCTTCATGCATTGTAACATTATTGAAGGTGTTTCTTAATTAGCTTTTATTTCATTTGTTTGCGGTGTTTCTGGCGTGTTGACAGAGTAGTGACGATGTACTCTTCATTTGCTGATCTGATCAAAGCACACCCACACAATACAGTAGACGAAGCTTTCAATAGATAATAACCAGGGATTGTTTTTAAACACTGATTGTTTATTTCGTTATGAATATTTAATGTGATACAGATGTAGAGAAGAACTTTTTCAGGGGTTTCAACTCTCTCAGGGACCGTGAAGGAGGCTGTCAGGGCTGCAACAATTGACAACAATTTAAATCAGTCAACCGAACTCTTAAATATTATTAACATATCTTTATTGTGCTTTTTTATTTGTTATGGTTGTCAGTGGACTGAAGGTATCTACAGTCTACCCGACCAGGAAACAGTTTATTACGACAGGTTACTGCCTGACGATTCTTCTTATCTGTGACCGGCCTGTTTATCTTTTTTTTTCAACTGCATCATTAATCGTTTAGTAAATCAAATGAATGAAATTTGCCCATCACACGTTCCCAGAGCACAAGGTCACATCTTCAATTGCTTGGTTTGAAATAACAAATCGGAATGTCTCCAATTAACAGAGCTATGAAAACGTTTGAATGGATTGTAGGTAATAAATGTCACTGAATGTTGTCTTATTCGCATTTGCAGATATTGATCGTGTTTGTTGTTAAAGTTCTGACATTTTATGATCTGTGAAGCTTACGGCCCATAAAAAGTCTGTTCGCTATAAATCATATCTACAGCTCCATCACACAACATGTACAGGTGCACATTCAGCTACTCATCACTTCATCACTAAGCCACTCCTCGACACCACAAACATGACACAAACGCATCAGACATCATCACCAACACACACACTTACGCAAGTGTGAAAATGACAGACTGGATCAATACTTTGTTTAGCTTGAGAGCAGCTGTTGGCGGGAAACTAAGATCACAAGAGCTCAGTTTCAAAGGCCGTGTGGCAGCTGCACTGAGATGCTCAATGCAGGGAGGAGACCTGGAGTTGGGCGGATGCCTCGTGCAGCGAAAAAAAGCTCCATCTGCTCCCCTAAAGTCTTGGATGGTTCTTCGTCGTCAGACCAGTTTTGAAAAGTTGCCCGTGATCTAAATGTGATCAGCTCAGAGCCCCGAGTCAGAGTACAACCTGCCTGGACTGTTTGTGGTGTCGGCGACACGTGAATAGATTCCTGCTCAAACTCTGCTGTTTGCTGTTAAATTCATTGCGGCTCAGATCCCTTTTCAACTGGCATGATTGTGATATTAATGCGTCGCATCAGATTAGGCAGAAGAAAGAAGAAACGCTGATTAAGAAAAGATGTGAGAGGAGGACAAGATGAAAGCAAAGTGCGGAGCCGACCTGTGAGAGTGGGGGGAAAAAAAAGAGTTTGCCTGACAAGAGTCCTCTGTCATTTACGCTTGGAGAAAAAAAAAAATCACACACAGGGCCCCTGTCTTATTTCTATGGCAACCTGAAGGCTATTATCGTACCTTGCCATTCATCATGAAAGGACTTCGGTTGACGGGGAGCGAGACGGGGTGGGGAGAGTTCCCCTGCCCACAGCTGGGAAGCAGAGGGAAAAAGGGAATGAATGAGTGAAAGAACAACGTAGTGCAGGAAAGTTCATTGACTACTTACAGTAGAAGAGTTTATTAATGCGACCACCAGAGACGGCATGTTAAACCCACGGTAGGTGTTTTACAGCAAGCACAGTGTTTTGCGTGGCTAGCGCTCTTAGTTCATGCCTGCTCGACAGTTATTGGGAAATAAGAGAGCGGTGAATCCGGACCCACTGTCTGCCGATGAAGACTGTGCAATAAAGTCGAAAGCTCTAGAACAAGCAAGTAAGGGAATCTTGATTGGAGACAGTTTAGTCAGATGTTTGACATTTCTTTTGCACTCGACTCGAGAGCATAATCTCAGGATTAACTTGTGTTTATGTAAATAACGGCTCTCACTTGTCCTGCAGCTACAGATGGTCAGGACAATATAATGCATGTGCATATTTAAGGCAGGCTTCATTTGTGAAACAAGATTCCAAAAGCATGAAGTCATTGTTTCACCGTTTTTTCCTGTTATCATTTTGTTAAATTCGCACAATGTCTAAAAACCGAAATATGAATGAATAATACCCACAAATCTTCTGTTTAATACATCTGAAGATCACCTGGCTATTATAAACACGCCGCCACACCTGTGTGGAAATATTTACCACACAACCCACTTAAAAACTGTCATTTTCCATTTCTGGATACCAGCAAACTGCAGAAAAGTTTTCTTTTTGTTTGAATTCCATTTTGTGAATGAAATAATTGAATAGATGATACACAGTTTGTTTTGGCAACTGAACCTTCGACTGAAGGGTTTTTTTCAAAGGTTTTTGCACTAAAAGCACAATATTTCTTATCTTTTGCATAATTGTTGAAGATTATTAGATGTGAAACTGAGTTTTAAGATAGTCCTCTTGGGTGAAAACCCTGAATTCAGCTGAATATTGTATGTTTGCGATGATTTTAATATCATCCATGTATTCATTGGGGAGGAACAAACAAATCAATAAACATATTTAGATTAGGTTGGATGGTGATTGAATAAAGCATGCTGAAACGCTGCCTCATCAGCCACTGTTCATTATGTAGAATACTGACAATACTTATAGAAGACAAAGATAGTACGAAACAAAGCGAAATAAGTTTAAGCAACAAACAGCCTACGTGGCGTAACGCTGTTTGCATGCAATGATTCAGTAAGTTGTGAGAGAAGTTAAATACATTTCAGCACAGGCAGCAGTGCTGCTGTTGCTAACTGTGTGAGAAGAGTGAGCAGGGTTAGTGTGACAGTGCATTAGCAGCCAGAGTCCTTTCTCTGCCTCCCCAGAGAGACCAGAGCCGGCATATTAACATTCTCCTCAGAAGGGCCACAGGATCTGCCTTCAATGCCGTCTGAATCCAAACAAAAGACGATATGTGTGTGTGTGTGTGTGTGTGTGTGTGTAACTGTGTGTGGGACACAGAGACAGGCTGTGTGTGTGTGTGTGTGTGTGTGGGACGAGGAGAAAAAAGCAGGGAGGGGGAAAAGGGCTACAGTAGGAGGAGGAGTACAAATGTACCGCTGGCTGCTGTGCATACATTTGTACTCCTCCTCAATGCTGTGACCACCATGTCCTGCTGAATCTAAAAACCTTTTTAAGAACACGGCAGTTGATTTTATTGTCACTGTCCTTGGTTGTCCTCAGCTTTTCTGCTTCTGTGGCTCGTTTAAAATAGTTTCAAAGGACCAACATCTGTTGAAAAATTCATCCCATGGAGAAACGTGTACAAATGAAAAAAAATCCCCCAAAATTGTATCTGACTCATGACGTTTTCGGCCAACAGCAGTAACATGATAGTTCTCTTTTATTTTATTGACTGTTAATGTTTCGTAAGATTCACTTTATGAGAAACGGGATGAGCAACTCCTCCTCCTCACTCACTCATATACTGTTTCTATTTCTATTCATGCACCTGATGTTCTTTGAAGACTGTGTTTTTCAAACCGAGCACATGTATTGGTTACATACAAGGCATAATATGTGAGAGGGCCTTTCCCAAACTCGATTATACAGTAGATACCGGTGCTGCTGCCCGGCCACATTACTGTCATACCCAGTAGCGACTGTAGACAACTGACTTCCCACGCAGAACTCAAACATCTGGCCTTCATCACCGAGGACGTTCTACGTTCCACGGGCAAACTGCACCGTGTCATGCAATCTTTTGCCTGCTCTGCTGCCGTTAAAAGATAATTCACTGCACTCCTATTCTCTTATTTCTGACTGTGATATAGCAGCAATGCGGGTCGTCAACTGTTCCAGTAAGATCGCTACAAATCAATGTGATCTTCAATGGCTTGCCGTTCTGCTGCTCAAAGGATGATTATAGTTCATCCATCCATGTTTTACCTGCTACTTGTTTTTTTATTGACTTTATTGTACCTAAGGATGCCGTGGGAATGGCAACAAACACGTTAAAAACATTACATGAGAGTCACACTTAACATCAGAGATGTAGTCTACACATGATGAATACGTGCGGGACGTCCCTCCAAGAAGCTACGCTACTTAGCGGCTTTATGAGGCTGCATTTGCAGCAGGCGGAGGAGTGCTTTGAGCTAAATGCTAACGCCAGCATGCTAACATGCTCACAATAATGATGCTAACATGGTGAGGATTGGCAGAAATAACGTTTACTTAGCTTAGCATGTTAGCGTGCTCAAATTTGCTGATCAGCGCTGAACACAAAGTGCAGTTGAGGCTGATGTGAATGTCTTTAGTTTTGGGTGTTTTAGTCTGAAACCACAGATGTGGACTTGATGATGGTGTACACCACCAAACCAGCCATGTCATCCTCACGGTACCTAGATGTCACGAGGACGCATCATCTGGGAACCACGAATGTCTGTACAACATGTTGTGTCAGTCCATCACGGAGATGAGGAGATATCATCTCACTGGATAAGTGAAACATTTGACCTCCTGGTGGCGTTAGATGAGGAGTTGGGGTAACTCACTAAAAGACATAATGTATTCATCCTCAGGGCATCATGGAGATCTGTAAAAAAAACAACAGACAGATTGTCATCCCTTAAAAATAGGTGATGTAAAAATAATGGCACGGCACAAAAGACTTTTGTCCTGTGTTTTCCTACTGTGCTACTTTTATCTCTGTCCACCATGACATGTTATAACCCTTTATAATACAGTATAATGCAATTAAAGGCTAAAGCTGCTGACTGTCAATTCATTTTGAGGTCCTAAATTGCAGCATGTGTTGTATTTACACGGTAAAAGAAACTTCTATCTGTCTTACCACTTTATTGTTATGTGTACTGCCTCAATAGATGTTCCCCAAGATGTTCAACATTATCAGTAAAATACAACTGTACGTCATCAATTTAAGAATGATAATTGCTGAGAGTACAACAAGGGTTTAAACTGACCTTTTTCATCGGAAGCATATCAATTCTCATTAGATGGTAGCTTGTGAGTCTGATGTCATTTAAGGACTGACGTCGAAGAAAATACAATCACACATACATTCTAGGCACGCAGTTGATGCTGATATGAAAAATGACTTAAATTCTGTCTGTTTGTCATTCTCTCTGTTGAACCACACGTCACATTCAGATGAAATATGCTGTGATTTGCATACTGGTAATAGCTACGACTGAACAACTCTGTGATCCACTCAGAGGTGCTGCCTCCGCTGACCTGGAAAATGAAACGTCAGATGAAAGCAACATTTTAACCCTGAAGCCTTTGGCCTTGCACGTACAGTACCACTGCAAAGCTGCCGTGCACGTCCGCCCAGAGACACAAGGATAGGAAATAGAATAAACTGACAACATCAGATGTATGGATGTGTACTCCAGAGTCCAGACACAGTTTGTTTTTCTTCATGCTCTTCATGATTTCATTAGTATTACATCGTCTCTTCTTGGCAGAGTGTCAGAGAGGACTGAAGACCGTCTGAACTCACTGCTGTATCACTTTGGCCTCCGCCTCCTCACGTCCACTTGTTTTTCACCCCAGCGCAGTTCTCAATACAGTTACACCATTTCCATACTGTACGCTGACATTTGCCCCCTTTATTATGTTTGTATGTCGCTCATATTTGATTCTGTTGGGATAAGTACAATGCACCGTGTGCAAAGTGCCTTTGAAGTACAACAACACTTGAACATGTAGCACATCTAGAACGCAGACATTTGTGAATAATTCACGAGGCTGTTTGGAAAAGATCTATCTGTACGATCTAAGTTATACGTGTTCTGTGTAAACAGTGTTCAGAGGGAATGCGAGCATGTTTCATTTGCAGTCCTGTCAGTATATCTGCTCTGTGCACATGTGGTCAAACTGCGTAGTTTGTGCCAAGCAGAATTAGAATGAGGACTTTCTTACCACGGCTCAATTTCTTCTTCTTCCCACCCTCCCTCTCAAACACACACACACACACACACACACAGATAGCATATATATGTGCTCATGGTCTCCGCATACACTGGGCTCCAGAAATACCTGCAAAATCGGATAGATTTTGATTAATTATTCCCTTTAAAAACCACCAACAATCATATCTTGCATAAAGGAGATGGCACTTGTTTTTATAACATTAGTAAATCAGCAGTATAACAATGAGTCTCTACTGTCACACTTATTTGGCTAAGTTGTGTTTGGATCGTGTTATGTGTAATTGTGACAGTTACGGTCATGTTTTGCTCACACAAACACACACACAGGCTGCATTTAATGACATGAATTCCTTTTTGTGCCAAGACGTATAAATGTGATGAGAGCCTGCCGCCTCCATGTTGTACGGCCCTTTTAGGTACAATAAAAGTTCCAGGTGTGTCTGCCTCTGTGCAGCGATAAAATGCTCCGAAAATGTTTGTGATGTTATGAGAGAGAGAGAGAGAGAGAGAGAGAGAGAGAGAGAGAGAGAGAGAGAGAGAGAGAGAGAGAGAGAAAGAGAGAGAGAGAGAGAGAGAGAGAGAGATACTGGGTTCGACAATTTGGTTTTGAGTGCAGCACACAGGCAGTAACAAGATGGCGGCGGTCTGCGGCAGAGAGTGTAGCAAAGCTCTGTCCAGGGAGAAAAGGGGAGACAGAAAACGTGCTCAGGGCACCTAGGTGCCAAGTATCACAGCGATTTGGAACCGGGCCCGTTTCACTGGGCCGGGGCGGGCTGGGCGGCGCCAACCACCCACAAGAGCACCTTTAGGTGAAGGGGGCGCGAGAACAATGGAATGGCTGGCTCCCAGACAGAGCTGCCGTACTGCAGTGATAAGGGAACAGGAAGGAGGGAGGGAGGGAGGCAGGGGGGGGGGGCACAGGAGGTAGACACACCTGCTGCTGCCGCTGGAGCAACAGCAGCTACTGTAACAAGCAGCAAGGCCACAGACAGAGAGACCGAGCTGGACTCAAAAGCGAGTCCGGCCTCTCAATCCGCCGTGCAGAGGGCATCTCAGGACTCTGAGCGAGCGTGAGTGAGACCACGTTCACACGGAAACCACAGACCAATGAGGACATGAAGCTGACAGAACCACACTGGCGAGCATATGCTCTGCACTCGGATAACAGATGTGTTTATTCATGCGTTTAGATGAGCACGAGAAATAGAAAATCAGCATGTTTAAATGTTGAGGTTTGCTCCCAGTGAACGCAGTGGAAATAAATCACTAATGGCTGCTTTGTGATTTACTGTAAGCTCTTCATGTTGTGCATTCAGTTGCATGTTAACTACAGGACATGACAGCCAAAAGCCTCTCGCATTAGTAAGTCATTTTCTCCACCACTGCAGGACCAGCTGTGAGCACTACACCTGCCTGTACAGTGTGCATATATATATATATATATATATATATATATATATATATATATATATATATATATATATATATATATATATATATATATATGTCAGTACATATATATATATATATACACACATATACCGGTATATAAAACATTCACCAAGCAAGTTGTCAGTGAGAAACACTGAAAGATCTACAGTCCTCTAAATGGTCGGCCATTTTACAAGTTGGAAAAGAATCGAGCAGAGGCTGGGGGGGGCAAGGCTGCGGTGGGAAGTCTTAATAATGTGGCGCATGCGCACACACACACACACACACACACACACACACACACACATACACACACACACACACAGTCACGGAAGTCCAATGTGAATGCTTGAAGTGATCCCATTGAAGTTAGCTGCTCTCATTGTCCTCACAGTCGTTACTTTTTTATTAGATTAGAGGACATTTGAAATCCGAACGGAAATCTACAAACATTGTGTCTTTGTTCTTTTCCTCTTCCTTACTGTCTCTCTGCATTTACTTCTCTGTCTGCATGTTTTAGCTGAACAAGGCAAACACCGACACCGTGACCTACTGACGCAGACCTGCCGCTTCAATTAGGAAATGCCACTGAATTGAGGAACATTACTACGTTTACATTTTTACACAACAAAAGTGTGCGACACGTGGGAGATGAGACGTGTTGAGATAATGAACTTCTGCAGACAACACAATGCTTTTTTTTTTATCTCAGAGTGATTGAAAGATGGCGTCACAGAAACACAGACGTCCACCCGAAACCCGTACGGCTTAAACATCTCAATATTCAAACGATGATGTGGAGCCGGAGACGTCAGTGGCAAAGTATTTCCGACCGTTGGCAGTGAAAGATCGAGGGCTGCACAAAATGTGGATTCTAGACTTTCACACAAATCAGGCATCCTACAGGCACCGACATCAGTCAGATTCTACTCTCGTTTGTGTGTGTTTGTTCAGCTCTGTTGCATATCTGCTTAGAGATGATTTAATAAGCGTGTTTACTATCAGTAGTTTCTATTACTGATAGTAAACACGCTGTCTCAACTGTCTAACCTGCATTAAACCCTGCTGGAGTCGTTGTGAGGCTTTCTCAACAGCTCCATTCTCTCTCACAGTAAACTGAAACCAGGCTGGGGAGCAAATCTCCCAAGAAGATATGAAGTGCGTGACAACGTGAATGAGTTTCACATTAACAGAAGTCCATGTTTGACCACACAGTAAAAAGGCCTATTTAATGGATCTCTAAATCTCTAAATTCCTCTTCTAAGAAAAGGCAGCTGTTTCTTCAAGCGTTCAAGCTGACGCGGCTAAAAATTGCCTTCAAAATCAAAGCTGAAAATAGAATCACAGCTCAAAGGTACCTGTCTATCAACCACATGATCGCCGCATCACTTCCCAATCCCAACTAATGAAAGAATGAGGACAAAACATCAAACGGCATCGCGGCTCAAATGCAGCTGGAGCTCGTGTAAGAATACGGAGAGTGACTTCAGAGTGGCTGAAGAAGAAGAAGAAGAAGAAGAAGAAGAAGAAGAAGAAGAAGAAGAAGAAGAAGAAGAAGAAGAAGGAGAAGGAGAAGAAGAGGAAGGAGACGTGTAGGGTTACATTCTGGAGGTGTGGATAAAGGGAGGGGTGAGTTGGAAATGAAGCTGTTACTGTGATCACAGATCACCGAGCAATTATAGAAGCAGGCATTCGCCCCTGCAGACACATTTCAACACACTGAACGCTAGTTTCAGGAGAACTGTGAACACTGAGGCGACAGTCTGTCAGCATGACACCCTCGTCGTCAGCAGCTGTAGACTCAAAGTGGCCCCAGAGTACAGTACTGCATCAAAGAAAACCTGGACCCGAACACCGTCTCTCTGGTTCTACCCTCCCCATAACGCCCATTAAGACGCGGCGCACGCTTTTATTTGAACAGCCGTTTTGCTGCAATGTTGCATCGCGCTAGTCATAGTCTAATGACTTGGCACCCACGGGGGTGGCACCCTTGCTGCAAACATACACAAGTGTCCTAATTCTCACTCATACCATGCATTGAGTTTCCCTATTAAGCATCTCCTATTCACACGTAACAAAGACACACAGACAGGAGCAGCAGGTAAAAGAGAAAGATGATCGTTTACATGAGGTCAAACACAAGTGTACCGAGCTTTCAGTGTCACGCTCTCATCAGTACTTTGTGTTGCTCTCAAGATGAGGCGGGAGGAGAGCCCGTAGGAAACAGGAAGAGTCACGATGAATTAGTATCTTTTGTCTGTTATATAATAATAAAGTAAAGTACAGCGCTGAATCCCATCATAGTCTAAGGGTGATTTGCACTTTGCAGCCCAAGTATATTAGATATTATGCACTAAAACACTTCTCTGCTGCATATACATGAATACACGTTTACTGGGATAGTGTCAGCGTATGACTGTGAGTCTCTACAAGTACAAGCAGGGCAGTGTCTCTCCTGCTGAGTGAGGTACTTGTGCTGTTCGTCCATGCTAGCATGTGTAACATTAGTCACCGTGGGTGTAACCTTAGTCATAACTTTGTCATTTATTCATTCATTCATTGATTGTTCCTGCCTATAAGAACCAGGATACTATAAATGTGACAGCGTTTCGGCCATATCACCGCATCTTGTCTGGACAATCCCTCCCTCCCAGTCACATGTCCTTCATACCCACATTCCTCTATCCATCCCCCCCCTTCCCCTCTCCTCTCCCCCCCCCCCCACGCCCCACACGCTGTGCCTGCCTCCGGGTCTAAACCCCTTCCATAACCTGAAATAAACCCAACGCTCTTCCTTTTCGTCCCCCCTCGGTCTCTATTTTCGTTGTGTGGGTGGATCGTATGAACCCTCCCTGTCACAAAGCGAAGCCGTCCCTTCTTCGTTGCGCTTTGTGTCTTTCCGCCATGTTAGTCTTTTTTTTCTTCTTCTTCTTTTTTTTAGGTTACAGAGATGTGTGAGTGCCCCTCGCAGCTCCCAAGAACCCAACCCGTGCACATCACAGCAAAACGTCACAAGTTAGGGTCTCAGGGAATGAGAGAGGTACAGATTGCTTTTTTCCAATTGGCCTTTACTATGCGACATACAGGAGATGGTCTGCTGCATGAGCGCTGTGGCTGAGACTCCAGCAGACAATGGCAGCTACCTCTCTCGCTGGCTTTGTGCTGGGCTGTTACCTAAGACTCAGTTTTGCCCCTAAGTTCGGTCTGGTCTCGGTAAGTCCGCACCCACCGCGCGTGCATTACTTCATGCAAAACCTTTTTCACACTGTATAAGACAAGAAGTATACTGTATAAGACAAGAAGTATCGCGGTATTCTGCGCACGAGTCGAACACCGACACACGCCGTCAATCACATCGCACGCAATCGCACACTCTTCATACAAAAACTGACCACATATCTTCTTATTGCAAGTGAACGCGCACATGTACTGTGCACACGTGCAGTGTAGTCACCACCGAACGGCCATACACACCCAACACGGACATGATGTTCACAGGAACGGCTCTGCCTGAGTATATTTTAGCCTCCCTCTCGCTGTCGCAGCCTTGGCTCGGCCAAATCGTGGCATGATAATCGATAGCACAACACATTGGATTCTTCACTTAAAATGCCAAAAAATGCTGCACCATGCACATGCGCAGCATTGCCAGACGACGGGGAGAGCAGCAGAGACAGAAAAAGGACTGCCAGATTAAAATTGCCCTCCGTCGCTGAAAATGAATGCCGAAGCTCCTGACAACTTATATTATATCCCATCTCCAGACACGGCAGGCTTGTCGGTCCTCTGAGACCGCACCTGTCAATCACGCGGCTCTGGCTGTATGGAGGGGAAAGCCTATTCGTCAGGCGGACAGAATGAGATCTGACTGCCCGTGAGATGAAGAGGAGGAGGAACGGGAGGTCGGGAGGGTGATGAGACGAGATGCGAGGAAGGAGAGAAGGAAAGAGGAAAACTTACCCAGCTGACCGTGATGGCAGAGGCTGCCGCAGTCCTCTCTCTGTGTGTGTGTGTGTGTGTGTGTGTGTGTGTGCGCCGGTCAGCCCGGCAGAGGAACAGAGGAGGGGAGGATGTGGCCGGACAAAATGAAAAGAGAGAGAGATATCTGTGAGAGAGAGAGAGAGAGAGGAAAGAAAGAAAGCTGGAGATTGAAGCAGAGGAAGAGATTTTAGTGCCGCTAGCTTAGGCTTTTGTTGAACGGATCATTCGGACGAGCACATGAGGCTGCTGTCTAGCCGTCTGCTGCTCAGACATCCAAGACTGTTCCATGTGCAGCCAGAGAGAGAGGGAGAGATAGAGAGAGAGAGGGATGAAAGGGAGGGCAAGAGTAAGGTTAAAGGGTTAAAGTAGGTGAACAAGAAATATAGCAAGGATGGGTTTAAATTGAAAGTGATACACTTGATTGACACTGCAGTAAATCTTGAAACTATGGAGGAAAGAAGCCACTAAGACATAACGCAGCAACAGAAACCGTAGAGAATAAAGCAGAAAGCTATTCTTTAAATGCCTTTACAAAATAGGTGCGCAAGAAGATGCATTGTAGCGGGCACGAGTAGTAAAGATGGCATGCACGAGGAAAAGAAACGAGCAGATCAATGGGCCTGAGCCGCTACACGCTCACTGGTAGAAAAATGACAAATGAGAAACAGCACGAGAAAGAAAGACAGGAAGGGAAGAGTTGTACAACAGCAGAATGAATGTGAGACGAGTTGAGGTAAGATACATAACTGACCACTTGGATAAAAATGAAAGCCAATAAAAAATAAAAAAAATGCACCGCCCTCGGACAAACATGCAATCCATTGAAGTACACATGTGCCCACAATCTCAGCACTCTCTGAAGTTTTCCATATCAATCCCAGTTTTACATCAGACATTGAAAAAAAACTAAAAAACGGAAGTTCTTGTTATTAGAATTTTGCTGTTGTGATTAAAAGCTCTGAAAATAGGCTCAGGCATAGACCGGCTGTATTGTGAATAATAGGAAAAGAGGTGTAACGCCTGTTGCTGTAGTCCCTCTACCCACTGCTGTCGCCCCTTTCTCCATGTGACACTACTGCCCATCTTCCCCTGTCTGTCTGTCTCTCTGTCTGTCTGTCTGTCTCCATCTGTCTCACATTTTCTTTCTGTTCCTGCTCGGCGCTTTGGTCTCGCCGTATCACACCTCTCCGTCTGTCTCTGTGTCCTCTGTATTTCCTTTCCCCTCCTCTGCCTTGCATGCTTCATGGATTGCAGGCTCGAGTCCCCGGGGCAGAAGAGAGGCATTGTAGAGGCTCTGCTTACCCCTCTGTCTGCTAAATACAGCATCGAAAACAGCAGTAGCAGAGCGGGGAAAGACAAATAAATGTCATCCATTCATTTCCTCCCACAGCTGAAATCACTTACTCTAAAGGCCTGCTATGCAGAGAAGGAGAGATAAGGAAAGGCAGAGAGGGAGGGAGAAAGTGGTAAAGGGAACAAGAGCAGAGGAAGCAAGAAAGCAGAGGAGAAAAGGAAAGGAAGAAAGAAGGCATACGATATTACATTTATATCTTACAATGTCTCTTTTCAAGCTGCTTTTCATTAAAGGAAAGAAAAGAAATCCTTCTCCGGTCGGCAAGTCCGGTATTCTGTTCCTGTCTCCCTCTGTGTCTGTGAGAGTGACTGGGTATTACAGCGTGCGTTTCATGGAGAAAAAGGAGGGTGGGAACAAGATCGAAAGAGAAAAGGGGGGAGTAAGAGAGGAGAAAACGCAGTTCAGGGAGCGGTAAAGGAAATGTAACTGGAAGCCCGGTGGTGTGGCCCGTCCTGTACTTTACCAGCGTTAGCTGATGTAAAGCAGCAGAAAAGGCTCGTGAAAAAAAGGACGAGAGACAAGATGGTAGGAGAGCAAGACCGATGGGGAGAAGAGGGAATCACCAGAGCAGGGTTCCTTTGACGGACAACATACAACGGGCTGAGATCAGTGACACAAAAAATGGCCTGTGTGGTCCCACACAATCACCCTCTCTCCCTCCACCGGCTTCTGTGAGAGTGCATTCTCTTTCACGTCAAGATCGAATGAAGAAATAGTCATTTACAATTTTTTCTCTGTCTTTCTGATTTGATCATCATCAAACGATTGCCCTTTCTTTCTCTATTGCAGCAGTTTTTGTGTTCACTGCATCTCTCTGGGCCACAGACATCACATGCTGTGTCCTCTCAACACATCACATGCACTTCCTTGCAGTGAAGGGTCCGTTCACGTCGTCTCCGTTTGACAGAGTGTCTTTCTTTACTTTCACTTCCTCTCAGGCGACCCGGACGCTTTGAGTCGGCCGCACGCAGAACTAACATTAGAACAGCTAAACGGGACTATTTATAGACGTTTTCAGTGAAGGCAAAAAAACCTACACTTAGATTCCACAAGGAGGGCGTGGTGTGTGTGTGTGTGTGTGTGTGTGTGGGGGGGGTGGGGGGGTGGGCACTAGGGAGAGCTCCTGTACAGTATGCCTCCTGCTGCATACTGTAACACACTACCCCATGGCCACAACAACACATTCCACACAGACAGGGATGCAAATGAATAAACACTTTGCTCGTCGAGGAACAAAAAGCAGAGTAAGCCGGGTAATTATGCACCGAGAGAAAATACCAACACGCCAGAGTCTCGCTGTATCTACTGTAGCTGACTGCTCGCTCTCTGTCGTACTGCCGAAGCTGCCCCGTACTAAGGGCCCCTGCTGCATTCTGGCCCACAGAGCTCCTCACTCCACCTCCAATCGAACTCGGTGGCCTTGGGACGGAGAGCGAAGGAGTTTAAGTGGAAACAGTCTTTCATCATCACGCCACTCCGCGATCTACACATCTGCACACAGCAGCACACCGCACTACGGGGAGACCATCCCTCCCTCACAGGACGGCATCCACTGCCGGCTTTTATTCCACATATATATATTTATATAGACATATATATACACATCTATATATATATATATATATCATTTTATTTTTAACTGCCATTGCTAAAAAAAAAAATCACATGGTTTGTGACAAATGTCAAGATATTCATTTGACTTTGCCAAATAAATAATGAATGGATAAATAAAGCAACAAATTGGATTATTTCACGTTGTTATCGGGGACCGGGATGAACTCGGGGCTCGTGGTTTTCTTGGTTTGAAGCAGTGAAAGTTGTTACTGGCTGTTTTGAGCACTTTTTCTTCACCACATAGCTGCGCAGAGGAAACATATAAATTATTTTGGTGAAGTGAAACTGAACTTTGTACATGATTGGCTGCCAAGACCGTGTTCTTCCCCCTGCGGCTGTATGGTGTCTCCCTTCAGTGGCATCCCTTCACTAGAGCGGCACACAGACCTCGCTGCAGCCCCCCCCCAACTCTCACACGTTTTCCCCTTTATCCCCTGCATCATGATTGTTTTTAATGTTGTCTTCCTGCCACAAATAATGTCATATGAGAGGCGATTTTTGCCAAGTTCATGCTAGTTTGTGCAAGACATATTTTATATCTCTTCCTATGCCCCATAAAAAAATGTGAAACGTTGTAGGAAACAAAATACATTTTAAAATATTATTATAAAAGCTACAAAAGCACCTCATACAAAGTATTTACAATCAACAGGAAAAACTCAGAGCCCAGTCTGATGCCACACAAAAGTTGGAGTTTAGTAAATAGTCCATCCCGGTGCAGGGCGTGTGGTGTTTCCTCAGGGAAAGCTAGGAGGCTGTACAGTTATCTCCTGTGGTGCCACTCTGAACTATACAACCTACTACCTCAACCTGCGGAAACACTGGAGGAAAGCGTTGAACGGCCAAATGGATAAAATCCATCACGCTGAAGGTAATGTTACAGTTTATTGTGACAGCGCAGTATATCACGACAAAGGCAGTTACTACGACATCTGGAAATTTCAAAGAAAATTTGAGAAACATTAGTTTCTTGTGAATCCATTGATAACACATCTGATAAAAACATCCCGTAATATTGCTGATAAGAAGTCCTCTTTATTCATTTGTAGCACTTACCCATTTGCCTAATTCCGGAATGTTTGCAATGTCGTGTCATTTTCTCAAATGGTCCAGCCCTCCTACTTTTGGGTGGGGTCACAGTGTGAAGATGGGACACGTGGGGTACGTTTGGTAGAGAGCATCCTGTTCGTGACAGGGTCAGTGGTGTTTACGTGAGGGAACACAGGCAAGGAGAGCTTGGTGTTATAAATTACTTTATAACACCAAGACTGGAATTAAGTCGGACAAATTCCAATCTTTATCATTAGCCGGTCAAAAGCTGCTTTGACGATAATAGTTTGTTTTTCTTACAGACAGAGGGCAGGTGTTGTGTTTGCCATGAAGACACATACCTATAGACACGAGCTTGCGCAGCCAGTCACCACAAGTTCGGATCTACGGGTTTGTGGCAGCTGACGTTACCCCTTCAAAGAACGGATAAGAAAGACGAAACCCACAAAAGGTAGAAACAGCAAGTCATTTTACAGTCTGATCCTGTGAACTCCACTCATTCAACATAGCAACCCACTCAGTGGGCGTTCAAGCTAAAGAAACACGATGAAGGACACAGAGCCTATCACAACCCAGGGTTGAGACCTTGATGTCTATGTTGCATATTTACGAGTTTAGTCTTTTTAACTTTTACCACATTTAAGGAATACATCCTTGTCTTAGAGTGAAATCAAATACAGTTCCTTTAATATATTTTTCATATTTTATCAGACCTTTTTCAATGTGGCTGTAAAACATATTTCCTGTTTGTGAGCATTGAAATTAAACCCTGGTTCGCTGAAAAGGCCAGAGCACATGACTGTGAGATGTCTGTCACCTACCGATCACACGTTCTTCTGAGGACAACACTTGTTCTTGAAATGTCAGACAGAATAATATAACGTGTGTTGTTTTAGATTTGGAAATTTAAAAAACGTAAAATGCCAGCTAATTATTAAGGATTTTTTTTATTCAGATAATATGCTCGTGCTGTATAAAAGGCCATCTTAGGCAGTACGAGACTAAAATGCAGCAATATGAATAGAATACCCCAAGGCCATTTGTATTCTCAGCAAAAGGACCAATTACATCTACAATCTACAATCGCCAACAGACAACAAATCAGAAATCTTTCGGAAAATATTCTAAAGCAAGACTAAAAAAAAAGACGTGTTTAATTGCACCTGCGCAGAGTACAAAATATGATGCCAGTTTTTATTTTGGCAGTTTATAAATACAGTTTGTGCAATTACTTGATACATTATTAATTTCCATACTGTGCAACAAGACTGTTCCCCTTGACCTTACTACCTGCAATGAACACCATAAAAACACGTACTGTGAACAAGTCAGGTACGCATCGTACGTTGCGGATTACAAACAACACTTAGAAAACTATAAGTATCATAAATTGCAAACATACCAAGAGGGAAATGATGGTCAGACATCCTCTGGAGTCAGATGGAGTCAGGCTCGAAGAGAAGTGTAGGCCAATGCTAAAGCATAAACCAAGAAACCTATAAAAACAGACATACATATCATCAACAACTGACTTTGAACAGAGCAGAAAGTCGAACGTTGACAGATTCAGATACCTGTGCACACACATTCCTAAAAACCACACAGTCACAAACACGTGGTAATCCAAGCGTACCCTTACAACACATACGAGACTAAAAACTACAAGCACAACGATTCAGTAACAGTAGCAGCAAAAAAAGAAAGAAATAAAGAAAGAAGCTAAATAACAAGCAAAAGTAGGAAGATAACCCTTCGTCCCTTCGTTCTGTCCCCGTTACGCCCTCCTAATCCGTTGTCCAGTGCCCATTTTCCGGCATACAAAAAACCTCAGATCGCCTTCAAAAAAAATGTACGGCAAGAGAGAAATGGCAAAAGGTTGAATGCGGTAAGATGTGGATGAGGAGGAGTGGCAGCGCAGGGCTGGCTACAGAGAAAGTGGAATTTGTGACCAAGCAAAGGAAAGGGTGGTGTTTTTTTTTTTTTTTTGGTGCTTCATTCTGCTTGGCTTTTTTGGATCCCAGCAGGATCCTTGGCTGCAGCTTTCGCTCTTCTTAGTGCTGCCAAAATCTGTACATATTCCTTTGTCTTTAACTCTGTTGCATCAAATCAAATTGAGAGATGAGAAAAGATATAACTTGGAAAAAAAAAAGAAAACAAAAAAAAAAGACAAGGGGGAAAGCACCGGCCAACGAAACTAGAGCGCAAGTTTTTCAAAGGAAAGGACACAGCATGAGTGAAAGTGCACAGCACAGAGGAGAGAGGCTTAGCAGCTGAAGGCAAGGGCAACAAAAAATGAATTTAAAAAAAAGTCAAGATGGAAGAAGGTTGATTCGCGTCAGAATGTTTTTTTTTTGTCTCTGCAAACATATTATCTCCCGAGTGCGAGCTGCAAAACGTGTCTTCTCTGCTGCTACAACACAGCAGCCTTTCCAAAGCTATGCCACGTAGTGAGAGAGAGGGAGAGAGAGAGAGAGAAAGAGAAAGCAGACACTGTTTTCCTCCCTCCAAAATGGCTGAGGGCCGGGAGAAAGCGGCTCTGAGCAAAGAGGAAGAGTGGTGCTTCCCCGTCCATGCTCAGGGGAGGGCTGGGCGATTCGGCGAGCATCTCTCCCCTCGTGTCCCCTCTCCTCACTCGTGCCCTTTGTCCCGTTCGCCGTCTTTCAGACCGGACGAATGGCATACAGCTGTGTTGTCAGTCCACGAGGAACTCTACTCGGCCCACCACGCAGAGGGAAGGCTCCGACTGTAACCGGTACGGCTGGTAGGGCTTAGTGCGCGTCTCCCACGTGCCCACATCCCGATGCTCCACACTGTTGTCTGGGTTTTATG
The DNA here is from genome assembly GCF_949748355.1 of Melanostigma gelatinosum. Classification (NCBI taxonomy): domain Eukaryota; kingdom Metazoa; phylum Chordata; class Actinopteri; order Perciformes; family Zoarcidae; genus Melanostigma; species Melanostigma gelatinosum. The sequence goes on along the minus strand of NC_136647.1, from coordinate 13,615,102 downwards.
CTCTTATTTACTGTCTCCTGAATGTCCCTTACAAGACAAGCGACTCCAGTTTGACGACCGTATATTCTCTATTTATAAAAAGCAATATTTACATGTCAATAACTGTTGAATTATGCTTTAATCTGTATCTGACCATGGTTATTTATATACTAATTCATAACTTTTTTCACTGTGTGTGCCTTGGATTTAAATAAACATACGTGTGTGTGTGTGTGTCTTCAATTCAAAAGGGCTATGGTTTGTATTTTCTTAATTCCCTATTAAATAAAGAAATGATGCAACCGGGTGTGATTATTTTATGTGAGCCCACATAGTTCCTTCCCCCCATTTCCGTACATTTGATCCTGTTGTTCTTCCTTCACAGCGATGGGCTTTCTGTTTCATACAGTGCTTTTCTTGTTCCTGGTAGAGTATACAGATGTGGATTACCACTGTTTTTACACAAAACACTGCTCACTTACAAAATATTTCCATCCTACACTTGAATGAACCCACCAGTGAGGCAACCCACTCTTGAAGAATATTTTCCTACACTTTTGTACAGTTAGACTGCATTCACAGGAGCCCAATACCAGTAAGCAGCTCTCGCTAAAGTGCCCTTAAGTAAGAAATGATAACCCTGTACGACCCTGACGTCTGGAAGAACAAGAAGCAAATTTGTTTGCAATTTATAAAGAGTTACAAATTGCGAAATAAGCCATACTGTATCTTAGAAAAACAAGAATCGCCTTCAGACAGAGATTAGTTCCTGTATGTCAGCAGGTTACTTTGATGAAATAAAAGGACAAATGTTTAGTTCCTGACGTTCGGGACTTGTTTTGCCGCAGTATGCCAATGGGCTGCTGTCTGCTCCTTGGTCACCGCTTGAATCTAAATGAACAGATTTGACTTTCAGGATATTGCCAAGAACCCCCGTCACAGGGCGGCCACAGAAAAAGGGCCTCTCCAAAGCAGAAGGTTGAAGAAAACAGAGCGACCGGCATGGGCATAACCCCAAACCTCGAACAAGGTAACCCCGAGCCTCTCTCAGAGCCTGGGAAAGTGGGGAGGAGGAAGTGGGCTGCGAACAATGGGGAAAAATCAATACCCACATTTAAAAAAAAGATATGATGTAAAGTAAGTGCAGGGGGGAAATGGAGCAGAAGAATACAGGCTTAATAAATATGGATTAATATTGTTTTAGGTACCATCTTCTTACTGTATGTGTCATTATTGTGCCTCTTTGGTCTCACCGTAGCCTGTATGAGTGCTGTACACTACCAGGCCTTCAAAATAAATTCCTGTGACCAGAACATAAACTAATAATCCACATATTGATTTACTGGAGTTTAAGTGAAAGATCTATTATTGGCGTGACACATGTGCAGTTGCTGGCAGAGACATGACATGTTAACTCCTCCCATGGAAGGCAAGGTTATGGAAACCTCTTTGCTTTCATTTTGCCATACATTTTGCATCCGAGAGCCCCCTTTCATTTAAACACAAAAAAGGCTACATAACAAAATCCTCCCACGGCATAAGTGACACGCTGGGATTATGTTTTTATTCGTGCAGGATAACCTCATAAAGAAACGTCAGATGATATAGCTACAACACTGAGGTATTTATGTATGAGGGTCTGTGCTGTCCTGTAGAGACACGTAACAGACGGAATACATGTAATCTCGTCACCAGACTACAGTATAAACCCAGTAACTTAAAATGCCTTCATATTTATGGACCACACCTTCAATAGCACTCAGGATTCCGATACACTCATGAATACTTTTATTTTGTCGGTTTTTACACCGTCATCCTGAGTGTATATTTGTATAGTTGGACCAGTACTACCACTACTTTTAAATCTGCATTATGGTAAAGGAAAAAAACCCATGCAGTCATGAGTGAATATGAATATATATATATATGTACTATTACCTCACTCATAACATGTTTACATCATGTAAATGACTAAACCTAGACACTGTATCCTATTCTCATACTGACACATGGGTGATGCCAGGAAAAGCCACAATCATCCATCCCTCTTTCATTCATAGTGTGTCAGCTGTTTGTGTTGAGGCTGTGAGTCACAGATGAGTCAGTGTGTTGCAGGAAGTTTCAACAAATACCTCTACATGGTACCTCTCAGGCTCTACATGTCGCCTCTCAGGCTAGTCATTGGTAAGTGAATCCTGGGCAGCGGTTGCTTTCCAAAGTACGAGCACATCCAGTCATGTTCCTCTTCTAGACGTGGTTATTGCTTATTGGCATTTTAAAGATTATTAAAATAATTTTCTGAGTACCTACAAGCACAATGTAGGTGGGCAGGCACTGAAGACATTTGATTTTAATTGTTTGGATACACAGTCCAGCCTGTCCGTTGTATTATCTGAAGAACTTGCACGAGTAACTTCGACCTACAGTAACACCTCTGAAAACCACCGGAGCTGTGCTTTCAGAATAAAGGTCGGATGTAGGTAAAAGCTGCAAAATGTATATCATAATAACACACATTCATGATGATGAGAGAATCAACATCAAAGTACCCGTGTGTATGTAAATTCGTTGGACGCCATTGGAGCGTTTTGTCTAACAAAAGGCATTTCTGTCTCCCAAAATGTTGCCGCTCACGACAACCAAAAGCAGACTTAAGGACAGTAGACGTCCCCATCTGTCTCCCAGAGACTCTGCTAGGAGAACAAAAAAACTTTTTTATCCTTTATTCTTATGATTACCTAACAAAAAAGATGGGTCCTGTCTTTGATGCAATAAAAATATATTTCCTTAAAATGTAAGTGATTCCAGTACATTTTAGGAGCATTTTAAGAGTTTTAAGCTTGTTTTGATGATAATCTGTTCATATCGTGAATCACAATTATTCTGGCGAGGATAATCCTGACATGAAATGTTCATTCCTACTCACAAGGACTTAAAGTCGTCATGTAAGTACGAATAATTAGCTGTAAATGTAACCAAAGATCCTGCATATCTTGCTCCATCTCAGCGTTTACTCCCATAAACGTGGACTTGCTTTGTTCCTTCTCTCCCTGGTTGATATTTCCCCTTTATGTGCTGTATTTAGAGATACCTCATCATTGAACTTGACTATTGTGTATATGTCTGTGAAGGCCTTTGTGTAGATGTGAACCCCATGTTCAGCCCAGTGCTGCAGAATGAAGAAAGCCTGCACAATACCCAGTGCAATCAGGACAAGAGAGCAGGATAAAGCAGCAGTGGGAGACACCAGACAGCAGCAGTATTTATTACTGTACATTTTCATTCACGCTCGTACATCTTTGCTTCTTGATGATTCAATCCATTTTATCTTTTTTCCTCCCTTTCATCTCACCAATCTCTCGCAGTTGCTTGTCCCCTCGCTGTTCCCTCCTCTCACTTCCCCCATCGAATATTCTGCTCACGCACAACTGCGGCACCCTTTCTCCAGTCCTCCCCATTAATCCACACCACAGACATCTTGGCCCGCTGTCTCGGCTCCCTCTCGATGTGCACTCAGAACTCTCAAAGTCTGGGCCATTTCAGCAGGGAGTGCCCGGGCCATTCTTCACAGGCCATGAGGCCCAAGACTAGCAGTATATCACGCTCTCCCTCCCTCCGAATACCACGAGATAGAGAAACCTAAGACGGCCTCCTAGTCAAAGGGAAGGTCATATCGGGATAGGCCGCACTCTAATCTTTACTCAACGCACAGTACCGTATATAACCTGTTCAGCCATGCCTAACATTTACTTTCACCATTGCAGGAAAAGCTGCACAAAACAAACGGATGGCTCGGTTCAGCTGTGCCCTGTTTCAAGGTTTGACCAGCTTCTAAAGACAGAGGAGCTGACCTGGAGTCAGAAGACAACTAAATCTTTGCCATTGTTGATAAAACTTTATCCTGAACTTTTTAAGTGTTTCAAATCCCGGTTTGACTGGAGTGCAGTGTTTGACAACATAGCAGCACATTTTATTCATCAGACTGAGACAAAGCACAAAGTAAAACTCTCCATTATGGGTGGCACAGTGCTTCTGGGGATTCTTTGTGGAAGGAGCACAATGACATAGCAGGGGTAAGGCTGTAAGAAGGAGGCAAAAGATCGAATTACTGTATTAATTACTTAATTTCTATTCATCTGCAGGATCCACTGGCTTGTACTAATCACTTTAAGAATGCAGCCAAACGCTCAACATTAACACGTCTTCCATGACAGGAGGAAGAGTGTGGGCCTCGGAGGGGAAGAAGAAATGAGATTTACAGGCAAATTAAAGCGACTAATGCCGCGAGACTTCAGCTCAACTTGTACATCAAGAAACCTCAGGGAGGTCACTTCTGTTTTTCTTTCTTTGTGAAGCGCACTTGTTCTTTACTTAATTGCTGGCAGCTAGTGCACAGTAGCAAAAACAATGCAGATGACAGAAAGTGTATTTCCAGATATTTCACAGCTCAAAACTGGTGGGTGGATCGGGAGTCCCCCCCGCCCCCCACCTCCATCTTCCTCCTCTGAAATGAGGGCTCAAGTTAAATTGTACAGCAGCGCTTTGAAATAGCCCACAGTGCCTCATCAGCCACCCTTCTCTCTTTGCCATTTCTTTCATTCTCTCACCCTCCACTCCTGCCATTTCAGACCCTTATTTCCCTGCCCGCCCTCCCCCTCCCTCCCTCCTCTCATTCATTCAGTTTAATTTTGAACTCTGCGCTGGCAGACAGGCAAAGAGGGGTGGCTCCATGGTTACCTGGCACCGCGCCATCTCATTACACTGCCAATTGATTCTGGCCTGCCGCCATGTCCGCTGCCTGCCCCCCCCCACCCACCCCCACACCCTCCTCCATCTCTGCACCCCAGACTGTCTGCAGCAAAGGAGAGTTCAGAACACACAGGAGGGAAAGAGGCAAACAGCGTCACTTACGTGCATCAAACTGCACGCAGTGCTGCACACATTCAGAGCACAAACAAATACTCAGTCAAATAATTGGTGCACGGAGAGCTTTGTTCAAGACTAAAAATACGTACTGTATTTCTCATACCTCCACTGACACCATAAAATATGATATTATGTAGTCATAACTTAACACAATAAAAATAGAAAATAAAGGTAAACAAATGTTGGAAACTTGTGTTTTGCGCTAACTCCAATATTACTTAATTGCTGTAGACATATATAAGAAAAGAACAACCTTTAAACTTGTTTAATAAAACATATGATATCATTTAGGACCCAGCACTGGGCCATAATTAAGTATGATCATTCTTCTTTCTAATGGCATCATATTGTGATGAAATCATATATCCAGACTTCATGATACACAATTATGTCGTCTAAATTGATAATAACTCAGCATATATATACTAACTCCAAATTTCTCAGAAAAAGGGAATTGATCAGCATTCTGCTCACGGAAACACACCAGTGTCGTTAAATCATAATTATAATCTGATTACTCTGCATTTGTGGACATGCATGCAATCATCAGCGTATAGCTGGAAATACATTTCTATATTATTTCACTTGAAACTGTTTTTGTCAAGTATTCAAGTCACAGAGTATGTACAATAACCTCTACCATGGGTATTTCATCAGGATTAGATATGTATTCAATTACCAGAAAACACGATATGTCATGATCTACATCGGTATCAGTATGAAACGATCTACATCGAGATCTCACAGCCCTTTAAGGACCGTGGTTGCATTGCACTTCTGCCTTCACGATAACCAACTAAGCAAGAATAACTGTGATGTTGAGTGTTCAAAAGGAAAAATAATTAAAGGGAAACATATTGATATGTAATGAACTATTTGTATAATTTGTTTTGGCCAACTGCTTCCACCTGTTACGCTGCAACAGTATCAACTAGAAAATGCATTTCCTGCTGAAAATGCGTTGGAATGCTGAAAGCTGAAATGAATTGTGAAACAATTGCTGAAAATTAAGAAATGGGAGACTATCTGTCTGAAAAATGTTGAAGCCCAAAAGCATTTAAACTGCACTGCTGAAAACCCTTCTGGTTGAAATGTCTAACTATGGTGTCTGTAGCTGAAAGTATGAGGAAGAAGAAGGCTTTGAAAGTTGAAGTATAACAGGATTTGAAGATTTTCTCCATAGAGATCCCATTCAAAAGAAAATTGCAAAAAGCTTAATTCAAAAAGTTTAAAGATTACAAATATGAAAAGTCAAAGCACCCCTCTCCTGAAAGAGCTGAACATTTTTGATATTTGAACAATTTCTGTAGCTTAAACAAATTTCAGAAGTAGTGATATTTGTAGTAATAGTAGTAGAAGTTGTAGTTGAAGTAGAAGTATTATTAGTAGTAGAAGTATTAGTAGCATTAGAATAAGTAGTAGTAGTAGTAGGAGTAGTGATATTTGTAATAGTAGTAGTCGTAGTTGTAGTAGAAGTATCATTAGTAGTAGAAGTATTAGTATTTAGAAGAAGTAGTAGCCTAGTATCAGTAGTAGTAGTAATAGCTGTAGTAGTGGTCGTAGTATTTAATATAACAGTAGTAGTAGTAGTAGTAAAAGTAATGGCAGTATTTGAAGTAGCAGTAGTAGTAGTACTAGTAGCAGTCGTACTAATAGCAGTAGTAGTATTAGTACTGTTAGTAGCATGAATAGCAGTAGTAGCAGTTGTAGTATAAGTAATAGTAGTAGTGGTAGTAATAGCAGTAGTGGTAGTAATAATATTGATGGTAGCAGTAATAACACTAGTAATAGTAGCAACAGCAAAAGTTGTAGTAGAAGTAGTAGCAGCAGTAGTAGTAGTAATACTAGAAATATTAGCAGCAGTAGTAGTTGTCGCAGTATTAGTAAGAGCATTCATTATTTCAACAAAAAAGCCAAATTTTGAGCTTAATGTTTACATACAGTTAATCCATGGGGCTTTTATTTTTAAAGGGTGGGGCTGGGTGGGGGAGGGAGGAGGAGAGGAGACATAATCATAATGTTTGACACACATAAACAGAGGTTATTAAATGACAGGCTTCATCACAAGCATTTCAGTTTGGAATTTCAGTTAGGATTCATTCTGTGGGGCTTTTATTTTATTTTATTTTGTTGTAGTAGTCGTAGAAGTTGTAGTAGAAGTATTATTAGCAGTATAAGTATTAGTAGCATTTGAATAAGTACTAGCTGTAGCAGTAGTGATATTTGTAGTAGCAGTAGTAGTAGAAGTTGTAGTCGAAGTATTAGTAATTAGAAGAAGTAGTAGTATCAGTAGTCGTAGTAATAGCTGTAGTAGTGGTCGTAGTATTTTATATAACAGTAGTAGTAGTATAATAAGTAGCAGTAGTAATAGTAAAGTCAGTTTTTGAAGTAGCAGTCGCAGTCGTACTAATAGCTGTAGTAGTATTAGTACTGGTAGTAGCAGGAATAGCAGTATTAGCAGTTGTGGTATAAGTAATAATAGTAGCGGTAGTGGTAGTAATAGCAGTAGTGGTAGTAATAATATTTATGGTAGCAGTAATAGCAGTAGTAGTAATAGTAGCAACAGCTAAAGTTGAAGTAGTAGTAGTAGTAGTAATACTAGAAATATTAGCAGTAGTAGTAGTTGTCGCAGTATTAGTAAGAACATTCATTTTTCAACAAAAAAGCCTAATTTTGAGTTTAATGTTTAAATACAGTTAATCCATGAGGCTTTTATTTTGAAAGGGTGGGGCTGGGTGGGGGAGGGAGGGGGAGAGGAGACATAATCATAATGTTTGACACAACAGAGGTTATTAAATGACAGGCTTCATCACAAGCAGTTCAGTTAGAATTCTTTTTTCACAGAATCAAAAGGCCAAAGGTGTGTTGAAAGGACAAACAGATGTTCCCTTGAAGTATCTCTCAGCTCTTTGTTTGTCTCAGTGACAGAATTGTGACATTGGTGTCAGTTCTCACACATTTCATAGCCGTTTCAGACCACACAAAGTATTTGAGGCGACCCTCAAATACTTGTTGGGTAGCTTGGAGCTGAAGAAGTCCGGATCGATGTCATATGACTTATCTTGCCCCGTGAGACTCGGTCAGCGCCCTGTGAGACTCGGTTCGCTGCTGAGACTTCATCTTACACAGCATCTGTCTGCTGTAGGTGTGACTCAGACGGTCGCCGCTCACCTCTCCTGCCGCTGCTGGCAGATGCCGAGGTCGTGGCCCCTCGGTCACCGGGGACTTGAGGGGACCAGGAGTCAAACGGATCACAAAGCCATATGACAGTGTGTCTACTGTGCCTTCGATGCCCCCGTATACAGCATAATGGCCATTCATTCATGATACAGTTAATAGTGTAAAAGGCGGACCATGAGCTGCGATGGTTCATCTGCGGTCCAACAATGACGGATGTGTGGTTTCAAATATTCCCATGTTTGTACGTGAATCTCTAAATGTGGGTATAGCTATGCAATGTCTTACACTTTCCGTACACCAACTCATATCCAACCCACCATTCACTCATTCACACCACTGCTTCTATTACTGTACTGTTCAATGATTGGTTAATCACCATACGACCCAAGGCTCACCGTGTAAATAAACTCTTTAGTATATCATCATATTAAATCCCCTTCATGTAAGTTGGCAGACTGAGATATGAATGAAGACACAGATTTATCAATGACTGTACAGGGAAGATCCTTTAAATAGGCAAACCTATCTCATGGTATACACACAACTATAAACAAAATATAGTATGAAATACCATGCTACGTTATTTTGTACCTTTATAAAAAGCTATGCTGCCATTCTGACAATATCCAGCTTCACCCATTCACGCATTAGTAAAAGTAAAAGTAGGCTAAATCTATTCAGAGCAAGACTTTAGAGTGCCACCCAAAATATCTGCAAATTAAACCCAATCAAAAGGGACTCCTCTCTTCATTTTAGTAAGTTCACGACTCGCACACTTAATTTGAGATTCAGCCTTGAGAAAAGATGGAACGATGAAAGACTGCTGCATAACTAAAGTGTCAGGAATGTGAACACGAATCCTCGCTGTTATTGAATATGGGCATATGAGCCAAATAAACATATTCATTTCCTGTCCAAAAACCTGTTATTGTACCGCTTGTGCCTCCACTTATTTAGACTAAGAAGTCTTACACATTATCCTCTGCTTTCACAGCTTTAGTTGGCAAACATTCACACAGATTCTAAAGCCACATATAAGATACTACCTTTTACGTTGACACATCTTCTTAACACGGCCTTCAAACATCAAACTGGTAATGCTTTTCACTCGTGCGACTCCGATCAGTGGTTAGACTTCTAAAGGGACGGAATCTGTCTGCTTCAGGATGAGGCCATCGATTTCATCCTAGCAGGTGCCAGCATCCATCCACCAACACCCCCCCCCCCCATCCAGAACCAGGGAGATGACTTCCAGAGAGAGAAGAATAAATCCATAATTTCCTGTTAATTGGTAATGTTTCTGCACAAAGGTTTTATTTCATGGTCCCATTAATCTGCCAAACTATTTAAATTGACAAAACTCTCAAGTTTCATGCTCAACCTGATGTTTTTTTTTTGCAAAGTATCACAAATGGTTTCAGTGAAAATATTTCAGGATTCTGTACGTCGCTATTCTAAAACATTCTGACGTTGAAGACTTGCTTGATGCACTAATTCAACAGAAACTAGTCTCTCTATTGAGCTGGCGCTGTTATTCAAACACAAGGAATTTTAATAACCTGCATAGCTGACTGTTAGTGTGTGAAGGCACATGGAGTGAAAGATGAGATTACTATAAATAATACCAAATCAACCAAAGCTGTATGTCAGCACGGTCCAAATAGAGGCTTATCTTTTGAATATGTAAGTTGTTTTTTTTACTTACTTTTGTAAATGCCTTTTCTCTACCACTGTACACATGCTGTGTGTATATATACTATATATATATATATATATATATATATATATATATATATATATATATATATATATATATATATATATATATATATATATATATAGTAGACACCATTAATATTTCATTGTGATGACTGTAATGAGGAAAGTCAGTGAAGAGATTTTCCAGTGCGAATCTGTCTCTCTCTAAGGAAGGGTTAGAAATGGGCCTCCCCATTTTGGGGCCCCTTTCCTGTACATGCACACGGGTTGTTTCAGGACACAGTGAACCAGGCTACCCAATCTAGGGAAGGGGCCATGCAGGGGGAACAGTGACAGGACGGCCAAGTGGAAGAAACTCCCATGGAATCCTAGGAGCTCAAGCTGCTGGCTTAATGCTAGAGGGAGTAAAGAGCGCCGGAAGAGAGAGACGGGATTGGTTGATGTGAAGAAGAAAAAAAAGAGAGGGAGGAGCCTGTTCCCCAGGAGGAGACTTGGATAGATTTATGGACTCCGCCAGCAGCGAAGATAAAAAAAAAAAGAAGAAAAAGAATAAAGGTGGTGGTGAGTACAAGTGTCTCTCAGTGTGACAACTTAAACAAAGTAAAGCTACAGTTCAGATGAGAGGCGCTGTAAAGCACCTCTGTTAAAACCACCCAGGTAACAACACACGAGGCTGGAATTTGTGACGTAATATTTGGAAAGTCTTGCTCAATGACTTAATACGTGTGATTTCAGATATTTCTTTTTTTTAAATAACAACAAAGTGCACGGAAGCAGAGCAGGTTTGGGTCGGTGCATATTTAGATGACAGGCCGTCACACCTGCGGTCTTGGGTGAATGGGAGCTGCCACGCTGACCTTTTTCCCGTTGCCCTCTCCCGCCCCTTCTCCGTTTTTCTCTCCCCTTGTTACCTTGTCTCCCCCTCTTCCTGCGTTCCTCTCCTTCTGTTGCTCCCCTTTCTGTTTGAGTGTGTCTGGGTCCTGCTGGAGAGGCTTTGTCTGTGAACACTGGAGCCCGGACCGGCCCACGGGGGCCAGATCCATGAATACCCACACTGTGAGAGCCACTCTTTTCTCTTCACACCACTTTCTCTACTGGAATGCCTGAGCAGTGAGGTAAGAAAACGCACGCACACACCGCCATGTACACACACACACAAGCATACAGTACAAGCACACGCACTTTTTCACTTTCTCTTCCTTGCACACACGCACACACACACACATCCATCCACCGCACTTTGCACACAAACTGAGTGAGTCATGCGGTGATGAAAAGCCAGTGTTTTGTGTGTGAACCCTCTCACCCTGGGCTCACATCCTGAGAGCCTTTCTCCTCCATCAGTCCCTGCCAAGCTCTCCCTCTAATTAAAGACCACTGGGTCCAATAGCATTGGCCCAGCTTTCCCCCAGACCATGCCCCATCCCCGGCTCACCCAGGTCCTGAGCAGAGCAGAATCTATGTGGAATGTGAGCGACTGTGGTGATTAACAACTTCTCAGGGTTTCTAATTCCCCAGTTAATGGTGTGTGTGTGCTTGGCCGCGAGACACAAGCCAACCTTATAGAGAGGCTGGCCTAATAGCTAGACTTCAGCTGACAAGGGATAGTCTACAGAAGCATCACAATAGACTCTGTTAAATTAAGATATGACTCTACTGTGCAGTGCAGAAAGACACAATATTACAGTGGAAACCTGTATAATAAGAATTCAATGCGATTCTGCCAATTTGAGTTTGACATTGTATGTAATGACAGGTGTAATATATTCAATTCAGCAAGACTTTGTGCACTTTGGTCAGCTGGGCGAGTTACTGAGGCCCAAGACGAAGATTCTTCTTAAAGGTGCAGGTCATTCAGTAGACGGTGCAGTTTGCTCCGTTCGGCTGTGATTAATGCTGCAGGACCTCAGCAGCCAACAAGCCAAGCATGTGCGGGAGAGGCCGTTCCATCTGTGTGCAAAGTATGATTCAACTGTGCGTGAACTTGGATTGCACTATTTTAGAGGGCATATTTGTGCCACAACTTGATTTGCACACACGTCTCAGTGAATCGACCAGAGAGTTTGTGCAACTGAGCCACAATCATTTAACGGCAATATGGGCAACTACTGAACATAAAATAACGTAGCGAAGATAACAAAATACCTACGTCCAACACCATAATTATCCATTGCAGTCGCTGTTGCAGTATAGCATGATGGGATCACGCTGTGAAAATGATAAAGTCAACGAGAGGGACACAAAATGATGGTTACAGGTAAAAAGCCAGAGCAGCAAACACAACTCTGCCGTGTTGTGAAAGCAATATAGAAGAGCAATAAGCTGCAATTTTTCAAATGGTCACATAACGCTGCACCAAGAAGAGCTTCTTCAAAAATACAAAGAGCAATATTGAGTCACGAATAGCCATCAAATGTTAAATACTAAATAGTGTTGAGGAGGAATTTGTTTTTGCTGGATTGGTATCGGCTGTTTGCAGCCTGATCCATTTCTGATCCTGTTTGTTTGTTTGTTTGTTCATGCAGGAGAAGAACAGAGGTTGAATGAATCCTGTCCAAACATCCCACCGCAACAGGTGAACAGAAACCCTCTCTACAGTAAATTACCCTGTTAGACACTCGTCACAATTCAGAAAAAAAAGAATAAAAGACGAGTCAGATTCCTGCTATTGGTGACAACAAGAAAACCTAACAGGGCAGGGTTTTAGAGAGACTTGAATGACAGACCTCGCAGCCTCTCACAGTCAGTCGTGCTCGTCTACTCTTGCTTGTCACAGCAGGCTGCCCCCCCCCCTGCCCACATTTGGATTGGCAAACCCAAAATCCAGGCTGGAAAAGTCCTCCCTTTCAGAGACGGGGCGGTGGGTGATGTCTACAGTCTGCGGTATAGCGCCTTTCACCTCTAACAAGTTACTCTTTTACATTTTGGACATCGCTCTCTGGAAGCCGCGTCACCGAAGTTATTTTAACAAACTGCAAAACATTACACCGACATTGGCGGACCGTTACACACGTCTGCTGTAGAAAGTGGAACAGGACAGCCAATGCTCCGAGTCTGTGAGCCGGCGGTAATTAGTCTGTAAGAAGGAGATTCAGAGTCAGTGCAGTCTAGTGCAGCAAACAAGTGGCAATTGACTTCTGCAATTAGCCTTTCTCTCAGGCAATAACAGCTCACTGACTGAAAGCTAACCTGCTCGGGATGCGACTAAGCGATTAATGATGTTTGTAATTCTAAAAATGAACAAATGTCTGAGCTTGTGATTCTTAATAAGGTGCAGTAGAGGTCATTATCCGCTGAATCTATGCCCATTATCAAGGAGATGTAGTAATTGAAGCGGAGGAGAAGAGGATTATTGGGCTTTGACATCATTTAGAGGGTGTATTTGGGTAAGATGGGTCTCAAATTGCTGCTCCACCACCTCTAGACGGGACATACCATCAGCCAGAATCTCCTTCGTCTCTTCTCGTTGCGATTTGCGGCCAGTAGTTGATTTCTGCCCCTCCGGTCGACCGTTCTCTTCGGTGTGTGGGGAAATTATGGATTTCTAAATCTGTCTTAATGTAATTCATTGGTTAATTTGCTTTTGTAATGTTTACAAACATTGGATAAGGAGATTTGATTTGATTTATAATTGGTTTAACAAAGCTAAGGGGCAATTTTGTTGAGCTCAAAGCAGACTCCAATATTCCACAAGAGCACACACTGCAGATTCTGCAGTGTGTGGAAGTTACCCTGTGAAAGTGTTTTGACTGTAAAAGTAACTGCAAGTAGACAAGATATACTGTCGACTAAAATACAAAATGAATCCTTGGTGCCAACACTAACAACAATAAAAGGAGTTATTATTCATTCCCACAAGAAACAAGACCTCTGACCCCAAATTGACCCCATTAATACAAAAAATATATGCTGATATATATTGAAGTATTAAAGTATATTACAGTTGAATTAAAGCTTTACATTTTTAACAACAATTTGTATTGACTTGAAAAAACTATTACAGCATGTGACTGCTGTCTATATTCAGGGGGTTCACTTACAATATGTATAAATACAAATTCTACAAATACACATTGTACCGGAATGATTTCCCTCCATTCCCAGTTACCCTTTAAGAGAGAACACTTAGTGTCACTGTACTCTTCCTCAACTGTGGGCCATTAGTTTAGATGACTCAGCGCTGCGTATCTCTCTACAGAACAACTGCTTTTGTTTCAAAAGCAATAAATCAGAAAACGTTGCTGGGTGTGTCTTTCCAAAACCACTTGAGACATATGATTCAGAATAGTGGAAAAGCCATTATGAGCATTATATTATATATTATAATTATCCTCAATTTGCAATCAAATAACTCAAGTTTGTGTGCGTGTCTAAGGCACTAGGGTGTGTAGACACCACTGTGGTTTCCTGTTCTATTGTGTTTGTCTGGTGACTCAGTTGCACTTTCACTTGTGGTGAGCACATTAAACAAACTGGTCATTCAACCGCATTTCCACCAGCAGAACTCCGCCTGAATCATTTCCTCGACCACACACACACACACACACACACACAAACACACACACACACACACACGTACATGCTCATGCGGGAACTATCGACCATATTTCGCTTGGTCTTGTGCAGTGGTGAGGGTGTGAGATCCACAGATCCACCCAAGACTACGGTGTAGTCTCCTCCGCCTTTCCAGTGCAAGCAGACACACACACACACATACATACAAATAAAACAGAAAACACACACACACACACACACACACACATGTTGTGAGTCAGGAGCTATCGCTGCGAGGCTGCCAGTAGGGACGGATACAGACAGTGGGCAGAGAGACGATGGTCTGCAGTGTCTCTCGTCAGCGCCGACACATCAACCAATCACATTCCTGAAACCCTCGTTACACACTGACCTGCATAATGACGCAGTCAGACTCAGCCGCAGAGCAAGCAGTATTTAAAAAAATAAATAATAAAAATCAAGAGTCATCTGAATTTTTCCTCAGTAACTCAACACTGATACGGTGTTTTCATAAACTTCATGAAACAAAGACATTAATTCAGGAATTCACTGAACTGTAACGCAGCTTTTATGAGCAGAAACAAATGCAGAGTTTAAGCAGCATCATAATTCAGTTTTAGTCAGATTAACACAGATCAGTGAAATAATTAAATTTAAGATTATCATTCCAAACGAGGACAATATCTTGTTGTACATCCTAACACTGAAATCATTTAGATGGCTCTCCCAGACAATGGTTTCAGTTATCTTTGTGTCAGACCACATCTCCAGTCATGTCAGTGAGTCAGAGAGTCAGGTGAAACGTAACGGTCTGGGGGACGGACGGCCGGACGGACGAGAATTGAGACACATTCCTGTCGTGCCCAGTAAAAAAAAAAGTAAGAATCTCAGTTATGCGACTGCCATCCCCGCAGCCATTATGATTAGAAAAATAATAATAACATAATATCTCAGAATCCAACCCAGACAGGAAGTAGAGTATCATGATGCATATTTCAAAGGCTGTCGGTCATTTGACAACTAATGTGCAAAACTGAATGTTTTTTAACTGTAAGATATAAAGAAAATCATTAAAAAGCAGTTGTATAGTCTCGTTTTTACTAAAATACAAAAAAATTAAAAATCCTTGACGCCAACACTAACAAAAATAAAATGAGTTATTATTCATACCATGATACAAAACAACACTTTGAAATTTAATTAAAAAACCTTCTATATACAGTTGATGACATTTAATCTGTGAACATACATAACTGTGAAGAGTGATGAATCCCTGTTGCTTGGCAGAGCCAGAAATGACAATATTTACAGTGAGATATGAACTTTTATACAATGTTTTTTGCCATTATATCATATTTTGCATGGTATCACCTTTACCTCCAAACATAATGCAAGTGTGTGATCGGCTCAATAACACCTGCTTCACAACGGACTCACTTTCCCTTTCACCGTCTTCTAACGTGAATGAGTTTATTTGTCCACTCTTATTGCAAATACGCACTAAGTTCAGCCCTTCCTCAAAGGAACTGGCTCACCTGGACCTCAAGATCACGATACAACAACCCAGTGAGACTACAAAGAGGTGAATTCCCCATGATGGTAATCCAACTGGCTCCTTCTGGTCTGAACTGAAGACTTCAATAAACAGTCCGGTGGTTTGTCTTATATTTTCACATCTTGCATAAACTGGAACATTGTTTTTTTGTAGATTAAAAAGGTGCTGACGCTGCTAGACATAATCATTTATTGTAAAAACTAGCAAGCTCTCGGAGAGAACATATAAGTCTGAACAATTCAATTATTACGTTTTCAATTAGACGAAATGTTTAAATAAAATATATCCCTGCCAGAGATAACAACTGAGTTTGTTAATGTCAAACTGCTCGCTATTTCTAAATCAACATAATTGTTTTGCCATCACATGAACGTGGGCGTAATCTGAGCGGCCTATTTTAAAACATTGAGGGGCAAATTTGCAGAAGGATTGTGCTCCTGTACTATATGCATGTATTTAAATGAGGCAATATGCATGCTGAAAAATCTTTCCTTTCTATGCAAATGAGCCTCATTGCAAAAACTGTCCAATTCACAAAGATCAACATTAATATCCTCACGTAGTTACCGGGAGATTGTTCCCGTCTTCAGGGAGTTGGTGGCAACTGAAGCGCAGGAGTCTCACCAAAATACAAACGTTTAAATTCCTTGCCTGATGTTTTGTTGAATACCTCTGCACCTCGGCGGTCAGGACCTGTAGCTTGCGGTCTAAAAATGTAATTTACCTCTTTTTGTCTGCCATTGTACTGCCTACTGTGCTCTTGGCGCAAAGACCCCGTTTATACTTTGCCACGTGGTTGATTGCAACCAGACACAAAAAAAGGGGGCAAATTGCCCTCAGATGCAAAACTTTGCAGCCGTTTGTCGCGCTGTAATATCATCACCGCAGTATCTTTATGTGAATCCAACCTTGAGACGAGACAGATAGCGGTTGCAAGTGATGCACGGTGCTATCAGTGATAGCCATTCTTTGTGAATTTCCCTGCGAGGAGCTTTATCATTTCAGTATTTCATTATTCTTTAGCACATTTCTCAGATAGACCCAAAAGCTCCGGTATCTGCCATCTATATGTGGTGTCAAATATGACATATTTTACAATAGGCTGACTGACAGACACGGAAGCTGAAAAGCCACATCCCGGGTTGATACTTTGACTATCAAGAGGCTAGGATTTGAGTGCAGTACAGATCACAACCATGCTCTCCACATGAGGCCACGAGAATATGTACCTAATGAGATATATGGAGCATTATGGCTCAATTGTAGAGCGCCGAGATATCTACCCACTTTCACAATATCCCCGACAAAACATTCTTTGTGCCCTAGATGAGCATTGACCTTGTAAGAATGAATGGCTGTCATGGATATCTATTATGCGAACCATAATCATGATTCTGTTTCAGATCAAGGTGAGGGACAATCCAAAGTCGAAATTCAAATGAGATGTAAAGTAGGAAGTGAATGAGTGAGGGATGAAATACCTGGTATTCAGACAGAGACCAAAAGATCCCCTCTCGTATTTGTCTTCCTTCTCCTTTACTCAACGGTGAACAGAAGAATACGACATCTGAAGGCAACATGGTGAGCCGTCCAATTGGCTCTCGTTTTCAAGAGTAGTGAAACGCTGCTGATTGTAAAAGCCTGATTCTACTTACAGTGTGTCATTTAGCGACACAGACGTAATATAGAATCAACACATCTGCAGGTAAATAATTCAAAATATGGTTTTAACCATGAATAATTCTATCCCATCTAACAATCCAAATGATATGCATTCGTTGATAGCAGCATAACATTCTTATTATTAATACATCATTGTGTTTTTGTCCTCTTGGTCATGTACAGAACGCTGTGACTTGTGCAGAAGTACAGCACAGCAAAACATGCCCTCTTCTCTTTTTTTTCTCTTTTTTTTTTTATTACTACTGCTGCTTTCTTTGCTGCAGTGCTCTGTGATTGGTTGAAAACATGTGTCAAGTCACTTGAATGCTGTCAGGATAAGGAGTGTTATTGGCTGGTGCTCCAAACCCCCACTCCACCCCCGCCAACCACCCACCTCCCAAAGCCAAGGCGTAGATGAGTGGGTGAAGCAGATGTGTGCATCAGGTGGGGCTGCACTCCAAACCAGGAGGAGGAGGAGGAGGAGGAGGAGGCACTCGGGGCCATCCCAGGTAACGGAGCACCAGCACGGGCCGCCTTGTCACTATGATGTGTTTTCATTCAAAGAGGGACGACTGCAGGGATGCAGCGGAGGAATAATGCGCTTGTGCTTAGTTCTCGTGGCGCTGTATTTACCCAGAGTGATGAATTCGACTGTGTCGAGTGAATCCATCCCAGAAAATAGCATAAAAATGGCGAAAGGTCATTTGAGGATGAAGTATTTAAGGAAAAAAGCTGGTCATTTGGGCTTACATCGGGGGTTATTTGCCTTACGATGATCACTGACTAGAGGTCGTACCGCTACATAATACGACAAGAGACATGTCAACTGAATATCTATAACCCACTTTTTTTCTCATCGAAGTCAAAAACGTGGCCTCTCTCAAGTCTCGTTCAACCCTCGCTGACTGTACAGATCAGTCACTGCGAGCTCACTTCAGGGAAGCTTATCAGAGCTCAACAGTATTGGCGAAGCTGGCTGGCATCACACAAAGGCCGCACAGTGACAAAAAAAAAAAAAGAGAAAGAAATCAGGTCAAGTCGGTGCTGCGAGTTACTTCATGTGGTCCTCTGCCACACGCCGTTGACACAAATAGCACCGACAACACACGGACAAAACAACAACACACTGACAGGTCCTCGCTCACACAGGAGCGGCCATCGACAATCTGTCGCGTCGTCGCGTCACACCAAACTTGGCAGATAGGGATGGTGAAATGGGAGTGGGGATTATTTTTGTGGTCGTTGGTGCTCGTGTTGTGTTGTGTGTGTGTAGAGCACACAGCAGAGGGTTTGACCTCCACCTGCAGGTCAGCACAGGAAGTGAGACTCAACTTACCGATGGGAAAATGGTTTCTGCCTTCCATCCACTGCAGAAGTCCACAACGCCACCTATACGGAGGAGAGGAACAAGGATGAATAGATCATACGTACACGTGCAGCAAGTAGCCGTCCAAACCAATGCAGAACTACAATTTCGATCTTGTGCTCAACATATTCTTCTTCTTTTTCTTCTTCTATCAGAGCAAGAGTGGCTGTTTTGCAGATTGAGGTCAGGATTTGGCTTGGAGTGTTATGTAACCTGCTATATGGGCCAGAATAACAACATTGCAAGTGAGATCTCAGTTCAAACAGGAGTCACGGTGGTGAGAGACGGGCGGATGCAGACTGTGGCAGCGTCTGTGTTTCCAGGCTATAGTGGCACCGAGCTCGTAACAGACAGACATGCCCCCCAGAGAGTCGTCTCAGTCGTTTCATTCCCCCAGTTTGTGTTGTCCCCTTTTCTCACCCACGCTCTGCTATTCTGTTTCTTACATTTAGTTTTTCCCGTATTCCCCCGATGTCGCCACATTGCCACAATTTGATGCTTCCACTTCCCCCATTTAGTCTCGCTGTGACAAACCGCCAGACACACATAAGTCAGACACAGACAGACCCGGCTCATCTCTGCATCTCGGATCTCATTAGGGTCTTGTCAATCTGTCATCGCCACTTCTGTTTTTTGTCTCTCTTGCTCGAGAAGGGTGGGATATCCGCATTGGTTGCTATGGCACCAGACAGCTCCTCTTTTCCTCAGACAACGGCTAACCGTGATTGTGTGTCTGCGTGTGCATGTGTGTGTGTGTGTGTGTGTCTCAACAAGTCTGTGTGTACACGAGCAATGCACACACATGCGTAAGGCCCCTTGTGTGAGGAGGTGTGTGTGTGTGATGACCATCAGTGTGGTTTACTGCGCTCTCACTGCAATCAATGATAAAAAATCCACTTAAGATTGATAATCCACGACAGGTGAGCGGCCGCGACTCAAATCCGTGCCGTGTGTTAAATCCATCTGATGGCTTACTTGATTTATGCATGAGATGTGGATGGGGTTACAGCTGGCATGTAACTATCTGAGGAGTATGAATCTTAGATTCCAGTGTCTCTGCCTTGCCTCTTCGGTGCTTCTTGGTGCATCCATCCATTTTGACCTGCCGTTTCGCCTCTATTTGCACTCCAGCAGAGGGCAGTGTCTGCTTGACACGAGGCCTCTCCCAAACTACACAAAGTGAAAGTTTCTGTTCAGCAGTGACAGAGATTCATTTCTCAGAAAACATGCACGGACCTTGCCCCTTATGGATTGAAATGCGCTTTAAAAACTTTGTTTTTATTTTTTTAAACCACAAATCAAGCTCAGTACATCAGCGAATGTCAACTACTGGCTGAGAGAACAATGGGTAAGAGTAACTTTTTTTAAACCATCGACTAAACATCTCGGTTTTCAGTGGAAAATATCTTAAGCTCAAAATTATTTCAACTACAATTCGCACAGTTTGTTTTCTAAAACAGATTATATGAATGACAAGGGAGAAGTAGGTAAAACTGACTTGCAATTGTCGAAGGCGAGAGGCTGTTGAGTCTACAAGGACTTGCTGCTCTGACAGCTGGGGCGGTAAAGAAAGGGAGAAGTTGAGCACTTATGAACTGCTCATGTGTGTGTGTGTGTGTGTGTGCGTGAGGAGGCTGTGGTGTTGGGTGAAAGAGGTGTGTTTTTTTCCACCCTGTGGGGCCTCCGGCTGGGATAGGGCGAGGTGGAGCTTTTGGGGAGACGCAGCATGGGGCGGGCTGTTTCACTGAACTCAGTGCACTGTAACAGCACTCGGGGCGTGAGGTCGCCGAGTCCAGCATACCTCCAGAGCGCTGTCTGTTTACACGACTGCCGCTGTGCCGGGGGGGGGGCTCTGCATAACTACACCATCAGATAACAGTCATTGCTCGTATTTATGTTCATCGTCTACCGAGGAGATAAGAACCATTGTTTCAAAAAGTTGAAAAGTGTTCAGGCTACGTTTGAATCCTTCCTTCTTACTGTACATGAATCCAAAGAGTCACAGCGGCCCGGCAGTATAGACGTTTAACAAAGAAACAGGATTTCTGCCTCCACGTATATACAGTCAACCCTTTGTTTGTCCAGTGATCAGGCATAGTGACATAGTGTGCTTCCTCCTTTCACCTTTGTGTTTTAAATGCACAGCGATACTGAGGAAACACGTGATCGAACTGTATGAACTCGACACAACCGAAACATAGCAGACAGCGCCTGTAATGCACACAGAGCAATTTGTATGCCTCACCTGTCCACTGAAACCTTGTGGAGTATATGCAAAATACAAAGCGTAAAAAACATGTGTCACTAAGCCAAAGAAAACCTCTCAATCGCTGCTCATGTATAATTATATTGACATAGGTTCTGCTTAAGGGGCATATAAATGCACTCTATTATCCAATCATGATTGTTGGCTCACAGTTAAGAGTATACTTGTCATAATATGATCGTATTTCAGACGCCAAATTATGCATAATGTGTCTCCAACAGAGCACCCAAAGTTGTGATGTGAAAAAGCATCTCTGAGCGAGATGACTGAGGGGTCAGACTATCTGCAGTGGGTCAGCCCAAAAGGGACCACTTCAACCTCCTCTCAAGTAGCACGGCTCATGGTCAGGCTATTTGTGCAGGAATAGCTCGGGCCTGGCTGAGCCGAGGTGCTGCCGGCCTCTCTGCAGGGCTAATCTGGGCTGAACTTTGACTGTAGCTCCTCTGTGCTGCCGCACTCACATCCCAGAGCCTAGAAGCCAGCTGGTCAGCTCCAGGGGAGCAAAACAGGGATGGGGAGTGACACCCAAGCCCTAGAGAGACAGTGCTCTGACTGTACTGCGAAGGAGGGAGGGGGTATGGCTGTCAAAGGCTCCATTGTTTGACAGGCCTGCATGGTTTCACGTGCGGCTCTGAACTACAGCCCAGTCTGACCCGAACTGTCCAGGAGGATGTAGCCGTGGCCTCCCCGGGCAGGTTAAAGTGTAACCGTGTCCGTGTTTTCTCAGGAAAGTGTGTTTATCTAGAGGACTAACATGGAGGCCCTTTTGTTTAACTAAGTACAGAGGCTCGCCCTCAAAGTAAAGCTCTCTGAAACACAGGAACCAGGTGGCCCTTCTCCGTTCCATCTAACAGTAGTTATAGGTATTTTGCGTGCGAGTGTTTGTTAGTTTGTTTACGTGTGTGGGGGAAAAAGCAGATGGCAGATGCCCCCCAAAAGAAATTTGATGTCAAACAAATCTGCAAGATTTATGGTGAAACATTGGCTGAGCTTGTTAATCCAGCACAATGCAAACAGCACACAAATCCATGAAATGAGAGGCACCTCTTCGTGTGCTGAGAGTGAAAACAGCTGCAGCCAATTAAATGTAAATGGTGCGAGGTAAACGATGAGGCACACCATAACCACGCAATTATAATTTGGAACTTAGAAATGCAAGGCAGTCATTCTTTTCTGACATCATAACCAAAAACAAGAACAATACACGCGCCTTATTTGCTACCGTCGACAGGCTAACAAACCCTCCAGTGTCGGTAGCTGCTGAGCTCCAATCCACCTGGGCATGCAATCAATTTGCCTCCTTTTTTACTGACAAAATTCAGAAAATTAGACAAGCAGTCAGTGCCTCCACATCAACCACAGGATATGTGTTGTCCCGATCTCTGAATAACATCCATTCAAATATCATGACACAATTTCATTCAATCGACCGTAGAAGCCTAGAAGACATTATACAACATCTGAAGTCATCCTCCTGCTGCTTGGATATTCTACAAACACACTTTTTCAAAAATATTTTAAACTGCATGACCACTGATCTCTTACAAATTGTAAACACATCCCTTCTCTCAGGTGTCTTCCCACAAGCCCTAAAAACTGCAGTCATTAAACCACTCCTAAAGAAGGCTAGTTTAGACTCCGCAACGATGAAAAATTATAGGCCAATATCAAACCTCCCATTTTTTTAAGTAAAATAATTGAAAAAGCGGTTTTCCAACAGCTGACCAACTTCTTGGCCGTAAATAACTGCTTTGATGTTTTCCAGTCAGGCTTTCGACAGCACCACAGTACTAAAACTGCTCTTGTTAAGGTTTTCAACGACATCCACTTAAACATAGACAATGGCAGAAGTTCAGTCTTAGTGTTACTGGATCTCAGTGCTGCATTCGACACCGTCGACCATGCCATACTCCTAGAAAGACTAAAAATCTGGGTGGGACTCTCTGGCACAGCACTTAACTGGTTTGAATCCTACTTGAAGGACCGAGAATACTTTGTGTCTGTAGCTGATTACACATCAGAGCTGACTAAAATGACATGTGTTGTTCCCCAAGGTTCAATACTGGGACCTCTTCTGTTCAACATCTACATGCTTCCACTAGCTCAGATTATGGAAAGCAACAAAGTGTGTTATCATAATTATGCAGACGACACACAAATCTACATAACTATGTCACCAGGGGACTATAATCCCATACAAGGGCTGGGTAACTGCATTGAACAAATCAACAACTGGATGTGCCAGAATTTTCTTCAATTAAACAAAGATAAAACAGAAGTAATTGTTTTTGGTACCAAGGACGAACGATTGAAAATCACCGCTCAGCTTCAATCACTGATGTTAAAACCCACAAACCAAGCCAGAAATCTAGGTGTAGTTATGGATTCAGACCTCGACCTGAACAGCCATATCAAGACAATTACAAAATCAGCCTACTATCACCTGAAGAATATATCAAGGATTAGAGGACTTATGTCTCAACAGGATTTGGAAAAACTTGTCCACGCATTTATCTTCAGCAGACTGGACTACTGTAACGGTGTGTTTACAGGTCTCTGTAAAAAGTCCGTCAGAAAGCTGCAGCTGATTCAGAACGCTGCAGCTCGAGTCCTCACTAAGACCAGGAGGGTGGATCACATCACTCCAGTTCTGATGTCTTTGCACTGGCTTCCTGTCCAACAAAGAATTGACTTTAAAATCCTGCTGTTGGTTTACAAAGCACTGAATGGTTTAAGGCCAAAATACATCTCTGATCTGCTGCTACCTTATGAACCATCCCGACCCCTCAGGTCGTCTGGAACCGGTCTACTTTCTGTTCCCAGAGTCAGAACTAAACATGGAGAAGCAGCGTTCAGTTTTTCTGCTCCACATATCTGGAACAAAGTCCCAGAAAGCTGCAGGTCTGCTGAGACCCTCCGCTCATTTAAATCAAGATTGAAGACTTTTCTATTTGCTGCTGCCTTTAATTGAACCACATTCAATTCATATATTAATCAATTTCCTGCATTTCTGCATTTTACTACTGTATTTTATTTCTTACACTGTTCTTAATTGCTGTTAAATCTCCTTTTCTTTTGCCTTATGTTTTGATGCTTTTAATGGTTTTAAAAGGACTGCACAATATATCGCCATTTCCTCCGGGACCGAGTTCGTGCAAGGCGTACACTATAAAACGCAGATCGGAAGAGATCTTTTCCAGACGTGGTTTGTGTGATTGTGATTGTGTAATTGCAGAATTGCGGCAGTGTATGGTTGAGTGCGTGCACGTAATGTCTCAGGGAGACATCGATTATTGTTTCAATGTATGTTTTAAATCTCCTTTACTTTTGCCTTTAATGCTTTTAATGGTTTTATGTGAAGCACTTTGAATTACCTTGTTGTTGAAATGTGCTATACAAATAAACTTGCCTTGCCTTGCCTTCTATTTGAATATGCCAAGACAGGCAGAAAATACAGTGTCCTGTAGTTTCTAAACTTAAAGAACTTTCTAAACTGGAATCTCAAAATGTACGAAAGGGAAATCAGATTTTACGGCAAACCAGGGGGTCCGTGGTATCTGAGTCTCCTGGAGAAAAAGCAGGTCGGGCCATTCCTCCTGACTTAGACATCTACATGTACAATATCTGAACTTCAGCTTTTCAAGTAAACTTCAGTTTCTAAAACAGGGACGATGATGGTGACTTTGATAAGATCAAAATCAAGCCGTCTCGCTCATATTTGCCATCATTTCTTTGCTTAGAATAACACTCAATCCCCAATCAGTGTTTCCCATCCATTCCCAGCTGCATGAATCACTTTTGGGCTGAGAAGCAAAATGTGCTCATCGCATTACAAGCCCTCCGGTGACATCAACACATTCATGACAAAATGTTAGAGCTGGGTGTTGGCTGCTCAACTGAATGCCTTGTGGCAGCTGTACACCTTCGTGCAACAATATTTAGTTTCGCGTTAAAACCTTACAGCGCTGACACGGTCTCCCAAATACTCCTTTCAGACCAAAGCATGCATCCAGAGATGACCTGTTTGTCGTTCAGTGAACAGTCTTAACTGATCGGAGTTAGTCACTCAGTAGTCGACACAGGTCTGACATTGTACAGCTTTTGTATGCATGAGGAAACAGGTTCGTACAATAGCTGCAGGGTTAGGGGTGTCCCGATGGCGGAGCGGATAAGTCGCACACTGTAACTGTGACGTCCTCTGTTGAATTCCACAGGGAGACATTTGTTCTCTCTCAATCTCTCACCTCATTTCTTGTCTGTCCCTAAACCATCACCTTACACAGGGTTACACAGAAGAATGTTTAAGTTATCCTGACTAAGTCTTAGCCAGGCTGGCTTTGCTCGGTGATTCAGATTTCAAACATCTACTGCCCAGCCCCAGTATTTACCCACGTCCATTACTGCAAGTTATGAAGAGGGACTGATGCGACTTGTGAGTGAGCAAACACGTGTCGAGTTTGATGAATGAGCGACCCTGAATAAATGTTATCAGATACCGTAGACGTGATGTTCAGGTAAAAGGTTGGACAATCACCATCGCAACAAATGAGCACACAAGGAACTGTTCCCTTCGTCCCTTTTGTGCTCACTCACTCATGTTGGGTTTCTTTTGAGCGCTACAACTTTAAGAAATTAGGAATTTCAGAGCAAACCAGGCAATATATATGGGAGCTTACCACGATTAGGGGAAACTTTGGAAATGTACACTTTTGTCTTTTTTCCAGCTAAGGAAATGCACACTCAGCAAGGATATCCCACATACTGGAAGCAGATTGAATGCCTTTTCCCTGGCCCAAAGGGTCTGTATGTTCCACTCACGCTGCTGCTTCGGCCCATAATACAGACTTGTTATGAGGAATGGATAGCAGGATGGAAAGGAAACTGTTGGCGACAGATTGCATTTAATAACCTAGAACATTGAAATGTGAAGTTCATTGCAAAAAGATGAACGCCGAAGGACAGTGAACTTTACAGAGGTTATACAAAGTTTTAACTTGCCCAATGTGACGGGTAGTTGCTTTATGATAAAGTAGCCGGTCCCTTTATCATGAGGACATGGTTTTCGACAAAAAAATCATTGTACAAGTAGCTCTGGATGCATAAAGAGTATACGCAGAGGATGCATGGTGTGACTGTCTGAGTGGAAACAGGATGGAGCGAACGCTGGTGATCTGTCTTCCTAGAGAGCAACCTAAAAAGTGTAATGGGCCTCACTCCCAACTCTCCTTTGTCTCTCAGTTTAACTGTAACCACACTGACTCTCTGTCATTTAGATAATATATATTCTGCTATCTTAATCTTTACCTTATTAACTTGACTCACTTCCAGTTGAAGTTACCACCAAGTGCAAGTGAAAAGCACAAAGAAGAAACGAGTGACCATTGTGGTTGAAGGGATAATTGAATGCAGCCTTTCCTCAGGGATGAGGGAGAGCAAGAGTGAATGCAGGGTTAATGCAGTGTTTGCTTTCTCTACTCACATATGGCCATCCCTCATGCACTGATACAGCTGTTTCCAGTTTGTATTATTTTTCTGTGCAGCCACATAAGCTATGGTAGAGAGCCAGAGTAATAAATCGACAGGACCAGTATATTGTCTAATGTGAGTTTATTGCAAATATATCGTATCGCCGTACGTCAGCCAACAGGAAACAAGGAAATTGCATTGCAGACCTGCCAAAGATAGGATTCCACAGTCTGTCCACCAGAGAGGACTGACAAGTTAATTTTTCTACTTCAGAAATGTCCAGCTCGGTATGTATCTTGGTCTATATCGATGTTGGTATCTGCCTAAAGAATCCAGTATTGGTGGGGCGGTACTACAGTACACACAACCAGAATACAAGATCATCCGAAACAATCTGAAACATTCATTTCTACACTAGAACACATGTAAATAATACACTGGTGTTCAAGTTTGGAAAATATTGTATTCCGTTTAAAACTGTAATAAGCTTTTTGACAGGAACACCAAATTAAATCATTCCCTGGGATTAGACTAAGTCGCCAGTACTACGGACCCCACTGTAAATACAGAATCTAAATTTACAAATCTGAAGCTTTATGCTCATTATTTTGCATTTGCTAGCCCCCAAAAACCATGAAATGACAGAAAATCCTAAATAGATACGAAGCTGGTTCAACATTTAGTAAATTGAACTGAAGAGGCAATTTTCCTCAGGACAGGGCAGAAAAACCAAACTAAGAGTGAAGGTAAAATGCCAGTGAATGAATCGTTGAATAACATTCATCCACTTACAAGAAACAGGACTCAAATGGGACGTCCATGTCATGTCTTTTTTAGCGGAATATTCAAGAGTGCAGTTGTTTGCTACCAGAGAAAATCCACAGATAATAAAATGAATGAGAAGGATTCGGTTGCAGGATCCTGGTATTGTGCATCACTGTGACAGCATACTGAGACACCTGAACAGAACAGATCCATCCTTAATGTTATTAGAAGCACATTAGCATTTCATACAATAACGAGTCAAAACGCCTGCTGGGAAAAAGATCTATAGTCTAAACCCTCTGTATTAAAGGAGCACTCAGAACAATGTAGCGTTGCATTTGCTGTTGTCGGACTCACGGTGGACAGTTTACAAAAAAATCATAAAAATCAATGCAGCAGAACCAGATAGTTCATGAGCTATCGGTACCATCTGATTGGGCAACCTCTTGGACACCGTTTTATCTTCCTCTATTACTGCATTTGCATACAGATTTTATTATTATTACAATATTTTTTGATACCACAAAGATGTTCAATGATGCTTTCTAGTTTCATCTTTTAACAGATTAAAACCCCATTAAATTTCAGATATACCGCATATACTGTAAATTCCGCCTCCTTTGCCAGGATAAGCACACCCAAACTCCAACCAGCCCATTCCCCAACACTAACCATCTATAACCTAAATCTGTACCTCTATAAACAGAAGGCGACGGGACAACATTTTGGCATTAGAGGCTCCCTGGTTTCTGTTTGTAGTCCGACTCGTATCGACCAATCACGCTCCAGCAGGCTTTGGTTGAATGCAGGTTAACAGTCGGTGTGGAGAACAAAAGAGGGAGAACACCACCGTCTATCGTCTGACGAGGATTTCGATTTAAAAGTAGCTACTGAGATTGTCTTAACTTAAACATAATAAGCTGATTGGTTGAATTTTTGGAGGCAGTACACCGCAGGATGTTGGTGAATGTTGTGAGGATACAGTTTATTATGAATGTCTCACTCTGAAATATCAAATGTACATGCACTCTATCAACTGGATTATGCCACATACGTGCTATCATCGTCTCTATATGACATTGTTTGATTACCCGTTCTTATGTTCCCTTAAGATTTAGGTATTAGCAGGTTGATCGCACCAGCTAGAGTCCAGGACGGCCCAAATATGTGCAGGGTTTCACCCAGAGGGGTGCTCTACATGAGCCGCTCTGGCCGCTTCGCTCCTCTGCACACTACCGCTCTGTCACGTGCGTTACCTGAGGAGGACCAGGACGGCAACATCTGGATATGTTCTGAGGGCTGTAACTCTAGAAGCTCTTAATCCCCTCACAGTATGTTGTTTATTTTGGTCCCGTTCTCTGGTCGTCAATAGCCGGATTTCTTAGAAGCAAGCACCGGGTCACTGGGACTGACACCGGGAGGCCCCACAGAGCCGAAAGAGATCCGTACGGACGCGCTCCTCAAGCACCGTGACCTAAGCCGTCGTTCCCATCAAAAGACAACAGCCAGTCAAATAAGCAATGTTTGTAAGTCCAGTTCACGTCTGCTCCGTGCAACAACATCGTGAGCATTCTTCTGTGAGAAGCTGTTTTGTTTGGTTTCCAGGAAAAGCAGTGGAGCTCAGAGTCAGTACATCACAATGTATCAGATGTTCCCTGTGATCCAAATGTGGACCTGACAAGATGTTTCTTTTATTAAATGACTGTCACAGAAACAGAAATCAACCTCGCAGTATAGGTCACTAGAGAGCGGAAGTAGTAGCCAGAGTCAATCCATCTATTGCCATTTGCCACCATTTTGACTGAGTAAACTTCACATCCTGAATACATTAGGATGTAGTACTGGATTACTCATTGTTTCAAATGATTAGATTATATTTATCCATCTCTGCTCTCCATTATAATAACAACTCAAATGTGGGCTTCTGTGTGCTAAGGTATGGCAACTATTACACTTCCCTTCTCTTCAACTTATGACAATAACTACCACATGCTGCAACCAGACAAAGGGAGGAGTGTGACGCAGCCGACGAGGAGGCAAGTTGTCAAAGGCCGACAGAGGCCTAATAGGAACAGACAGAGAAGACAGAAAAAAAGCTTAACGTAAGGGGAGAGGGGGAGAAAAAACGAGATGAGAAGGGGTCAAAAGGGCAGAGAGTGAGGAGAGAAAAGGGGGAACAGCGTGGTCATATTTTACAGCCGACAGCGAGCGTGTGGTCTGGCAGGAACACCAGGAGTTAGTTTATGAGAGTCGTTTCTTTTGGGGGGCTGTCCTACCTTAAAGAAATGAGCGGGTTCAGGCCAGTCATCTCTACCGTCTGTCTGGACACAAGGCTCCATACTGTACTGATCCTTCCTCTTCATATAGCCCATCCATGTGTAACCACAGACTCCCATTAATCCTGACACATGTGATGCATGCAGTATATTAAGGCTTCCTGCATGTGGGGTGTCGGGTCTCAGGCACACCTGAACGCAGAGTCACTCCATAATGACGAAGCAGTGAGCGCTGATATGACTACAACGTGTTGGTGAGTTTAGAGTTATAATCCACATTAAACTAAAGCTCTGACGTTCTGAAGAGAGATTTTAGCAATATCTATTCCATGTGGTTAATATTAGACCTGTTAGACCTCTTCTTCTTATTTTATTATTCATATCCAAACAGCTCACAGCACAATTACATAAAAAGGTTGGATGAATTCGAAGAGGACACACATGCGTGCGTATTTCTAAAGTGTGATGCTGCTGTTTGGGCTGAACTGTATCACATGGATGCCTCATCATGACAGAGGCATAAACTCAAATACCTTCTGTCTTTTCTACACGCAGTCAGCCAAGCAGAGGGTTTCACTGCCACTAATGCTTTGACCTTTGGTTTGTTTGGGGTATTACTCCAAACGGTTGAGTGAAATGTGTTGCGATCGCTGCTATGATTCGGTCTGTTCATGCCCTATAAGCCTCGTGCCAGTTACAGCAGGGAAAACGCTATTCCGTCACATCCTCTCACCCGCCCTCAGCTTCATTTTTGCCCTTTAACAGCGACTTCATTCTCCTGATTGCGATGATCCATCCTCATACCGATGATGCACCGCAAAGCAACATGAAGAACTATTCCTGTAATTCACACCTTCTTCATTCTCTGTGATGTATTTCTGTCTCCTCTGGAGAGGCACGTTGGAAAACAGATGTTCTTCGTTGAATTAATGGATCAAGTACAGATGTACAAATAAATACGTTAATAAAGAGGTACAGGCCGGAGGAAAGGTTGGTATAAAAGTGAGGTGATTGTGTAAATGATGTCTGATTGACAATAGGTGCATATTTGGGTTGAACATAATAGCATTGGGGTAGATGTTTATGAGTCGTACATATGATTAATATTTTGTTAATTCAGTTTGAGTTAATCCAACTTGTTTATACAGATTTGTATAGACTTTGGTATGTTTATTCTTCATTTTTGTTATTTTGTAATTATTTGTTACATGTTCGAAATAAAATAAAAATAAAATCGATGTGTTCAACATCACTGTGCAATATCTCCCCTGAGAGATCATCCAATTCCAGAAGAGCACCGGTCCAGACCCAAACATCAGGTCTGTCAGCAGTAAGGAGCCTCAGGCGCCGGCCGCGGCAGCGTAACCTTCAAGTCCGGCTGTTGTTATTTTCCATAGAGGTCATCGGCTAAGAATGTGAAGCATGCAGAGCCTGAAACATGACTTTCTCCTCCCAATAACCACCAACACTTTCCTTTGTAAATATTTCGAGTCCACTCCTCCACAGTACCTCCATTTCCGTTTGTGATAGATCTACGCTCTAAAGCACATCTGAAGGACCTCCATCATCCTACTGCATAGGTCTGGTCTCCTGCTGTGCCTGGCACACATTCGGTCAGTATTTCCAAGAGCAGTAATCATTTGAGAGACCTGTGGCTCTGTTAACCTGTTAGCCTGCAGAATAAGCGTATCTAAACCTTGAACTGTACATAATATGAAACTAAGGATTGCAACTAGACAATCATTGTTCATTCAGTTATGATTAAGATAATTTAATATATCTATAATATTAACTTTCCAACAGCTACTTCTAGGTATGTGCTGACACATTATGAATGTCATGGAGATATGCTGTTAAACTGTAAACTTCTGCCATCTGCATGTTGTTATTGATCACAGAGCTACAGTGAGTTAGTTGGGATAGGATGTACACAATTAGTTGAATGATACATTTAATGTAATTGATCATGATTTACAAAAG
The DNA here is from genome assembly GCF_949748355.1 of Melanostigma gelatinosum. NCBI lineage: Eukaryota > Metazoa > Chordata > Actinopteri > Perciformes > Zoarcidae > Melanostigma > Melanostigma gelatinosum. The sequence continues at coordinate 13,583,447 of NC_136647.1, read as the reverse complement.
GCAAATAGGCAACTGTTTTCTTATAGGTTCCCCATTTGAGTCGATTACTATATCAGAGCTGTGTCTATGTAAGGTTGTTGTTGTTTGTGTTGCTGCTTTCAGCTGTGGGTCTATTTCTGATTGGGTCCAGAATTTAGTTGTCTGGACACTTACTGCGACTCTTTTCTAAACTGAAATATGGTTATTTTCAGCTCGAATAAACATTTGCAAAACAACTCATGATACTTTTAATTCTTGCCACTGTCTTTGTTCACCACCGCCAGAGTGATCAATTCTGCCCTCGTCCGTCAACATCCATTTAAGGTGCCAACAACACAGCTGCCCTTAAAGGGGCAGTGTGTAGCATTCAGGGGGGGATCTATTGGCATAAATAGAACGGCACACAAGCTAACGCACAAGGGAAAAGTTTCAGTTGGGTGCAATCTGCAACCTCACCTTTAGATGCCTACAAATCCAACACACTGCGCTTTTAAACAAGCAGCCGCACTGTCCTAGCAGTTAGCAGACCATACATGTTTCTCTATTGCACTCATCATACACAGCACCAAGCACGCAATCATCCACCGCGTCCTTTGGGCTCCTGATCATGTGGTTAAGCATAAATTAATTCATTTTATTACTAATAGCGGGTTCGATGAAAAACAGTATAAAGCAACAATTTCAAAGAACACAACGACGACTGCAAAAACTTGTCAGAAATATCGAACATGTTTTTGTTGTTGTTTACAAAGCAAACTCACCTACAACGATGAACTCTCCAGAGTGTGAGAGAATCTACTCCCAACGATCCAGACTGAATGAGTTCATAATGGTTTCATAACTGTAATAAATGTCTTGATTATTACTTTACAAGTACAGGCGGCTGTTACTTGAATCAACAGGAGTGAATCACACTGCCCTGTTGCGTCCTGTGTGTGCGTGTGTTTTATTTCTGGACATGTGAGATGTCTGAACAAATGAAACAAAAGAAAACAAGACATACCCTTAGAGAACCGGAGCAGCTGAGTCTAATCCAGAGATGAGCCACAGACCGGCCGACGCATCATGAAATCCAACAAACACAACACACGCCCCCCCCCCACACACATTCACAAAGACATAAATAACTGCTCCACTGTATGAGCGGTATCGCAGCAGTATCGTACAGTTTGCTAAAGGGCATCACGGCAGTTAGACCAGTAGCTACAAACTTCTATATTGATCCTGGTGGAAACCACGTAAACTTGAGTAACTTAAGCCGTTGGTGAGGAACTTACCCCTTTTTCTACACAAGTCTGCTTGTTGACAGTCCTTCAATTCCAGCTCGGCAAAGTTTGTTCCTCAAAAAAATGCTTTTCATCTTAAGATGGAGGCAGAAAACTCTCCGAGCACAATTCCTTTGCTCTGACTTCATGTTACTTTGAGTCCGCCGGGTCCAGCTCTGCTTCCCTCCTGCTGGCTGCTGCACGAGCTGCTAACATGGCAGCATTGATCAACAACCCGTAGGAGTGAGAGAGAGAGAGAGAGAGAGAGAGAGAGAGAGAGACCAGTACGAGCTCAAACACAAACACACACACACACACACACACACACACAGGTGCATGCCGACTCCTAGTGCATACGAACAACAGAGGCATAGAGCGCTCAGAGGAGCTCAGTATGAAACGGCTCCTTTGCCAGTGGTTCTCCTTATGTGGGACTCCAACCTTACTCCTCCTCCTCCCTCTCCTCCCTCTCTCCCCCCAACAGTTCCAGGACAGAGTAGAGAAAGCACTCAGGAGTTGCAGTTCTAGGTTCAATAGAGCCCTTTTCTTTTTACTTGCGTAGTTCACGAAACAAACTATGTACGAGAAAGTTAAAGTGGAGCAACACAGTGAGGGTTGTTTTTCTTCGTACCTCATACAGAACGAACAGAATGGCCGGAAGCATTTGTACGAACTGAGTTCATGTTTGCAACCGTTCTGGAGATTAAAACCCATAAGCAGACCTCCAGCTATTCCTCCGACATGGAGACTAGAAGTGAAATGAAACCAGTGATGTTCTACGTGTTCATCTCTAGAAGTTATTCAACGTAATAAAAATGATTGTTGCTCTCAAAACCCCTTGTTTACTTAGAAATGCATACATTTCATGCTCTTTCTGACCAAGAGTCAAAGCTATGGAGATACACTGAAATGCAGCATGTAGTTCACTGAGCACGTCGACAGCTGCTGCGTTATCACGAATGCGTTACTGAGCCTCATTAAGATTTCTCTAAACGACATTCAGAAACTATGCGTTAGCGACAAGTGTTATGTGTACCCGGCAGGCAAGGGGAGGCCAGAATGCCCATCATGACGGTGTTGAAATTCCAGTTTGATAAAAAAAAGAGGCAAGGGGTCCCATCGAGGCTTCTGGAAACATTAATGCCTCCCTTGGGCACAAGCTGGCCTCTTCCTGATTCTGCTCGCTCTCACTTGCCCAATACTCTGAAAGACCAAATAGTGCTTACAGGGGTCAAAGCAGACCTGAAAGGTTTTCAAAAAAGTAAATTATTTATCTGTGTTAATAATCCAGGTCAAAAAATGCCCCTTGACAGTTTTATTAGGTAGAGCCTTTGCTACTTGAGTCAAACTATACTCAAGCTGGCATCTCTGTCTAAGTGGTGTCTGTGTTGGCTGCCCCGCTGCAGTGGATTCACATCTCTCTGTTCTTGTACTCTGATGCCGGTTCAGCCCATCTTGAGAAAATGAAGCGGCCTCACTAACTCGTGACAGCTGTGTCAAACCCTATTAGTGGTCAGGATGACTAGCGCCGTTGTTCAACGTCTACATCTGTAATCACAAAACAACCTTCAATATCAAATTATTCGAGCCATCTCCAGATATATATATATATATATATATATATATATATAAATAAATGAAATATTTTGAATGAATGACAACTACCACTTAATTTAGCCAATGTAGCCTAATCCTACATTATCTTACATTATAAAATTGACATTAATTCAATGTTACAATGCTTGAGTATCAAGATAACAGATTACTGTTATGTAACATCATGTCCTCAAAGACTTGAAGTGTATAAATATGCTTTGGGCTGCATATGCGCACGTGCAGGCTAGCAGCTCCGCGGCCTGCGTAGACAGATATGTCGGTAGCGATAGAAGCGTATTTCCGCAGGAGTGAGGCGGACGGGTGAAAAACAGAAATGTCTTTCTGTGTCGACGCGCCAGAAGGCAGTTGCCTTTTCAAAAGGTCAGCCAACAGCCTGATGCTCATCCTTGATTCTTTCCACTCGTGGTGTGGAATCTAAATTGCTTACCCGTTTACAATCTACCTCTCAGACGCATGGGCAGCACTGACTCAGCTCAGATCAGGAGTGTTTTACCATTTTGTTGCAAACAAAACAAAACCAGCATTAGCCTACAGTTTACTACGAGAGCAATAGTGCATGCTGTAGATCAGAGGGACGTTTTAAACGAGTACAATGCCTGTTGCACTTATATACTGGGAACTGCTTTTTACAATTTCTTGATGGTTCAAACAAACGACTAAAGAAGCTAAAAATAAGTTGGAAAATGGATTAGTCCATTGACAAAAATACATACAAAAACATTTCCATAAAAATTGCACATTCCCAAATCAATATTTTATATATATATTAACAACAGATCAAATTATTTAAGCACTTTACCTTTCACGATTGAATTCTACTTTGATTTGCTCTCATTAATATTGCTCCCAGCCACAGCAGACAGCAGTTTTTCAGCCATTAAAGCTCTGATAGACACACTGTACTTGCTCTTCAACATGTAACATGTCTGTGTTGTATTTAAAGCTTGTTGTGCTGCTGCCAAGTGGCCAAAAACAGTCAGTCAATGCAGGTTAAAGTAAAAACACCAAACATTTTCTCTCAGTCTGTGTGCCGTGCCCAGAACACAGCGGAGAGACATTGGATGTCATCTATTGTAAACCACAGTACTTTTTGAGTTGTCAGACTTCATAATAATGCTGAAGGACTGAGATGATAGAAAATACAGTCGGTGGAGGGAGAGAGGAAAGTCTCATATTCTCACTGAGACTGATGACCGGCCAGTGACCGCTCCAAATACTTTTACAAGGGTTTGTTATTTAATCTGAAGCGTAGCAGAGTGGCTGCATATGCTGAAGGTGTATTTATATTATTGCGTTGATAAACGGCAAACTGGAAACAGTAAATGGAGTATGATGACAAATTAGTAAATTCTTTTTCGACATGTTTTTGACTTACTTAAGGTTTTCTTTTAAGTACTTAAAATTTGTAAATATATTCTTATTTATTTGAAGAATATCGAGAAAAAAAATCACACTCCAATTAATCAATTATTAAACTGATGTTTGATATTCATTGAGTAACTGATCATAACTATACGTATGGCAAATTGGATCCTGCTTATTCCATGGCAGCTTGCGAACAAATTCACAGATGTATTCAATTTAAAATATCAGCTGTTCATTAACTTATACTATAAACATTGCATGTATGAAAGACAATTGTCCGATGTGCAAATCACCGGCACAACTGCTCTTTGTTTCTCATCTAACTTTCATGGTTCCTGAACACTGACAAACAAGAGACCCAATCACCATCAAAGTGTTCAACGACAACCTGGAAATGAGTGAACTCCGAACACCAAACGCCTACCTGCTGCCTGCTGGGATGTTGGTCTTTGCTGCCACCGCCCTGTGAGCCCTGCAGGAAAAAGCATGAATGAAGCGTAAACCAACATAACCAATGAGCACCAAGCTAACGTATTTTACTCATGCTATTTTAAGAGGAGTGCGTGTAAATGTTTTACAAGATATGTTATAGTATCAGCTGTTTCAGCGGGATTAGGGACAAATAATTTAAATAGAGTGACAATCACTCATGAATTAATCTGTTAGCAGGTTGTTCAAAATAATCATCCACACTTCAGCATTAGCATTTAAACAATATTACAATAATCATTTTCTGATGTTTTTATCTTTGCAAATATGCTGTTTGTAACTCTTTATTCAATTGAAATAGTTATAATTCAAATCACTGCTGGTCTCATTTGATAAAATAAACAACCTCTAGAACTTAGTGCATATAACGAACATTAAAAGAGAAGTGTAGAGATTGATGGCTGGTTTATAGCTCAAGTGTGCCTGTGGACCAGTGAAGGACTGCTATTGGTCATCAAATAGCACCATCTAGTGTTTGTCTCACTTAGTCTGTTTGTGAGTGAGACAGTGCATTATTTATTATTTCTTTTCATAGTATTTTGAGATGACTTTCTTTGTGTGTGTGGACTGTTATCCAAGGACCATTTCTGAAAGTAATTAATAATATCATGATGCCTCATATGTACAAGACAGACGATCATATTTCAGATTGTCAATTTAGTTTTTTAGTCAAACAGATCTGCAAAACCAGAGTGTCAATAAATCCAAGTATGTCTGTATGTTCAAAATTCATAATTTAATTCATTAATGAAGTGTAGGAGTCTTTTGCATGCTGCTACCATTCTGCAAAGTGCACCAATTGTAAGCTAAACATGGGAGAATTGTTATCACATTAAAACATGACAAAATATAGAATACAATATCATGAATGTGGTGATACTAAACTGTGTTTTAATCACAATCTGTGATTTCTAAGGTTTAAATCTATTACAAGAAACTGTTTACATAATATTTGTTTTTACCACAATATTTAACTAGTTACACTACACAATTAGCAGCATGAGCACTTCTTTGGCTAAGTGCTAGTTACATAGCTTATGCTGAATGCTAACACTTAGCTTTAGGTTACAGGTGCTAAGTTAACGTCAATACCATAGAAATACGTGTCTTTAACGTTAACATTAGCTCCCTATAATGAAGTCAATGTTTCGTTGACGTGTCCACAGGTGACAATAACGTTTCAGCAGACTACACACAAACAAACATTTCATGAACAAACATAAAATGCCTCACCTGAGTTAGCAAGATACGAAGCTCTGGTGTGGTTAGCAGAATTAGCTAGTAACCGTTAGCTAACACAGTTAGTTAATACTGTCTGACTGTAGTTACGTGTATTGTTAATTAATCGCCTAAGTGCAGTATTCATAACCTTTATCCATTTTTCCAAGCATTTCAAGCTTATTAAAGTAGGTATGATTCCAGTTTAGGGTCCAAACTTTCCAAACACGCTTCTTGTTGTTGGGAGATGTTCAGATAAAGACGACTGACAAAACATTTGCAGAAAAAAAGCGAGACTTCGCTCTGTCAAAATTCTGAATTCCTCAAACGTGAGACTTCTATGAATTGAGCCAGTATTGTGAAATGTATAATTCACAATTTTCATATTTAAAATCTGAATTCTTAATTATTTAAGTTAGAAGTTCTGGATTCTGAATCAAAGAACTGATAGACCAAGCAGACATTTGTCCATGTAATACCTTAAAATAAATACACAGGTGTATTGAATAAAAAAAATGAAATAATGATGGCTGCATTCCACTGCACTTTTTTGCAGTTAAGACAGTCAAAGTGTCTGCCCAGAAAAACGTCTATTGTTTTATCTTTTACTTATTCAATACTGTTAAACATTTTTTTTTAGCATCAAGAGCACATTGCTGCAAGACAGACTGCTAACCTCTCTGAATGTGCCGGCCTTCTGGTGGTTTAGAGGTAAAAACATGGGGCCTAATTAAAGTGTAAGCTGTGCATGTTGAGTAAATGTTGTGCTGTTTATGTAAAACGGATCCAAAAATTAAGAGCAACCTTAATTCCCATAAATAAAACGTGTTTTCACAGAACACATGGCACCATCTGATATTCATAGGCCTTCATAACTCCACAACCTGGCTTTATTCAGTATCAATAGAATTTCTGAGTCATACAACAAATAATCGGTATAGACAGTAAGCAGTTAAATCATCTGACATAACCAAAACAAATTAAGTGCACCAAGTGTTTGAAAAGCAGTGTGGTTATCAGGCTTACAGAATGTCAGGCTCACGATGAAATACCAAACGTTTTAGTCAATGCACCCAACAGCCGTCTGCATTTCATTTTATGTCATGTTGACGCGGTTGCTCCTGTGGTGGCAATCAAAACGGCATTAAAGGAAGGTGAAACAATTCATGTGTGCACATTCATTTTAACTTAAGGAGAATCACTTAATGATATGACATTTACAGGAATAAAACAGGTATCATAAACTACCCACCTCAGCACCAGAAACAATGAAGACCAGTTCTCCAACTATCTGATTGTCAACATTTCTTTTGTGCTTTTTTTTTTTTTTTTTTTGCAGGAGGGTCGTAGCTACAAGTTAAATAATGATAACATCTGACACATGTAAAAATATTTCTGTGGTACAAGTCTTTGTCATCTATTTCTTGTCACAGTGTGTGAGGAAGGCAGCAGATCACAAAGTCGTCAACGCCCCCCGCCTGCGGAGGAGCCACAGACAGTGACATCTTCTCATGGCATAAAACCTGATTCATCATCAACCATCAAGAAAAGTCCACATATCTCGTAGCACCCCGACATTTCGGGGGCGAAGAAGTGGAACGTTGAGGGAAAACGCGACTGCCGCCCGATCTGTAGCTCATTTTCGCCGTGATCTCTCAACACAAACTGTATTTTCTCATTCCTGAGCAGTGTGTCTGAATACATTTGCAAACATTGTTTTGCATGATGTCTTTGACGGAAGCCAGACGTGTTTTTGTTTTGTGTGTGTGGTTTTGTTTTTTGGAAGTTGGGCTGGAATTTACAGCAGAAGGGTGGGTTGAAAATAAATATTTTTTCAGCAGTTCAGGGCTGCCAAAAGACAGAGAGCCAGATAGCAAATCCTTCAGTCCTGCATTAGCATTTCCCTCCAGTTGAAACTGTGATTGGGTCCATGTGTCAGAGGCAAGATGGGCGGGTCGACCAGCTGCCACACCCCGGTCTCTCCCAATTCTTCACAGGCGCAAAAGCCCAAGTAAGGAATCTGTGCACAGACAAGATGGATGTGCATGTTATCATAGAAAAAGAGGACAGGATGGAAATGAAAGAGGCATTGAACACTAAAGCAGCAAACTGACCTTTCGGACCACTTGGACAAAGTCCTTGGAGCTTTGGGGACTGAGGCCTTGTATTTGGCGAGTGCAAGCCTCCAGGGAGGAAGCATGGGCCACAATCAGGACCGTGTTACCTGTGTGAAAGAGGTAGAGAACACGGAACCAGGTTCCACCGACACCGTTAGCTTTCTATCCTGGCTATGGGCACTCAGTAGTCCATAATATGCAGCTTTAAATGTTCTTTGACTCATGTCCTTTTCAGATAGAGATTGGGGACATTGTCCAAATCAAACATTTGGATTCAGAAGGCCAGCGAGCTAAGAACAAAGTGCTTGTTGTGCCGCCCTATTGTGTGTAGAGTCAGGGATATGTTATCTGTGTAGAAAAGCAAAGCAGGAGCCTGTTTCATGCAAATCCGTATGATTGTTTAGTTTTGATTGCATTGGCTCATGCTCCATGTACCGTACAGCCACCGGAGGTTTAATTTAGAGCAGGAAAACAAGAAGCATTAAAATATGATCATCTCTAAAAAAGAAAAGCTGGCATTGCAGCCTGGGAATGTTGCCAACATTTGGTGCTTATTAAAGTTCTTATTCATTTCCCTGGATACATGCTTTAAACACCACTTTACCCAGGGTTTTGCCCTCCGCCAGGATCTCTCGGGTTACTTGGAAGCTCCTGCTGATGTAGGTGTCATAAGACTCTGACACCGCCAACTTACTAATGGGAAAATGAGGTCTAGGGACAAAACAATAGAAAGAAAAGATTTTAGTAAATTGCAGCCTCACAGATGAAAGCTTGCGGATGCTGTGGCGCTGGTGTTGCTGTGTACCTGTATGTTGTGTCCACACTCAGGTTAGCAGCAGCCAGCTCAGCCGGGGGGATCCAGACGGGTAAACATGTGCCTGAAACCCACTTGGTCCATTCAAACAATCCAGGCTCCACGCGGATTTTTGTCTTTCCCTCCAGCTGGAGACCTGAAAACAGAGTGAAGCGCAGAGAGAAACTGTAGAAGAAGAAGACGATAAGATATCTCTGCATCTACTCTGGCGTGTCATTTTTTCTCGCTCAATACATCTTCACATGAAACGTGAGACTTGGTGCAGTAACGGTAATTGTGTTGGTGCCCGAACATGAAATTACTCGGAAGTTTCAAGGTTTCGACAAAGACAGAAAGTATTTCTAAAAAGAAAACATTGATTAGGTGTTTTGCTGTGTTCAAAGAAAGTAAGCGGTGGGAAAAATCAGTTAGTTAAACCTATTTCTCATCTGTTTTGTTTCCCAATGATGCCTCTCGGTACCACAGAGATTTGAGGAAGCTTGATGTAACTACACACATCCTACTGAGATCCGAGCCAAACCGAAGGTTTCATATCCAAAAAACCAACACGAATAAGACTCCAATGTCATCATGTAGCGGTAACCTTTTGAAACGTATGCATATTGCGTAACGTGCCAGCGGAGGAACCCGAATAGACGCTGTGTAACTGGTGCGTGTGGTGCTGACGAGGTCCTACCCTGCAGGATGTGCTGAGCCGTCTGGACGCAGCGAAGTGAAGGAGAGCAGTAAACAAAGTCTACTGTTGTGTGGCTTTCCGACAGGGCTTCACCTGAAGTGGACCAAAACACAGTGCGATACTATTTCAAGGCCTTTTAATCTTCATGTAAACATAATCTCGACTGTGTTTAACAATCTTTAAAAACCGGAAATGCATATGAAAATGTACTGACCGACAAGACGGGCCTGGGTGGAGCCAAACACAGTAATTGGACAATCCTTATCATAATCCCGGTGACCTCCGCTTCTAGCTGGCAGGCTGGATGGCATGTTGAGATTAGAGCGAATGTATCGGCCTACGCGAACACAAATGAGAATCTTACAGAAGAAGGAAATACTCTTCTCAAAAGGTGTCTAGTGTAAGTCTACAGTCTTAAAAAAAAAAAGTCATTGATCTCCGGTCCATGCAAACCTTTAGAGTCGAAGCACTGAGTGATCCAGTGTTTCCCAAACACCACATCCATCCTCTCCCCATGGCGACACACAAACAGTCTCATCTTGGACAGGGACGACTGACTGGTCGGCCTCGACACCTGAGATAAAGATTCACTTTAAATCTTGACGCGTTGTAGAGAGTTTCACAGCATTAAAAACACCCGGCATTGTTAGTTTTAACACGCTCAGTGAGGTTCATGAGGTTCTCTTTCACTGCAGCATGCAGCCCGATGATGCATTTGTTCTTCTGCAAGCCAGAGGGAAAAGTCACGTACCTGCATGGGAGGACAGAGGCCGGTGAGGCCGGGAGGAGCCATGAAACTGTCAAGCAGACTGTCACTCAGCTGTCCGTCAAATAGTAACCCAGCCACGGTGCTGCCAGAGTTCGACGGAGAGGCACAGGTGAGCATCGAGTGAGACCTGAGGATCAGACACACACACACACAGAGACTTTAAAAAACTCCTGTAGACATACAGCTTACATTATGAGACCATAGAGAAAAGCAGGAATAAACAAAAGTAGGGCACAGTTAGAAGTCAGGGAGTAAAAGTGTGTTTGGAAACATCAAAGAGTCGAGAAGCAGGCCAAGAAGATGATTCATTTTCTTTTCTTTACCTTTAATCCTTCCATTCAGCTGAGAAACATCCACTTATTTGTGTACTTTTCCGCTTAAACTGAAGAGATTTTTGTGGATTGTCAGTTTGAGATGACACCCACTGATGTCTTTGTGAAGCGGTTGCAAAAAAGGAGCCTTTGTGGTTTTGACGGGCAATCAGTGATAACCTGCTACTTCTGTTGTTGTACTATCCATGCTCCTTAAAGATCAGGATGTTTTTTTTTAACTCAAGAAACATGGCGATGGATACGTGGCGTTTCACTGTCCTTACCCATGGACGACCCAGGTGTCGGACTCATCGGCGCGGTTGACGTAGTTCTCGGGCAGCAGGCCCGACAGCCCCGTGGCCAGCGAGGTGCCGTACACCCAGCCCTCACTGGCACTGCTCTGCTCCACCGGAGACATGAAGATGAAGTCTCCGGGCATCAGCTCGAGCTCGTCGTCGTTCTGAGGCACATACGGGTACATGACTTGCAGCGTCTACAGGGGGCAGATGGTTAACGGCCATCAGACGAAAGGCACTGTGGAATCAACGTGCGTCTTTCTGTTCAGGAATAATTGTGATTGGAGCAACGCTTCTTTCCCTTAACGTCAGAAATATCAAACTGGAGCAAGTCAAACCTCATGATTCGCGAACCGAATATCCCGTGAGAAGAGCACAGCCAGCCAGTCGCAGCCTGAAGACACATCCACCGTTTTGGCCAACTTTTCCAGGACTGGAAGGTGACTGGTTTGGAAGTGGTATGCCAAAGTGACATGAAGCTGTTTCTTGTGGGGCTCGACATGGACATCTGGACGCAGGACAAAGAGAGACATGTGCTCAGCAAATGTATTACGTGTATACGTATACTCGGGACAATCGTAAAATGTTTTCCATTCTGTGGCGGTTCTCCACCAACAGAAAAATGGAAATGTATCATCTGTCGACACTGCTCGCATCAGCAGCATCAGCAGCATCAGTCTTGAACAGGTTTGGGAACAATTACCACGTAAACTGCGTCTACAAAGATCGTTTACTGTGATTCCCATCAAACAGACGAAGGGGAGTCTCAAACCTGCTTTAGCTGTTGCTTCAGTTGCAAAATCGGACGCCAAACTCTTCAGCACCTCCGCCATCTGCTCCTCCACGAAGAGGCCGATGAAGGTGGAGGAGGTGTAGAGCTCCAGCGGGAGGGGCATGGGTATGCGACCCTTCCACTTGGCCACGGTGGTCTGGAGGGCCTCGGTCAAAGCCTCCACCTTATCGTCGGCACACTGAGACGACAACACAAAAACAGAAAGGTCACCGAATGTGTAACGGCTGTGAAACAGACCAGAGCATCGATGCGCCACTGACCATGAAGAACTGGCAGAGGGTGATGTGGGGGAAGATGTTGTGTGCCTTGTTCTTGCCACAGGAGAGGCGGGACTGCTGCCAGAAGTGCGAGAGCTGCTGGAGCAGCGGCCCACTGGGTCGCATGTACAACACATACTCTCTGGGCAGGGGGTCGTCCAGGAACGGGTCGTCCACGTGGGAGAAGAGCCTGGAGCGAACAAGCGGGACAGTGAGCGGGAGAGAGGGCGGCTGACGTCCAGCAGAGGGCGATACAGTTGTAATAGCGCAGTGACGCTTCAGTGGGTCAGTAGATGGTGATATTTACCGTTACAAGGGGTTTCTGGTTTGCATTGTGCATTAAGAACTGGGGCAGAGCATGGGAGTAAAAGTGTGTGTTGGCCTCACCAGTCACAAGCTGCCTGGACGTTTTTCCCTCCTGTCGAAACCAGAGCTTTCAAACTGCAGAGAGAGAGAGAGGAGAGAGAGAGAGAGAGAGAGAGAGAGAGAGAGAGAGAGAGAGAGAGAGAGAGAGAGAGAGAGAGAGAGATGGAGATCAAAGCACAGTCACAAAATCAATAGTTTCTCTTCCGGACCGTGTTTATTAGGAGGAGATTGCTGTGCTTCCACGTGACGATGAGCAAAGAGCAAACATCCCGAGAGAGCAGCAAAGTCATAATTCATACCAGAGTTTCATGAAACTGCATCGATGCTGATTTTAAAACACATTCTTTGCCACGAAAATATCAGAGAAATATCACAATTCCGGTTGGAAGTGATTCCGTAGATGATTAAATCGCGAGCACTGTGTGTTACGGGGGGGGGGGGGGGGGGGACAGCAGAAACCCGCTCACAGTCTCGGTTAACAATTCATTTCTGCAGCAGCAAAATGTCAGAATATTAAGACACCGTAAATCAAGAAAAACACGGTAATGCTTCGTGTTTTGATGTAGTCCTACTACGCGATTCATCCGTGTCTTCTGAAACAAGAGCCGATTGCGTGATTACTCTTGAGTGCTCAAAATCTAATTAGTGTCTTTTTATAAAACCTCTGAAGGGATTCACTGATTCCAGCAGCTTTCTTCAGTTCCGAGAGGAACAACAGTGTCTGGATGAGACATATTTACAGCACTTACAGCCTCACCTGCAAAGATTTGGCACACATTGGCAAAAACCTTCCACTTAATAATCCTAAATTAGTCTATGTATCTATAATAATGATGAAGTGAGAGTTGGTGGGAACTGAAAGTAACTTTTACAGACAGTGAGGTGTCTGTTCCTTCATTTGAAAGCTTCTCAATGCAATGCAGATATAAGTGAAAAAACACCTCGTATCAAAGATGCATCTTTTGATACTTTATCTTTGTCGATTTCCTTTCCAACAGTTTGGATCCCTGACAAGAAACTAAAGTAAGCTATTTGACGTTCGACGTTGCAGATGGCTCATTTCGCTATTGAGCAACAGGAAATGCATTTTGAGCAACCGCACACTGTAGCCGCAGCATCTGACCTTTAAGACTCGACCACATGCCATGAGATCCCATCTCCTTTCAGCTGAAGTTCTTACTGCGTTATGTGGAACAAAACCTCCACAAGCAAGTCTTATTTAAAAGGGTAACACTAATTGCACTAATCGTCACTGTCCTAGTAAACGTAAAAGACAATCTACAACTATTAAAGTAAAAGGAACGAGCAGAAAGTGCACTTTTCTGTACCGTCGTAGAGCCTCTGTTTTGACTTCCCAGCACCATAAAGACGTGTTGCAGCTTCTCTGTGTGTGCCGACGTTGGCAGCGTTCGCTGTGCCACTCCAGCGCTGAAATTCGATGAGCTATTTTTAAATTTGCCCTACTGAGAGGGTCCTAGATACGGAAAAAGTCCCCGAACCCTGGGGCATGCGTGTGCCCTGACTACAGCGACGTGACAGATGGCTCCCACAGAGCTACCGCTCGAACATGCACACGCAAATAAATGCAGGGCGAAGATTATTTAAAGACAGAAACGCACAGACAAAACTTGGATAAAAGCCTCCAGTTCGTTTACGTCATCGGGCCTTCGACTGTTCGCTAGAACATTGGATTACAGCATTGTACCGGATTGATCCATTTTTTATTCCTGCAGTATAAACCAGCACGTAGAAGGCTTAACACAGCGGCCTTATTCAGAGGTTCCACCTGGTGCTGTGCGGAGGAGGAAAAGAAGGAGATTTCTTTTCCCCAGAAAGCATGATGGGATTACAAGCAGATGTGACTGAGACATCGCAAAATCCAATCTGGGGGAGAACATTGGATTGCTTGCTTCTCATCTCGGTGTTATTTTTATGAGAGGGAACTCTTGAGACATGAAATAATGGAAAAGGTCTCACGCTCACAGAGAGGTTTACTTCACTTTAATCGGCTTTTTGGGCGGCTGGAATTACTGGAGACCCCGTCACAGGCATAAATGATATAATACATTATCAAGCAGGAGATAAAGTGTGGTGTTGCTTGCCTTTTTTTTTTACTCATTGATTCAAAATGTAATGCAGGAGGCTGGAGGGTTCAGCTTCAGAACTGTAAATGGATTATATGGCTTGGAGTATTGTAGTCAAGACCACCTTTAGGGAGACCAGGTCACGACCAAGACCAGAGAGTAGCGACCAAGATTTTGGAGGGTTGAGACCAAGTCGAGATCAAGACCAAGGCAGGGCACGACCAATATCCCTCTTCATGTATACGTGTGTTACGCTTCAACACAGTTTTAGACGCACAAAAATTGTCTGTCAAACCATTCTAAGACCATAAAAATGATAAACAAATATTTTATTTATTCTCGGCTATTGGGGACCTTCCCTAGCTCCACTACTCTCCACACATCATTGCCCCTGCTGGCCTTCATGCTGCATGGGGGACATTGTGGCGGTGCACCTGGCAAACACTGCATACAAAGAGTCGTCCTTTTCACACGGAATGTTAAGAATAACATGTGTTGGGATTATTCGGTGCCAATTCTATTTTGTTTCCACTCCTTGAGGCAAAAAGAAAGCGGGACGTCGACATCTGCCACAGCCGTGTGTTCCACCGTCCTCGACAGCTGCAGCTGACCCGGAGGCCTCTTCTTTGCGCTTAGCAAGAACCGAGTTATTTATAAACTGCATTTCCTGTTCACAGCTAGACAAAGACAATGAAAAGGTTTGAGAGTGCTCGGGAGAGAAGTCACTCTGGATTTGGTTCGGCTTCATATCAGCTGTACTGTTTGCATGAATTACAGCGACCGGGCTAGATAACAGCTTTCACTTCATCTGCCCAGTCACCACTGTTAAAGGCCATATTGGAAACGGGCTTTCGTGTTTTCGGTTCCTGTTTCCACATTTAACTCCACTACAGATACAAATGTGTTGGCTGCCTGTCTGCTTGAACAGCATAAATAAACAGCGTTTCTGGTTTCTCATATATGTAAACATGCTTTGGACTGTTTATGACAGCTGGCCTTTTCTTTGCTAAACTTGGATGTCTTGGATGAAAGTTAGCGCTTTAAATCAGGCATCACGCACACTTCTCATGGTCTCCCGTGAGTGTGAGCACTTCGGGTTCCTGTAAACATTGTGTTTGAAGTTATTGCGCCAGGAATGAATCTCGTACATTTCATAGCTAGGAATTAGCCAAGAAGGAAAAAAGAAATCAGAAATGAAAGCCAAAAGTAACAAGCATCTAGAGCTGCCGTTAACGAAAACCATGTCACCCTCTCGCAACATATACACACACACACACACACACAGCTACATACTCCCAAGGGCCCCTCCCCGACTCAGCTCTATGGGCGAAACAACACTTCCTGTTTACAAGCCCACGGCGAACACTCACGACTAAAGCCACTTATCGCTCTGAGAGCACTGCGGCTGCCCAAATGGCGCCCATGAAAGGCGCCATTTTGTTAAATGTACAAGGAGTGCATTTCCCCAAAAGTCCACCTCCCTGGGATGTTTGGGACCCTTGTTCTGTGCTAACAAAATGTCATTTAAATTTTAAAAAAATGACTAAATTCTAAATTTAAACATCCTATATTTACAATGCCACTTGTTCACATGTTTCTTTGAACAAATAATACATGTAGGAAGTAGAAACGATGCTGTCCTGACCGTCCCAGGGAGTGCAGACACACTTTGGACTCCTGTGCTAGCTACCAGCAAAACAGCTAAAACTAGCATCTACTGATACAAAAAATAAGCTTTCCTTTTATATGTGACATAATTCAAAAACAGTGTGGTAGAAGAAACACAACAAAAGAGCCAAAAATGCACTTGAAAGAGAATGAAATAAGAGGAATGGTCAGAAGGCTGAAGGTGAAGCGGGTGAGCATGGGGAATGGCGTCGGCACAGTTGCTTTCTCACTTGTTGAAAGGATTGGTCCCGACTGACCCCGCTCTCCTTGGTATATGTTAGAGCAGTTACTCACGGCCACCATTAATTAGCAATAATGAAGTTAGAGTAAATGTTAAAAGGAATAGCTTGACATGTGGGAGATACGTGTATATGTGCTTTGTTGCGAGAACTTAGATGAGAAGATTGATGTCACTCTTCAGGTCGGTGTATTAACATAAAGACTAGAAACAGAGGAAGAAATCATCTCCAACGCTCAAGTTATTAACAAGTTGAATCTTGTTTGTTTAATTCGTACACAACCTGAAATTCTAAAACTAGTTTTAGTTGCTTAGATACCTTTAGAGGAGTTAGCAGGATCAGAGGCAGGCTAGCTGTCTGCCCATTGCACTACATTAAGCTAACAAGCAGCTAGCAGCTAACTTTGTATTTACCAGACAAACATGAGAGTGCATCAATCCTCTGAACCAACTCTTGTCAAGAAAGGGAATAAGAGTATTTCACACACTGTGAAACCATACCAATAAGTGTGGGAGTGAGTGGTGGTCATTTTGTTTGAGTGTCTTGGTAGCACAACATTTTGTTTCAGGTCACAAACACACACACACACACGCACACACACACTCACAAAAGCCTTTGTTTCAAGCCGACAGGGCAACGCTTTCAGCACCACGTCTTTAACAAAGCTAGCTGTGTGCAGCCTGTGTCTGGAACCGCTGCTCCTCGTCTCACTTCATTATTTCTGCAGAAGAGAGCTGAGAAGTCCACAGGAGCAGACAAGAGCAAGTCGGAGATTGACACCAATAAATGAACCGTGTGAGCGTCTGTGTGACTTCAGGACGTGAACAATATTCCTCGCTATATGTGTCCATCAAGCTTATCAGGTTGAACAAAGGATTATTATGAAGCTTCTCTGCTCAACCAATGATTAAGTGTGTTGTTGTAGCATGAGTGCTATTTTTAGCTCCGCACAAGTGACGTCAGCGAAACAAAGTCAAAGTGCACAAAGCGAATGTTTCACTCAGAATACATGAGGCACGGTGCCAAAATAGTGATGCATCACACGGCACTCTTCGAAAGTCCCGGGGTGTGTCATATGAAGCTAACAGCGTATGATTGAGCCGTGCTTTGTAGGCATGTGGAGGCCTTAAAAAAAAAAGAAAAATAACACTTTTGACACCCAAATCATTCTTCATTTTGATTAAACATGGTCAATTTGATTTCTGTCAAACATATAAAAAAGGTATACGGTTTGCAATCTTCAGGCCTTTTTCAAATGAGAAGAACTTTGATGACTCAGTCAGTGCACCGAACTCATTTTCCGATCTGCAAGTGACATGTGAATCTCCTTTTTGAGCCGCCCTTAAACCACCGTCTCAACAGAGCGCTCAGTGAAGGTCACAAGCCACTTCCGGAAATGGGCGACTTCCTCTTGGCTGTCTCTCGAGCACAAGCTTCGAGTTTGTTCTTGCGAGCCGCACGCGCAGGCATCAAAGTGTCACATGTACGCACACGTTATGTGTATAATTATTATCATGTGGCGCCCTTGTATGAACTAAACAAGGTTTCCACGTGATGCTTTTTTTTCGTTTTGCATGTTGGATGAAAGCGGAGTGAGACGTGTAGTTGTCACATTTAAGGCAGAAGTTATGAAAGTGGTATCGATGGGAGAAAAGTCTGCACGCACACAGACTTCCTCTTTCACACGGAAAAGACTTCTCAGAAGGGTGGAAATTTACCATACGTGATGTTATCCAAGCTAGACGTACAGCTCAGTAACCACAGTGGCTTTGAAGTCTTCACTCGAGAAGCACGATGAAACAGACAATAAGCTTGTCAGGCACTAAAGACAACCTGTATGAAATAAGCACTGTATAGAAGCGACCTCAAAAGTATCATTAAATTATACAACACAGAGCCGTCCTTTAGGTTTTTGTCATTGTTTTATAAACTGAAGCTCACTATCAACCAAGATGAGGGTGCATAATCTTAAAGTGAGTGTCCTTTTGCATAGATAAAATCTATTTAGCATTTTCTTAAACAATTCATTTCCGAGTAAATATCATAGCAGCAAATGAATTTATGACGTGTCATTCTAGTTCTCTTCAAATGTACCAGTGAGTAAAGATGTGTTGACAATTGCAAGCAGAAATGTAAAAATCACTTAAACGAGTGAATATTTGTCCGGCACGGTTGTGTTTTAGTGTCAAATGTCATCAGGCTTAGTCAGTCCAACAGGCCCCCGTCATAGGATCAGACGAGTGCAGAAACCATGTGTCAGTTATTCAATGATCCAATCAGCAGAAGACTCAAGTCTGCTCTTCTCCGATGTGAGGATTTGCTGCTTTTCTCTATTTTCTGCCACAGTAAAGTGAATATCTTTGAGTTTTGGACTGTTGGTCGGACAAAACAATTAGAAAGTGTCAAAGTGGACTCTTAGAAGTTGTGAGGGGCATCTTCAAAATGTTCAAAATGTATTTAAATAACCAAACAAGTTGAATTGAATTGAAAAATAACCAACAGATGAACCTGTATTTACTGTGATGGAGTTGCCCCATGCAACGGTGGAAACACAGAAGGGGGGGCCATAGTGCTGCTCAGGCTTTCTGACCAAAGTATAGCAGTTGAATTTTCCACACACAGGCGTCACTGTGACAACATCTGTGATCGGTCTCAATGATCACATGACATTGCCTGACAGGAAACTTCTCTGGTTCTATGCCTCCTTCTAGATCTGGTTAATAGCAGACGGAGTCGATGTTCTGTTACATTTTGGTCATCAACTTCCTGTTTCCATTATTCCTCTGTGTAACAAAACAAAGCTTTAACAGATGATTATACACAAATCTGTATCCTGAACTTATTCATTTCAAGGTGTGTGACTCCAGTATGCCCCGTTATTTTGGCCACAAGTACGACATTTAACACTGCACACACACATATCATAGTGTGTGTGTCTCGTTTGGAAGACAGGGATGACTCGTACTTTAAATCAAGGTGAATGAGGAATGACAAAGCGAGGACCTTTTGGTTTTGAATCATACAATCAAATAAATGACACTTGGTAGGTAATTTTTGGGATAATTCCTGCTTAAAGATTCAATCTAAAATAGAAATAAACAAATAAATGATTCAATATTTGTATTGTATTTACAGCATGTTGAGAGATTGAACTGCAGTGCTTTATTTCACAGGTCTGTATTTGTTAATTGAGGTGGGAGGAAAGCGAAAAAGGCCAAAGCAACTCATTGTCCAACCAAAATTGATGTCTTTTGTCCAATCCCAGCGTTGTATAACTAAACAAAAGCAAAAAATAAACACAATGAAACTCTGTGCGTCTGTCAGGCTCTCAGTCGGCGCCATCAGAACGGGGAGAGAGACCACTGTCCATCCAGCTCCTATCTGATTACAATAGCCAATTCCTGAATGACTCAGCAGAAAATTCCCCCAAAGGGATTAGAGGGGCTGTTTCTATGTGTGTGTGTGTGTGTGATTCATGCTCCCCACTGGTTTAAACTAACTCCTCAAACACATTGAAGCCCTTGTTCCCTAAAGCTATGACTGATAACTGATTTTCCGATTATTCCTTCTTCTCCTCTCGGGCCTGATAGCAAAAACATGCAAGTCAGCTGTTTATTTTGAAGTTTTCCTGTCTTGTGTCTGGTTCGGTGGCTGAACCAACGAGTATAACGTGACAATCTGGATTGGCGTCGCAGTTCTTCTTTACAGGACAGAGTTCTGCCGGGTGTTGAACACTTTTTATGGGACCAAAATATATCTGTAGAACTGAGTATCCGAATCTGTCAAGTACTGAGAGCTGGCATTGAATGTCTGGCCAAAGCTGTACTTTACCAATTCATTGATTATATTGACAAAATGTAAAAACATGGGGGCGGCGCAGCGAGCTATAAACACAACACTGACACACATTGTGCCTTATTATTTGGAAGGTTTTTTTTCCACCTGGTGAGTGTCCCACATTCCCTCCTTGAGGCTCTGTCAGCTTGTAAATAATAGTTGCTGACTCCGTCTGTCTGCTTTTTGTTAATGTCCACTGGGTTTATCAGCTGCTGGAAACAGGTTTGATGAAAGCAGTGTATCGGCCCATCGTGACACCACGAACGACACTGAGTGAGTTTGCAAACTGACCATCAGTAAGCTCGTCAGCTCAGAGAACGTCATTTTTTATCACTTTCTTTTTAACGAAATGCTGTGCGATGGCAAACAAAGTATAAGTAAGTAAACAGAACAGTTTAGGGATAATATAGAGAGAGCTAGCCAGCTAGCAAGGTATTGTGTCTGTGCTAATATTGACAACCCCTACCCATATGTCACTTAATTCTGTGTATCAACTGCTGTGCTTTAAGCTCCAGGTAGAAACCGACACGCCAAACTTAAACACCCCAGGGTAAACATCACGTAAACATCACGCAGCCTCACCCGTGTTGCATTACCTGCCGATCTGTACTTTCATCTTCACTATCATCTCCTTGTTTCTGTGTCTCCACTGACATCACAGCAGACAGGCTCGAAGGTAATGACGCTGACTTATTCTGCTTCATTAGAATTTTATACCTTTGATCAAAGTGATCATCAGTAACAGATGCGAGTCTGCAGACATATAACCAGCCACAGCCACTCGTATAGTCTGCAGTGGTTCATTAGGCAGGAGGAGAGAGAGCTGCAGTCTGGAGAGCGATGGAAGCCAGTTCTGCAGGAGACATAAAAGGCTTAATTTCGGAGATGCTGTATCTGTCTGAAGAAAGAAAGACTGCTCGATACTTTTGGCGTACTGAGCAAAACTCAGATAAGAGCCAACAGTCATTCCATGAATGTTGGTCTCTTGTTTTATAACGCTGGGAGACCGTTTTACATCCTACAATTCACACACTGAAACAAGTAACAGATCTGGGGGTTAATCGCGGAGCTCTGAGGTTACCGCCGCAGCTGACAGAGACTCAAAGTGAACTATTTATTTTTGCGACATGGGACACAATTTCGCGGCACGCTGCACACACAGAAAGGCTTTTGTGCGAGATGGGGCTGCTCAAATCATCGGGCTGGATGTATAACGTGTCACTGACTACACAAACTATGAGAAAGGACATTATGATTATAGATCATGCGATTAGATAAGAGTTCACGCGGTGAAAGGAGGCCGAGATGTAAAAACTGAGCCGTGCAGAACGTCTCAGTGTCCGTGGCCATACGTAGCATATCGAAGGATATATTTAGGTGTAAAAGGATTCAAGCTGGTGTCAAACAGGTTGAGTTACCAGGACGGAAATGGGTTTTACAAAGCATACTTTACAACATAAAGTTGCGTGCTGTACGTCTATAAAGTTACCCTCCCTTTCATTGACAATGCAGCACTTCCACATTTCTATATATTTTCTGGGTTCTGGTTTTAAAAGAGAAAGGCTTCTGTTGACGTGTGGTCTTAAATATTAAGACTTCATACCAAATACTGCTTAAAACTCTCATGAAATTCTTAGAAACAATCTGCTACATTCCTCCAGTGTCAACCAAACACTTCAGCATACGTTGAAGATCTATAAAGGGTTACACTGCGCTGATGCTTGAGCCCACAAACCTTAGTAGCAAGCAGACGACACATTGCCACTTTCTAATACAATGACATCATCCATAAACTACATTCACAAGCCAACGGTGCTTGTTTCCTGGCAACTCTTCTCTCAAGGATGAATGAGAAGAAGATGCAGGAATGCCCACAGGATCAGCTTTCCATTGAAAAATACGGAGCGCTGGCGAGAGAAAAGTGTGAGTCAGAAAACACTGAGCATCTCTCGTGTTCTTCTTCTGTGGTGGGAAATATGTCCAAAAAAACAAACCATAGACACCCACAGACACACACGTACCAGTGATGCTGTGTTTCTGTTGCATTGGTTGGTGGAAAGTACAGTCATGATACTGGAGCAAATGTATTACGTACTTATTATCAAGAAGTACTTCATGTTAATTTGAGTATTTTCAGAGGTATGTTTTACTGTTACTGGTAGACTACATTTATTTGCAGGTACAGGTAACTTTGCACATAATAAGTATATAAAATATGATGCATTGTAACACAGTACATTGAACTACATGACTCTATAAAACGGTTCCAACTTCACTACGTACTGCACAACATTAAAACACATTGAATCGTATTGCACAACCCTGTAGAGAGGAACATGCATATATATGGCTGTGGAATCCAGAGCGAAAAACTACAGTTTAATTAAAAGGGGTCATTTCCCCCCCCCCCCCAAATAGGCTGTGCCATGTATTAACAGCATTACATAGCACAGCAGACACGTCTCCTTTCGGCTGCAGAGATGCTTCAGATCAGCTGATTATGATACTGAAACACGCAGAGAGACAGAAAAGGAGGCATGCAACTTTGGCGAGAGAGGGATACTGCTGGGAAGCCTGATTTAACCTCGGTATAATAGCGCGCGCGCGCGTGTGTGTATGTATGTATGTGTGTGTATGTATGTGTATATATGTATGTGTGTGTATATATGTATGTGTGTATATGTGTGTGTGTCTTGGGACAGTGCAGCTGTGTACTCACGCCCTGGTCTTGGGGAAGCCCATGGACAGCAGCACGTCCAGAGCGGACCCATGTTTGACGGTGCTTGGCCGGCTCTGCCGCTGCCTCCGCGGCGTCACTTTGGCATACAGTTCCTCTTTAGCTGCCATAACTCACAGCTCCATCGGTATGGCAGGTCCTCGGCTCCTCTGGTGTATTTTCATTTGTTAAAAAAATAAAAAATAAAAAAGAAGGATGGAAGCGGTGGACTATTTAAACGAGGGTGGTTTGAGTGAGGCGGAAGTATGTAGAAAACACCAAACCTTCCGAGGAAAGGAGCATTTATCTGGGTTTGACTAACGCTCTGAGCTAGATCGAGCTTCCTCCTGACGGCTCGCACATAAAGTCAAAACCATCAGCAGGCGGGTCAGCCATGGGAAGTCACTTCTGCCCTCTCAGCCGTGCCCCCGATTCACAGTCCCCGACCGAGGTGAACATGTCTGGTTCTTTGCGCGCCCCCTCGAACACAATCAATTGAATCAAATAAAAAAAACAGATGCTGTATGAGCTTATTTTTCCACGCGATGTCTTATTTATGAATGGGTCCTGAGTGGGCGGATGTTCAGCCTGTAAAATGTTGCGGCTGCGCGGCCCCTTTTAGTTAAAGAGGCAGTACACAGATTTATGAGAGGACCGGAAGTCTCTCTGTGTGTGTGTTTTTAAGGCGGAATATGGATTAAACTGAGAGTAACACACACTATTCTCGGTTGGACGCGCTGTTGTTGCACAAGTGCGCTGAAATCATATTTGGTCGAGGCAGTAAGTTGAAAAGCATCGAGGTAGGGCTGGATGGTGGAAAAAGTTGGTCACACTTCCTGTCTGGGGAAAGTGGGTGTTGGTACGCTACGCATGCGCAGTGCACAGGAAAGAGTAGCAACGCCATCCTCAGTTGCCACAGCAACTTAAGGGCGTCAAACTTTGTAAACGTCACTATATTACATTTTTACATAAAAAAAAATAAAGCTTTGTTTTGATTTCGCATCGACTTAGATTGCCTATTCAGTTGAATATGCATTTTATTTTGAAAATGTGTGGCAGAACCTGGCCTTGCCCATAACTTATTGTAGTAAACTGTCCAATCTTTGCGTTTACAGTTTCATATGAGCTGGGCACAAGTAAAATAGGAAGCCTTATATTATATATTACATTTTTATTTTGAAAGTTGTCTGCATTGACATCGTGGACTAGAATAACTTTACGTTATTTTCCCTTAACTGATAACGTTGTTGTGGGTCATATAAGTGTCTAATTGTATTATGGAAATATTGCACACAAATAATGCATTTACAGCCAATTCAAATGTGCAGTGAGGCTGTAGGTGTCCAGCTGCAGTTGTCAGTAATATACTTTTGGTCTGTCGGCATTTGTATTTTTTTGTTAGTTTTGCGGAGCCTTTGTCATATGATTTTTTTAATCAAGTACAATAAGCAGTCAGTCTTCAACTCACACCCTTTATTTGCAGCCAGGGATCTCGTCATTAAAAGGATAATTTTCTTGACACAGAAAAATGAAAAAACTGAAGTGGCAAAAATAAACATTTGACACTGTAGCTTAACTGTGTCTCTGCACAGCTGAATATTACCGGTCACGACAGCAGACTCAGTTTAACATTTTATTAACCAATACATAAGGCAAAGTTACGATCATCAGCTGATTCATCAGCTCTATTTTCTACAAAGGAATGGTCAAACAATGGATAAAACTTGAAAAATGGTTTCCCCATTGTAAATATTGTACCTGAATTATATTAGCACATGATTGATGTTATTGACCTTAGCAAACCACTTCAATATACGGCCTGAGAACTTGTGGATGTCAAAGGTAACAAATGAGTAACTTTAGTGTCTGGAGGTAGACGGATCTAATATTAGGACCATCGTGTGGGGAATTAATCATAACGATAAGGCTGCACACGATGCTTCATGAAGAGGCTGGTCATCATTTAAAAACTTGTTTCACGCCTCGCTTTTGACGTTTACTGAACTGTCAGTCTTCACTGAGTTAAACAGCAATTCGCTTGGCCAGTGTGGTTCAGAGGTTTAAAAAAAAAATGATGTCCGGACAACATACCAGACACAACACTAGCTCAACTAGAAATGATGTGTAGAAGAGACTGTGCACCTAAAATGTTGATCACACAAGCAGGAGTAGAGATTCCGGTTAATGTCGGGACGCTCAGAGAAAACAGTTTTTAAAATTGTTCCAAACAACAATATGAAAACAGTTTTGTATTTACAAAAGAAAACTTTAATAGGAATAAAAAAACATTGTACATTACAACAATTTTGTAGTTTGTTAAAAAAGAAAAACACTCAACCAATGATCCATTTTTGATATACAAGCTCCTTCAATGGTTCAGCTTACATACACCGACTGATAGCTGTAAAAAGCTTTAATGTACTCATGAGTACAATTTCCTTCTAAAATAAGTTAATTTACCTGGATTTCCTTTATTGCTAGTACTGGGAGTATCAGCACTCCATTTGATTTGATATGTTTACATGCAGATGCATCAACTTGGTCAAAATAAAATATAAAAAAAAGTTCCGTAGCACTTTGAAGCACAGAAAATGAGAAGCACACAGTAACACACGCTGCAAAGAAAACGATGGAAACATGTCTGAGGCTAAAGGGGGTCTCTAGTAGCCGCATCTCATGCCATTAAAATAACCTATCGACACATAGAAGAGTGCTCATAACCGTCAATGCATCTGACACACTAAAGTAGACGGTTCAGGTCAACAATCACACTGGTCGATACAAACTGCAACTTTGGAGCAAATCAAAAGAAAGACTTGAGGAAAATCCCGTGCCGAGAGACGTTTATGAAGACTATACCACGAACGACGACTTCTGTCTGAATTCCCCCTGAAAGCAAAAATATCAAACATCAGAACTCTCAGTCTGAACTAAAAAAAAACACCAAACTAAGTACTATAGCCTGTCCTTGACTAACATCAAGCACCCCTGAATATGATATAAATATCTTGGAACAACAACAACACTCATACTCACATCTTCATCGTCACCACCACTGTACAGTGAGGATGCGGGCTGGTAGACCACGCTGGGCTTTGGTTTGCTGCAGGGAGAATAAAAACATGTTGACCGAGTCACAGAGAGAGCAGACCAGTCAGACCTGCATTTCACTGAGGGAATAGTGTGAAGTCAGTCTATAGATTATCTGCTAAAGTCTAGAAAGCATTAAAAAAAGAAAGAAAATCTTCTCACCTTTCAATCTTCTCTGTAAAAGTGAGAAAGGAAAACAACGTCAGAGGGATAAAGTAACTGGTACATATTAATAATATGCAACAGACGTGCAAAAGTGATTTGACTCATGTTGTGGTTGTTTCAGCTTGTGGCCAGTAGTATAAAGACGTTGCCTCGTAGCGAGTTTACCACCAAAATGTTGCTTTTTCAATAAACTGGTTGCCGACCATGTGGGGGACTTGACAACCTTCTCGGTCTCGGGTAATGTCAACTATTAATATCAGAATATTGATGATCACATGTAAATGATTTTAATATAATGTAGAAAACTCACTGGGCAGATATCCTTTCTTGCGGGCATACCAAATGCCAAATACCAGCAGGGCCACTAGCAGCAGAGCCACGATTACCCCAGCAACAATTCCTCCAACGTTGAGGTCACCTTAAAGGAAACGTCACAATTCCAGGTTCATCAGCTGAATTACAGTCGAGCAGTCAGGGTGTGGCAAAAACGGAAGAATCAAACTCGAAAACTGATCAAATGAAAACAAAAGTCGTATCCTAATGAAGAGCATTACAGTTTCTATTGGCTCCTTCGATGCTGCCAAACCCGTTTACTAGCCTTCAGGTGTCGGCACGCAGCGGCTGAAACTGGTTTAGTCGACTGCCTCTTGCATTTGAAGCTCAGGCTGAAGCATGTTTTGAAAGAGAAGAGTACTTACGGACTTCCATCTTCGAGGCTTTAGAGCGCTGAGGAGGACCAGCCTCGTTGAACGCCTCACAGAAGTACTGACCCGAGTCCATCTTGATTGTAGAGGTAAACTCCTGAAGAGACAGACAGGGTATATATATATATATATATTTAATTACAATATATATTTAATACTTCTTCCAGCATTTATGTTGTTGGGGATATGAATGCAGATATCTCAGACACAAGCTCAGTATTTGCCAAGCACATGGCTCAGTTTTGTAAAGACAATTATTTTATATTATCAAGCAAAGTGCTTTTGCCTACAGATAGCTACACATACATTAGTGAGGCCTGGCACACTACATCATGGCTGGACCATTGTATTCGTACAGCTGATGCTCATGCTTCATTGGGATGTATGGGCATTCTTTATGGAGCAGCAACAACTGATCATATACCTTTTGCTATGTCGATAAATGTTGAACATCTGCCGGCGCTATCTAGAAATGGAAATAGTGTCAACACAGAAAAACTTGACTGGTCAACTCTCACTGAAGAGGACGTCTTAGTGTATTCTGCTCGTACAGACCAGTCCTTCAGTCATATTCATCTAGCTAGAGATGCAGCTATGTGTACTGACGTTAACTGTAAGGATGTGGTGCATAGGAGAGATCTCTGCTTCATGTACAATGATATAGGAAGTGCTCTGTATAAAGACAGCAAGCCCTACTACAAGCATCATAATAAGAACCATAACATCAAACCTGGCTGGAACGAGTATGTAGCCGAGTATCGTGCTGAAGCCTGTGAAGCCTTCAAATCATGGGCTCTAGCTGGTAGACCCAGACAAGGACCAGAGCTTGAGTACATGTAGCTCACCAATGCAAGATATAAGTATGCCATTCTCTTCATTTGCAAGAATGATCAAGCCATGAGGGCTGACTCCATGGCCAAGAAGCTGCTAAGCAACAACGTAGTTGATTTTTGGAAAGAAGTGAGAGCTCTTAACTGTAAAACATCTTTACCATGCACTATAGATGGAATTTCAGGAACAGACAACACTGCTGAGTTATGGCGACAGCATTATAGTAAGTTATTTAACTGCATCAAAAGTGATTTGTACAGCGTGGACAGTTCTGAGAGTAATGAGTGAATGGTAATTACATCATATGAGGTGCACCAAGCTATCAACAAACTGTCTGAAGGCAAAGCAAGTGGTTTAGACCATATTACTGCTGAACACCTTCAATATGCTAGTCCGAGGTTAGCTCCTCTCCTCGCTATTTGTTTTACTGGCTTCATGATTCACGGCTTGTTACCAGACTCAATGCTGTCTGTTCTCTTAGTGCCAGTCATTAAAAACAAAGCTGGTAAAGTATGTAGCCTAGAGAATTACAGGCCCATTGCTTTGGCCAGCGTCCTGTCAAAAGTCCTAGAAAGAATTCTGCTGGACAGAATACAGGACTTCATCAACTCCACAGATAACCAGTTGGGCTTCAAAGCCAAACATGGCACTGACTTGTGTATATATGCCTTAAAGGAAACTGTAAACAAATACAGAGGTCAAAACTCATCACTTCTTATGTGTTTTATTGATGCCTCCAAAGCTTTTGATCGTGTTAATCATAGTAAATTATTTTTTAAACTGAGCCAAAGAGGTGTCCCCACATACACAGTGAGAATTCTGGCTTACTGGTATGCGCACCAGAGTATGAGAGTAAAATGGGGTAAAAGTGTGTCAGCCCCATTTGGGGTTAGCAATGGTGTCAGACAAGGGGGAATTTTGTCCCCAATTCTGTTTAATCTGTATATTGATGATCTGTCCAAGCAACTGAAAGCCTGTAATACTGGGTGCATGATTGGAAATACTCTGGTTAATCACATCATGTATGCAGATGATCTGGTGATCTTTAGTCCTTCTAGCGCTGGTCTTCAGCAGCTCCTCACTATATGTACTGTGTATGGTGTGGAACATGACATCAAATACAACACCAGTAAGAGTGCTATCCTGTAGATCTGTAGAACTAAAGAGGACAAATGTCTAAACTTCCCTGACTTCAAACTGTCTGACAATAATCTTGGTATCTGTAGTGAAGTAAAATATCTTGGTCATTTTTTAACAGAACACATGTCTGATGATAACGACATTTCCAGGCAATGTCGTATGATGTATGCACAAGCAAACAGTCTCTCACGCTAGTTTGGTCTGTGTACAGATGGAGTGAAGATGTCTCTGTTCAGAGCATATTGTACTCCACTCTACACTGCACACTTGTGGTCAAACTACAGAACAAAGAGCTTACAGAGACTTCAAGTAGCGTACAATGACGCCATGAGAATACTTTTAAAGAGGCCGAGATGGAGTAGTGCCAGTGAAATGTTTGTGGCTGCACGAGTCAACACTTTCCAAACTGTTTTAAGAAATCTCATGTACAAATTCATCTGTCGACTGAATGACTCTGTAAATGGGATCATACTTGTTTTAACCAACATAAGGTTCAGCACCACACGCTACCAGTCCCAGCTGTGGTGACATTGGTACAGCTGTCTCTTTGTAAGGCATTGCTAGGCCTATGTACTTTTATTGTTTGTTTCTGTCTTTTTATGTATCTATCTGTATGGACCCCGAGTCTGAAATAAAGTCTATCTGTCTATTTCATTTTAAAGACCATGGGGAGAGCAACTGTCACAGCAGAGATGGTGCAAAGTAATAGGTTGTAGCTGACCAGGTTGCCGTTATCCGTGTTTAGCTTGTAGGTTGCATTTTTGAAGGCAGCCATCTTGCTGGGATCAGAGGGCAGGAGGACGCCATCTTTGAACCAGTTGTATTTGGACGGAGGCGAGCCGACGCTGTCGTGGCAGGTAAGCATGGCCGTCCTGCCCGTCGTCACCGAGGTGGGGACCCGTGATAGCGGCACAGCCGGAGGCACTGTGGGACATGACATTGAGTTTTCAACGGGTGTCTACATGTGCAGTAATACACAAACCTCCATAACAGTACACAAACGTATATTTTATGGCAGGACCACGAGTCTGGGATCCTTACCCAGAACAGTCAACGTCACCCTGACCTCCCCGAACTGGCTAGTACTGCTGCTGCTGGACACCTCGCAGTCGTACACTCCGTTGTCCTCACGGGTCACTTTGGAGAATCTCAGATTACTACCGTACATCGTCACCCGTTTGGAATATGGCGCTGTGGAGGAGCGTTCAAAATATTAAAAATATGTACGCATGGGCAGTGCCTCCATGGATACTGTGTTGACAGGGAAGTAATCCAGGCGATAGAGACTTTCTTCTTCTTCTTCTTCTACACCTCAGGAGTTACGGGCAAAAAGACTAAAAGGCTTTATAAAAAGGTGCCGCTGCTGTTGGTGCTGTGTTACTAACACTGATAAGTTCTGTCTTTATCCAACTTTAAACCAAAGGTTGTTACAATCTTTTAAATTAGTTTTCTGAATATTATTCTAACAGAGACACAGGATACAAATCTAAAACTTCTTTGTGAAAAAAAGAAATAAATACATTCATCAACATGCTACAGAAGGAGGCAAATAACAAGATTGTGCATCTACTTACTTGTTGGTACTCCATTAAAAATCACATACGTCTGTGAGCCTTTCGGGTTCTTATACTTCCACTCGACTCTGGCGTTTGAACCGAAGTCGGCTGAATGCGAGCATGTGAGGTCAGTCCCTGAAATAACATCACATCCAAAGTGAACACACGACTATACTGTGAAGGTTTTCACTTCAATTGTGTAACATGAAAACTATTTTTTTCAAGTATTGTTACAAAAAATAAAATTCTGAATCTATTTTTCCATCTTATATTTGTGCATTTACTGCATGTTTCTTAAAATAACGTCTCACTAAACACTCGTAATCACAAGTATTCTTTACTCCAGTGGGAAGATATCTGAAGGACCCGACAGCACTACTGCTCAGCTATGTGGATGCGTCCCTGCATCAGTATGCAGCACAAACACAGGAAACCCAATCAATGGGGAAAAACATCAAAACATTGGAAATTTACACATCGTAACATTACACAATTTATACGATGTGTTACAAAGACATGCATGCTGTGGGTGCACTAGCTAACTTTGTTTAACTCTGGTGTTTCAAAAAATGATATGAATGTTGCAGGCAAGTTACAATATAGCAGCAGAGCCTATGCAGTCGCCGTAGCTGTGCTGTAGATCCATACTACCTGTTCTCAATTCTCTTCTCCTTTTAAAGCAACACACAGAGAGAATAAAAGGCCGTGAGCAGATTTACTGCACGGCCATAGTCTCCTCTTGAGTGACGAGACAAAGCCAACCTTCCCAGCTTCGCTCTTTCAAACAGAGCTAATGACTTTGGGACACGTAATTACAGCATACAATGGCTTCTCTACATTCAAATCATTTCTGATTTTCAGAACTCACCTTGATTCTCTTCCACCCGCACATCTGCGTTGCTGGTGGTGACTGCAAAGCCACTTACACCTGGACACACACGCAGTACAAAAAAACATGCAATTAGACTTTGGCATCAAATTAAAAGACAAACATTTTATTCATTTCTGACATTTTATAAACTCAACTTGATTGACTTTAGGAAATAATGGGCAGGTGAATGAATATTAAAATAGTGAGCAGCAGCCCTACACAATATAACTGCATTGGTGTTCATTAGGGTAGAAAGACCCAGCACTGCATTACCAATAACTGAAAGGGTGCTCTCACAGTTCAGACGCCAACCGCATGACATCACGGTAAAGATCACACCCGCCTGTCAAACACTCGGAGCATGCTCACAAGCAGTCAGGGCGTGGAGGAAAATAAAACGGTCTCATTCCTGTCCGCTGAGCCAGAAAACTTCCGGTGAAACTGTCAACGGTCGGCCTGAAACTGGGTCTTTTCAGTGACTGCAGTAGTGCTACAACAGAGACACGACGACTACATTATTAATACTTAGTCACATAATATATACATTATTGCAACACTTCGCTTTACACCGCACTGCCATTATTGTAAGTGTTGGGAGTTTCACCTTTTGACTACTACTGCATTGTTGTCTGACAAGCGTTAACTACAGGGAACAGCAGCAGGAGCCAGTTAATCATCTACTGTGTGCAAAGTCACACATTTACTACAAGAGGAACATATCAAAAATAGTTTAAATGAATACGAGCATCCACAGCATGCGTACTTTCTGATAACTGGTTTTATTGTGGCTACTTAAACGGCGTTCAGGCGTCCTTGACACCCTGCAGACGTTTCTCACAGGCCGTCCCAGCTGAGAGGCCACACAGTCACAGTTTTGGTTCGGAGATAAGCCTCCAGTGTGAAATGAAACCAGAGCACTCCGGGACTTCTTTGTTTGCATACTTTGCGAGTTTCAGGGTTGGGGGGGGGAAGAAACCCAATTACAAGCACGGAAGTGAATTCTTCTGCTCACTGCAACAATCTTACAGCCTTCAGGTCCATTTCATACAGTAGAATGTGTGCTGCAGATGCACTGATGGAAGGAATACTTAATCCATACACACTGGGCCTGTTAACTAGTCAAAGAGTCCTATGATGTCAGTCACTTGTGCAAAAATGCTTGTTATTAAAACGTGTTTTGAGCTAGCAAACGTGAACTTATGATACTGTAGATTCCATGATGTTCATGAAAACCAACACTCATCAAGATTGTGAATGTAATGCTGCAAGTTGATAGCTACAACACAGTTTTGTTGTAAAGAATTTGTGTGTAATATTTAAAAAGTACATTGTTATCAATAACCAGGACCTGATTTAGAGGCTACTCACTGGAAACAATGGTCCATCCACCCACAAAGAAAAATAATGCAAATACCATGATCATGTGATGAGTGGCAGCTTGATATGTGAACACAGAAAATATCGCACAAATTCAGAGAGAGCATGAGTTTAACTGAGACACAAATGTATGGAGCTACTGCCCCAATAAGTGAGTGGGACGCTAAAACACACACACCGACAGTACTGTATGATTCCTAATAGGATGCAGTGGAAATCCACTCTTCGGGGCCTTCAGTGAGCTCATCATTGATCCAACAGTGGCCCTGTCTACCTGTATGTGTGTAAGGCCATCAATTACAGGAATGTTGAAGCACATGTATTTGTAGAGCACTCCTCCTAAATGTACGATGAACTTACACGATGACTACACAGGAGGAACTAACGTCACTACATCTCGTCTTTTCACAGCGTCCCCATTTGAGTGAGTTCAGGACAGAAGCAGGCCTACAGTTTCTGCTCTATCGCTGTCATTGTATTTTAAAGAGGCATTATACAAAACAATTTAAAAAAAGGAAAGTGTAGGCTTCAAAAGAGAACCCATTACATGCTCACTAAACTCAACTTCACCGTGTCATCCTGAGCCGGGGGGGAACAGGCCAACATTTGGTTTGCAGGACCAGGCCCGAGATTAAACAACAACAAAGCTCCCAACATTTCGTGTGACGTTCAGGGACACAATATCTACTACTACTGCTGCTGTTGTCGTTTAGTTAAACTGTAGAAAAATAATTACTTTTAAGCGTTGACTTTCTTCAAACTTAAGGAAATGTATCGCCCCAAATCAACTCACCTGTCGCTGCGGTAAAGAACAAAGCCACCGAAACCAACCAGCTGACAAGCATGTTGACCAGTTTGGTGCTTTTTTTTTCCTGCTACACGACGACGTCCCTTCTTAACTTTACTCCTGTAAAAAGGGGCACAGAAATTCCCGAAAGGTCTTCCTTGCGTCGAAGAAACAACCGAGTGATTGTAGTTCCCAAATATGAGTTCACCGTGTCGACGTTTCTTGTCCGCGCTCACCTGAAGGAGTCCGCCCAGGTGACAACGAGCTCGGTGACTTCCGGTAACAGGATCCTCTCAGGTGCCTTCGTGACGACAGAGTGGAAAGACAGGTTTGAGAGCACACGAGACCAGAGCTAGAAAGCGCATTCACATGGAGAGAAAACGGTGGCAGTCCGGTCGTTTATGAGCCAGATCATATTTACACAGACACGGAACTGGTTGGGTTCAGGTCTTTGAACCCTCCACCATCTGTGACACACAGATTGAACATGTTCGTGTGTTAAATCTCCTTCAGTTCTTGTCTTTGGCCTCGGAAAAATATGTTTTCTATCGTGTGCACACGCCACACAATGTGGCACACTGAGATCACAGCAGACGTTAAACTGGCGTGTTGCAAGAAGAGATTAAAATTATGTTTAAAAAAATCCAAATATCAACTCAGTCATACTGTTGGAAACCAAAACAATAAGTCAATATGTCATAACTATTGCTGTGAGCTGTGCATTTTATGTTTATTAATCAGTGACAACTAATTCTGTGACATTAATGGCAATGAGACTATTATTTGACTCTCATTGTTATTACTAACCATTATTAGGTTAAATTACCATACAGTGTGTATGTTTATTTGGAGATATAGGACCTATATGTTAAGTTTTTAAGTTAAAATATATTATCACGCTCCATCTTTTGACTCTGTAAGTGTAGATTGCACCATGTGGACAAAATGGGACAGACACATTTTGCATGCTTTTTTAAAAAAGTTCTGGGACTGCTTTTCATTTCCCCCCCCCCCCCCCCCCCCCCCCCCCTAATTTCCAGTTCAGCGAAATCTTAACACGACAATGCCCTTAAAGGGAAATCTACTCAGAAAAGTTTCTCTGAGTTTGTTGAGGATCTTGGCTGGCCTGCACAGAGCCCTCAACCCCGGCCAACATATTTGGGATAAACTGGAACATCCAACCGTGAGGCCTTATCAGGATTTTGTAAAAACACAGACGCATTCTTTCAGCCTGCATGTGTGTGCAGTTAAATAGATTTCTTCCTGCTCGGACACAACACTCTGCTTTGCATATTTTTGAACTTTGGTATGTCCTCATGACTGTTACCCCTGCAATCATTTACTTCTTTTCTTGACACTTTCAAGTCCAATCCAACCCGACTCAGTGCTGCCCTCTACAGGATACCACCTGCAGCTTCAGCATAACGCACACACTTACTGTGGACATGCATGATGGAGCTCAAACACATTTAATTGGTTGGTTAGTTCCTTTTAATGAGCATTATTCTTCTTTGATGCCATTCATTTTAAATTCAGTTTATTGTCATGATACAGTACATAGTACAGCAGTGCCTCTTAGTGCAATTAAATGATTGTGCTTTGGCTACACACCACCTATTCAACTATGATACACACATACAAGTAAAAATCCTTTACATTATCAGAGAAAACATTGCACCATACAAAGCATATTCAGTGTCCATGTATAAATATAACCATGTGGATCTGACTAAACGTATAGCGCTCAGAAACTCACTGTATATGTGTGACAACAAGCCTCGGCTGAACATGGATCATGGGTTTCAGGCACAAGTGAAAGGCAAAGTAAAAACTGAGTTTGTGTTTTGGTTTTTTCTTTGTCGCAATGACTTTATACATCCTCTCCTCAGAATAGAATATAATGGAGACTTTATTGCTCATGCATTCATAAGTAGCAAGTGAAAAACAGTTTAAAAGTTTTTGTTTCTCTGCTTGTCATGAGATCAAACCCTGCCAAGGCCATCTGTGTTGCCCTGACCAGTTCTTATCGACTAACACGACGCAATCTTCCACTTGTGGGCCCGCGTGGCACAGGGTGGCCTCTGTCTGCCCTCCTCGTTTGGCAGCCAAGAAGAAGACACAGGGGACAGATTTCAGTCAGGCCAAATAGATTGCTTACATTAAAGAGTGACGATACTCAGCAATAACGTCACATGGCGGAGCGCAACATCGCATCACTTTTGAGCTGGGAAAATTGTAATTGCTCGATGGTGAAGCGGCTCGCTTTAAAGTCTCTCTCATTATTTGCTGCCGCATAGATAATCCCCCCCCCTTTCTTGTTATTAAGACTGAATATCTTTCATTAGATTGAATAAAATCCCCAAAAACGACTGAATGTAAATATCAAATATTACAGAATATAGACTTTTAGCTGAAGACTAAGTCACATTCATGCTTTTACTCGTCGCCCTGTTAAACGTGTCTGTCAGAAATCCACAACAGATTTCTAATGCATTTCAATAACTGTTTATATGTGGGAGTACTGTAGAGTATAAAGTGTATGCAGCAGTACGTGTGCTTAGTATTGAGTGCATGATGCAGAGTTAGCAGGCCTGTGACATACCAAATGTACATATCGTATTCATTTCAACTCATTGCACTTTGTGCATTCACACAACTTCCGGAGCGTCTAACAGCCGTCGCCAGACGACTGCGTGGTGCTCAGCGTTAACGTGTGCAGCAGTTTTGGCGCCTCGTTCACAGCCAGTGAAATTCCAGCAGCATGGGAAGTGTCATCAAGGTCAGCAGTAGGCCACTGCAGCTTTGCAATAGGACACTCCACCCTGAGCATGGGAGGAGGAGCTCTGCAATCAGAAAAAAAGAATAATGCAGGTTCAGGAAGGAGGAAGTATTTAGTTTGGCAGTCACTCAAATGACTTCTTTTTGTCAAAAAACAACAAAAAACCCAGGATGTGCACAGCTGTGGTAAACAATGTCCATCGAGCACAAGCAGCTTACTTTTCTCAACCACTGAGGTTTTGGACGCCGTGGCTGAGTCGGCAAGTTTGATGTTGCAGGTGAAGTTGGACTTGCCATTGGGCAAGTTTTTGAACAGCAGGCGACAGATGTTGCCGGGGAAGATGCGGACTCTGGCGCGCTTCTTGAAGGGGGCGTGCTGCTCCTCGTCCGGGTCGGTGGTGTCAAAGAGTCTCTCACCGTTTGTATACTTGCAAAACGGTTCCGGTGACTCAGCAGGTACCGCGTATTTGCAATCCATCCTGAGGAGGTGCTCATCTATTGAGCAGTAGTTCAACTGAATCACCTTCTGGGCTGACGCAAAGCCTATGAGTAGTATAACACAGAGAGAGGATCCGATATTCGATAAACCCACAAAAAAAAAAGACCAACTCAGATGAGAATATCGTTCATAATGTAATAAGAAGAAACATAAATCAGGAAAAAAAAAGTCCTTTATTCACATTTTCTAAACCGTAAATGATCTTACCAAAAAGTAAAAGTGTGGCAAGGAAGAACATTCTCCCAAGTTTCCTGCCAAAAAAAAGAGATATTGAATAAAACAGTCAGAGCAAACTAACATCAGATAATTCAAATACATCACCAAACAGCTGGCCTATTTATTTAGCTGTCATGTCTTTACATTGTTAAGGTCCAAATCAAATAAAGCTGACTTTGCTGTCCCGAGCGGGGTCAGTTTTCACAGACATCAGTGCCACACTTCTGCAGAGGTTACTGTAGAAAAGTCACCAGACCATCATACTGAACACACACTGTTTCACGCTGCAAAGAGACGAACCGCAAACTTCACTGGTAAACTGCCAACAATGACACATTTCTGTGCACACCTTTGTCGCGTGCACGCGCCGATTGTTTGCCTACTTGTGTTAAATATGTCAATAAAACACATAAAGCAGTTCAGCTCTGTGTTGTTTGCTCGGTGCAAAGCTCCTCTCGCCTTCATTCAAATATTTGCCTGAGTGCTGACTCCAGTGTTAAACCTAATATTTCATCCAGACTAAAAGAAAAGCATTGTGCATGGCACAGTTCGATATTTTACCACAGCTCACATACAGCGAATAACAGTGTATGAATCATTCTCACCTTGTCTGATGCAGTTTGAGCTTTCCTCAGTGCTCTGCAGTGTGATGCCAGGGGTAGATACAGTAGAGGTCGGCTTATAGAAGAAACAGAAGAGAGAGGGAGGGGAGGGGGACAGAGAGAAAAGGGGAGTGGGGAGAGAGAAGGGGGGGAGAAAATGCTGCTCCAGTGGACTTTGGGGACATTTATCAGTATTGAATGAGAGTTTTATTGATTTTGATCCTCTATTTACCACAGGACAGAGGATCGCATGTCGGTACACAATACACCTCTGGCCTCATACTGAAAGATTGAATTCAGGCTGAATGAGAAAGAAAGAGGAAATGTGATGAGGGTTTGATCAGCTGAGCCACCTCAGCAGCTGTTCTACATTTCCTCCCCATTCAGTGCGAGTACAATGCATATACATGTTATACACAAATACACAGATGATTCAATTGAACTAATATGAATTGTATACTACATTTACGTATACATAAAATAAAAAAAACCTTGAGTCCTTTCCAGATGTTGGCTGTAAAGCACCGTTTTATTGTTTGTAACTGAAATAAGATGATGAAGAGATCTGAGGTGTTTGAGTGTTATTTTTATATCTCACACTGGAATGAGCGTTTTCTAGTTGTATGCCTCCGCCGACCAGCCAAGGTTCATCCATGTCTGTCCAAGATAAATGTCATCACTTTATCATTTTATCCGATCACAAACAAAACATGTCGGAATTTGCATAGAAATGATTGTGTTGGCCAGAAACGTGTTTTGTTAGACCGCAGTGACCTTTGTCCTTTGACCACTCAAATTGAAACGGTTTATCCTTCAGTCCAGGTCGAAATTTGTGCCAAATTAGAAAAAAAATGAATTCAAGGCATTCCCGAGATATTACGAGAATGGGACGGAATCAGAATCACACACCAGAGTCAGCAGGATTCACCCTCTGGAGATCATTCTTCTCCAAAGGACATGGTAATCCATCCATTAGCTGTTGAGATGTTTCAGTCTGGACCAAAGTGGCGGATCAACAGACTGACGGACCAACGATGCCGTCCCTACTGCCACACCACCAGAATGGCTTGGTGTAGGTCACTGCTCGGCCAGTGTTGGTAAATGAGAGGTATGTAGCTCATGAATAACGTGGCAAAATGTTTGTCGCTATGTGTTAAAGAACATGGTTAAAATTATGTCATATTGCTTCGTGTTGCCTAAAACAACAACCAGAAATGTGTCTTGTCAAATTCACTGAGCTCGGCCCCCTGGTTCCTCTGTGTCCTCTCCCTGTATCCTCTCTATCCACTGCAGCCTATGTCCTCTTCGCACTGCTCATCCATTTTGTCAAGGTCCTTCTTGGACAGTTGCTGAACAACTGAAGCAGTCTCCCAGGACACTGACAGAAGTGTTGCAGAGCTCTCTGAAAGACACAGTCCACAGCAAACAATACAAGCAGAGGATATCTGTCCCTTTGCACTGTACTCTATTTCATATATAAACACTATATATATATATTTTACAATGTGGTCTCCTCCCTTTTCACTATCAAAAGCAGATTAAGCAGGTGTGATCCCTGCCAATAGTATTAATTAAAGATTCTGTAGCTGTGATCCCTGCTGCTCCTCTGCTGACGCTGCTGTTGATACACTGCAGATGAAACACAGAGCCTCGTCAAGGATGTACACCATACTATCACGCTATGCTTCCATTATACTATCAAACTGCATGGTATAAGTATTGATTTGTTTGGTTTAGTTGAAATGTCTGCATTTTACAGGAAATGTATTTTCAACATTTTCAGATGTATTTTCAACATATAAGGGTTGACCAAGAAAAGCATTGTAAGAATGCTCCACTTTTCTGCATTATTGATTTCCCAATATAAAAAAAAAAAGAATTACATTTTGAAGGAAATTATCCTGATGCATTATTACAGGAGACTTTGCTTGTTTGTAGAAAGTGTGACGGTCCGGAGCGTAGACTATACATGGTGCAGAGAGGTGAGCGATAACAGCTGGGTCTTTGACATTCAGCTTCTATCTGCATAGACTTCCCCCCCCCCCCCCCACACAGCAGCTGGATGCTTATTTAAGGTCCATCAAAGAATTACTGTTGAAATGAAATGTCACTCACCGTTTTTCCTGTTCCTCCATGTTTGCTTAACTGATTCAAATATAAAAAATATACTTAAGTTGTGATTATGAAGGCGTCTATTGTGTATTTTCCATTTTATATGCACTTTTGATTCATTTTCAAGCGATAATAGCACTTCCTTCAATGGCAATACCATCCTATCCATTCATCTTCAAAAATGTATACTATCCGCATGCATATGCACAACTGTATAACAATTCCAGAAAATATGAGATATCGGTGATACATGTAGCCTATATCATGTGAATATTTGAATGTAAAAAGTTGTTTCCTCTTCCAATAGCTTGTTCTATGTCCCACTGACCCAGCACACAGTGTAGAGACACAGCGTGGGTGCAGTCTCATCTGCAGCCCGCATTGGGCTGCAGGCAGAACAGCAGACCCAGGCCTGCTATCATTGCACCAGTTGGATACATAGTATACTGTATGGTGCGGTTTGCATGTGGATTGAAAGCGTCTTGTGTTTTTTCCTGCTTTAATCATTGTATTCTAGGGCTGCATGTCCAACTTTCCCACGATGCCCTACGTTGCACACTGCAGATCGTTGCAGGTCGATGCAATTCATTCACATTTGGAAAAAAAAGAAAATCCCTCCTGCTGCTACAGCAAATATTAAATAAACTGCAATGCATTTGTACATGTGAAATCACTGAACAGCAAATAAAATGTGTGAGCACGAACAGTTGCAAGTCACTGTTATTGCAGAGGAGAAACGAGCCAACTGCAGAGGTATACAGGTTCAAACTGTTGACCTTTAAAAAGCTAAAACCCTCCACAGGCCTGGAGGGAATAAACAAATGTAGAATTCACTTTCAAACTAGGAGGCTTTAATGTTCTCCACCCGATGACCATTTTTATAAAGATGTCACAAAAAAAACAAAAAAACGTGTCGTTGACATATGCGTGGTGGTGTTCCAATTTTCGTCCTGCAGAGGGAACTCTTCTTCTGCATCCAGATACGACAGCGTCCCAAAAACAATCATGGGTGTAGTGTTGGAATCTAAATTGATTGCCATTGTGTATAAAGTTTCAGTTCATCTACTTTTTAATGTAGACACTCCAAAGACTTCACCTCTTCGTCAGGCACGAGTCACACTCGACGAAC
The DNA here is from genome assembly GCF_949748355.1 of Melanostigma gelatinosum. Lineage (NCBI taxonomy): Eukaryota > Metazoa > Chordata > Actinopteri > Perciformes > Zoarcidae > Melanostigma > Melanostigma gelatinosum. The sequence continues at coordinate 13,542,714 of NC_136647.1, read as the reverse complement.
TAATGAGCATTACATGCAGTAACCTTGCGCCCCGATTAATGGAATTAATGTGTAATTAATGTGTAATTAATTCCCCGCTCCTGTGCAATGAGGATTTAGTTGTTGTTTTTTAGGACGACAGCCGATGTGTATGTGCATGTTTAAGTGACTGCGTATGCTAGAGCAATAACCGCATCCTCAGTCCAACAGTGAGCGCTGCGCTGCGGTGCTCTGCTGATGCTCCGCATATATCGGCGCAGCTCCAATTCGGGACAAGGACCACATATCCGGTAAGACCGATTGTCTCATCTGCAGGGAGGATAAATAATGTTTAGACATGTCAGTGTAGGAGAATTGTGCATTTTCTGATCGGGTTGCCGTGTATCTGCAGCATTGTCCGCATGGCTGCGCGGTTCTTAAGGACACACTATGCGCATACACAGCAAAGGGGAGATCGGCAGCTTGCTGCAAAGCGGAGACACAGCATTGGGCGTAGTCCTTTATCTGCATTTGGGCTGCGGACAGAACCCGCACATCCAGGCCCGCCATCACTGCGCTATAGAGGATATACAGGGGGCCTTTATGGTGCAATTGTAGGCTACGTGGAGGTTGCGTGCTTATACTTTGTGTCTCTAAAAGGGTTGTGCGGAGCAGCTTTTCCTGGGACTGCATGTGCAACTTTCTCATGTTGTCCCATGTTGAACTCTGCCAGGCCCCGAGGTTGGCGTGAAGGTTCTTGATCAGATCGCCATGGAGCTGCACCTATTCGCCACGGCCTGTCTCCTCTTCGGCAGCATCATGATAACGCATCAAACTACTCACAGTATGTGCCATTTTTGTTGTTATTGTATTTGTTTATTTTTCAGATCGCTAAATCTAGGCTGGACGTTAGTTTGACGTCGGGCACTCGTATTTTAAGAAAAAGATGAATATAGTTGCAAAAGATAAATATAGTAGACGAACTTAAACGTGACAAAATGTCTGTTTTAAAGTCAATTTGAGATCATGTCCAGATTGTCCATGACAGACGGACAACAATTCAATAATATGCAGAAAAAGTGTCATTACAGACTTTCACCATATAGATCAGTAAGGTTTCATTATGATGATTTTATCCTAATGCAGAAGTTTAAATAGACTGTCTTTATTATAAATACAAGTTACTTTAGGAGATGGGAGAGGATTAAAATGCAGCTAATAAAAAACCTCTGTATCACAGTGACATCATCCCCTTGGACTTCTCTTTTTTAAAGAAATGAACATCAGCATAGACTTGAATTAATAACATATGCAAAAGTACTACTAATCCCCAAAGTGTTCAATATGGAATAAATACATAAAGAATAGGCTTCATGAATAAATAGTGTTAATTTTTGAATGAGTCAGCATCAATGGGACAGTATTAACAGCAGCAGCTATAATGTTGGCTGGTTACTTCTGCCACATTTTGAATTTTAAAGATGGTTCTTCGAGAAAGACACAACTGAAAAGCAAAATGACAAGAGTGTCGTCATGTCACAACGGAATTCAAAAAGAGGACCACAATGCAGAAAAGCAGACAGGCAGGTTGAATTTAACAAAATTCAAGCTTTGATAACAAGAAGCAGGTTCCAAAACAGAACCGAGGGACCAGGCAGCAGAAATACAAAGGAAACGCAACAAACTGAGGACAAACCAACATGACACGAGGAACTTCACTAACAAATGCAGACGACCTGACAAGTGAAAGAGGGACAGCACACTGAACATACTCATCGCAGAGCAGAGTGATTAGACACAGGTGGAACCAATCAGGGCAGGGCCGATGATCACAAAGACAGGAAGTAAACCAAGACAAGACTGAGGAGAGAACTTTCAAACGAAGGAAACAAACTAAAACAAAAAGCCAAGGACCATGACACCAACCACACGTTAACGTGATATAAAAATGTAAAATATAAAATCTCCATGCTTCCTCTGTGTTTTACTGCCTTCATTTTCACATTGAAAAAGAGATCATTTGTGATTCACATCCCGTTTGCCTCTCTTTCAGTGACCTCAGTGTCGACGTTTCTGTTCGCTCCTCGCGGGCCCCAGATGTTTCCGTGTCTGACATACCTGGAGCGAAACGTCAGGGTGGACTGTGAGTTTCCACAGACCTACCAGGTCCCCGGTCCGTACTGTGAGTATCGGCAGGACAGCCGCCTGGTGGGCAGCACCTACCCCAACGCCGTCGTCTATGTGTCCATAGACGACCGCCGGAGGAGCAACGTCAGCCTGGTCACTCCTAATCTGTGCCGCCTCACCTGGGCCCCGCTGGCTGATGAGAGGCCTTTCACCTACACCTGCAGGGTTTACCAGGGCAGCAGCTGGAAGGAGAACAGCATGGCGGTCCATCACAGTGAGTAGAGTTTGGATCTTTCAGGTTATGAGGGTCTTTGTTTTCCCGTCAAACATCTGAACTTGAATTCTGCTCTGTTGCAGGGCTTCTTCCAATCTGCTCTGCAATCAGTGTGATGTTCCAATCAGCACCGTGGTTTTTGTCTCTGGTCATGTCACTTCCCATGGCTGTGGGTCTCCTGAGTCCGTGAACTCTCACTTTCACATGGTATCGACTCAATGGACCTTTCTCACATGATTTGTGACTCACTGTGGTTCGACGGTTGGTGGTTGACTCTGTGTGGGATGATTTTTATTTTCTATCATTTTATTTCTTTAGGCAGAGTGCAGAAGAAACCCCCTCTAAATAAATCAGACTGGATGAAATCAACCTTCCATTGAGCATTGGGCTATTCTTTAAAAACATACCTTTTGTGGTGTGAAAGATTTTACACAGCAGACCTCATTTTCACCACTGTACCTTGAACACCATCAAATCATGACAATATAAATTGAAAGACGTTGCAAACAAAACAGTGATCAGTGTTCACTTTCTATTAATCTGTTGCGTTGATCAGGTCTCCCTTGTAAATAAGATGAACTGGGACTTATTCATTTAAACAATAATGTTCGTCAATGGCCGAATAAATATACATTTTGTGTTTTATTTTATGTTTTAAGAAAAACAGATGCTTCCTATAGATTTATATTGCATCTTATATTAAAACACAAATGGGTTTGATTATGTACACTGGCATTAAAAGTGGAGCCCTTCCCTCAAACACTAAAGGAACAGAGAGCCTTTTGATTGGATTTATTAAGACACCGACTCATTAAAGAGTGTCTGTCAGTTCACCCACTTATTTTAACTTGGTTTATATTAAAGTCTCACCAGTTTGCTCAACTCTAGATATATAGTATGTAACCTAGACAGGTATTACGGTGGCTGACGTGGCTATTGAGTAAAAGTAATGGATGCTCGCAATGCTAATCTGTGATACCTTCCTTTAAGTAGAATTAAGCCATCTTTATACTGGACACCGATGTGAGGTTCACCGGATTACAGTCTCTTTTCTACTCCCCTTGGACAGCAATAAGACAAATGCTTGATTGGGATGAACTTCGGGAAAAAGACTCTAATGTCACTTCACCATGTTTCACTCAGTGCTTTGATGCTAATCTGCCATACATCCTAAAAAGATGTTAAACAGCTTAAAATGCTAGTTTGCCAAGTCTGTTTAATCATGCGGCCGATGAGGAGGTTGATACTTCAGCTGGATGACAAAGTAATTTCTTGTGCAGTTCAAGTAATAACTGGTTGCCAGACATCGGCAGGATGGTGTGTGGTGAAAACAAGCGGGATGTTTTGCACAGCGAATGTTAATTGTTTAAATTAGACATCGCTCTCCTGCTGTATAAGTACGCATGTTTTAATGTACACAGAATACGTGTAGTATGAAACAATATTGTAGCTTTACATCTTTTTTCAAAGCTGCTTCCATTTCATTTATATTTTATGTTTACAAGGCACACGCCTTCCACACACACATTTATGCTGCCAATTTAATTCAAATGCTTTTTTATTTTTTACTTTGATGTCACATTTTCAACAACAATTGTTGCCTTTCTGTTTTATGTTCCCCTATTTTGTGTCATTTGCCAAATAGTACTTGCCATACAGATGTCTTTGTATTTTTTTAAACAGATAAGCCAGCTTGTTTTCTTTATTTTCGTCTACCACCCAAGGTGTGCTAAACGCTACAGCAACACGAGAGTAACTAATAAAGGTTATGCACAATAAGAGCTTCCTGTGTTCTCTCTGCACACGTTTCTATACAGAATACATTCTTGCTGACAATACAATAATTTATGATCGCTCAAGATGATCAAAAATATATTTCCTCCAAGACCCTAAAAAGAATCGCCTGATCAGCATAAGAAATGGACTGAATTCAAAGGTCTGAAGCTCTGACTGTGTATCAAGCGTACCTCACTGCCCTCGTACACTAGATGTCCTCGAAGCATTTAGTTGCTGTTTTATTATTTGAGAGTTTTGCTTGAACCTTTGGCCTGCAGGGGGAACCCTTCTATCGCACTAACATTTGACAGCCCCCTAAAAACATACAGTTCTTGGTATTGAAGTTATACAATTGAGCCCCTATACATCAGGATCCACTCGTCTTTTTGAAAGAAATCGATAATAAATGTAATGAGTGGAATCAACAATGAAAATGGTTGAGTTCTATTCAGGCCCAGTGTGTCTGGTCCTTGTCATGATTTACTGGGACATGATTACATGTTATGCTGACACACCTGCTCCACATTTAAACCGACCTCTACCTCTCAGAGGAAAAAGTGTACTTTTTACTTCACTATTTGGGAATACGTTGACTTAAAAACAATATGGTGGACTGTCATTTATCAATCTGCCAGCAGTTTAAATAGAGAAGTTAAAACAGCTCAACACACTGTTGTATTGCTGCTTTTCACTTCAGTAAAATATCTCAACACTTCTTCCACCAGTGCACAAAAGTCACAAAAGTCAAACAATCTACCGTGAAAAGCCCACTCCTGAAAACACAGCGTGACATCAATTCTTGGATGACTTTGATGATAAACAAGCGTGTCATGTTGACACCTGAGCTGCTTGATATTTGTCAAAAGGACACAGTCTCGCTCTGTCTTTCAAGCATAGGTCTCTAGAGTATTCATGAGAAGAGGCAGGACTTCAGTCTGTTTCAAAAACTATCATACAATAATCATGGCGATCAAATCCCGGCAGTGGGTTTATAAATGTCTTGTGGGAGATGTTTCAATTGTTGAGGGACTCAGTGTGCATGAAAAGGCAAATTCCAGATGGACTGTGGAGTCACGTTCTAGTTATTTTCTAATCGCGATTGGTCACAGTAGAGTGCAGCTAATGAGTCCAAAAGGACGAGAGTTGAAGAAAAGGTGCCCTTCAGTAAGAAGAGGTTTCCTTGAAGAAGCTGTCTCAAAACTCTGCTGCGAAAACAACAGCGTCACTAACGGTAACGAGATATAAAAGAATAACATAAAGCAGCTGCAGCTGATGTCACTTCCTGTGATAATAAGTCTAGTGCAGATGAGAGAAACCAGTGGAAATGTTGTCTGCATGGAAATGACATGGGCTCTTAGTACAAAGGAACAAATATAAATACTATTTTTGGCTTCCTGTCCTTATGAATAACCTTCAAGTATACTTCCCCACAGCTTCTTCTTCTTCTTCTTCTTCTTCTTCTTCTTCTTCTTCTTCTTCTTCTTCTTCTTCTTCTTCTTCTTCTTTATGGATCGACATATTAAGTGTGAATTAACACAGATTGCTTAGTTGTGAACTTAACTTTGTTGGAGAGGGATGCAGCATATAACATTCAACACTGCAAAGGACAATGCGTATAATTAACATCAGTAACAAAAAGTGACAAGATTATGACAGTTACAACCACGGTATTTTAGTTTGGGTTTATAACACAGTACTCCATTGATGCTGAATTGGGTCACTTTTAACCCAGTATTTTAGATCAGAAAAAAAACATTGACTTGTTATTGACATTGTATTGTATTGTGCCTGGAAAATACACAGTATGTTTGTGTAGGTGAGTTGTTCGCCCTTATAGGACCAACCTGATTTCTTCTGTTTCCTGTTCAGGAATCGTGTGATGGGACTTGATCGGCCGCTGCCAGGTTAATGTCATCATGGATTCATCTTCATGCCGGCCTCCCTCTGAGAGATACAGGGATGCACTGCAGGTCTGGCGCCGGGTGTGCGTGTGCATATTGTGTTTTATATTAGCAAAGCTCCAACGGCCCAGACAGCCTAATTTCCTGTCTTTGTGCCTGGGCCACACAGATAAATTAGCCCCAGCTCGCTGTGCAGCCCCTCCAGGACAAACAAACACGGCGGGAATAATCTGCATCAGCTCTGAGCATTCAACAAGCATTCGTCTTCCACTGCGTATAGATGTTAATAGAGGTTCTGCTGCTTTTGTCTACAAGTCCATTAAGAGCATCAACCAGGAGTGGGAGCGCAGGAGGACACCTTTAAAGCACATCTGTGTCACGAGGGAATGATTGTGTCGTATGTGTTGTGCTGCAGAATGATCAGAGTCAAATGTGTGTCATTGTTAAATAAATCATTCGTGATACATTTGTGACAAATTACAGCCACAACAAGTTACTCACAGACCAACATCAAATGAGTGCAAGAGTACTAACTTTCAATGAAATAACACATTTTACAAACACAGTTAATTTACACGACAGCGGATGTAAGGTGTTTATTTAACACTGATACATGTTGTGCTATGAATAAATTATGTTTACTACTACTGGCTGAACAAATACAATTCCAGAAGAAAATGCTGAGAGAATGGAGGGCAGCAAAAACGTTGAAGTGAATATTCAGACAAGATGAGAAGATTCACACCATTCTCACGTTACCACACTCATATGAGGCCTCGCACAAATAATAATCTGCCTTCCAGCACCTCTAAAGCTCACTAATTAGCACCTTTTTTAATTTCATAAACAAACGGAAATGTAAAAATGAGAAGTTGTGGTTTCACAGGGAGTTGGTATTAAGCACACTGGTTGACCTTTGGGCAGAGCCAGGCTAGCTGTTTCCCATTCCCCCCCCCCCCCAGCCTTTATGCTAAGCTAAGCTAATCGTTGCCCGGCTCTAGATGGGCGAATTTGCATCTTTCCATCGACTTTGTTAATACTTCTTTGTTTTCTGTCTAAACACCCTCTCTGCAAAAAAAAAACAACCCCAAAAAGATTATTTTCCAAAACATCAAACTGTTTCTGCAAGTCTTCCGTACTTGATCTCTCTTGCTCCTTTAGAGGTGGGTCATACGTATGTTAGAGAGCATGTTTTGTAACCAATGAGGCTGACAAGACGTGCCCCAGTCAAACAAATACATGACAGCGGGTGTCCCTTTGACCCCACTCAGCCACCCACCTTGCTTCTACTAATCAACTGCATTGACCAGTCAGGCAGGAGAGGTGACCCGACGGCTTTGGAAACAACAACCACTTAAAGGCTATGAGCTTTGTGATCTGCCTCCCCGCCGTTGATTGGCTCTCATTAGCTGATTAATTGTGTGTAAAGCAGGCTGTGTGTATGTTAAACCGGCTACTAAAATGTTGGAGGAATAGAGTGATGAAAGAAGTGCCTTTTTAGATTGCATAAAATTATATTAAACGTTTCCTTATGATAGCAAGGCCTTTGGAATGGGCTGCTGTGTGCATTACAACTGATCTCTTTAACTGATTCTGCTATTAAATTGATAAACAAAGTAAACAATGCCTCGTATTGTAGCTGCAATGTGGCCTCATTTCAAACAGGAAACCAACGTGTTGTCACTGACGTCAACAGAAACCAAAGTGTGATTAGATGCTGTGACACTTTAATGACCTGCTTTCTGTCCTGTTCCATTTGTTTGATCAATATATGCTTGAATATTTCCCTTCCTTAATATTCATAAAAACCAGGCTTGAAAAAAACCCCGAAAAGGCTTCAGGTGGCAACGGGAAACAGACCACATGGAAGATGACGAATTTACAATTTGTTTGCTTGTTTGCGACCATAAAAATCGGTTTCTTGGAAGCAATTCTGCTATTGTGGGTTGTCATGTGTTGCAGCCAGTTCATGTGAGAGCTCAACTTTTAGCCATCAGCTGAATTTCACAACCCCGGGATTTCAATCTGGAACTGAATAAGAATCCTATAAAACCTTGTGATAAAGAAGAGGTGACAGAGTCGTCTGCTCATCTCCTCCTGTGTTAAGATCATACCTCAAATGTCTCGTGGTTATTTTCTGCGTATGTCACTGTCAAAGGTGTACTTTCAGAAACTGATAATCCAACAATCACGACCACCTCATGAGCTGATGAAGTATGCTGGACTTGAACTTTTTCTTTCTCCTACTTCAATCACTTTGTGATTTGCAACACCATGTCTGTGTGGGAGGACTGTCCAAAGGTGTCATCCATTGTCCCCAGTTGTATGATTCATTGCATGGAGACTAAAGACACTTGATGTTTGAAGCATACCTACGCCGTAAGGGCAGCCCAATCTTTTCAAACGAATGGTTTCCGTTTCTGTTAAATGCTAAATGTTTATACTGCCAGGAGCCTTCAGTTAAGCCCCTAACAGCAAGAGCACAGGTTACAGCTCATTCAATGCCAGTCAAGACTCAGTAAGTCACAGTAGGAAGGATTGAAAATGTGCCCTGATGGTAATCAGACCTGGAAACGTTTTGTAGGAAGCGTGTTAGAGGTACAGCATGTTTTTGTTGCCCAATATAATTTGATTCAACAATAACTTGTTTCATTCATTTATTCCACTTTGGGTAAATGCCGAGATGTCCTTTAGGATAACGAATGGCCGCATGACTCAACGGTGTGCTTTCATTGCAGAAAGACTTGCGCACACACACACACACACACACACACACACACACACGTTTATACAAGCAACGCAAGAAAATGATGCTTGCCAATTCAAGGAATCAAAACTAATCACATCACCTGCCGTAATGAGCTGGATGATACACTTATTGAAGCCTGCAGTGAGATGCCACATTGAAGTGACTCATAGCTGTCTCGCACATTGTAGGAAACATTCTCATTTCCTAAAGGTTTTTATGGACAGCTGAATAACCGTGGGACATATTCCAGATATATTTATTTTAAATGATTCATATGTGACGTGGCTGTATCTATCGTTTTGTCATTTCACATCCTAAAAACCCTGATGTAAGCGAGCTTTACTTGAAGAGCTTAGTGACCTGTCGGCTGCACGTGTCTCCCTCCTCAGCCAGCTTCACTGTTTGAGATGCTCTGGAGTTGCACAATAACTTCAATTCACGCTAGGTCAAGGTGTCAAAGGTCTTGTCTTCCCTTAACCACTAAACAATGCAGTGAAGATCATCCAAACCACTCAGACTGGAGTAAGCGTTGATGTCTGTGGACAGCAACATAAATGAATGCAGATGTGGTAGCACGGCTATTATAGGGAAAGTGGAAACATTTCAGGTTACAACCGGTGGGGCTAAGTAAGCTCTGACCTTAGGCGCAGTCAGAGCTGAGGAACAAGGAAATAGCATCTTAAAATGTTCCAGAAATTAGTAACCCTATAACCTATGTATATATATATATATATATATATATATATATATATATATATATATATATGTATATATGTATATATGTATATATATATATATATATACATATATATATGTATATATATATATATATATATATATATATATATATATATATATATATATATATATATATAAATATCAGCAGACTAATTCAACTTAAAATTAATACAGAAAATGTATTGGATGCCGCTGTGCTTATAACATTAGGTCTCATTATATTGCCTTAAAATGCTACGATGATGAAGACACACGGGTAACATTTTGTTTTTCGCATGGTGCACATGGTGATTTTTGCACTGAATGGGTTACATAGATAACTGCATCATTTAAAAAATACCCAGATGTGTATATCCAAGATAAACTATGACTGCATTCCATTTTCACTTAAAAATTGTGCGCACAAAAGTGAGTTTCTTCATTTGTTTAATGTCCAAGATTACATATAAAAATGCAATATACTCTCTGTTTTAAATCATAAATCTCCATTTGTTCAAGGTAGCAATTTGACCCATGATGAAAATGCTCCCATCACACATTTATTTCTGATAAGCTTTCACAATTACAGAAATAGTTGCGTTATTCTAAGATATAATTCGATTGTGTTTACTGAAATCCTTTCCTTGAGTTTTAACAGATGAATTCATGTTTTTAAAAACCTTTCAAAATGTATAATTTCACGCAAATACATGTTTGATGACTTACAAAATATTTACTAGAAACTAATGGCTATCATCCTCCAACACATTAGAAATACAAAGGCAGATGGTGCATTACTCTGAACAGTATTAATCAAAGACATGAAAAGAAAACAAAAACTATTTACAAAAAAATGCAATACATCACTTACTGAGGAGAATGGCAGGAAAAATCCCTTCAACACTTCAGAGGTAACATATTTTGAGGTATTTATTGATATGGTTTGGACTCTGATATGTAAACAACCATTTCTAACACAATCATATACATGCAGTATAATACTTCAATATAATCGAAACAAGTCATGGAACCCCTCATATACAAAAAAATGTACTTCTAAGGAAAACAATATGTACAGCACTATACGTCTGTGAGACCGTGTAGGCACAGTGAATTGGTGCACTTTCTTTGATGTGTGTGGTAGAGCTGAAACTCTTTGGTGCATAAAAACTGCAGCTGCTGGGAGGTAAACACCAAATCATGTGCTGTGTCAGCTAAACCTTGAAGGTCATGATCCATTTCCAGTCAGTTTAGGGATTCCGTCATCAGCCTCCCTACCCGCTGCGTCTCCCGCTCGATCGTACATCTTAAGTCAGGTGAAAATCTCAAAATTCTACAAAATGTCCCTTGTTTAGAATGTGACAAAAAAAAACAGCTCTGATTTCAACTTGATCGCCGTGCTTTTATCAGTGTTTCATAACTTCAAGCGCGGTAGAATGTCCTAATGTCAAAGACGTTAATGTGAGCCTCGACTATAGAGTTGGGAAGATTCCCCCTGACAGCAACATTGAGTCCCAAAAGGCGAATTAAAATCCTGAGGAGCATTATTCTTGATAGGTGTTACCAAACAGCCACATTTTCTAAATTCCCAACTATTACATGTAAACACCATTAACCTAACAGGGAGCATTCACAGTGCACTTTAATACAAAAGTTGAGATTGATATGGACTTTCAGTTAACTGTTTTTAGAAGGTGGCATCGCTAATATGTCTTTAATTCACTTCTTCAACGTTAGTTTTATGTAAAAAAAGAAAGAAAAATACAGCATATCATGTAACTCAAACACAGTATATACATTGTACACAGCATAGGCACACATGTTTGTACACGTATAGAAAGTACAAAGCAAGAATCCAATTATAAGCTACAATTAAAACAAAAATATAAATAAATACCTTCAAAGAATATGAAAGACAAATTCATTTCAGTCAGAGATGCAGTTTGTCTCTGATGAACTCTAATTGTGAGGAGATATGGCTGATGTTCCTTTTCAGTGCTGCATTTGATAGCACTGTACCAAGATTTAATCTGTGTACACACCAATACAAATCTGCATTCATTGGTGTTTGTCTCATAATCTGCTATGTGATGTTGTCCAGAGGTCTATTCCTCAGATATTTCCTCTGGGTCATTTTAATTCATCATTGTAGCTAGAAAAGTGCACTCAGTAGAGTGCAGACCTCCTCCAGGTCTGTATCCACCCTCTCAAACTAAAAAGAGTTGAATACGACTCAATTGTCCCTCACGGCTGCCTGAGAGTCAAGATGGCGGCGAAGATTAGAAAATCGGGGGTTTATTCATCTTGTATCGTGCCTGACTTTAGCGGATTATAACCTATCACGTTCAAAGTTCGACCAAACTTTTCTATGGATGTCATTTTTTGAGCCACGACAAAGGACAAAACGTGGCCTGCAACAGATAAGGTGAGGCTTGTTTTCGTCCCAGCCAAAGGCTTTCTGCTCCTGAAGCAGTTGTTGATCAATTGCGGCCCCTATCGACCAGCTAAGAGTGAGGGGTCAGCAGTCAATAAACTGTATCAAACAGTCAATAAACATATGTTTTTTAAAAAGTGTGAGTCACCACAGCCCATGGGAGGTCCTTGAGCATACAGTCATCAATGAGCACCAAACATGTTAGACTGATGGGTCTACAGTATACCAGATTAGCCGTGGACAGACAGACACACGCACACACACAGATAATAAAGTTGATTGATATGTATCAATATGCAGATGATGCACCGGTTTATCTAATATTCAAGCCAAATGGTCTCACTAGGTTAACACTCATTTGCCATTATGGGCTTTTCAATCAACCCTCAAAAACTAACTGATCAGACTATATAGAACATATTTAGCAGGATTTGCTCCATTAGCATGTAATATCAAGTTCTCCTTTAACGATATGGATGCTATTTTAGACTTGATACTTGACATTTTAAGCACTGGAACAAAAAAACACTGCTTAATGGTTTCACTCAATATATACTCTGTTGGCCCCAAATTACTCCAAATCTGGCTCATTTCCCTGGATGGTAGCGAGTAAAGACCTGATTTTAAAGTTGTTACAGCACCTACAGAGCAGTGTGTGGTCACACCCTAAATAACTACAACTGTGCTGTTGTGTCCCAACGGCAATTTCAAGTCCCACAAGTACGCTCAGCCGGGCCTATTGACTGCTGCAAAGTTCATTCGTGAATCAAAAGGTGATTGTGCAGCGTTGGTCTCATGGCGGACTGGCCACAAATCATACATTTTGAGAGATTAAGTCAAGCACTCTGATTCTATGTTCTGCCCTAAGTAATATGCTGTAATGTATATGCTGATATGAACACAAATCAGCCAAAATAAACAAATGTGTACATGTTTCCAGTTTTGGACGGGTAATTGTAAACAAGGCGAGTTTGCAAATGCTGGCTTGTCTCTCGTTCAGTTTCTCTCTCAGAGCTTATTGATGTTCAGTTATGAATCAAACAGTTATCACTGTTGTGTCGTTCAGTGTCTTGATCTAAATGGTGAACTTATTTAGTTTACTCTATTACATTTAAAGTAACGACATGCATTGGTACAGTATATTGTACATTCTTTTGAAAATGAGTTTTTGCCGAATGCTCTGTGGCTGATTTACATTTTCCAGTCTTGAATGAAGGAGAGCAGTGGCGGGACGCTGAGGAAAACCTGTGAGGGAGAATAGAAAATGTTCAGGCATATGAAACATGGACAAGAAAACAGGCCATTTCATTTGTTGTAGTTTAAATACATGCATGACATACTACTTGTTAGTCTCACCTGTTGTGATCCACCATGCGTCCTAGCCTGACACCCAGCTATGTGTGGTGGTCTTCACCCTCTGGGGAAACCCATGAGGCCCAGCTGTGGGGTCAAAGTTAAAGTCCAGTGCCCCGCCATCCATGAGGGTGTCATGGAGGACAGTCTCCATGTCACATTCAAACCTCTCGATGGACACGTTGTCCAGGTCACTGGGCAGCCGCTCCTGGTGATGACCGTGTGGGTGAATCAGGTTGAGTTCCCTGTAGCCGTTGTTGCTGCCGTAGTTTGCCGAAACAGCATAATTGTGTGATGGGTGTCCACGGGGCAACTGCACGCATGTCCTCAGGCTGGTCATTCGAGGAGGGGCTCCTGAAAGACTCGTCAGGCTAGTCAGGGGGATCATGTTACAGCTATTCAAATCTTGTGAGGTTGAAGGACCCTGGCTGTGTATATCTTGTGGATTTACATGAGGAACTCGGTGACTTTGAGGAGGAGTCATCATTTTTACTCCATTATGAACCCCCATGTGGCTCTGGCGGCTGTAAGGGGGCATGAGACAACCTCCCCTCCCCACATGAGCATCCCTAACGGCCTCTGCATCTGAGGTCAGCAGCTCCTTGAGGAGGCCAGCAGGACAAATATACTGGTTCTCATAAGCCCTAAAGCCCGGCTTGGTCTCTGGAAGCGTCTGCATGGGAGCAGGGGACAGGGAGTTCATCCTGACCTGGCTGTACATGCACTTACGGTAGTCCTTCTGGGGGTGCGGGGTCAAGCCAGTGGAGCTGTAGGGGCTGCTCTGAAGCATGGCAGCATTTGATGAATGTGAGGCGTCAGAACCTAGCTGGGTTTCAGGAGACAGCACATTCATGTTATCCAGCAGACGCTCCATGACCCTGTCTGAGCCAAGTTGGCCCATGGATCCAGTTACCTCGGACAGGCTGGGCAGGGTGGAGGTTATCTTGCTCCCTGCTCCTCCAGGGTACATCATATGGCCATCCGGCTCCCCCAGGTCATCCTGTTCAGAAGGAAAGGGTGAATGGCAACCACTCAGGGTGCTGGCGTCAGAGCTGGTGCGCGTCCTAAAGGAGCTCCAGGCTTCAAAGTCCTCGTTACTGTGGGAGTTTGGGCTTCCCAGCCAGTTAGAGTACTGGGAACCAGGGCTGCCTGCTCCTCCCTCAGCTGCTTCCTGTAGAGACATCTAAGGACAGGAAAACAATAAAGGTTACACAAGCTACCAGAAGAATTACCAGTGTATGGTTAACTTACATCGAAATGATAGGAATAGTACGACATTTTGGGGAATGTGCTTAGAGGAGAACATCAACACCACCCACATATCTGAAGTTACCACCACCAATTGGTTAGCTTAGCTTAACATTACACGAGGAACGTCCTGGCTCGCCTAGCTCTGTCCAAAGGGACAGTAAGTGTTTGTGAGATAGCAAATAACTGTATTTTCTAACATGTCAAACTCTTCTTTTGAACATCGATTCAGAAGGATTGTGAGAAACCTATATACAGATTGCTTTGAATGAAACGGAGACTTTACCTTTTTCTTTGCGGCCCTTCCTCTGCTCTTGGTGAACTTACTGTTGTTGTCCATGGAGGCAGCTCTGCGTCGAGGTGACTTTCCGCTCTTTCCCCCCTCTGGGTTCAGCATCCACCAGGAGCTTTTTCCCGTTCCCTCGTTTTGTATGCGCACAAAGCGGCTGTGCAAGGAAAGGTTGTGTCTGATGGAGTTCTGGAAGAGAAACAAGTGAATCATTTGTAAGTTATCTGTTGGCTCACAGTTATGTAGAGGCTACAATGCAGCTTGAAGCGTCAAAATAACTGCACAAGGTTTATTTTCCAAAGATTATATTTTTATGTTGGTGTCCAAAGTCTCTCTTTTCAAAGGTCAATATTTCCCTTGTTAATTATTCTAGTGCATCTATAAATGGTGTTGTTTTTTAAATACTAAATACTGACCCTCTGTTGCAAAAATCAGCAACTGTGAGTGATCCCTGAGAATGAAATAAGAAGGTGTATTGCTGCAGAGGAAATGCTTGTCCTTTTTCATACTGCATGGAGAAGAAGCTGGTGGTTGAGTGTGATGTCAAAGGCAGCAGATGAACAGGAAGTATGCATATGTCCATATCCTCCGTCAGCAATATTATGTCTGCTGAGCCTTTTCCAATCCCTCTTCACGCTCTCCAGCAAAATACATTAGTTACTTCTGGCATGAGGAAGCGAGGGATGGACGGGACATGTGGTCTCATTTATTTTACACTAAATAAACATGTGCAAGACAGACGTCAGTACAGCTAGAGACATATCCGTTTCTGAATATGACGGCAAACAGCAAAATAAAAGATTGCGTCAAACACAATGCACAACATCTGAAAAGATTTTTTTCCAAACAAAAGAACCTATATTGAAAGTAAAGTTAACAAAAAACAGCATATACAAGGGCCATGAAGTTGATTTAAAATGAGCATTTTAGTGCACTTTGACTATGTAGCGTGATTATATCGTATGGATCGTGTCTGTGGACATAAAACTTCACAGGACTTGTTGAGTCTCATGCGTGATTGTCCGACTAAGCTCCTTCTAGTATAACGTCAAGATGCATTTTCATCACATGAAAGGATTTTAACTTTTTAAGTCAATATTGTTTAGCTTTTTGTCCTTTAATTACTTGTCGTTGAAGCTATGAATTGAACGCTTGCTTTGAAAACTCCTACATTAGAGTTTATTAGCGGTCATCCTGTGAATCCATACTGTGAGGCCATAATCACAT
This sequence comes from Melanostigma gelatinosum, assembly GCF_949748355.1. Classification (NCBI taxonomy): domain Eukaryota; kingdom Metazoa; phylum Chordata; class Actinopteri; order Perciformes; family Zoarcidae; genus Melanostigma; species Melanostigma gelatinosum. Next base: position 13,526,661 of record NC_136647.1, on the reverse strand, counting down.
GCTTCCTGTGATTTACAACATGTTTGATTTTTTTTACTGAAAGAGCTGCTAAAAAAACTGCTAAATAAGACAGGCCGGATTACTTTGGGTCACATTTGTCCTTGTGCCAACACGTATACAGCTAAAGCCTCATTCAGTCCATTTTCTCTAATGCTATGTTATGAACTGTAAAAAGGACGCAGAGGCGCCTCCTGCGGTAGATCTCTGAGGAAGAAAAACAGCGATAGAGAGACGCTCACACAGGACACAGATGTACTGTATAGCCTGGTCTCTCTGGACAAGAAATGCTGCTCTTGGGTCGGGGGCATTCAGTGCATCTTAGTCATCAGAATGTGACTCGTACTCACATTACTATGATTTATTTCATACTGAAGATGGCTCTATGAAGTGATCAAAACAAATAAATACAAATCTTATGTAGCTGCATGACTTCGACCGGAATGACACTTTAAATAATTGTATAAAGAGTTCAAGCTTAAGAATGTTGCGAGTATTGTTTCGGCTGACTGTCCTCCATACGAAGGCAGTGAACCACAGCAAGTTCAACCTCAAACTACACATCAACTTGTGAAGTCCGATCCTCAGAGGGGAGGCAGCAGGCTGAATGAGAATGCTTTTTTTTTTCCTGAAAAAGAAACGCTGGGGGAGGTTACAGGGTTCGAAGTGTGGGCGACAGAGTGAGATGTTTTTGCCGGCAGAGCTGGGGGTCAATGAGTTCAGTGTGTACTGAACACGAGCCCTTCAGCTGGCGCTGACAGAGACATGCAAACAGGTTGGATGGTGCAGGAACACAGAGAGAGGAGGAGAAGCATCCGCCTCCCCTGAATATGAACCGGACTCCTCCCTTCTCCTCTGAAACAAGGCTTCCTGCACATGCAGACTGGAGCTTTGCTGCATGGCCTCAAAATGCAACGCTCAATCTCGTGCTCATTTGATTCATGACCTTTTCCCCCCCTTTTTTTTTACATTTTTACATGATCTCGATCTGTAAGAGGAAGACAGGAAATGAGTCATTAGCAGAGGACCTGAGATCTGAGCAGTGTGCTGCACAGACTCCGTCTGTGAACCAACTTATATATTCCGCCAACCAAAGCGACACGTCTCGCTCACACACACAGTTGAGATCACGAGTGATATGCAAATGTCTGTAGCCTCTGATTAGTGCCCACAATAGATCATGGACTGCATGACTGGGCCCTGGGAAGGGGAATTCTCGACTCCGCCAGAGATAATCCTCGTCTGAGACAGACATCACCTCAGCCCAAAGAGAACAAAAGACATCCCTCACTAACTCACACATTATGTCTCTGAAAGCGCGGCCCAAGGTGGCCGAGAAGTTTCATTGTTGCTAAAGCTCTTCATAAAACATATTGTTTACGGCCCTCGCCTTTTAACTGACTTTGAAGCAGTGGCATATGTGCACCTGTAACTGCACGGCGGCTCATGTGAATGTGGGGAATTAAGAAACGTATATGCTCTCTATTGACCTTTCATGGCAATCAGGGGAGTTCCCAGGCACAGATTATGTCGGCCTCTCAGTGACATACATGTGAAAGAGAGGAGACGCATTGAGTAATGTGAGCAGGGACCCAACACGAGCTTGTGCACAAGTTAAGATGCATTATATCTCATGAGGAAATATTGTAATGTAATGCTAATTTGCCATGAGCCAATCTTGACTTGAGGAAAAAATATATTGCATTGTGTTTGTGTGTGTGTGTGTGGTGACGTCAATTGATTTTTGTGTGCTCAAAATGTATTGTTAAAATCAGAATATGTGAGAAACTATTTTCAGTTTGCCCTCAGAAGAGAACAGCACGCTGCAAATGCAGTGCAGCAGGAAAGCAGTTGTCTGAGTCTGAGTCCACCTGCTGCTACCAAGCTCAGATACATGGGAGCACTCAGTATTAAGGAGAACCATCCACCATCGCGCAACACTTCAGATGTACCCAATGATCTCTGAATCATCTGTGGTCAATGTCATGAAGAGAAGCTGCTGCAGCATGAAGCGACTCCTCCTCCCGCACTTCAAAACAATCAACTTGACACAGCTGCTGTTTTTTGGGGTAGTGAAGCGTGAGGCTTGCAGCAAACGGTCGCAGGATAAGTAAACAAACCGGGGCCAGTTGCGGGGACAGGTGCAGCCACAGTGAAAGTGGCCTCGCTTGCAACTGGTCCAAACGTTTTTTTTACATATACAGTACAGCACCAGACACAACCACAGACAGGAGAGAGGATCCCCCAGGAGACCCACTGCCTGAGACCAGCTGCTACTCAAATCAGTAACTCCGTTTTATGTCAATGATGAGGCCTGATATTGAGTTAGTGATGGAAAACTGGAGGGAAAAAGAGAATCGCCTTTAACTTACATCCATGTAGCGGCATCGTGCGGCGACAGTTAACACAAACATATTGAAGTGAGACTGTGTAACTTTGACATAATCATTTTTCTTGCTTCTAATCAGAGCTTCGGTGACCTCAGCGATGGGTGCAACCGCCTCTCAACCCATTGTTTTGGTGGTGGCTTCTGCCACAAAGTTTTTTAAATGAAAGTTGTAGTGAATGAGGAAACACGTGAAACAATTGCCCGTAAATCAACATCACACTAACAGTGAAATAAGGAAGTATGCTAATCTCTTTTGGCTGCCATTGACTATAAAGACTTCAGCTGTGGTACATGCTGCATGACCAGTTTGTTGAGACTTAGAGACCTATAGTTGATTGTGTAGCTCACAATGTCAATGCACAGATTGACTTCCTATTTGTGATATTTGGGTGATATATCTGAAATCAGTATTACAATATAATGTTTTTTTAATGTGATATATACATATATCACATTATGGGAAACGTATACAAGCTGATGTTCAGTGTGTTCCACTGAACATTACATCCCTTCACACGTACATATCTAAAATGTTAATTATTATTCCAAATTGGTCGGACTCATTCATTTTGCAAAATGATGGAACAATATGTTGAAATCACAACGATACAATTCTGCTGAAAGATAGTGCTGCAGCCATATTTCTTATTCCTGTCAAATTCAAGGACAAAGACAAAGGCAGATGAGGTGTTGCATTTAGCAGCAGCCATATCTCCAGCTGCTGAATAAAAAAGGGAAAAATCATCTTATCGGTAAAGAAGACGTATCTGGTGAGACCAGAGTTGACACTGCCTGACCTAAAATGAGTATGGTTAACGTACTGCTTCTTGATCTTATACTGCACGATGGCTCCGGGTGAAAAAATACAATTGCAGATGTCAATTAATCAATGCCGTTATTTTTAACAACTGCTGGCATATCACGACGTCTTCAAAGCATGTCAGGTGGTGTAGATAAGAGAATAAGAGAGCAAAGCACTTGCAGAGATTGCAGCAAAAAGGACAAGCCACTTCCTGGCAGTGTCTTCCTGTGCACCCCCCACCCCCCTCCCCCCCCTCCCCTTTCTCCTCTGACCCAGGAAGTTAAAAATGAGCAAGCAGGACCTGATTTCTCTGTTACAGGGCGGTAAAAAGGCATGCGCTGCTGCTGCTGCTGCTGAAGAAGCCCTCCAGCTCAGCGTGGTGACCATGTCGCACCCTTCATGGCTCCCGGCACAATGCAGGTTACTTCATTAACACTGAGCATGAACTGAGTGACCTACTTCTGCAATGGCTTCAAAGCGGGACTGTGAAAAGGAATGGAGAGCTTTGTGTTACCCAGCCATGGCTTTAGATAAACAAGAACGGGGCAAATGAGAAGGATAGAAACAGTTATCTCACGGGATTGATTCAAAAAACACTCGGTCATACGAAATATTCAGACTAAGCTGATTAGAAACTTGATCTCCAATCTTTCTCAGCCTAATCTTGAGAGTGACACACATTCTTTGCACACTGTACAGTGTAAAAAGGCGAACAGTTTTTTTTTTTTACAGGATTTGACACTAATCTCAATCACCCCTGATCCTGTTTCTCTTTCTTCACACCATATTTCTTCGCCTCCCTCGGCCCCCCCCCCATGTCCTTTATATTGTGCAAAATGGATTTGAGTTCACGTTCTGTCTGTGAACATAATAAAGGCGGGGAATATTTCCCTGCGCAGGGCTGGACGACAATGCAGAAATCCACATGCCACAGATTCCACAGGCTCAAACACGTGTAGGCAGCAGACTGTACACAGGCCTGAGCCCACAGACAGCCAGTCAGCTGACTGATCCCCTCCTTCCCTCAAGCTCTTTGAAAGCCCCTGCCCCAAGCCTCCCTTTCTTCATGTGGTTACTTGAAGCTTTCAGTGGGCCTTGTGGATAATTTAAGTCAAGGAGAGTCCTCCCTTTTTAACCTTGTGATCCCAAGACAGATTGCTGCGCAGCTATTCTGGTTTTGTTCGCCGCCTCTTTTCAGGCCTGTGTCCCCAAACATAGCTCATGAAAAAACCTGATTAAACAGCTGATTTGTTTAAAAATACCCTTTACTCAACAAAAAAATGGAAACTCTAGAATTCCCTTTCTCTGATTTGATAGATGAAGCCATACTTAAAGGCACAGTGGTGCTTTGAGCTGGAGGTCAGCATGCTGACCGCAATTCTAACTTGCTCATGTTTAGCAAGTATGGTAACCGCGTTACATATCTTGAATTACCGCATTAGCATGCTAACGTGTGCTACAGTATTCAGAAACTAAACACAAAGTAAAGCTGAGGCTTTTGAGGATGTCATGAGTTTACAAGTGTTTGGTCATGAATCAAAGTGTTGGACAAACTGACATTTTGACCTCATAACAGCACTCGATGAAAAGTACAATTCACACTGAGGGCAACACCAATGTGTGTAACAAATGCAATGGCAGTCCATCCAATGGTTGCCGAGTCAGTTCACTTAAAACCACAAATGGCGATCTTGATCTCAGAGGAAAGGTCAGCGGAAAACACCAAAGTCACAAGGATTTAACCTCAGGTGACCATGAACGGCTGCACAAAATTCCATGGCAATCCATCCAATAGAAGAGAATTCAGTCTGGACCAAAATGGTGGAACGAGTCACCGACAGAACATTTCCATCTCTAGAGCCACACCGCACGACGAGGGCATTTTAACCTGGGTTATCGAGATAAACTTCAATTTCTGGCAGTCTTCATGCATAATTGTGTAACCTTCACTTACATTTATTGTAACTTTCCATCGGTCATCAAATTACCTGAGACACTTCAGTCCATCAAGACTTTATTATTGCACATCATTTTTATTATATATATTTCTACAATGAACAATTATCTTTTCTACATTTACTTGTCTCTCCAGATTGAAATGTGAATTCTCGACACGACTAGCGTCTTCAATCATACACCTAACTTGCACTCCCACTAGCAGGCACGTTTATCAGCTGTCATTTGATCTGCGGGATGTTGGTAGAGTGAGCGTTTCCACTGAGCTCATCCTAAATAAATACCATCAGGAATGTCTGTCTGCAGTTTTGGTCACATGCAAACATCAGGAGCCAGGCTTCTGATTTGTAGTGTAGGGGCCGTGTTAAATCATACAGTAAGAAAAAACAATATCACAGTGATTGCACACATTACTGCAAGCTGCCACCAAAAACTGGATATTAATCCATAATACCCCAGCTGCCTTATATCAGTGTATACTACAAACCAATGGCTTTTACACACGTCATAACCTTTAAAAAGTAACTCTTCGTAAAATACTTTCTTGCAATGTACACCTCAGAACCTCTGCGTCAGTTAAACTTTAGGAGTGCTACTTCCTGTTCCATTATTTAAGGTCACAGTTCACTGAGAAAAACAGTGACACTACCAGTAAGATGGTGCGCTGCACACTGCCACTCATAGACCCACCAATATCCCAGGGGAACCAGTTCTACCAGTTGGCAGGGGCCCCTCTCTTGTGGTAAAGGCATGATGATCACCACGCCATTTTTAGAGGGAAAATAAAAATAAAAGAATCTCCATGACATGAGGGAGACAGGAAGCTCTAGCTGCAGCAGCAGCAGCGCCGCCCTCGTCCTGCCCTCCACCCACCTTCAGTTTTCTAGGTGGAGCTGTATAATCACTGAGGTTCAAACTCAACGCCCTCCACCCACCATGAGGTCTCTGGCTTATCTCTATCTGTCATTACAATCAGGGACCCTCATGCATGTGGAGCCCAAAGTCAATACCTGGGCCAGGATGTGACACAAAACACAACAACAAGCAGGCTCAATATTTCTTTAAGCATGCGGCAGGAACGCTGAAATGGAATAAAATGACTTCACATAGAATTAGGCGCACAAACATGACCCATGTACGGTCTTCTCCCATGAGTTACTCCTCTTTTTCCAGCCCTGACCCTCATGTTTTGCAAGGCGGGGATGTTAACACATGGCACTGTTTTCCATCCACTCTGCAGGAAATGCATCATAGTTCATTGTGAGGGGACCGTGGTGTTTTTTGAACAGGAAAGTGTAAAAATAACTATAAACCGGTGGTTCCAAGGCCCAGCCACGCATGCCAGCATTTAGGAATGCAGAGGTTGAAGTGGTGATGTGTTGATTTCATATCAACGATAAACAAGCGGGTGCTGTTGTTATTGAGGCATTTGCTGCTTCTATGAATGGCACACAATGACTAACCCTGTGAGTAAAAGGCTTCCAAAATAACAAAATATGTAATAAAACCAAACATCAGGGGCAGCAGGGTGAAGTGGAGTGTATGACGAATCAGACATTGGCATGTTGGCTGAACTTCCGGTTAGATGTCATTGATTGCTGTAGCTATTGTGAGTTTATAGACATTTATAAAAAAACAACAACTGTGGATTCTAAACTCAATAAAATGTAAGAAAGAACATTTCTTCATTGACAGATATTGGTGCTGAAAGGACAGTTAGGCGTATGAAAACTCTCTGACCTCCTTCAGCAGAAGGCCTGAAGGAGGGCAGAGAAGGAAGTGGAAGGATAAAGAGCAGCGATCCCTTTCTCCAAGCTGTAGCATCCGCTGAGGAAACTCTAGATGACGGGGACACAAAGATATGAGTGCACAGCTCAGGAATGGAGGATGTTCGACGTTGTTCCCAGCATTCCCTTCTCTCAAGCCCCTTCCCCTCCGACACACTCCCCAACACTGATTGAGCTGTTTGTGTCGCCTCCTGTTATTGTCGGCACTTTACTCTACTCGGACTTCATTCCCACCAGCCAATGCAGCTTTACTGTCTATGTAACAAAGTGTAGTTGAAGAACTGCAGAAAGGGAGGTTTAGCAGAGCCGTAAGTCACGATAGCAGCTTTTCACAATCGGCTGTTGGACAATGGAATCTATATTTGATTGAGGTTCACAAAGGCATTTCTTGACAGAACTTTAAAATGACGTCTCATGGGAGGCTACAGGAAGGGCTGCAAAGATTGAACATGAATTGGACTCGTATTCATTTTTTTGAGAATGTGCAGATTTGAATTAGGATTATTACTTTCTCTGTCTGCTCCCCGCCTCATTTCTATCCCTCGTGGCTGAGTAACTTCCTCACCCGGCGAGACAATATTAAGACCTGGATTAGCGTGTTTGCATTAGGCTACTGCTTTTCCCTCGTGCTAAATGTTTCCAATATATTTCCAGGCCAGAAAGCACAGCTTTGTAAACTTCCAGGACTGTACCAGTTTTTCCATGGGCGTGGAAATGCTGCACAGGCCATGAGTCGGTATGTTTTGTGGTCGTACTGGATAGATTGTTGCACTCAGGTTTTTTTCTGGAACAGCAAAATGTATGCCAGAATAAATCAACAGGATTTCAACGATTGCTCAGTCGAGCCGGCTCAAACATACAGGTGTCCCCAGTATTCTCCGTACGAAACCAATATTTTTGCAGTGCAGGACTACAGGATTGTACAGAGAGAGAAATGTCCTCAAGCTCATGTATGGGGTGTTTACAGTCAGACCTGCTGCTTCAGAGCTGTATGTCTCCTCACTGACACAGCAGAGAGGTGTGCGCTACCACTGACAGAGGAAACCACTCCAAAACTTCAAAGGTACCAAAGCTCAGCAGCCAAATACAAGACTAACTATTCAGCACTTTGAAACCACGTTCATAGTTCTGGCAAAAAACTAAATTTGAGAACCTTTTGTCACAAGGAAAAAAATATTTTGCTACTACATCACTACTACTGAATGTGTATACTCAATGTTGGCCTGTTGGTGCACTCTTTTTTCTTCTTGAGCCTTGTTGAACTGACTGAGGGGGAGTTTTTCCTGTTCCGATGTGAGGGTCTCGGGACAAGAGGATGTCAAATGTGTACAGATTGTAAAGCCCTCTGAGACAAATTTGTAATTTGTGATTTTGGGCTATAAAAAAATGAATTGAATTGAATTGCAATCAGCTATGTCTCACCAGGTATATTTGGCTGATGGTGACAGTTGTTTGAGAAGTAAAACACAGGTGAAATGTAACAAATGGAGTTCAGCCATTATTCATTTTAATATCTGTGATTTTCTGACTGTGACATGTCGAATTGTCCTGACAAATGCCTCCCTATATTTCCTATAGTACAACAGCATTCAGCAGAATAGGATGGAGCCCGTTTTTATACTGCTGTGTTGTGGATTGGAGTGATTTAAGAGACCGTATGTTGTTATTTTAAGAGGAACTGCAGAGAAAATGAATCTGCAAGACTGAAAAACGGCAGGAAGAAAAACTCCCATCCTCTATAGAACTTTGCTCTCTCTGCTCACTTTAATAAAAAGTGTAAAATCAGTGAAGTTAGACACTAAATATCTGCAGATTCAGATTAAGGGTTGGACAATATTTTGCTGCTGCTAATTGCATTGATTTACACTTGTCTTTACTATATGTTGGTTTTTATATACATATATATATATATTTGGATTGGCGTTAAAGGGGTTAATGGTCCCATCTCAAGTTCATTTTATTCAACTCGATGCTTCACGCGTTCACGTGCACACGCGCACGCGGGGACACTCACCTTCCAGCCCGCGGAGCTGTTGCTGTCTCCTTTATCCTTGAAGTAAGGCACGTTCTTGACCATCCAGTCGTAAATCTGAGACAGTGTCAGCCTCTTCTCGGGTGAGCTGTCTATCGCTTTGGTGATCAGGTCCGCGTACGACATGTTCCCCCAGGCGTTGCGACGGGACGAGCTGCTCTTCCTCTGGCCGGAGCTGCCCAGGGGTGCGACACCCGGAGGGGGCACCTGTTGCGGCTGAGGAGGCAGCTGCGGGCCGGGGAGCTGCTGCGGAAGAGGATGATGGTGGTGGTGGTGGTGGTGATGTGGAGGCGCACGGTTTCCCTCCCGACACTGAAAGTCATTGCAGGGCACAGGCGGTTTCTGCTCCGCATACTCTTCATAGTCCTCCTCCAACAAGCCGAGGCTGCTGATGAACTCGGCGTTTCCTCCCGGCTCCTGCTGCACCGACGGCGCCGGGGACGACGTGTTGGAGCCGGCCGGGTCGTTGAGCTCCGGCCGGGGCAGCGGCCAGGTGCAGGACCGCGGCCGGGAGAGGGGCTCAAATTCCGGGTCTATTTCGACCGGCTGCGGTGGCGGTACCTCAGCCATGTCTGAGTCTGTCTCACTGTCACACAGACACTCACATCAACTAATTATAATAAATCAACAGGTAACAAAGAAAATGTTGCGTTCACACACCAGATTATAGATAGACAATATAAAGAGAGGTTTGTAATTTGGAAGTCAGAGAACTGTTGCGTTCAAGGTCTTCGCTGAAGTTCACACCATCCTGCACTCTCAAGTCTGCCGCTCTGTCAATACAGACAACGGTCCACAGGCTAATGCTGCTTTCAAGGACCACTGACAGGCTCGGTCTTCTGAGTGCTCCAAGTTCACGGTGCATTCATAGTCGAATAATTTATATCGACTCTGTTCAAGTGCTCTTTGGTTGGAAATTCCTAAATGGACCCTGTTTTAAATGAAATGTGCATTTTATGTGCACGGTATTTCTTTAGAGTTTTAAGTTTAGCTTGCATAATTAAGTAGGCAATCATTAATTAGCACATAGTCTTCATGGATTCTCAGACTCATTAGAAGCTGTGGATTCCGGAGAAACAAGAGATTCAGGAGTTACTGTGAGATGCTGCCATGGTGTCCTGCATTACAACCATAACAACAGTTAAAGTCTGTATCGGCTCAGCAGTGAGTGATAATACAGTAGGCCTTGTTATTAACACCTGATTTGAACCATATACAAGTGATCAATCATTATAGCTGCTTTTCAGTCACTAAGTATCGTACAACTCTGTCATTGCAAATTATTGTATTATGTACCTACACATTTTGACGGCACCTAAATGCACCATACAGGCAGAGGAACATGCAGAGTCCTAGTGCTTTGAGAGATATTATGCCCACCTGATCACAGGGAACAGGTTTCCCCCCCCCCCCCCCCCCCCCGATAGTAAAATATATTTACAGATGTGCTACTTTAAGAATAGTAAAATGTTTATATTGTGTAGTTGGTTTTCCCCACAAATGGTCTTGTTTTCTAAAATAGTCCAGCCATCAGTTTGTATGTTTGGTCAGCTACTTATGATTCTGAAACAAAATGTTTTGACGCCACATCCGGTTTTATCATAGCGGTTAATACAGTAAATTGTTGAAATATTTATGGTCTTGTTGTAAAAGAGTTAGATATCCTAACATTAAACGGAGATGTTAGTAGTGCCATCTAGTGGGTTATTTGCATACAAGACATTTCTGAGCAGAACCAGGTGCCTTTTCCACACAAAAACACAGTGTTGTACTTTCTACTCATACAAGCAGGGGAGTGTTGCCAAAATCTTATCATGACAATCATGTGTTTAAGGAAAAGTGAACAAAATGTGGAAATGAGGCACTCTCAACAGCCACGCTCTCATTTTCCACACTTTCTCAGACAATAGCTCGTCGAGTGTTTTTAGACCAGAAGGAATCTGAGTGGTACATTGTTAACACGTTTGTTTTTTCCCACTTTCAAAGCACTTCCCTTACAAAGGGCACACGGTCCATGGGCTCACTGCCCTCCGACTGTAAACCTGATCCGAGGTCCGAGATGCTTCACATAAGTTATGCTTGTTTTACGACCTGCCTGGGAAAACACTATCAATCACGCTCACAGGTGTTTGGATGACCTTTTACACAAAAAGTAATACAAAAAATATTTTCGTACCTTTCTTTGAATGCAAGGTATTTAACCAGCTATCCAACTAAACAGTCCACTGTTGTTTTTTAATGTAAAATAAAGGTTGAACGAATGACATAAGCAAAAGACCATGCCTGTACTTTCGTTGCTTTATATTGTATGTATACTTTGTACAGGCAACATTTCAACAGTTGTTCTACAGTCTGATCAACATTTTAGAGACAGTACACACTGTTCAATGTTCGACACCAGGACGCAGACTTGATGCCCGTCCACTCTAACAGGCCTCCTGGAAGAGTTAAGAAATACAACCTGTGTGAGTAAAAAACAATCATAGATGCAAAGCCCCGCTGACTAAACAGGACTTAGTTTAATGTGTCCACATTCAACAAATGTTGAAAACGTATGCAATTGTCTTGAGCTCAGTTGAGGTAAACGTCAGCCTCCTTGAGGACTTCCTCCTTCTGGTGGAAGTAGTCTCTGAACCAGGAAACGTGTTCCCTCTTCTGTTGGACTGTCAGGAAGGGGTTTCTGGACAAACCGGCCACCACGAGCTCCATGAAGTGACGCACTGGTCCCTGTCGGGGGAAACCCTCCTCCAAGTGTTTCTCTAAGAAGACGTGCTCGTGGAACGGGACACCGGCTTCCTCCTCGAGGCCTAACATAGAACGAGAAGACTCTGTCAGAGTGTCATTTTGTTCTTCTCTGTACATTTAGCGAGAATACAGCATTCGTTACTCACCAACTTCATTGTTGACGGGGTATTGCCACAGTTTCCCCTCTTTGGTCCACTGGATCATTTCCTCAAGCCCGTTGCGGGGCTTTTGGTTGGTCGACAGAGACAACTGATTGGCAAAGTCCATGTCCCATAGAGTTGGTCGCGCTGAAAATGTGACGACAGCAGCGTTATGGGCAGATGTCCCGATGAAGTTAAAACCAAGAGCTTTTGCAAATGTCACGTTAAGGAGAGACAGCGTCCGCCTACTTGACAATAAGCAGTAATGAAGGCACAATTCATAGTGCAACAGTTATTTCTAAGGCCAAAAAAGTATCTATACAAGTAACACCATAAATCACCCACTGTAGGAAAACAGTCAATAAATAAAAGTAGGCTTATTAGAAACATTTTAAATTCCTTATTACCAACTGTTGATTCAACTCCATCTTCATCAGCAGTGGGAGAGAAGACGTTAAGTCTTTTCCCTGTGAACAATTTCCTCCTTAAAAAAAAACAAAAACAAAAAGGCACATTAAACACGGTCTGTCTGAAAACCTATACGAGTAAAAACATGAAGAAAGTCTCTACCTCCTCCGACCACCGTCCAGCTCAGCAGCGATTCCTCTGTCGAGCGTGTATCCTCGCCCGTCGTCATCAAAACGGATCTGATTAGCTGGCCGAGCGCTCTGCCGGTTGGGATTCTTTCCGACTTTCATGTCAGCGAGTATTACTCTGAGGAAAAGATTGTTGGATTGACGTTTATTACACATGAATGATTTTTTAGATTTTTCCATTATGCAGAATGAAAAAGCTGATAAAATATCACAGTCTCATTTAAATACTCAGGCCATTAACATTCCTATACTGGAGACCTATACTCGACACACACCCGAGGTTGTTCACGTCCCCTTTCTTCTGGGCCTCAGTGATGGTCTCGTGCTGCCTCAGCTGCTTCAGCAGCTCAGACTCAGCCTGGCTGCGGTCAGGCAGAGTGGAGGCAGCAGCAGACGCGGCTGCAACCAGTTCAGGATCCAGTGTCTCTCTAAAAAAACAACAACACCACAGTGGACGAAGAGAGACCGGGGCTTCAGATATCCTCCCGAGATTAGGGTGCAAACTCAAAGAAACCTGCACTTTAACAAGGCAATGGTGAATAACCTGAAACCCCGTCTCACCTCTGTGATGAAGCCTCCACTGTAGCCTTCTGAAACATACTGATAGTGCTCTCCATAGCGGCTGGCTTTGACTTGGGTGTAGACTCATAACTCGGCTTCACTGTCATGCTTTTGAGCTTCCTCTTACTAGTTACTTCCACCTTCATGGCTCCAAGAAGGTCGAGGAGACTCTCTTTGCCGCTCTTCGCTGCGTCAGTCTTCACTTGTTTTGGCTTGGCCACGACCTGCTCAATTTCAACATCCACCTGCCCCAGCGTGGTACCTCCCTCGTCTGTCTTTAACACCGCCGGCTGCTCCTCCTTATGTTCAGCCATCTTGGTAATGTTGCCGTGATCTTCGGCTTTCTGTGTAACCACAGTTGGAGTTTCTGTTGGCTCAGCTTCTTCATCTGTATTTGTTTTCTCAACTTGATGAGAATTGGCACCATCGTTTTTCTTTTCACAGAGCCTGACTGAACTTGTGCTGAGGGCTTTGACTCCACCTCCATTTGCAACCCTATGTTTAGAGAAGAAAACAGAAAACATAGTTCATAGTCATAGGGGTCTGACTCGGAAGGGATGCTGGAAGCTTGAATAATAATAATACGATTATTACAAATTAAATACAAAAGAATACAATAATTAGTTCAGGAATGGGCCATGCCATCTTAAAATGACATGATAGAGGGATTTCTTTACAATATGATATTCCTGATGATAATAAAACACTTTATTACTAATTGCAGCAACAGACACTACATTGTTTGGCTCTTTCATAGACATTCTACATAATAGCAATAGCCTGTGAGTCGGTACATGGTGGGAGGTAGAGACCATGACAGTTACTATTAATTAAAAAAGCTGTCTGTCAGCGAGCTGTTAAGTTCTCCTGTCACAAGGTGGCTGCTGGTACCATCTTCTCTAGATTAACATCATTTTGTAGATGGAAACTAGCTGCTAGTGATGAACCTGAGCCTCTCAAACAACCGTCAATCTAAATGTCCCGCCCCTTTAGTGCAGGTTAAGTAACTTAACAGCTAACATTAGCTGTCCAAAGGACATATTTTCAAGGTATATAGAATGTAAATTGTTGTCACTATACAGTTTTTATTTACCAAAAATACACCCAAATAACAGCCCAGCACGTAGCTGACGTTGACTCGTCACTGTGTGCTTCATATTCACTCACAGCCAAACTCACCTTAACACTGGAGCTGCAGACTTGTCACATTTAGCTGTAAACACACACGACTCAAATACACCGACTGAAGAATGTCTAGCCGTGCACACTGTCCGGAATATAAATCTATACATGATTGCGTCTTGTAATGTCCTTCCACGCTCCTGACATTTGTCTCCGTTGCTACATCATAAGGTCACCGACGAAAACTGGAGGATGACATTGGTTCCGGGCACCGTAGTTCATGGTGTAAGGGTACTTTCCACAGAGGAACTGACATTTAGTTAAGTTATATTGTCAATTTATATAATTGTGGTATTGGTTATTTTGCCGTTCAAAACACACTTCCCGTAACTGACTTTGGATAAGTTACTTTTCGATAAACAGCTGCTCCAACGGTCCAGCGATCTGAATCATAGTCTCGCGATATCACAACCGAACGTGACTCAAAATGGCGACGGAACATAAGCGCTAATTCACGAAAGGAGGTCCCAGCCGCAATCCGTGAATTAGTTAGTTATTTATATCGAAAGATGGATATTCATAGAGAAGAATTAGCTTTGCGAAATAATTATTGTTGCAAATCCCAACATTGACGGTTTTTATTCGCGTAAGTTCCTGCTTAGATTCAGAAAGGAGAGGACAACTTCACACAGGTAACATGTCATCGGAAGCTAAATTACTAGCATGCGAGCTAAAACACATCATATATAGCTCGCTGTAAGTTCATATTAAAGAACTATACAGTCGTTAAGTGGCTTACAATCATCACTGTTAAGATGTTGTGCATGAAGTCGTTGCACTTGCATGGATACATCGTTACTTTAGAAGTGGCTTCAGCATTGTATGCTGCTAGTTGATTGTTTTTCCGTCAGAGTGGATAACCCGCTCTCTGTGGAGCTCACTGTTTATTTACACACATGAAGTATAAAACCTTTTTTAAAGTGTTTATTCTGTGGATTTTTTTCATGTGTGTATTGTAAACAAGATTCAATTTAGAATCAAAGTGGAGGTAATCGGAATTATGCGTAAGATATATAATATCGTATCGTAATAACCATCAAGTCGATAACGTTATTTCCTTCAGGCATCTATGCTGACATTACTGTTTTGACTTCATGTATGGCTTTGGCTTTATGTTTGCGGTTGTTTTCTAGTTTAACCATGTTAAAGAGTGGTTTGGCTTATTCGTTTTATAAGAGTGTAGTTGTGGTCTCGTGCACCATAGAGCCTTCCTGCACTCTGTATTGAGTTTCTCGTGGGCTCGCTCACTAGCTGAGATGTCATAAGTCCTTCGTTTTCAACATCGACTTTCTTTTTGTCATCGTCCCACGAAGCTGCATTGAAACACCCAGGTGTGTGCACATTGTCTCACATGTCAGCCACGGATACCTGTACGGTCTTGAGTGATGCGATTGGCCTCTTGAAACTATGTTTGTGATGATGGCAGATACGCAGTGAAGTCATTTTGTTGAAAATATCTAAATGATGAGCTGCAATAAGACGCACGTTCTACTATTTACATTTGGGGAATCGGAGTAATGATTGAATAGAAGTAAACAATAGGCTGTGTACAATGTTTGCTGAACCATCACATAACTATATCAAGACTGCTTGTCAAATCATATGTTAAGATGCTGCATTTGTCTCCTGAATAAGACGAGTACATCTGTTTGAATATTGTTTGTGTGCACATTTGAGGGGTGTTATTCACAAACCTGTGTCCTTTGTTAGCCATGGCGGAGGAACGTAGGCAGAAGCAGTGTTCGGTCTCTCTGCCCACAGAGTCCATGAAGGCCATGGCAGAGTCTATGGGAGTGGGGCAGTTACAGGAGGAAAGCTGCGCTGCCCTCAGTGAAGAAGTCAGCTACAGAATAAAAGAAATTGCACAGGTAGATATTGTCTTTGTGGGTCTGTAAATTGCTCTCAAACTACATGCTTGATTGTCTTTGGCATAACTGACACATGATCTTTATGTTTTTTTATTCTTTCCTTTCGCCTGTTTACTTAGGATGCTCTCAAATTCATGCATCATGGGAAGAGACGTAAATTAACCACCAGCGACATAGATAACGCTCTCAAACTAAAAAACCTGGAGGTAAGCACTTGATAGTTGTTGTTCAAAGGAAAGCTTCTTTTCAACTTCTGTGTTCTAAATACATTTCCTCTTGTTACAGCCCCTGTATGGGTTCCAGTCGCAAGAGTTTATCCCTTTTCGCTTTGCAAGTGGTGGTGGAAGAGAGCTTCATTTCTATGAGGAAAAAGAAGTCGACCTCAGTGACATTATTAACACACCGCTCCCCAGAGTTCCGCTAGATGTGTCTCTCAAAGGTACGCAGATGATCAGTATTACGCGCCGTTATACTCCAGGATATTGTGTCGTCTTGTTTTGACTCTAAGCTCATACACCATGCTTGTTTTAATCCACAGCCCACTGGTTAAGTATTGACGGGGTGCAGCCTTCTATTCCAGAAAATCCACCACCAGGTCAGCCCTGTTTTAGATTTTGTTTTTCTCTCATGAAAGACCAAAAAATACATGTACATTCATCTGCAGGAAAAACTTAATATTTTGTTTTATTTACTGTTTTTCAGCACCAAAAGAGCAACAAAAGGTTGAATCTACAGAGCCGCTCAAAGTCGCCAAACCTGGTCAGGAGGATGACGGCACGATGCAAGGCAAGAGTCAGGGGGCAACAGCTGCTGATGGCAAAGGTCAGTATCTCGTGTTATATTAGAATGAAACATTTCTCTATTTTCTTCTCCTGTCGCCCTGCCTTCCTCCCTGCCTTCCTCCCTTCCTCCCTCCCTAATCCGTTATGATTTTGCCTCCATCATGCCATGTTTACATCCGTCTCTTTCAGGAAAGGACAAGGGTCTAATAAGGTTGAAGCCGCGCAGCACTCACGAGCTGTCTGTGGAACAGCAGCTCTACTACAAGGAAATCACAGAGGCGTGTGTGGGCTCCTGTGAGGCTAAAAGAGCGGTAAGTCTGGCTTGTCTGTCTGTTTATATGGTTCATTTGGTTAATGCTGAGTAACAACCTGATAACCTTTTCTTGAATCATTTTTGCCTCGAAGTTACATTGTGTGTTTCATTAATTGGCTTTACATTGAAGAAATAGTGATCAAATAGTAGTTTAAACCTTTTTTCTGATAAATGTTTGCTCTTGTCTCGTTCAGGAGGCTTTACAGAGTATTGCCACAGATCCTGGACTGTATCAGATGCTTCCAAGATTCAGCACATTCATTTCTGAAGGAGTGAGCATCTTTTCCCTCTTCTCCTAATGTTCTGAAACATTACTCGCTTCGTATAAAATAACCAAGCAAACCTGTGCTGGAAGTACTGACCTGATGTTCTCCTCAAAGGTTCGTGTGAATGTGGTGCAGAACAACTTGGCCCTGCTGATTTATTTAATGCGGATGGTCAAGGCTCTAATGGACAACCCCACGCTGTATTTGGAGAAATACGTGAGTACAGAAAACAAACAAGAGTATAATCTCAACGTTTCCTTTTATCCTCGTGCTTAAATTTCTCTATCTGTATTTGCAGCTGCATGAGCTCATCCCAGCTGTGGTGACGTGTATCGTGAGTAAGCAGCTGTGTTTGCGACCAGATGTGGACAACCACTGGGCTTTACGAGACTTCGCTGCTCGCCTCATGGCCCAAAGTTGTAAAACCTTCAGTACTACGACCAACAACATCCAGTCCCGTATTACCAAGACCTTTACTAAGGTGATCACTGTTTTAGATAGATAACTGTTACCCTCATTAACATTACATCACTTTTTAAAACACTTCACATACTAAACCAGACTGACTTGTTTCCTCAGAGTTGGTTGGATGAGAAAACGCAGTGGACGACACGTTACGGCTGCATCGCTGGCCTTTCTGAACTAGGACCTGATGTGAGTGGGATTCTGTTTCCTTTATGTGGGTCTTTATCGTTTTGACTCTTTTCAATCGGCACCAACTTCCTGATTGTTTCCTTCCCCTGCAGGTGATTAAGACGTTGATCCTTCCTCGGCTCACTATAGAGGGTGCTCGCATCAAATCAGTGATGGAAGGACCAGTGGTCTCCAACATTGATAAGATAGGAGCGGACCATGTTCAAAGCCTCTTACTGGTAACACGTTTGTGATTATTATGCACTGAAAAGTAGATGACTTCCCACAGATTATAACACATTTGTATACTACAACAGTCAAAGCATTTCACTAAAACATGGCGTTCATCAGTAATTGTTTCTTACTTTGTATTGGACGAGCACTTAAGTTTAATGTCAGCAAAATGTGTTTTTGTTTTTAAAGAAACACTGTGCAAGTGTTATTGCCAAGATCCGACCTCAGCCCGACAACGCGGAACAGTACCGGACAGACTATGGGTACCTTGGACCGATGCTCTGCTCCCATGTGATGAAGGCCAGGACTCAAGCAGCACTGCAAGCTCA
Organism: Melanostigma gelatinosum; assembly: GCF_949748355.1. Lineage (NCBI taxonomy): Eukaryota > Metazoa > Chordata > Actinopteri > Perciformes > Zoarcidae > Melanostigma > Melanostigma gelatinosum. The sequence goes on along the minus strand of NC_136647.1, from coordinate 13,508,049 downwards.
GCAAGTCAACAGAACCACATTAACAATCACACAGGTACATTTAACACCGATACAAATGTATTCTGTGTCGTGAAGTCAATTGCTGCTGTTCATTCGTGAACGACAAATCCTTTTCTTGCAGCCTCGTCCCACCCTTACCGTGTCGCAAAGTGGGTTAAGTGGGTCGGCAGGACCGCGCACTCCCAGCATCATTAAAGTCCCGAGCTCCCTCACCCTGATGTCTCCTCGACCGGGGACCCCATCGCAGCCCTCTCCCCCGGCAACGAAATACATCGTAATGGCAACCAGTGCCGGAGCCTCCTCAACTCAGCAGGTACTTTGATTTATTTAAATTCAGTTTAACGCTCATCGCAACGTTGCGCTGCAGGAAATCTCCGCAGAGTAACTTCTCCTACCTGTATTGATAAGATAGCAGCTGCAATGCATGTAAGAGGATTTACTGAAACCGTTCTCTTTAAAAATCACAAGAGTAATTCATACATCTGTCTTTTTATCGGCCCTCTAGGTAATCACCCTCAGCTCTTCCCAGTCAGCCTCACCGGTCACTAGCACAGTTCCCAGTGCCATGTCGACCTTTCAGCCTTTGGTAAAACTGGAGTCTGGCAGTGGCCCTGGTCTGACAGGTTCAAGACCGATGCAGAAGTACATAGTTGTGTCTCTGCCCTCGTCTGCCTCGTCCTCTTTGGAGAGTAAGAGCTCCGTGCTACCAACCTCAATTTCCTCAAACCCACTCGAAGCAGTGATGAAGCTAGACCGGTCCGACTCTCCCGGAGCAAGCACACGGTCGCCACACTGAGACTTGTGTCGATAGTGGGGATGTTTACCATGTTGATGCAGCTGAACACTCAGAGTGGTTCGTTGAGGCTGAACATAAAGGGTTAAACTCTGGCATGGTATGAAGGGGAATATCTGAACTCTTGACTGATGAAGAGCAAATGTGACTAGACATTGTAAATATGTTAATGCCCAATGAAAACTCAGGTCCAGCTGTGAGATCTGTAATGTTTCAGCTTATATTCTAATTGATTCCATGTTCTTTTTTTTACTCTAAAATAAATCAGATTTTGTATGAAATCCTCGTCTGGATGTATTTTTCTTTTATATTTCCATTATGATTTTTAAGAAAAATGTCATTGTGTACAGTTTGTCATTAAAAAAATGTCCTTGTTTATCAAAACCAAATATCTGAACAACTGTTTAAACAAACTGCTATTGTTCTCTGCAACTGGCTTGGTGTCATCACGGATCACAAGCCACGTGAGTGTTGTAAAGAAGAAGAAAACTATTATGGACTTCCTGTCTGTGGTAGGGTTTCAAAATTGCACGTTTACATTTTTTTAATGTGTAATGGACCTGTGAATGAAAACACACCACTAACTATGGCTATTAAATCTATGTAACGAGTAAAAATAAAGTGGCATAAAATGGAAAAATTCAAATAAGTACATGAGTAAATGTAATTGGTTACATTTCACCACTGCTTCCGGTCTGTTGGTAGACCAGAGTAAATGAAAAAAAAAAAGAAATCGAAGTTTAAGACCAAAGTAATGAACTTCGACTCCCACTGAACATTACGGTCAAGATTAAAAGGTCATTTTAGATGTATTCTTTGTTGAGTAGATTTCCCTACTTTTCTAAAACTTGCTCGTTTTTGAGCGATATATTTTATTTTGAAGGCAAAAATTGCAACGCCGGAATCATTTCCTGTGTTAACAACGCGGCTCAGGTTTGAGGTTGTTTGACTTCGCTCTGAGGAAGAAGAATCGGGTGTGGACTGAGGTAGAGTCAACAAACATGAATTTCAAAGTCCGAGCTGCAACAAAAGATGACTGCAAAGAAATATCGAGAATGATATTGGTGAGGCTCAGTCATGTAATGCCACCAAACCTAAAACACGTGTTCTGCTACACGATGCCGAATGTGATACAGATTACTTTAACGTTATGTTGTGAGTATGTCTGCATGTACTTTGGTGTATTTGTCAACGTAATACAGCCACACATAACGTTTTAAAATCCCCTCTTTTCCTCAGGAGTTGGCGGTTTATGAAAAAATGCCCGACCAAGTGAAGATAACTCACGAAGGTAAATCTGTACTTAATATGATAGAAACATGAATGCTGAGAAAAGCCCAGTTGAAACTGTTTGTGTCCTTGGAAGCCACACCAAAGGGTCGATATGCAAAGATAATGATTGGAACAATTACCCCTGTGTTTGTACTGCTGTGGCACATCAATGGCAGCTGTGAAAAAGGTCTATATAGTAACACATAGTTTACACCGTGACAGTGTGAGTGAGCAGTGCAAGACTTTACAACCAGACTTGTATCTCGTGTTCTACCATCGCGAGTATGCCACACAGCACGAGCACATGGAGGATGCGAAAGACATTTTGAAGACAATGCATACCAACAAGTGTTGGTGTTTAATGGGCTATATGCCACGTGGAAAGCAATGCGCCAATAAAAGAGGAGTAGAAGAAGACTGCATGCAGGTTTGAAACACAGTTTTATTCATTGGTAAATGATTTTGAAAATGTTTATGAGTAAAGAACTTAGTCTGGATATGAGATGTAGGATGTGATGTTTTTATGACTGGCTTCTTGCCTTATGAACAGTTTTGTAGTGATGTTACCATGTGCTTGGATCTTAGCTGTTAATATCAAATAAGAGCAGAGTTGCAAAAAGTAATTAAATAATCTTTCAATGTTTCTTGCACTTGGGTGCTGATGAATAATAATGCTACTTCTAATGTGAAGATGAAATGTTGCCATGTTGTTGGGTAAATTATCTGTCCTGCTTTGCTTTAGAACTGGAGCGGGACGGTTTCTGCCAGAATCCCTTCTTTGAATGCCTCGTAGCAGAAGTGCCCGAGGAGTTTAAATCTGAAGACGGTAAAGTGATCGAGGCCTTTTCTACTGTATTCCTCTCTGTCAGACAGATTTAAACTTGTCGCCGTCTTACGCAGATACCAGGTCTGTGACCTTGCTGTTTAGATACATTTCCATAGTATCTAACAAATCACAATGCCTACACAGGTGCCACCTCATAAACCAGCAGTGTCTGTGTCAATTAAATATTCCATTATATTTGTAGGGATGAAAGAGAGTTTCTGGTATTCTTCCTGCTTGTCTTTTTGATTGCTTGTACTTTTCGTCCGTGTAGGATTCACGATTGTCGGATACGGCCTTTACTTTTACACGTACAGCACATGGAAGGGGCGGTCGGTGCATCTGGAGGACCTGTACGTGATGCCAGAGTTCAGGGGTAAGATATGTATTGAATTGTTAACGAAGCACTTGCTTGGTTGTGCAAGTCCTCATTTCTTAATGTTTCAGTTGCATCTTTTTCTGCAAATGTTTTGTCCCCAAGTCAAAACATTTATTTTATTGATTTCCTTTACAGGAAAGGGCATTGGCAAGGGTTTACTCAGCACAGTTGCCGAGGTAAGAATGTCTTTGCTGACCACTAACTCATAGTTTTTCCGAGGAGAAATCTGTCCTGTGTGACGAAGAGGTAACGATGCATGACTGTTTGTTTCCTCAGGTGGGGAAGAAGATGCAGTGTGTGCAGCTGCAGTTGTCTGTGTTGGACTGGAATACTCCCTCTCGAGACTTCTACGCTGCTAAAGGAGCTCAGGACCTCACCGCCAGCGAAGGCTGGCACGTGCTACGTTTTGACGGACAAGACCTGGACAATTTAGCAAACGAAGCTCCTAAAGATTAGAAGTTTGCCAAGTAAAAAATGTGTGTCTTGCTGTGAAACAAATGTGGCTGTTAAACATTCACCCTGAAGACTGTGCCAAAATATGCTTCACTGTAACCCAATTCCTCACTACCTCGTCTTTCTACGAGTTAAACAAAGCCATTCATTTTGCTGTCATGGATGCATCTGCTTCAGCTTTGTCATCTTTCAGTGCAGCGTGCAAATACATTTTGCGGACGTCCTTTCATCTTGTATATTCACATTTGTGAATGTATAAAGAAACAAAATATTGCCTTGGAAATTAAACACAGTCCAGCCCTTGATGATTTTAATCTTTCTAGGATCTGATGACGCTTTGGTGACGATTTTGGCAAATTTCCCAGCAAGACGATGTGATTTGACCTGATTAAATCCAATCCCAGACGTGATACCATATCATTCCAGCAGGTGGCATATTTATCCAAGTGAAAATGAACTCTCTGAGTGGACACTCATGCAATGCCGAGGTTAAATGCGCGATACATTAAGCTCTATGTCTCAACTGTGAGTATTTTCTGCTCTGGTCAACGGAGAAGATTACTTGGAAACTAGTTCTGTAACCTAAAACCCTTTTCATGGAGTTATGTTGGTAATGTTGATCATCAAAATCTCTCATTAACACTTTCATTGTTTTTTTTTTGCAATCAGTCACTGGAAATTATATTTATTTTTTGTATAGAACACACAGAAATCCAAAGGAACACATGTGAAATCAGCCTGAAGAGAAACTGTGACGTTACATTTGAAATATACACGTGTGCTAAAAAAAAGATTATAATGCACAAAACTTACAAAGGCTATATGTTTATATGGTTCAACCCTGTTACGCAAGTGTTCCGGTTCAAAGACGAGCTTCTGAATAAGATCACTGTGAAAGCCCTGGTGTAGCTATTACTGGCAGTAACACATTTCCTCCATGACTTTTGCACCGTCAAGTTACATCATCAGATTTACTCTCACTGATAGACATTAGGTCCTTCTGCTCAGAGCTCTACTTTAAAACCAGCCAGATTATTGATCAAGTAGATTTCAGAAATGTCTGGAATTGACATCTAATTTCCGAATGGGAAGAGCTTTTGAGCTCTTAATAATTTGCAGAAAAATGATTCTGAATTTGTTGCACAGCAGCAAGAAATGTTGGGTTTTGTGGAAAGGGAGCGGCTCTCATCTTTCTTGACCATTAAACCTGATGGCAGGTTTGACGATGCACAGAAATTACAAAGGATTACGACACTTCATATAATAACACAAACTTCATAGACTTGAACACGATTGTAAAACAGTTTAAGAGGATCTAAGGATTCAATATTTCTGATTGTCCTATTCCTAGTAAGAGAGATAGGGATGGTGTTTTTTTAAATATTCTTAGAACCTTTCAAATAATGCCAAAGTAGCACACTTCATGGCATATTTAACAGCTTTCTTGCATCTTTCTCTCATGATCAAGTTATTCTGCAGCAATCATTGAAATACAGAAAAGGGAAAATAATTTGGTGTAAATGTGTGCTTATATAAGGCTGTTGTAAATATATTGGTATCACCACCACACTCTGGACATGGAGTCTAACATATATGTTCTTCATATCGACTAATTCTAATTTATAGCAGTGATCAACACTAACAAATGTTTGTTTTCATTATGTTGCAGTTTGTCTTGGCAAGCTAGGAAGGTAAATTGCATATATATATATATATATATATATATATACAGCATACATTTACCATTAAAAGGTTTGGATTGGATGAAGCCAATAAATGAAATCAAGGTTGCTGCTCTATATACAGCGATCACGAGGCTCTACAATGGTGTTTTCCATTGTAGAGCCTGCCTTCTCATACTGCATTCAATCTCGTGAATTGACTCCCAAGCTGGCTTCCACTTCTCCACAATCACCTCTCAGACGTATGCGTTTCTACCATAGTTGCTCGGGACCGACTGAGACACCGCCCCAGTGGACAGCACGTGTCCTCTGGAGGAGGGTTGGTATGGGTATGGCCTGGAACACAACAGATGAGAGATGATGCACCAATTCTACTGCACCCGATGATCAAACGTCTCAGCAGCACCTACTCACATTTTGTCCGTGGGTGTGTTGACTTTGCAAGCGCACATCAGGCATGCACCTCCACAAATGGCAAGTGTGGCCGACGACCAGCCGATATACAAGCCCTCTCCAATCTCATACCTGTGATTCAATAACATTCAACATATATTTATATATATATACTGTATATGTATTATTATTAAATCCATAACCGCAACGCTGCTTTGTGCCATTCAGCTGTCGTTTCTTTTCAGCTCGGTGACATACTGATGCGGAGAGTGTTGACTTACTTTGTCCCCGGATAAAACTGGTCAAAGAACTGCTGTGTGATGTTGGCTGCATACCAAGATATAGCGATCATGGTGGAAATCCCTACAAAACACAAAGCATTCTTCACTTTAGACAAAGTGGGATGTTTTTTCAATGAAAGCAACGCAGACAGTGACAGGCTGAGATCAAATGAACACGGTGAAAATGGGGTTTTATAGATAATATCACGATGTTAGCCGTGCTCGGAATGTCAGTCCTCACGGGGCTAAACTATTTCATACAACATGAGATTATTCATGACAACAGTCATATGGAGCAGAGTTCCCTGCTTGTTGCAAGGAAGGACTACTCCTTTATATCCACTCTACAACATATAGCTTATAAGTATGATTACCATGTAAACATAATAAAACAATATAGTTCTAACGTTTAAAAGCAAGTGTCCGCTCGCCGCTCCTATTCTCACAATACAAATAGCGTCGGCTTTTGTGCAGCAGCAGGTTTGTGAGACTAAGGATAACCTTTTGAACTGGTGACTCATTTATTTTGAAGCTTGGAGTGCCAGACGTGATTCATCTTTCTAGCTGTTTTGTGTTGTGTGATTGTGAGCATCCTCCTGAGGACCGGACATGGTCCTCACTTATTTTAATTAAAGTACTATAAATGCAGGGACCACAACACGTTTGAAGTAAACTTCCGCGCAAACATGTTCTCATGCGTTGGTTTGTGACACAGCCATGTCATCCATCCCCAGGTCTTTACCCTGCAGTAAAAAGAACACTCCTCCCATCGCGGCGATCCTTCCCTTCAGGACGTAGTTTTCTCCTCCTATCTTTGAACACTTCATTCCAGCAAGAGTAGTCACGAGCCCGAAAGTCCCAAACACAATGGCGGCGATCATGAGTGCCCGGGAGGCCTGAATGTACCCTGTGTGCAAACATGAAAAAAATACAATGATTATGGACGGGACAACACAGGATCTCACTGCGGATTCTATAAAAAACACTGACAATAAGTTGAACGTGGGGAATTGACATTATCGGGATAATCAGGATAACCGTGAATATTGTCACATGAGACACTTGGAAAAGCTGTCGAGCTCTTTTTTATGGTATTAATCAAGAAATATAGCTTCATTAAAAAAAAATTGTAATAATAATTTATGATTATTTTGTTGAAGATTGTTTGTTTTTCAGTAAAAACAATGTTCCCTAAAAATAGTCATATTCTATGATAACTGGGATACTATTGTGAATCATAACTACTTTTAATTGTGACATTACATCTTCATATGGCCCCATGCCTACTTGTAAGAACATGTTACACATAAATCTATATATATATGTACAACATAAATTCAAAGCAAGTATCACATTGTCTTATTATGTTAGAAATGCATGTTTTAGCCACAGAGATGCCATTCACTGTTACAGCAGGACAAGAGGATAGTGATGCAGGTGGGAGCCCCCTAGAGGCTCGCTGAGAATAAACCAGGTCCTATGAGCACAGGCAGAGCCCTCGAAACAGACGACAGGGCAAAACGTGAGCCGAACAGAACTTCAGCCACAACACTGAAAGATATTCTCTTCAACCGATCCAAACATTCAGAGTTTTCCAACAGGTGAATTATAGTCATAGTTGTGGATACCTCTGTAGCTTCAGTTGGCTGAAGGGGGAGCCACACAGGTTTGATTCCTTACTAATACGCCAAACTTTAAATTCTCCTCTTGACAAAACAGAAATATATCGGTATGTGTGAACTGGAAAGCATGTTTATGCTGTGGTGAGATGAGGGCACGTTATACCTCAGCATCCAGTGCCATGTTTCATGTGTTATATGTGCTATACAGCGCTTAAACCGATGCCTTAACAGTAGTTCTGACCCAAGCATGCACATTGTCTGGGTTCACTGTTGTACTGCTTATCATATCTCATATTCCTCGCCTTTCATACAGATTATAGCCAGTACAGTAGAATGCTCCTGATATTCTTTTAAAGGTACACTAATATACTGTCTAAGTCAAGGTAAACAATGTAAATAAGAACAGCCATTTCTCCACTTTTGGGTTTGATCCAGTGGTGTGAGATTCAGCTGAATTCAATGAGGATCTGTTGGAGTCAAACTGTTTTATTGTACATAACATTCTCACCCTTTTAGACATTGGAGATGAATTACAATGTATTTTTTTATACTATACTATACTAGAAGCTATTTCTGTGTTGGCCACATACCATTAAGTGCGAGCAAAGATGGAAAATCCCGGCAGTTGTGAACTCCTGTAGAGTCAGTTGCACAGGACATCCACAGGTTTTCATAGATGGTTGATGTGGTGATAACGTTACCGTCCACTGACGAGACCTTCCAGTATCGATTTGGAAGGGCGATCCCAACCATTAGCCAGGCCAGAAACCCCAGGAAGAAGGCCAACGCTTCCACTATCGCATTCATACTCCCTTGTTTCTTCTGTCCAATCGTGTAAGTTATCCAGAGAGAGAAACACTTAATTCAAACGTTGACTCCAAGCTATCTTCCTGCGCAAACGTGTGGATTTGTTGGCCCCAAATTCTCAGTTTGCCAGACTAATTCACACCCGAGCGAAGACGTTACAGAAAACCACAAATTAATGATTCATTCCAAATAACCCTCTTATGATGACACCTTTTATTCTCCACTCTTTTGAACCTTTTCAAAGACTCCAAATGTTTGCCCAACTTAAGGGACAACAGGGAGGTGAAGTCCAACCTTCAAGCCCGCTTATTAATGACGAAAGGCTTAAAGCTATTTCTCACCTTTTGACGTTTGCTTTGAAACACTGTGTCAATAATATCAAACCGTTATTAATGGGATTCGAGTCACGTTTCGGCTCCTCACTTCCCCCTGTGTTCGGTATGTTAGTGGCATTTAGGGGCGAGGTAGCATCACAGCACACCAATCCGCAGAATGACCAGGTTTGTGGCCCAGCAGATACACATGTTTCCTTGTCTGACAACTGAGCCCAAAAGTCCTGTTTTCACTTGTTTTACACATGTAGTGTCGTTATCTGGCCATTATCATCCTGGTGACAAAGTACCACTGCAGCAGCCTTTTGGCCACACGTGAAAAAAACATTTCCCTTGACTCGATAACACATCTTTACAACCTAAACACAAGAACTGCTTTACAATCAAAGTTGACGTTCTGGACACTTCCAAAGAAATAGTTTCAGTGGTTTTGTAATGAATGTCATGATATCATCAGGAGTTCACTGTCTCAGCAAGAACAAAGTACCATTTCACACCAACTAAGAACAGCTTATTGAATGCAGTCTGCAGCTCCCTCTCGTAACATGTCAGTGCTCACTGGATGCCCAACATATGCATTGCATTCAACACAATGGGTACAATGAAGGACACTGTAAAAATAATTACCTGTACAATGTAAGGATACTCTTACAGCGCTACAGTACTGCTTGTGAGGTTGATGAGGTTATTTAGTTTTATTGAGTTACTGTGTTCACCTAAAATATAATGTAATGCATTATAATCTATGTTGTTAGAAATGTTCATGAAGTGGATGTAAATTCCTCTTTTACAATCTCAACAAAAATGAACTTTACGAGCGTCACAGGCTTTACAGAGCTGTTGTGTTGGATTGTACAGCTGCTGATTACAGCATATACATATGTTTGTTATTTTTAGTTTTGTTAAGTTTGGTTTGATTTGTATGTGTTGTTCATATTAAGTTTCTACGAAGAAAAAAGACTCAATCAGATAACAAATTCACTGACGGAGATTATAAAATGTACAGTCAGCTGTTACATAAAACTGGATCATCAGAGAAAATCTGAAAGCATAAATGATGATGTAAAAATATTAATAGAAGACCAAGTAAATTGTTATAAATTACCAGTAACGGTCTCATTTACATTTTTTTTTACAGCAGATACAAAAAAAGTGACTTTTCTAAGATCTTGTTTTGTAACAAATGCTACTTCTAATTACACTTACCTGGCAGAGCAAAAAGGGATGGAAAGTCCCGGCAGTTATAGATCCCTGTTGAATCACTTGCACAAGACATCCAGAGGTTCTCATAGATTGTGGAGGTTGTAATTACGCTGCCTTCTGTGGTGGATTCTTTCCAATACTGATCTTCTAGTGATATGAAAATCAATATCCATCCTGCAAAACCTAGGAAAAGTGCTATAACCTCGACGAGCTCTTTCATCTTGAAAGTAATCGTCTATTAATAATGAGCAAAACTAACAGATAATACCTGTGTGAGGAGCTCTATTCCCAACTTCTGTATCTGATATACATTTTGGGAGTGTGAGAACTGAACTGATTTTTTTTTTCCCCTTCATGCACTCAAACCTGGACTAATTTGAACATTGATTTGTTGGCTGTAGCTACATTAGAAGTCTGCTATTCCCGCCCAAAATTCACGACATTTCACGTGCCCGGCATGTTAACATAGAAATGTAAGCATACAATGAGCTCTTTTTTTTTTTTTTCCTCTTTTGATTGGCAGCGGAGTTCTAGATAATCTATTGTATAACAGTTATCACAGCTTTAAATCCATGAGCCAAACGTCTGGGATCATTTGTCACTGATTGCTTTGATGTGCCTTTGAAGCTTCTTCAGGAGGCAGTTAACATGCCAAACCATTATCTTATCAGTGGTCGTGTTTTAAGAAGCATTGTAGTCATCATTGTAAAAATATATCATAAATATATGATCAGGACGATCAGGGAAAAGTTGAATTACGTGATCTGTGAAGTGACATTCTTATTGTGCTGCAGGTTTACTCTGTGCATCATTCTTCTGCTTTTTTTTATTTGCTCACATCATCTTGTCCTCCTGCCTGTATTCCCTTTTGAGGAATTGGTAGCTTGTGATTTCAGGGAGGTCATGTAAGGTTCTATGAGCTAATGGGAAATACTGAATAGAGGGCAAAGCGAACAATGAAAGCTGGGTATATGGTTGATTTATTGATGATTAAAGGTGATTAAAGGTGATTTATTGAAGGCAGAAAGGGTCTATTTTAGTACTGGTTAAGCATTAACGAGTCTGCTGCGGGACAAAAGATGCGTTGAAATTCTTGCTCTTTGTACGTGCATTAGTTGTACCGTAGCATATAGATTCAACATGATGAAATGTTGTGTTGACATAGTACAGTGCTGCCGCCTAGAAGACCAAACCAGGCTGCTCTAACACACCCTTATAATGAATTGGTTGCCTCTATACATTAAGCAACGTATGGAAGTAAGCAAAAATCCAAGATCTAGAAGTTCTGATGTACTTAAGTTCAGTCTTTACAAAAGCTTTGCACAAACCTCCTCAAAACTCTGTGACGATGACTTTGAAAGTAAGCGCAGATGTTTACCGCTTGTCTCAGTGGAGCTACGCTTTGCTTACGAGTAACTTCAGCATTTACAGTCAGTATCTTATCAAATGTGAATTCTCTTTTGATGGAGCAGTAATCAGAAGCACAGTTCAAAGTACTGTCGTATACTTACAGTGTTGAACAGACATTCAGCCTTTCAATCAAAATCTTATGTCTGTGAACATTTTATTTACTTGCCCTTCCCTCAGTCAGCTGAACGATTGATGTAGTTGTGACCGCATTGACCTCCCTGCTTAAAGGGAAAGTTCACTCAGGTTTGTCGGGCTCTGACTCTGGCTGTGCCCACAAGTCAGCGCTGGTATTAAGGCCACATCAGGTACTTCACCGAGAGCAAATACATGCATGGCTTTATGCAGAACGTGGTTGAAGCTGAACTGATTTTAAAATGATGACCATTTTTTATAACTATTTTACCTTTTAATCTTTCATCTTTATTCTTTGTCCGCTGTGAATTCCCTGGTTGTAAATAACTACTGTGTTCTCACAGAGAAGTTTGATCTTGGAAAAAGTTTAAAACCGTCCTATTCAACAGAAAAATGTGATGTATTATTATTTTTATTATTAATGTTATTATTATTATTATTATTATTATTAGCAGTAGTACTAGTAGTCGTAATCTTCCTTGAATAGCAAACGTGTCACTGTGGTTTGACTTAGTGTTGGCAGGTGAACACTCAACAATTCCCAGAGATACTTCCAAAAATAAAATACAAAATGTTTTTAGTCACTGTTAAATAGTAAAGTGATGATTGATACATTTCACTGGACTATTTCTTCATAGAACACTGTGCGGGCAGTAATTACAACACAGTTCTTTGTGAAATTGTGTTAAAGTATAACCACTGTTATATAGTGTATACCACTGTATAGCTGACAATGGTATCTGATCAAATGTAACCCCACAGACGCTTTTACTGCTGCTCCAAGTCTTAATTGAAGATTAACTTCGAGAGTGAGACCTGAAATGCTCTGTGGTTTAATCATTTACCCCTACGGTAACCCAGGAGACTGGGACAATTCAAGTAAACAAGTGTGGTGGTGATTTCAGTTATTGTTTGACCAAAATTGAAGCTTTGTTGTATTATAAATAGAGCGTCATAAACTTAACCCCATCACGTTTGTATCCAGATATCAAAAAGTGGTTTGATGTACAAACTGAACATGTTGTCTGATAAAGACGTCACTGTTGTTTGTTCAACAGAACACAAAGATGTTCAATGTGCCATATTACATTGTTAATAAAAGGGTTTATAATAATATGATAATGAAGATAATGGTTCATATTAACAATATATAGTAGATCCTCAAAAATTCACATTTTTGTGTCATTTTCAAATGTAGAATCACTTTTTTAATTCACCAAACTTCCCGTCATTGCTGTCCAGGTATTTATATAACTTAAGGTTTATAAGTATGTTATAGCTTTTTAATCTGAGCTTTTGCAGAATATTCTTACATCATATGAAGATATTTAGAAACAATAAAATATCCGTATGAAATACAAAAGAAAGAAACACGTGATGTGTGTGAGACCCTTGATGTTTTATTCAGGAGGTGTAATTAGCACTGAATTTGTATTTTTATTCTCTCTTGTTGTCATTTGTCGACAGCCTCATACAAACACACTGATGTGGACAGTACATGCACACGTGTTGTGCTTTACAAGATTTTATTGATTGCTTTTTCTACCATAATAACTATTTGTTATATAATGAATAAATAGAGAATAATTACATAATGTCATAATGTCAATACTTTCTTCCAAATAATGTATGCTGTATAAACATTGTATGTAGTTTCTATACAAAATAACTTATATTCAATTTGTCTGTAATTACTAAAATATTGACATATGTGGTACGTCATTATGTTAGCAACCATATTTACATTACATATGTTATTGGTATTATTATACAATTATGATTATTATTATAATATGTTTACCATGCTTCCACTTTAACGCTATAAATATTACAATATAGGTACATGATAGTGATATTTAAATACGCCAATAGTATGAATTCACTACAACAACGACAGACAATTGTACAATTGTAATCGGGGACAAATGGTGGAGGTAGCATACCTTTAGATTGAACACAGAAGAAGAAACACATTCAATACCTGTTACTTCTGTAATTCACCACAGTTCGAGTCATCTATATCCAAAGTCTCCCTCTGTTCCTGCTTCCAGACGGCCCCAGTTAATCTCCTTGAAGAATGGCTGATTCTTGAGTTCTTCACACTCGTTGTTTTTGAACCCGAGGCGTTTTGATGGATCCTTTTGCATCAGGCCTTCACAAAGATCCTTGCATCCTTTGCTGAAGGTTGGTGTGTATGGAACTGGATCGTTCAAGATTCTGCGAGCTACCTCGGCATTCTCAACCTGAAGAAAGAGACCATTATATATACGTACGTATGAGTTGGCGTCGGGGAATTGGCAGTGGACAAGAGCAAACGGGTGAATTGAGGACATCGTTTACCATAAAAGTCACCCAATGAGTCTGTTCTACACATGTTTAGTACCTGCTCTCCTCGTACTCTGAAGGGCCCTTTGGCGGCAATCATCTCAAAAACGGTGACTCCAAGTCATTGAGGAGCCATGAAACCTCTATTGATGAACAACATGATTTCACTGCTGAGAGGAACATGCTCTTCATGGTGGTACAGGGTTTCTTTTCACAGTAAAAATCGACATGGATGGGCCATGTCGATTTTTTACTTCCCTGGAGTTTGTTGTGGAATATTTCTATGAACAGTCGGGACAAGAGTGTCAAAGTGTTATCAAATCAATGTCAAATGAAACAGAGTCTGGATGAATGATCAAAGTTGTAATAGTCAATTACATATTACATGTCAATTACATATTATTAGTATTTGCTTGCAAGCAAAGAGAACACAGTCTCACAGATACATCACCGTCATCTGCAAGAGGTGCTCTGACGACACATTCAAATGCACGGACATTTATACTCAGTCAGCATGCTGTTACCTTGGTTTGCAAACAAGAATAAACAAAAGAAGACAGAAGATAATAAAAGATGTCAAGGCAGATGTTTTTCTTTGAAGCACAGTGTCCTGTCTTTACGATAACCTGAAGGTGCTTTACAAATCCCTTTGTTATCAGTTTGCCCCACAATAAACCATGGATACACCCAGCCAGATGCGTCCTTTGATCTCGCTGTGACCTAATCAAAGAGTTCAGTCACAGTATTGCAGAGACGGAATAAGCCTGTGAATCATCACCCATCATATATGCCTGCAGAGGGTCATGCCCTTCAGCTGATGCCCATCAAGGGAAATACCGCAATCATGACCCCTGTGTGTGTCCCCGTCTTTAAAGACAGAAACAATGCACAAGATAACAGATAACAAGACACCTGGATCCGAAATTTACTAGAATCATTTAGAAGAAACAAGGTTTAGTGCCTGCTCTTCTAAAACTTACATTCTTTAACCCTAAAGCAGTAGACTGACATATTTTCCCATAACAAGTTCCTGCATACCCAGTAGTTGTGTCTTGTCCTGGTGGAAGTTCAACAGCCAGACCCAAATCTGACAGGCGGACGTGTCCTGAGTGAACAGTGGCATGTGGCTATTAAATAAACAACCAATATATCGAAAACAAGTCGCAGTATAGTGTGTTTGAAAAAGTTAAGTAAGTCATAAACAAGTCATAGTATGGTATGTGTTCAAAAAGACGTATGTCAATAAAGTAATACAAAAGTCATGATATATTATGTCTTAAGTGACACGTTAAGACATGGGGAGAGGTGTAATCCGGCAAGATACCCGTGTGGCTGGACAGAAAGTGTATCGGGCCTTTGAATATCCCTAATAGCCGACGTTGTTAATTCTTGCATTGGTCATGTTCTGATGTTTGATTTGTGTTTAGGGAGCAATCGTGGAGAAGCGCATCCTCGCAAAAGTTCACAGCCGCTTTATTGTGACGCTGAGTTACGCCTTCCAGACCAAGACTGACCTCTGCCTCGTGATGACCATCATGAACGGTGGAGACCTCAGGTGCTCTCTGTGAATACAGCTTTATAATCACACTCACACTGACCTCATACTGGTTTCTGTACTTTACAACATGGCGACGGTGTTTCCCTCCTTTCATCTCCACTAATCAGCCTAAAACCAGCCTTCTATGCTTGTTGATTTCACAGAGGCTTCAGAAGATCCTATAACATACCACCCTCTCTTACAGGTTCCACATGTATGATGCGGATGAAAAGAATCCTGGTTTTGATGAGAAGAGAACATGTTTCTATACGGCTCAGATCATCTGTGGGCTGGAGCACCTTCACCAGCACAGGATCGTCTACAGAGACCTGAAACCAGAGAACGTCCTGCTGGATGATGCAGGTGGGCCATTAACTCTGCTGTCATTTCATTGGCAGACCATCCGAGGACTTATATATACTATATTCTCACTTTTTTACATTACATTACTTTTTTTTAATGACATTTTCATTACTTTTTATGCCATACTATACGACTTTTTTATGATTTACTAAACTCAGATTATTTTTTGACTTACGATAATATTACTTTTTTAATGTCATTGTGTTCTAAATGCTGGCTTGGGTCGGCCAGCCATGTGCAGCAGGTGCACCTTGTGCAGCAGGTGATTTCAGCAGGTGACTTCTTCTTGCAAAGCTGATCAGGTGTCTTTAGTTTT
This sequence comes from Melanostigma gelatinosum, assembly GCF_949748355.1. Taxonomy (NCBI): domain Eukaryota; kingdom Metazoa; phylum Chordata; class Actinopteri; order Perciformes; family Zoarcidae; genus Melanostigma; species Melanostigma gelatinosum. Next base: position 13,491,926 of record NC_136647.1, on the reverse strand, counting down.
AGTTTACCAGGATTAACTAATTCACGGGTAGTTACACCTGTGCTTCTCTGTCTTTAACAAGTCAAAATGTCTGTCGTGTCTATTGTGGCTTACTGACTGACCCAAAGGGAACAGAGACAAAACTGCTCTGCGCCGTGAGACATGGTCTACTCGTATTCGTACATCAAGTACGTAACGCAAATAAGCAGAGGTCTAATCAGCAATAACTGAGAAAGCCTGTTGGAGTAGACTTTGACAGGCCGGGTGGGCTTATACTTGAAGATCTTTTTTTGAAGAATTAGGCTGAAGTGTTTACTGTCTTTGAGCTGCTCTGTGAGGTCTTAAAGAGACTCACAGGCTTCTTTGCATTGAGCCTCATTTTTCATGAAAACTAAACCTCTCACTGGGTTCTCTCACAACCTGTTCTTTCTTATCTCCTGCTGTAGTTCAGTGTGAGAAGCTCGTCGAGTGATTTCACTTTGTGTTGTAACTCTTTTTATACACACAAATAATGGTTGTAGGTGGGACATAGATGCCTCATCGTCGCTTTACCTCGTAGCCTCTGTGCTTCTTCAGCCTCTTTTTCTCCAGCTTCTTGTTGGCGTACATTTTGCCCGTTGCCTTGGCCTGACAAGCAAACACTTCCCCAAAACCTCCTTTACCCAGCACCCTGAAGTGCGAGAACCACTGCTCATCAAAAGGCTGGCTCTCCACCCATTTGAACTGAACAAAACGCAGAAAGAACATGCTGCTCTTGAAGGAATCTGTGGCCGTCTTGTCCAGGTGTTTGAGAAGCTGCTGCTCGCTCTCTTTAAACAGGTCACCGCGGGCGTTCTTGAAGTCTTCAACAACTCGAGCGACGGCCTTCTCTTCCAAGAAGCTGCAAAAAGCTGCTGCTCCTTCCACACTGCCACGAGCCGAAACGTAGGCAGAGTTTGCCACCACTGTCTCCAAACAGCCGATGTCCATGGCTGCGCCTTTGCCTGGCACACACAAACCCAGGAAGGAAGTCAATGAGAGTGCTGAAAAATGCATTTTCAATCGTTATGACAGGATGACAGCAGAGTCTTGACATTTTTAATACACACAAAAAGGGACTTTTGATTAAATCTGCTGTCATATTCTATTCTATTCTATTCTTGCTTGTCTTGTACAGTTAAAAGCTTTTTTGTCCTGTTTCCTTTATTATTGACTTCAATAGCACCAACACCATGTTGTAATCTTCTTCAATTTTCATATTATCACTCTAATACTTTTTAATATTATGTAATATATCATATTATATTATAATGTATGGGTTTAGTCATCAATGGCGAATGTTTTCCATGAGTTACTTTGTTTGATCGTGTGCTGTTTCATTTCACTAATTCCCCCAGTGTTTGCGCACCGACTGCTCAAGAGTACACTAACAATGACAATGACTTTTTTCCAGGTAAGAGGAAATTGAAGTTGAAGGATTGATGTGATATGCTGCACCCTGCTGGTTGAAATACAGCATTCACAGAAGAGGGCTTTCTATTTCAGATGCAACAGACGGGCCAGGAAAGGAAGCTTTGCGTGCACTTGCTTTGTGCACGAGATCACGCAATCCAAGGGATTTGGGGTGCTTTGAGGTAAGAGAGCATTAGCTCGTGCTTAGTAGCCCAATGTCTTTCACGTCCTCATCCTGGCCCATTCTGCAGATTACCTCCCTGATGTTGTCATGTGAACTGAGTGCATTTCCCATGCTGCATAAATACCACAAACAGAAGAAATGTTCATTGCTTGGCCTGCATTTGTTGCAGTTAGTGGGATCCTCATTAGATTTCTTCCTGTATTATTGAGCCCTGGTGCAAAACGGTCATTTAAGAAAGGAGTTTTTTGCTTGTTCATCCTGAGAGACTGAACCAACAACATTCTTCATGGATCATAGATGTTTTTAGATTGTTCCAAAGATAACAGCCGCAGTTCTACATTATTTTATCTGATATCATACTGCATACTGGGCCCTTGACGTGCTGTGCAATATGTAGAAAAATACATCTGCCTGCAACGAAATGGGACAGGAAATGAAAAGTGGATCATTAGATCACTGTGTTAAGTCTTTCTGGGTTTATAAGGTGCTCTATTGGTACATGTAGTGATGCTGTTGGCTGTGGTGCTTTCCTGACTCTAATCCAATGAAGATCGACTGCTGATACCAGGGATCTTCTATACAGATAATTGGGATCCTTGTTAATTAACCTACTTTTTTTAGACGTGTTTCTAAATGTGTTTCAACTGGTGGAAGGCTGAACAGAAGTCAGGACCTTATCACGTATACAATGCTGTTGTTGGTCCAAGTACAAGTATGTAAATATTACCGACAATCTTTCCTTTAAGTGTCACTAGTAAAAGTACTGATTGTGCGAGTGTGATATTTTTGGATTGTTATTACTGCTACACAGTCATATCAAACCATAACAAGGATTTTGCACTTGGAGGGAAAGAGTAGTAAAGCTATGCTCGTCACATAAATATATTGCTGTTGTATTAAATCAAAGAATACAAACCACGACCCTTAAATGATACCATGCTTGATATAGTATGCCATGAAATGTCTTTACAAAAGCCATTGCACAGTATGTCATGAAAAACGTCATAAAAGGTCAAAGTATATGTTCTAAAAAGTCTAGAAAAATCTCATAGTACAGTATACGCTAAAAAAAGTAAGCGTATTAATTACAGTTTTTCGACTTACTATATTTTTCAACATACTGTACTGTGACTTTTTTTCCACATTACAGACACCCTGGTTAAAGGAGCTGTATTGAACATTAATATAGCAGCAAACAAGCATTAGCTATTTAAAGATATAACGTGAGTGGAGTAATGTCTACTCGAGCAGAGAATGAAGTCACTGCTATACTTTTAATCAGAGCTTCTCCTTGCTTTGTTGACATAGTCAGGCTGGGCTTTTAGTGCATGTTCGTGCATGACCGCGTGCCCTATGGCTAGCTCACAGCTGCCGACGGCGTTGCAGCGTTGTCGTGGAAGTGTCGCCCCCGTAGAAGCGTACTCAGTACACCATGAGGTCACAGCTGGGTGTGGTCAGAGGTATTAGGCAGTAAAGTACCACCTTTAAGCTTGTTGTGCACATATTTTACTACACGGAGAGCAAGACTGTGACGACAACAGACAGATGTGGCCTAATGTTGTCGGGTTGTCTCGTAGTTAGCGAGACTTTCCCATAATGGCTTTAAATGTCCAAGACTTCATAAAAAAACAAGCACACCAGGCACATATTTTCATCACAGTTAAGATTTATTTCATTCAACATTTCACATTACAAATATTTAAAAATGATGCATACTGTTATAAATAGTTGGCTGCAAACAATTAAATAACATTAGATTTTTCTTTTTCGTTTCACTAGCACTTCTACAGACCAACTCCTAGAAATATGGACATATCCGTATTACATAACTTAATTAGAAAGGAAAATACAAAAATAGGAACTTATAAAGTGAAATGACAATAAAAATTAAGGTGATATCTTAAGTAAAAAAATGCTATTAATAAATACAACAACCTTCCCATACACAGTTAAAAACTATTGAAATCTTGCCATTAAGTAACATCATTAACAGACAAATATTTAAATATTTATTTTCCTTCAGAAAATGTGAACCATATATTGTGGAGCACAATATAGCAATTAGTAAAAACTAGACACTTTAACATATTAAAAGCTTCACCTCAAAAATATAACAAAAATCTGATCAAAATTATAAAAATCAATTATACATTCCAATTAAAAATATACCAATAAACAGCTAAATACATCGTTGACCTAATAATTACAATGCAATCAATCACAGTAGCTTAAAATAAACAAAATAAGCAAATGAGCACAAAACCTTTAATGTTTTAAAAATAACTTCAATTATTTATATTAGTACAAATAGTTTGATTTCTTTTCTTTTTTACAAACACCAGCATGAAAAGGATTACAACAACAGTAGAAAATGACTGTGAAAAACATATTAACATCTTCTTTAATTAAATGTCTGCAATTAAAAATGGCATTAAAGAATTACATTGCAAAGAGTCTTTATCTGGAAAAAGGTTCAAAAGAAGTATTGCACATAACAACTTGAAGTTAACTTGCAACATTTACCACATTCAAGTCTTTAAGCTCCCCTTCCTCCAGATAGGTCGATATTAGATCACCTCGACAGACAGCGGGAATGAGTTCTCAAGCCTTTTAAAACAGTTTGTATAAAGGATGCTCAAAGTCCTGCACTGCCAAATCGATTAAAAGTTACGTTTCTGTCTTGTTTTCTCGTCTTATATCTCTGTCATGTGCATCCTGCAGAGGTCTGCAAATGGGGAAGCGAGGAGATCAACACGTGGGGAGAGGGGGGAGGGGGGGGGGGGGTGAGAGCAGGTTTGGGGTGTCCTTAACAACTTAATAGTTGAGAAACATTTGGTGCACACCACAACAATTAATTTTAATAGCTAATTCATGTACTTGTCATTTTCTCTTCTTTTTTTTTGTCATGCATACTAAGGATTACAATAGGTGCTAGTTGGCAAGTTCAAGAATATATATATATATATACTTTTTTTTTTAAATATTAAAATATCTAAACACCAAACATCCATTCTTGTGATACGAGATTCAGCGTTAAGCATGAACCAAATTTTGCATTCTCCTTATAATAAGTTATACTCCATCTATGGAGAGGAAACCAAGACAGAAGTTACCATTTCCCAACTAGTATAGCCATGTTTAGAGACATTAACATCAATTTCAAATGACACCTGTTTTTTTTGTATTTTCTACTATTCTCGCCATGCTGTTATTGACCAGACTGACTGGAAATATCTAGTGTACGAAAAGCTAAGACCAAGAGAGCGATGCACTTTGGTCTCTCCTCTGCAGATCTGAAGCCGCATCAACAGAATTGCGCACTTAGTTGTAAAGTTTCCTCAGCACTGAAATGTATAAAAAGCATAATTGAAAATAATATATATTGAAATCACCCAACTTTTTTTTCTTTTTCTTAAAATGAACATTTCCATATATGCAGATCTCTCAGTAACAAAAGTACAAAAGCTACCTTTCACAATGTGAAAAATTGAGGTATTGCAAAAAGGAGTTTCCCCATTTGTGAAAAATGTGCCTAAAATGACTGTTGGAAAAAGAAAAAATATTTAGAAAAGTAGTGCATAATAAATGTTTATATGTGCATGACAAAATAATTTAGCTAGAAAACACTGTACCAAAAATCAGCAGGCCATGTATAAAATAATTTTTTTTTCATCTCATTTAACAGCAAATTCTTCACAAAGTGTTTTAACTTCTAAAATGCTCACCCACCACCACACCCACACAACTAATGTCCAGGGTGCAAAACTGGTGCAACGACGGCGACATGAGGATACGTTACTCACTAGTGTGTGTAATCAAGTTTCTGCACTAACTCCCTGACACATTTAAATGCTCGGCTAGTAGGTTACCACTGAGTGACTTAAAACGTCAAACAAACGTAAGGATTAGTTTTACTTTTGCTGTGTGAATGTGCACTTTATGTTAAACTTTCCGCAGACCTATTTGAGATAAAAAGAACTGTGCCTACCAGCGTGCACCATCAGCTATGAGGCCGTGTGTGTGTGTGTGTCTACAAGCCCTGTTGTTTTTCCAGTGGTGTTCTAATGTGTTTTGACTGCACTGTCAAATATACATATATAAATATATTATGTTCAAGGCCAATCTTTGGTTTGCTGGGCTTGACAGTTCAGCAAAACTGGGTAGAAGTGACAGAACTTAAAAAATATATATATGAGAAAACATCCTGAAAGAAATGAGAAGGAAAATCAGAAGAAAAGACCTAAATAAGAAATGAGCTACAGTATGACCCACTACTGCACAGCCATCTTTGGTTCCCAAAGAACCACGGGGTACAAGCGACTGTTATCAAGAGCAAACTGCATGTGGGTCACAAGTGTGGAGTAGTAGAGCACACTGCAGAGACTATCTTCATTTATGCTTCAAAAACACTGGATGCTGAGTTGGATTAGCTTAGCAGGATAAAGGGCGGACCCGTCCGTGACTCAAATGTGTGCTGCCGACTTGAATTGCTTCTTTCATTAAATGTAGCTGACTCTCAGACGCAAAGTAGAACGTTTTCATTAAAGACTGGGGAGAATTTCACAAAAGCATTTAAAGAAAGACAAAAAATAAACCGAACAAAAGGACAGGCATTTCCTGTTTGGTGGTGGCTCCGTAGAAACTGCAATGACCCCGCCTTCGCTCTAGGAGTTACCATAACTGCAGTCCTGAAAGATCCGGATCCAAAACCCAACAGACACAGGAAGCAGGGTTCGATCCACGAGGCCCGCCCCTTTGTTAGCTGCTAGCTTAGCAGCAGAGGCCGCAGGCAGACATGAGGAGGGAGGAGGGGGGGAGGTGGGAGATGGGGCTGGATTTATCTCTTTACCGGTAGGCCTGTCCGTCTCTCCTGTAGCCGACCTATGCCGTACATTCCCCTAATACACTGTACGATGCTCTGCCCTGTCCCTAGCACAACCCTGGGTTTGAATATAAAAATAAGGAGGTGATGAAGCAAGCGAGTACAAAACGGTGCCGGTCACATCACGCTCTGCCTGTTGCATCACTTCCCTTTGATTATAGTTCTAAGGAAAGGAGAACACAAGCAGGTAATAATGTTTTTTCTTCCTCTCTTTTTAACTGTATTCGGCACATTAGCAGCTGAGTTTGAGGTATTAGTTTTTGCATGTCAAAATGGAGAGATCAAAACCCAAATATGTGTTGCCAAAATTTCGTTTGCGATTTTTCAAGTAACATCAAAATATGTGCATGACGTTGGAAATCATAAAAAGAAAGGTTCAAACATGTTGGTATGGGAGGGAAAAGAATCTGCAGTGGGCCCTCTCTGTTCTTCAGAGTTAATCCAAGATTCCGCTTTGGTTATTAACTACGAAGGGTCTCGTGTCTCTGCACTCTTCAGAATTGGAAATAAGTGCACTCTTCTTTAGCAACACCTTTTTCAAGTCACATTTGTTGTGGAGCCTCTTGTACCAATAGAGAACGTAATCACACCTCTCAGAAATAAAAAGCCTCGGTACACAATAAACAGCTCTGCTACAAAACAAGTCAATCAAATTGTATCGTTTTGGGGCGTCTTGTATCAAAATTAAAATTTTAAATACATTGTTTAGAAAAAAAAGGCCAATTGAACACATCAAAACCACATCAAACCTCAAGCGTTCCTATATATGTGTGGTTTTTTTGAGAACTAATAAAATATTTAAAAAAAAATCAAACTCATAAATAAAATTATGTTACACATCTTTTTTCCTTTGCTGGACAATATTTGGATATAATTCCAGTTTTTCTTTTCTATCTTCAAAATATAGATATATATTAACTTAAAAACAAAACAAAACAAAAAATTAGGGAAAAAAGGTTCAGTGAAATTGGAACGAAAAGGAACCAGCAACAGAAAAGTGCATTTATTTGTACAATGATTTGCGACTCCTGCACTACCTGCCCTCCTGCTCCCCTGCTGCCTCTCCCCTCTCTTGTCGTCCGCTCAGTTCCAGCGGAAGGAGATGTGACGGGGCCGGTCGCCTCCTTCCTTCACCAGGGGTTTGTGAAACTCTCGGCCGGCGCGCGAGTGGATGGCCGCCCAGCAGTACTCGCAGTAGTACTGCAGGCAGGTGACGTTGGCGCAGAAGAACGGCGCAAACTTCCCGCCGCAGCGAGTTCCCTGGCACTCATCGCACAGCTGGTCATCCAGCACGTATGGCTTCACTTCCACCTGCAATCAGAGGCGGGAACAATTTGGGATTCAGTGATGGTGTTTCTCCGTCTGTATGCCAGATGTTTCACAGCAAACTTGCTGAAACACATTTCAAGGCTTGAACCCTGCATCAGATCATAACGAGGAGACACTAGAGGGCAGCATTACAGGAGAGGACATGACGAGAGCCTGAACCTCATTTGCCTCAGGAGAATCACCAGGCCACGACTGACTCCCCAAAGAATACTACGAGAGATTTAACCAAAAACTGAGAATAGACCATACAAACGAAAAAAGACATCTCGGTCATATTTGTTCTGTCACGCAGCACTAGACTTGTCTCTATTATTCACTGCTGACTTTGAGCCGCTCTGAAGGGGCCTTCATGGTATATTTGGTGACTGCCTTCATACTTTGTTTTAATGCGGACGATAGATCGGCAAACCTCACAAGTCCAGACCAATCTATCCCGACTCTGATGCACGCACAGAGAATGTGGTGAGATTTCAGGCTACGAGGTGAACTACAATACGACTGCTATGTCACGGGGTCTTGAACAGTTGTTTAGATTATTATCAGGAGTTAATCACATGCAGAGCTATTTTCATTATGTGTATGAAGCCTCCATGCACAGCGGCGATGTACGTCCCCGTGTGACTGGCGGTCACTCTAAATCAAAAGGGAAGAGACATTGTTTGTGTTCGACTTCATCTAAACCTAACCGCAGCCGTTTGTTATACTGTCCTGTGCTCTTACTCCATGGCAGACATTTTGGTTGAATTCAATTTGAATTCGTGTGAGAAATCTCTTCTTGAAGCTTGGATCAGTGCAAGTATTGCTACTTGCACTGATCTTCTAAAGTGAATCAACTATAATGCTAAATGTCCTTCCCCACCACACATTCTCTACTAATAAGTAAACGCATTATGTAGACGGTGCTGCATTTCTTTCAAGCTCGAGTGAGTCTTTCTCTCTTCTAGCACAACTCAGAAAAGGAACGACAACAGGAAGTGAGATGTGGTGGAGACAAATGAAGAATGAAGGGGGCTGGAGAGGAGAGACCAAAAAACACTAAGCTCCCTTTTCTTTCCACTCACCCGTTTATCGATTTCTCCATGCTGCAGCTGTACAAAGCGAGCACTGATAGCAGCAATGTAGCTCTGCTGATTAGAGAAGGCGACCCGCCCTGCTCCCTTGGGGTACTTCAGCTCGGGGTCTGTGTCGATGCCGGCGTAGCAAACCCCACCGTACAGGCGGTCCATGATCATGGCCAGCTCCACTGCGAAGGGAGGAAAAAACAGACACGTTGAACAAAAATATCCCCAAAAACAAGTGTGACGCACAGAAGCAAAAGGCATGAATGAAATAAACATTCTGGCGCACACGCACACACGAACTCATGTTCAATGTAGCCAATGAACACAAACACAACATGTTGATGAAGGTTGGTGATCTGAGAGTTTAAAGCGACACAGATGGATTTAAATTCAGCAGAATTTGATGAAAGAAATAAGGCAGCTTTACTTAAAACATTGAAATGGCTGTTTTATTTGTAATGTGTATATTTTACACGTGTAAATTGAGACCCAGAATTACACAGGGTCATAGCACATTTGATGCACCACAGGGACGTAACATTGCCATCAGGATAAAAAGAGATTTCATATTCTTCACAGCACAGTGTGCCACAGAGGGTACTTCCTGACAGGACCAGTGTAGGTCAAAGCTGATCTCAGCGCACAGTGACTCTCTCTTAGCAGGTCTAATGTTTACTATAAACACAAGCTGTCATCATAAACGCTGATTCGTTGTTGATTCACCTCGTGGAAAGACTTATAAAACGGAAGGATACCTGCACGGAGCGGACGCGGGACTCCTCCCACAAAGATGGTTTTCCTCGGGTCCAGAGGCTGAGAGCCATCCATCACGAAGTCGCTGTCGTTCAGGTTCCACGGGCGGATCTGGACCTGTCACACCCAAAGCAAACAGGTTTCAGCACAAGCTGGTCGTAACCGCAAGTTTTTACTGAGTTCGACATAACATTTGAGCAGATGTGTGTGTTCCTACTGACCGGCTTGTCTTTGATGGTGGGGCTGGACACACAGAGGTACAGCTTGCTGTCCTCTTCGATGCAGGCGTCAATCAAAGCCTGCACTGAGCTCTCATCCTGGAACAGCAGGAAGGCGTAGCCTGCACAAAACACAGCAGGGTTATTCAGGCTGCTGGGGACAAGCTGTACCGACAAAGAGTCACGCTGGAATTTAGCGCAACCGTCACTGTGAACACAACATTCTGCATTCATAGCCCGAAGGCATAAGCTTTCGCAAACAGACAGCGAAACGGACAAACAGTCCACACATGGTTACAAAACGCATCAGACAATAGCCTGAAGACAAAACCAGACTGCACACACATGAATAGTGGTAGTACACAGATACATCTCTGTATTTGTCTGACACAGAAGCAATACCTGAAACATATCTCTTGTAGTAATACATTGGTTCAGGAAGTAGTACTGATACAGTACTCTCACAAAACATGAAACAATTGTGAGAAGAAAAACGGCACGGAACAAATAAATGAACAAACCTTTGGGTGGAAAATAGGATTTGCTCTCCGCTTTGTGAGGCCAGTCCACAAACAGGTGTCCAAAACGCCGGAAACTGGCGGTTATCTCATCTGAAATCAAGCAGACAGAATGCATGACTTGTTGGCAGCTTAAAAATAAAATAAAGAAAAAGCTGAAGATTTACAGTGAAAGTGCTGCATCACACGCTATCCTTAATGGACAGTGAGACGCTTGTGCTGCAGGTGTAACTTTCCAATGACGTCTTGTGGTATAATTTGGCCTCAAATTCCCCATCTCTTAAGTTTCAATCATAACTAAAATATGAAATACCTTTGATCTTAATGCAACTACTCTACCTTCATCGATGTCCGGGGGCAGTCCTCCCACAAAGACCTTGCGTGAGTAACGTTCGACGCGCTCTCCGTTCTGGTGAGGAAAGCAGTGTGGAGAGCCCAGGCCTGCAAGGCCCTGATCACCACGCTCGTCATCAGGGAATCCATCCTCCATCGGGAAGAGAGAGGAGTGTCCTGAGAGAGAGAGGAAGAGTTGGTGTAAAGGTTCAGGAGGCGTCGATGTTTTCATGGTCACAACATTATGTCATGAGAACTGTACATGAAACCTTTCATTCACTTTTTACTGCAGTGAATAGTCCACCTGGTGCTGGGTGGAAGGCTAAGAAGCTAAATATGTATTATAGTTTTGATCCAACATCAGTTACCACATACTTCAGCCAAGTTAATAGCATGCACACGTTTCTATGGATGGAGGATGACATATTTCACTTTTATTGGGCCCTGGGGGCCTTTTACACCCTCTGGTGAGAGTGAGATGTTGCAGGTGTTGGAGGCATGGAGATAACTGGGCGGAACAACAAACAAAAAGTAAGAAATTAACAAAAATGTCACATAATTAGTTGCTATGTATATGAAGGAGTGAACGTGCATGCAGCTTCTCTGTAACAAACACAGTAGCTTCCTCAGTGAGCCAGTCTAGTTTCACAATGTTTGGGTATGTGTGGTAGAGACTAAGTCCTCACCGGCCTATTCCTGCTCCTATACAAGCTGAGCTCAGCTGCTTTATACAACAGAGTTAGCCTCAGCTTAAAGTATGTGTGGGTGTGTCCTGCCATGTGTCTTTGCTTCTGCTGCAGTGTGTACAGCAGATATTAGAATTTCTGTGTTCTTCATTACCTTCCAGCTAAATGGGACAACAACTATTGTCTGACTTAACAATATTGCAAAATGTGTGCGAAAATGAGTAAAAACAAAAAAAAGAAGAAAAGCAAGCAGAGTCTCGCGTAATGAGAGAACCGCAAACTCAACGATGAAAGATGCATAAGATCATTTCACAAGCTTATGAGAGCGTTCGACACGTACAACAAGCATGCAGACACACGTGTCACTTCACCGCACTGATACAAAGCGCAGAGTCATTCAAAAAAATACATCTAACAACCAACGCCCTACGACCAATTAAATCATAACGGCAGCTTCAGTCAACATATTGAGACCTAGAGAGTTGATTTATGCCGGACATAACACACCCATGAATATATTTTACCTCGTCTCCTGCTATAATTCCTGGCTGCATGTGGAATAAGGACAAATCAAAGAAGAGGGTGATTGTAAAAGATGCATAATACACTGTACCAATAAAAGTGCCGGGCGCTTCCATTGTCTGCCTGCCTTCAGCTGTGAATGATAATCAGCCTGTGGAACAGTCACCATGCCACTTAATTGACGCTAGACTATAAAGTTAAAGTCCAAGTCCAAGGTCTGTAGACAAACACTTCAGGGAAGAAAGGTACTGAGAGCAGCTTGATCAGGTCAACACCATGATGTTCTCCCAGTGTATACTGACACAGAATGGACATGTGGACACTTGGCTTTTTATGCAGTTCTTTCAAACTAAAGTTTCCTCATCAATGAGAGAACAAATACAATCCAAAGAAGACAAAGGAAAGATCAGGACAACAGTAACAAAGATTATATAAGTCCTATAACAAAGGAAAAGTAACACAAAACAAGTAAATTAGAACAGAGGCTTGCGTAACAGTGGAGGGAGATTTCCTGCCTTCTAATTATGACCAAGAATAATTGAAGGGAAAGAAGAAGAAATTGTCCAAGGACTGAACGTTGAGGGACACCACAGCGAATAAGGGACAGTGATGAGAAAGTAAGAGTTTAGTTCACCAGGAAACAAATACAAAATAACATTGATCTCAAAAAACGAACAATATGGGTTTTACCAGATTTAGCTTTTAGCTCATTTCCATCTGCAGGTGAAAGGAAACAATACAACACAGGACAAGGCCTATCGTCTCCACTACATAGAGTCTGTTGCTGATACGAGTGCAGAGGAAGCACTAGTGTGGCTAACTATGGGTTAGTTACCGTCAAGTGTTTCAGCCATTTCACAATATGTGATTTACCCTCCTACAGTCACGCGTCAGACTTTTTAGCAAAATGCATCAACAATCGGTTACTGTCGCAACCGTCATTGATTCAAACACAATAGCAGCCCAGGAAGGCACCGATGCTATGTGCGTGCGTGGCTATCTGCCTCTGTCGCCCCAGCTGACAATGGTTGAACTTATGTGACCATGGCAAGATATAAATATAAAAACAAAACAAAGGTAACACTGACTTCGGCTGATTTTACAGGTCCATCCGCCCACAATGCAGTTCACTTTCATACGTGTAGTCAAGAAGATGCTCTTTTTACTCATTGGATTTAATACGCTCACAGGAACACAATGATTCTTTGGTGACACTGGAGAGATTGAAGCATCGACCCGTCTAAAAGTGTAAGGACATGGACAGGATGAAGGAGCGGCCAGAACACACAAGCAATAATCCCTCCGTGGACTTTCCAACCCAGATGGACATTAACTCTGGGGGGTCAAAGAGAGCTAGAAAGAGAGAGGGCAGAAGAGCAGATTGAAAGAGAAGAGAGCAGAGTGCTATAAAAAGGTGCATGTGTGCATGTGTGCGTTTGTGTGAGAGAGAGAAAATGAGAATGAGGAATGCAATCTGTGTACGCTTATGACAGACAGACACACACACACACACACACACAGCGAGAGAGAACTGGTGTGTAGCCTCTGAATCCTGCCTATCCGCTGGCACCATCTGTCTCAGAGCTTGATGACAGCTCCTGACCATGTGACCTGACCACGTGACCCCGACCACGTGACCCGACCACGTGACCCAGCGATCTTGTGGAGGAAGGACTGGCCTCTCGTGTTTTAAATCCTGGTCCAAGACCAGAAGGCGAAAGCTACAACAACACAATTACATAATAATGAATGGAATGAGAGTGTGCGAGGGCAAAGGAGAGGTCACTAAATATTAAACTGCAGTTGTGGAAACGTCAAAGGAATTGTCCAGATTGTATTCAACCATTCGAAAGAGGCAAAGAGTTATTTATATACAGTTTAAAGGCACTCTTTACTTCTGGACCATATCTGGAAATCAAATGAACTTTTTCTCCTCATTGCGTCTTTCAGAAACACGGGGATGAAGGAAAAAATAATTAAGAGTGTTTGTTCTTATTTTTATCTACAAAAGAGCCTCATATTTTGCATCAAACAACCCTAAAATCAGGGGCAACGCCGCTAGTTTGCATCCGGTAAGGTAGAACATAAAATCAATCACTGCTCATGAAGTTAGTGAGATCCGATCAAATTGTCAAACTGGATTCTGTTACTGCATTGCCTATTTCTCGCCTCAAATGTTTGCAGAAACACATTGAAGTGCATCATTTAGCTTCAGAATGTGAATGATTTTGAGCCGGCTTCCATGTTGACAACAGTATAGAGCCAAAACCAAACAATGCACAATAGGCAACAGTTGTGAAACGGACCGCAGTTGAACGTTGATCTGTGCGGAACCCCTCTCACGTGAACCGCGGATTAATTACACAGTTGAACCATCATAGGGTTTTACTGCACATCATTATCGACTGATATTCAGTAAGAATATGCGATCAATAGATCAGCAGTGATGCTCTCTAGTCCCGATCCCCGATGACGCTACACTGTGAACAACAAATAGTGTTGAAATCAGCAGCAGGAGAGCTAGTGACGGTGCCAACAGCCAACATACGGACATTCAGAACAATTTGTAAAGAGCTAAGTTATATTATAACATTATCATGTGTTCAAATGTAGGAGGAATTGTTTTCACAGCAATATAAAATAGATATTAGAGAGGGAATTATGCCGCTATGTATCCGAGTGACAAAGCAGTATCACCAGTCAAAGGAAAAGACCCGACAGCAGTTCATAACTAGGTGAAAGGTCACTTCTTTACTTTGTATTTAACCTGCCGGGTGGGTGCATATTGTCAGATTAATGATGATTAACGAGAGCTAGATTCAAACACTATGTTAAACGTGATCATCTTGTAAAATGACATTTAATCAAATGCATTTTTAAAAGATATTAAGACATTTGTCGCACAAAATCCTCATGATTTATATTCGAATCCCTGGTGGGCCCTTGGAAACCTGAGTATGTTGCCATGCGTACCATTGAGGGGTAAAGGGTTGTCTCCTCCTGGATGAGGGAATCCCAGACGACCTGCACAGGGAGACACAGAACACACATAATGAACCTAACAGGATGAGGCCTGAACACACCCTGCAGACGTCTGATGCTATTATTCTAAACAACGTACGTTTCAGTAAAACGTACAGAAGTTTCTATTTTGATGAATGTATAGCCTCCGAATAATATCACATTATTTAAAGCCAATTTTGAGATTTAACAGAAACACGTCGATGATGAAGCACAGATCAGACAATGGCAAAAAATATAGACGCTATCTGAGGAAACATTGCACCACTATCAGTTAAGCAGTTAGTAATTTGGTAAAAAGCCTGTGAACATAATGATGTTGATTATTGCTGCATGTGAACAGATTTAATTCGCTGACGGGCAACATTTGAACAGTTCTGCACACAATGTAGGACGTATTCCTCGGTGTCACCTGTGTGACATCGACCATCTCTCTCCCGCTAATCGACCTCCATTTCCCTGTTTGTGCCTTGCGCTCGCCTTCCTCTATCATACATTTCACATTGAGCCATTTGCCAGGCGCGCGCACACACACACACACACAGGCATACAGACACACACACACACGCGGGCGCGCATATACCCACACAAATACATGTTATGATGCCAAACAAGCTTCAAAGTTATGCAAGGCCCGCTTGCTGCAGAGGGATAATGGGATGAAAGAGCTGAAATAGTACAGCCATTGTTGTACGGGTACGAAGCACCCTGTGATTGGTGCATTCCGATGCCACATGGAAAGCTGCTGGCCCCTCCCCCACACCTCGCTTATTGAGTCCCACAGTAGATGTGGTGCAAACAACTAGAACTAGACCACAGAAACCAGGACAGACCACCCGTGGCTCAAGCACTACACTACGGCTTTCCATACATTCATCATAGTCATGACATTATGAGCATCAAAACACAACTCACTCTTTCTACCAAACGCTCAGTTTAATCAAACTCCAAAATACAAGTGCAAACCAAAACCAGATCACGCAGACAAGCTCAATGCCTCTGGACTGCGTGGCACATTAACAGTTTCTCTCTCTCTCTGTAATGTAGCTCAGTAATATGTGTGCCGATTGGTGCACCGCCCGAAATCAAAGTCCATCTGAGCACAACCCGTCATATTGGGCGTTTAAGAGCCTTTAATCGTCTCTGAGGAGCAAGTGCGCCGACACGTAAGCAAGCACACCACATCCCCGGTGTACAGTGCAGTAACAGTTTAAACACATGCGTGCAAGCACACACAACACGGTGGTCTGTGTGTGTGTGT
The DNA here is from genome assembly GCF_949748355.1 of Melanostigma gelatinosum. NCBI lineage: Eukaryota > Metazoa > Chordata > Actinopteri > Perciformes > Zoarcidae > Melanostigma > Melanostigma gelatinosum. The sequence goes on along the minus strand of NC_136647.1, from coordinate 13,475,748 downwards.
GTGTGTGTGTGTGTGTGTGTGTGTGTTGGCTGAACAGAGGGATCCTTTCTGTTCGTCAGGACAATGTTGGAAACGATTCAAAGCCACTTCTACTGTAGACATTTTGTCTCGCCTCCTCCCGTGCTTCATCGCGTTCACTTTGTTTAATATGTTCTGCTGGAATGAGAGATTTCTGCATCTAAGTGTGCTTGTGTAATGCATGCGATCTGAGATGATTATACTCGAGTGCGTGCATGCTTGTATGCGTGTGACGGAGAGCAGGAGGATGCAAGGGGCATTTAATCTGGAGAAGAGTCCGTGCTAAAGAAAATGCGCTGTAATTATGTCTCTTTTTTACTTTGCTGAAAGGAGAAAGGGAAGGAGTCACTAAAGCCACTGCTACGCTTGGCACAGCAGTGTACAAGCGCGGACTACAATTATGAAAAGGAGGAATAAACATGTAGCAGGCCAAAGGCTACAAGACAAAAAACAATAAGGAGTATGGGGTGAGATATGTCGTGATGCATCATGTGAAAGCAGTAAAGAATGGGGCGCTGAGGGCATTAAGAGGGTAAAATGTTGCGATACAGTATCTTGGACAAAGCATAAAATTAATTATCAAGATGGAGGATTAATTTGCTATAAAACAAATATAAAAACAAACAAACAAGTCTGTCTTTCCTAAACAAAGAAACAGAGCTGCGACACAAATGGACAAAGCAATCACAATAAACTGTTACAGGAAGTCAGGTCAACAATACCTCATCATTTAAAAACCCTTCATGGTTCAACTCCTAATGAAGCAGAAGCATGTGGGTTTTCAATTTAGAAGAACACTCGTCGTTGCCAAGATCTAATCTAGTGGCAGGAATCTGTGCCAGCATGGCTGGAGCTAAGACACCAGAGCACGGCTATAATGAGGTAACCTTCCAGGCCTCCACCGTCAACACTGAGAGAAGATTTACTAAGGTTTGACAGCAGTACATTAGATCACAGCTGGATGTGGCTGAGCCCAGTGGGTGAGAGGCTGAAATAAATACAAGGTGATAGTGACGTGTCTGGAGCTCATCAGTGTTCACTCATCTTGTTCTTCTGGTCGTGAAACTGGTGTGTGTTTGTTTTACTTTCTTTGAAGAACATTAAATGGGATTATATGCAATAAATATGATTAGAACAGGCACGAGGAGTAATGCACTTACTGTTTTCATTTTCTGCACAATAACATTTAAAATGTTCAACAGTTCAACGCAGCAAACTGTAAATGCAAACTAGAAAAGGAAATCCTGTTGCTGGATTTTTGATCTTTAGATACAGTACAATCAGTTTGTTGCTCGGCCCATTCGACGTCACTGAAGTGAAACAAATACATGTACAGTAGTCATTGGTCTTATGTTTGATAAACAACTTAAGAAATGTGGCTAACAACTTAAACTCCACACCCAAATCCCTTAAATGCCACTAAAGGTTGAAAAAAAAAAAAAAGGTGTTTCCTTTCAATCGGTCATTACCAGAAGGAGTCTTATGAGCTGCTCCCTCTCAGCAACGTGAACGGGCTCCCTCATTCTCTTCCTCTCATTCTTTGACAAACAGAATGTGCCTTAGTCCTCCATTTTAGCTCCAATGTTATAAGCAGGCTGCATTCAGGCTCCCTCATGTGGCAAGGTATACAGAAAATATGAACGCTAAATTAAAAGATTATAAAAGAAAGTCTGCAAGTGTATTTGGCAACCTACCTTTGGGTCCAGAACAAGTTTCTGGCAATAACTGCTCTAAAACAATAAACACCGTCGACCTGCCGTATTCAATAACCCATTTCTGGGTTACCACTGGCCAACGTTGCCTCACACCATTCAGCCAACAACAGACATCCCCTTGTCTCCATTAATCAATAATCCAAAATAGTTAAGAGTCCAATTTCCAATAGATGATTCTCTTTTTCAGCCAATTACAGGTGTTAGCGCCTACTTTGTAATTTATAGAATATATATTCAGTTTATGAACCTACTAGTTTTAATAAGATGTACCTATTTTTGTTATTTTGTCAACCTAATTCATATCAATAAAGATGTGTTCCTGTAAATAACTAACACATCTCAGTGTAAGGTAATACAGTGCAATAGCTAAACAAACAGCCTCCAAAACAATCCCAAAGTTGAATCCCCACATCTCTAAAACAATAACAATAGAAAACAAATGTTTCCTTTTCACACTTTTGTTACTGGCAATATGAGGAAAATATATCATTCTGATTTGACGTGTTGTTCATGGATAAACAACCACCGAACCTCACACTACAGGTAACGGCAACATGCATCTGCATCTACTCGATGCCAGACCTTTTGGATAGAAACAACTGTGCGTCTTTGTGTTATGAATTCATTTTTTATCATCCTTCAAAATGGGAGGCTTTGCAGCTGTGATCATTAGAAACTAACGATAGCCAACAACTTCAGTTGAGATCAGTGAGAGTCTTTCCATCTCGCTCACAAATCCCGTCTTAAGTACAAAGCCGAAGCTTCCATCGGCCCGGGAGTCTCTCTGCGGCGCCTTCTCAAAATGCATGAGAAAAAGAGGTCAGACTCGTTGCATTGTATTTGATCAAGAAAGTGAGAAAACTTAAATTCAGTGTGGGAAGGAGAGAAAAGGAAGACAGGGGTGTGAGTTGACCTCCCTTTCTATTGTTGATCACACCACTAAAAGACAACACTCGGTCTAGATATGTGATCTGTGGAGGAAGTGAAACTTTTGTGTTAAGAATTGATGAATTAAATTGTGAATAAGTGTGTGTGAGCGGTTATCAGCTCTAGCTTGAAGTGAAACCATCCTACCGAATGTTTGGCCGATGTATTTAAATCATTACACATTTGTTTTTATCTTCACATATGTTTGATGAAAAATATGAACATTTTATATAAATGTGAACAAAAATAAATAAATAGATTCACAAATGTATTTCGGATGTACACACACATTTCTTGCTTTAAATTAATGTAATAAAATTCCACAAAATATATGGATTTAAAAGGACTTAAATTTAAAGTCGTTACATTTATATAGAAACTGTATTTATATAAACCTCCGTTTACAAACGGCTTGTCATGTGTGAACTGAACTGTGTGGACATTTTGAGACTCCCCCGACGTCGCTCAACCAGTGACAGTAAAACATGAACAGAGAGTTCATCTGCCTTCATCAGTTTATTAGTAAGATGACAGTTGAGCGAAGTGTGTTCGCGCTTTCCCGGGCTTCTCACTGCTGTGCCACTCGTCTGCCGCCGTCTCACCGGCGCTAGAGAACGTTGGCCAACGGTCGCGTAGCTCCACATTGTTTGACTGACGACGGCCTTTCCTTCAACAGTGTGGCTGTAACCTTCAATCCAGTTGAATATAAAATGACGACTATTTTGTGTCCGCTGAATTTTTGTGAATCCGTCTGTGTGCATTCATTAATATTGAGTGATCTGACCCCGTACTCTAATCTATTGACAATATCTTTGGAGGCTTAATCATCATTTTGGAGCTTTCAATTGTATATTTTAAATGAGTTGACACATGACCATGGCATATGTGCACCACACGTTGCTAATGATACACCGTTAGAGTAAAACTCTCGTATGTCTTTAGACAAGTTACATATTGTAAATGGATCATCAGTGAATGAAATCCAAACAATGTTGTTTTGTCCACAACATATCATGATATGTTAGCTTCTATGCACTACGTCTCTCTGCTGTTAACAGAGTGTAAAATGAGAACTGCAGCATTGCTAGTGGTAGTCTGCTTCATGTTTAATGTTCCTGGTTGACGTCTGTACCTTTCAGGGTGTCCTGCTCAGCCCTCATGATGTCGATGAGGGAGCTCTCCAGCGTGTTCATGTTGAAGCTGTCGAATGACCGGGTGCGTTCCTAAAGAGAGGAGAAACACAATTTAATTCAGATATTCATTTTAAGATTCTGGCACTGCTGGCATTGGCATAAATAGCGGGAGTGACGAACACAACAACTTAGGAGTGAGCCCGAGTTTCACACGAGTGGAATCTCAAGTGACTCACTAATATATTCAGCCAACTGATGTAAAATCTGGGATAAAAACAAGTTGGATAAACCTTATTAAAAATGCCTTTTTCTGCTTGAATATTCCCCAATGCTGATTTTCAAGACCGCAAACCGGTATGCCCATGTCTACTTGAGGTACACAAGGTTTATTAGGAGACACTCCTTTCTTTGTGTCGTCAGCATTCATTTAGTCTTTGTGTTATTGTATAGTGGGTTTGTATTGTATCTTTTTTTTAATTCCCCTCTTCACATAGTTATTGTGCGTTTAACTGCCGTTACTTGAAAACTTAAGTGAGCTATAAACGTACTCATTCACCTCGGCAGCATAATGGACGTCAACAGTGCAAACATCAGCAGAACGAAGCAGGAGCGGAGGAATTGTTGAGCGACAGCTTCGTCACCCACAAACAAGGCCATCCTTGGCATACCAACCATACTGGAAATGTTTGTATGCACACAGAAATATGTGTAAGCACACACAACTGTAATATGTGTACACAACATGAGCCCCACACACACACACACACACACCAGTGCCATGCTGATGAGACGTTTTTTGACTCCACCTCACCACAAAATATGCAGCTTTTGACAACTTGTTAAATTCTGATAAACTATTTTGGCTTCCTTCTGTACAAAACAACCACAATTCAGGTAGACACTGGCGCCGAGGACCACAGAACTAAATTCATACCCTCCTCGTTTACATTTATAGTTGGTGCTAAATGTCCCCATAACATCGTGTGATCGATTGTCTCATTTCTTCCTCTGTCTCTTCCTCATTTTTCCAGCCGTTCTTCAATGCTACCTTAAAAGCAGAAATACCTTAAAAAAAGATTTCTATTCCTCATTTATGCGTCAGAGATCACACACTGCACAGAGCCAATGACTCTTCTGGGTACAAGTTGTTGTTCAATAAGCTGCGCATCGTGACTAAAATGTTTAGTCACGATTGTGTTTTTCTTTACTGTCTGGTCACGACAGAAACACTTTTTTTCCCTTTCTGCATCATATCTGTTATTCTAAAGTACAGCTGTGAAAAAAACAATGAAACACTGAAATAATATTAATTGTAGAAACCATTATTCAAACATTTGCAGAGGTACCGTCAAAACAATACTCTGAGCCGGGCGTTAGCATTTCATGAAAACACTGATGTATATGCGGTATTTGGGACACAAACAAAGAGCAAATTATCACGAAAGTAAAATATTTAACACAGGGACAGGGAGGAGGAGAGCCTGTTGGACTTAAAGATGTATGCTTTTAAAATAGCAAGGCCACAATACATGTTTTGAAGTCAGTTTGTGCCACAAGATATAAGTCTGGGAAACGTCCGCAAGAAATGATCGATGCTGTCAGACAAATCATGGACCTGTGAGGTTTTAGAAGAACGCATCACGGCCTCTTGAAACTCACAAAACATGTGAAGAGTAAAGTGTTAATAATAATGCTGCAATCTGAAAACGCATTGCTATTTAAAAAAATAATAATAATTTGGTGCATAGTTTAAGAAAAATTCAATATTTCCAGAACAGCCACCATTGTTCTCCCGTTGAGAATAATAAGCAGGTGTAGCAACAGTTTATTTTAAGGTCTGATTGAGCTCTATTGTTTGGCCGGCCAACTTGAAATCACATCCGTCTCAAGCTAACAGCGAGTGAAAACAGACAACTATGAGCTGATGTTAAAAAGAATACGTTAACATTAAAAAGTGTGAATAAAGCTTAACGTTGCATGAAAGCCTGTTTATCAATAGTGGCCTATAAAGACGTCAAAAGAAAACCACAACATCCTCGGCCCTCATCGCTGTTTCATCAGCTCTGCCCTCATGACTGATAATAGACAAGCCTTGCACAACAACAATTACCCAACCTGTCTGTCAACCTGCAGGTAACCCATCTATATAGTCAATCACTCTTCATTCACCACGTTGTCTGTCCGACAAATGTATCCAAGCACAACCTCTCCGTTATGAACTCGTTTGTACAGCGACCAGGTAACACCTTCGCTACAGACATCAGACCAATGTCTGAGGAGAACGATCCGAGAGCAAAACCACCTTGAGGAGAAAGCCTCATAACTTTGTTACACCACGAACTCCACGGGGGTCAAATGCTAACGGGTTCAGAAAAACAGCCCTGCGTCAGTGAACCACATGACCGACGCTCGGGGCCGGCAGGCCGCTCATTTTTCTCATCTACCGTCTGGGTAGTGGCTCCTAAAATCGAATGGCTGCTTTCACTATCTGATCTGAGAGCGTGGTTGGATGCCTGGCACACACTGGCTGATGAAATGGCCAAAAACTCCCCCAAGCTGTAGCCAAAAGTTTTACCAGCATTTTTGGCTGGTGCCGATTACCCACACTGACTGAGGGAACATACGAAACACAGAGATGACATGGTAGGAAGAACACCCAGTGCACACTCTCCCTCAAAACAAATATCAACACAGGGATATAGGTCAGACTAGGTCCACTATTTTCTCATATCCGCCTCAGTATCTTATGTGAACTTAGGGTATTGCTTAAGGTTAAATAAACCAAACATTCAAAAGACAAGGGAAGCAGAAACGAGAGGTTACTGTGGCAAGTACACACCACTAGTGAGTATATAGCTGAGGCAAGCGCGTAAACACATTACCCAAGACAAACACAGATAGGTGGCGCAGCAAAGTGCCATATTTGTGGGATCCTTTCCAGAGGTTCTGGTCTTTCTGTGATGCACAACGACAACTTCCTGCTTTAGTGTTTTAACAGCTTCACAAAATTGAATGCTTCCATTGGGTGTCATTATTCTTTACAGTACCAGCTCACTGACATAGCACTGCGAGGTAATCCTATTAGATTGTTTCTGGAAGATAGGAATTCATTTTGTGGCCGAGATGGACGCAGTGAGCGGACATGAGGCCCGGCTGGTGCTTGGCAGTTGCTAAGCATTAGCCTGGACAGGTGCAGAGGGTGATTAATCATTCATGCATTCGTCTCTCCCTCTCTCAACAACTGTCCAGCAAAGTACTCATCCCAGACAGATTGCACGGCAAGCACAAATACACACAGTCACACAAACAGATTAGCTGCAAGACAGAATTTAAAGTGCAGATCACATTATATGCGTCTATGAAAGCTAATCCATGGATGTAGATGTATAGGATATGGCAGTACATAGTTTGTTATTAGCAAAGAACAGTGAAATGTAGCCCAGTATACGTGGGTGAGCAGAACACATAATAGCCACGAACCAATCTAGTTAAAGCTAAATGGATTAATACGGCGAGACACGCCCCTTTTTTACAGTGGCTGTCAATAAAAACCTGCGTGGTGGATCGATTTGCATTACACGGTAAATCAAAGTGCATCTACTAAGCCCTGAAAGTGGATATGGATCAACAAATCTTGCAAATATGTGTTCTCATATAAACAGCTCATCTGAAACTGACAAAATAGTACTGTGATCATTTGGGAAAATACCATTTAGCCAATGCTACCTGAATTCAGAAGAATGCCAGAGCTGCAACCTTTGGTCGATTAATCGGTTGGTTGAGCAAATGTTTTGATAATCGATTTATCATCTAAGGCCTTTTCAAGCAAAAACGCCGAACATTTGATGGATCCCAGCGTGACTTGGTGAAGTTCTTTGTTCTCGTATCATTTTAAACCGAATGGTCTTGGGGGTTCTCAACTGCTGGTCCGACAAGACAATTGGATGACACGAACATGGGCTCTAGGAAATTGTGGTGACCATTTTTACTTTGTTCTGAACGATTCAGCGATCAATCGGGAAATCTTTTTTTGTTTTGTTGATTCAATGTGGAAATGGACGGACAATCCGCTTCACAATTTGTACCCAGACCAGCCAGAACTGTGGCCCGGCTTGTTTCCTGCATCACATGCCCCTCGTCACATCCAACAGCTGTCGCACACATTAAGGATAGATTACAGTATTGGGCAATCTGTACAAAACCTACATAAAAACTCACGTAATGAAAACATTTTAAAGCTGCATTTGTAACTATAAAGTGAAAAATGGTTCAAATGACAAAATGGATCAGATAGCCTATCAGTCAACTCTAGACAGGTTTTACTCTTAAGCACCACAAAACAGAGAGGGGGCAACCTCCAACAGATTCTGATGACACACAGGGAAGTTAAGAATGATTAAAAACAGCAACTGTGGGTGATTAACTCCAACATTAACCTTCCATGTCGCCTGCCTGTTAATGAAACATGGGAGTTGAGGGAGGGTGGGGGAGTGGAAAAAGTAAAAGGACATACGAATATATAGGTGCATTATGATGCATTATGATTTTTAAGTTTTCAAAAGGCATACGATGTTCCACATTAACCTCACATTCATTTATAGGAAGGCTGATGTTTTTCCATCTAATCACATCCCCGAGACAACAGGGAGAGAGAGGAAGCCAAAAGCAAAGACTGGAAGGGGAAACGGCAGATGAAAGAAAGGGGATGACAGAGAGAGAGAGCGAGAGAGAGAGAGAGAAAGTGAGTAGTGAGGTAAGGCAATGTCAAGAGAAGAAAGGAGGGCAGGAAAGGGAAGCAGGCTGTGCTTTCGATGCTCGCGATTAGGTTTCTTCCTGGTCAAAGTATTTCAAAAGGCCCGCTGTGACATTAAATACCCCGAACTGTCAAAAACAAACTATCACCCAGTGCTGGCTGAATGGCGTGAGAGTGTATCTGGGTTGCAACGGGGTGACAGAGGTAAGGGTTCCCGCAGGCTTTGCACAGACTCTACTTTATTGCACGCTATAAGCTACAGGGCTGCGCTAAATACAATATGACACTTTTGCACCGACTCTGCTTTGTCGTCTTCCTTTGTTAAGACACATGTGCAGAAGACAGAGGCCAGGGACTAATTAGGGCTTGTGCACTCATGGGCACACGCGCACGCTCGCGCTCACACACACACACACGCAGACACAAGCTCTCTTTCTTCTTTTTCAGAGCGTCTGTCTTGGGTGTGAGGAGGGCACAATGAGGCTGTATGAGCAGCAGAGTTAGGTGCTCGCCAGCACAGCTCAGGCCGCTCATTAGTCTAAAAAACATTTCTCTCATTTAACACCAAAGTCGTAAAAAGACCAGAGGTAATGGCGGAAACCTCTACAGCTCGATGGCTCTGAGAATGTATTTATAGACATGCATGCAAGAGAACTTGCATGCATGTCTATAAATGCTTCCACTGCAGGCCCGAAGAGGTAGTTTATAATGCTGAGCCTTCATATAACAGCACGGTATATGGCTGCAGTGTATCTAAGCTGCACAAACAGTGAGGAGGCGGCTGTAACCAGCAGTTACCCTGGTAGCTTACCGAGACAATATCCTGTCCTGGCTTACTCGCCTTCAGGCGCTGCAGGTCTTGATCTGGTCCCAGGCCAAAACTACCAGTCGGAATGAGCCCAGTACACCTGACACAGCAGAGATCCTCTGACCTTGAATTTCACAGGTGAGGAATTAGGGAGCGAGGAAAGAGGGAAGCGCCACGTGGATTTTCTCCGCTTTCCTCCGACAATCCAAAGAGGTTCGGTTAATTGGAGACTCTAAAATTGCCTGACGTTGTGAATATGAGCATGTCTCTTTGATTGAGTGGTGACCTGTCCAGAGTGTACCCGGACTCCTGCCCAATGTCAGCTTGGATAGGATTCAGCCCCCCCCCACCCCACCCCTGCGATCCTCAAGGATAAGCAGGAATGGCTGATGGATTGAAGGACGGACGGATGATGGATAGAAAAGCAAGAGAGACCAAAAAGCAAAGCAAGGACGGCTTGCCTGGCATTTAAAAACGCAGTAATTTCAGGCCTGAGGCTAGTTACTAGCTGACCAGTGTATTAGCAGTTAGCAGCAGTGTGCCTGGTCTGGAGCCCATCCCAAATACTAAAGCTGCTCTAATACAGCAGAGGCCCTGCCTGCTGCAGCCACAGCACTGGAACATTTTCTCTCCGTGTGTGCCACGGTGCTGTACAACACTTTGGATGAAATATGGCATATGGCCTTGCTCACAAATTGCATCTACACATTTCCTCATACAGACACAAATTAATGCCGAGGCCGAAAGGCAACAAGAAAATGCCACACTCTGTAAAAGTGGACACAGGGAGAGGGATTTTTTTCTTTTGCTTTAGCAGATAGCTGTTGTAACATACCTCCGCCGCGACAAACTGCCGTTTTAATGTGTGATCTTCATGGTCTGTGTAGAGCAATGCAGTTATAATAACATCTGATCCCACAGTGTACAAAGACACCTACACTATGGTGAACTCACTCCGATTGTACACAGGCTGAAAAACAAATGGGACTTGTAAAGTAAAAGCGACTCATCGTTCATCTGTTGTGTCGGTGCTAAAATGGAGACAGTTGGAGAGGACTTACTGTGAAACAGTGTGACAACAGTTCCTCATAGAGTCTGTTTAGGAGCTACAGTATTTCATTACCAAACCCGGGGGTGCCTTGTGTAAGGCTACGTGTCATCAGTCCTCTAAACAGTTCATGATCTTGACAAGCCCCGACAAGAACCATTTTGGGTACACGTTTGGCTATTCCAATCAGCAAATGCAATGAAATGGGCTTATTTTATTCAGATCCTAAAGACTAAACTACACTGAGGTGGCTTCTGGCGAATGACTTGACACTTGGTTGCCTGTGAAATAATTGAACAGCAGTTTCTATCGTGACAACTTCAATGATGCAACATTATCCATTTGCTTACACCAAAATGACACATTTTCCAATTATATTACAGGGGGTGGAACGATACCATCAGTCTATGGTTTAGAAAAATAAACGCATGAAATATGGACCCAATTTGACATGCTTCAAATATTATTTTACGAGCCCGTCCCAGAGAGAAACAATGCTTGTTGTTGCAGCAAATATCTCTGCTGTGAGACAGAGAACTCGTCCATCGCCTCTCAAAATATCTTTAATATCACCTCAATCCTTTCAATTACAAGTCCAACAGTTTAAAGGTTAAGTGTCAACTTACATCTTCATTCAATGAAAGCAATCATCGCTTTTTTTGTAATCTAGAAATTAGTTAATTTGATTGTAAGATTTTAGAGTTAATACCTAAAATGTCTGAATGAAAACAGATTATGGCGTAAACTTAACGGCTTAAAGAAGCCTTTCATCGGGTCACTTGGCCAAGCTGGCGCTGATGCAACCTTCCTCTCTTCACCCCCGCCTCCTCAATCAATCATGAGCTGGATCAATAAAATTAATTTACCTCCATGCTCTCTTTACCCGTTTCCATCAATCCTATCGTCTCGTTTTCTCCATGCGATTGTACGATTATTCAAGCCCGTCTTCATTGTGAGTGGACCCGGCTATCAGGATTACACTATGCATAGGCTGGCATTTTGAAAACGAGTTGCTAGGCTATGGCAGCCACGATCTGGGTGATTAATAATTGGCAATCCTGAAAAATCATTGGCCATTATGCCCGGGCCAGTATTGTGGGATGTTTTTTTTTTGCTTTAGGCCGGAGTAAAATAAATCCCACGATGATGTCTTCTTGTTCACTGGTGGATCTAGATTATTCTTTACATCTCAGTCATTCTTGGTCCTCCATTGCTGCGACTGTTCTCTTCGCAGCCGGCCTGCTTTCCCCATTTTTTTTACCTCCCTCTCCCCATCTTTTTCTCTATATCCGCGATGCCTCCCCCACTCCTCACTCCAACCCCCCAGCTTGTATACGTGGCACACACCACTGCAGTGACAGAGCCACATTAGTCATCAGAGACATACAGCTGTGGAAGTGCAGAGCCCACCGAGTGATTTCTAAGCTAACACGGTAACAAATGCATCGTGTAAATTCATATCCACCCCCCATGTCTAAAAATAGAAACAAAAAACTGTACTAAAATCAACAGCTAACATAAATTACACATTGACATTTAAATCATTCATGTAGCACACACACAAAAGCATGAACACACACACATGCTTAGGTTAAATGTATGGCAGAATTATTGCTGAATCATACAATGAGACTATCGCAGGAAAACTGACCTGAAAGGGGAAGATGTTATCACTGCGGCTGACTCCATCATCCATCCAGGACTTGGGGTTGAAGCCTGCGGGACTGTTTCGAGGGTACTTCTGGGACGCCACATGGTTGTTGGGAAAGGTCTTCTTCAGAGGAGAGATGGAGTTGATGGGGGTCATCCCACCGTTCAGCCCTCGGCGATAGTCTCTGCCCTGAGAACCTCCCCAGCCGCCACTACCACTCCCATAGCCTCCTCCAGGACTCCAGGAGGTAGAGGAGCCGGGGGAGGGAGAGGGGCTCTGGTAACTGGCCGGACCCCAAGGGGACGGGGGCTTGTTCAGGCTGTTGGACAAATGCGGCAACTGGCTGAACGCCGGATTCCTGTGCGGAAAGGGCGGTGGAGGGTGTGGAGAGGCCGGGGAGCGCCGATGCTGCTGGTGTTGGTTGTGGGGGTGTTGGAAGTGAGGGTGTGGCGGGGGAGCCGGGTGGTGCTGCGACAAGGCCGCCGCTGGTCCAATCTGGGGAGAGAAGTTCCCGCCAAACCCGGGGCTGACGTGGTGTGAGAAGTTCTGGAACAGCAGGGGCCCGTTGTTGGCAGAAGCCGGGTTGAAGAAGCTGACATCCTCATTGATGATGGTTGACGGCGCCGGCGGGATAGCAGCTGACCAGTTGTTGAAGCCAGTGAGCGATGACGAGGTTGTACTGGACTGGACGGGGCCAGTTCCCCCAAGACCAGACGTCTCCTGGTAATCAAAGCCCGTCAAGACAGGAGACTCGAGACGCAACTGCTTCTCCTTTCCGTTACTTCCTTCAGACGTGCCGTTGTCCGTCTTGGCTTCATCTGACCGGGCTTTTTCCAGTTCTGAAATGATCCCACCACCACCCCCGCCCTCCTGGTGACTCCCAGGGGACAACTGCTGCTGCTGCTTTTCTTGCGTTTCTTGCATTTCCTGTTGCTGCTGTGCTTTGGGCTTCTCTGGGCCCCCCAGGATTTCGTCTTGCACGCTGCTATGGGTGGCTGAGGCAGGAAAGAGCCACGGAGAGCCTCCCGTGGTGCCATTCCCTGCGGCTGTGGTGCTGTTTATGAAAGCAGCAGGGTTCTGCGACACATTTTGGTGGTGGTGTGGGGGCTGCAGATGCGGGTGGATTCGAACCGGGAATGCAGACTTGTTTCCAGTGTTGTTTTGAACTAGGACTCCAAACCCGTAATCCCCCATTTGTTTTCTCCCCCCACACACAAAAGCTATCCCGTGATCGTTTGTCCTATTGAGAGAAGAGCACACAGGATGGCATGCACTGAGTTAGCAGTCGGCCTCTCTCATTCCACTACACATCAAGGGATTTACAAACAACTGGGTGACGGCCATAGACAATTTATTGTGACATTAAAGACATTTTTTCTTTCTATTAGGTCTGTTTTACTCCCTCAGAGAATTTCTAGACATATGATAATCATACACCACTGTCATGAATGAGCCAATTATTGTACTGAACAATCTGTTACCCTTATTATTACTCTGAGCAGTTTTTTAAAAAGCCAACCGGTTAACGTTAAATCTTTAGCTAATTATAACCCCGTGACGTTGCCAGCTTGTAACGTTAAGTCTTCAGCTGAGCTGCTGGCAGCCTACAATATATCTAGCTGCAACGCTGCTGTGTCGAGCCGACACACAATCTCCATGTACAGACGTTTTTCTCAGCACAAACCAACTGACAAACAATCACGTAATCACCGCTGTGCACAATAAAAATGAATGGTGATAATATTAACAATAAACCGTCTTTACGGTCAGAGGAAAAAAAACACTCGACCTTGTTTGACAGCTGTCACCAGTCCGTGGAGTCCAACCTCAAAATGTACCAGATACAAGTCACACAATTAATAATGTCACACGTTATCATGCGTTATTGCATTTACACACGTCAAGTAGCAGCCGAGCGGTTTAAATAAACTCGACATGTTAAGCTAGCCAGCTAATTTCCATCCGTTGCTAACGTTAGCTAGCTTGCTAACAGGCTAGGTGCTAGCTAGCCGGACAGGCTGAATACGGGAGAACAAAATGTCTTTTCACCTTCTGATCACCACCTTCGACCTCGGCGATGTCTTTGTCGAGATCCTTTCCTCGGTTCGAAAGCAAAGTGGTGTCCTTGAAAAATAAAAGAGTGCGACGGGCAAATATTTTCAGATGTGATAGCTGACTCGTACAGTGCAGTCGGTCAGCTTTTTTTTTTCTCCTGACGTGTCCTGCCTGCTCAATGACACAGCTCTCTATCTCTGCTGCCTCTAATCTGTGTAATCAACGAGCTTTGTTCACGTGGCAATGACTGAAATATAATCGGCCGCGGTTCTTTAACAAGCCTTATTCGATCGGTTTCATTGTTTGCTTGAATTTCGGGATATTTTCTCGTTAACTGTCTTTTTCCTACAGAGCCAGCCCGATTCCTTGTGTGCTTCCTTTGGCTGTCTCTCTGTCTCTCTCTCTCTCTCTCTCTTGAAACCGACCGTGGCCGAATGACAGCGACTGTCAGCGAGAAATCAGCCGAGACACACTTCCGCTTCTAGCGCCACCCTTTCCCCCGTGACCACGCCTTCCGAGGACCACACCTCGGTATCTGATTGGCCGGACGAGCGGCAGCCTCGCCTAGTTTCTACAACATTAAAAGGCCATGCACCAATAATACACCCATGCCATAAGTACTGCCCACTGAGGTCAGAAATGATTTTTATTTTTTTTAAAGAGAGAGGGAAAAAAAATCCTCCCAGCACGGCTCTTTCAAGATGTAGTCGGTTTCAGGTCGTGAGAAAACAGGGATACCCAACCCCCCTCTGAAAGCATGGCATTGCCTTAAAGAAAGAGTATCCTTGGGCCAAGCTTTTTGATCTCATGCTCCTTCATTGTACATGTGGAAATGAAACAGGAATGCATGATACAGTTTAGTAGCTGTGACGTTCACTTTTTTTGTGGAAAGTGTCAAGTTGCAATATAATTATATTGTTTTCAGCATTGAGATCAGGTTGTGGTGTTATGTGCTGGACTACATTATATTCAGAGGTGTTTCTGATATTCTGCCTCTTTCATGTCAGCAAATGTGAAGGACAAAGGATTAAAAACACCCGTCAATATAATGTAGTCAACACAAAGCTACAACACCACCTTTAACCATCACCTCAATACAAACATATTTTAATATACACATTTTGAACAATGTCTACACAAACTGGACATATGACCTTGCAAAGATAGATGTTGTGGCACGACTATTTTACTGGATTGCATTGGCTTGAAGGACCTCTTCTTGTATTTAAAAATGAAACCCATTTCAACTCTTCCCCGCACACACAGTATTCTATCTGATATAACAGCGTTAATCTTAATCTCCTCCAGTTTGTGCTGTTTCTGTACAGTCTATCACACGATGCCGGCCCACAACCCATGTGTCTGCTTTTCTCTACTCGGCCAGATGTCCGGCCATCCAGCCCTTTTTTCCCTCATCACACCATTCCCCATGTCTCTTTTTCTCCCTCTCTGTCGTTATTAAGTGTGTACAGAAAGGATGGACATGGGAGGTGGGCGATGGCAGGTATTGGCAGGGTCAGGGAGTTACCAGCTTAAAGTAATCCGATTAAAAAATAGATTACAGATGTCTGATAGTAACACTTCACTTATTGTAAGTCGCTTTGGATAAAAGCGTAAATGACTGTAATGCAATGTAATCGTAACACTGTTCACATTAAGCTTGCAACCTGAGCAAATACCCTCACATGCGATATCATTTGGAAGTCTCATAAGTGAATTTGAGTCAATTCTTTTGTTATAATTTGATGGTAAAAATGATTAAATGCAAGCTCTCCATGTACCTACAAGAGAAGACAAATGTCAAACTCTCCCTACTTTTACTGTTCACCGAGACCATCATCTTACCCACGGCAACACATTTAACCTTTTGAAAATGTGTCCACAACCAAATGTTTTTTTATTGGCTTTGGATTACATTTTAGAATTGAGGAGCAGCACAAATGAACTTCCAGGAAAACCTCTCAAGCTCACATTGTGTCATTTTATTTTTCAGTTCCCTTTAATTGTAGTGTGAGGCACATGCCATTGATGTCCTGCTTCAGAAAATAGTGAAATTAGAGTACAAAATATTCTGTTCTCTTTACCTCTTCTTGAATAACATGATGAGCCCATCAAGCAAGTAATCTCTGTCTGTCTGTGTGTCTGTGTGTCTGTCTGTCTGTCTGTCTGTCTGTGTGTTCTTCACATATCTCGAGAACCGTTCATCTGATCTACTTCACACTTGGTGGGTGTATTGCTGGGGACCCAAGGGAGTGCCTTGTTGAATTTGGCACATTTTTGACATGCAACACTTTCAATAAAAGCTGATAACAGGAACAGCACCACTCTGCCATTTTAAGTCAAACTGTATGTTTTTCTTATACTAATTTAAAACACTAATGACGTTACCGCCAGCAAAATAACTCGAGCCCGGCTGACTGTGAGTCCCTTGGTTGTGTTTGAAATCGCATACTAATACAGTTAATTTGTGTTAAGTATGATTTTACCAGCAGACTGTTTGCACCACGAGTTCACTAAAGTATGCAAAGCGACGATGCCGGTCTCAGGGTACCTGTAGCTCGTCTCCCTTATCTGATCACGATTCCAGACAGACGCTATTTGGATAAACTGACCGTATATTGGAAATCTAAGTGGTTACTCGTTACTAGAAAACTATTAATGCTGAAATTTTTTACTTCACGTGAAGAGTGAAAGAGGCAATGTACTGAAATGTACTTAACGTCTGTTTAAGGTGGAGCGTTCAATTTATAATGCTGGATAATTACATGAATAAATAATTCATCATACAGTAATTATTATATAGTTTGTGAGTAAAATCTCAATCTGGAATGTAACCAGTCTATCTGTCAGGCAATTGTAGTACTACAATGTTTTCTTATGTAGTAGAAGTACACAGTAAGTAGTATAGTATAGCGTTGAGTTGCATTTTTTTAAGTGCTTAGGGGGCCTTTTGTAAGTTAATTTGGGTTACAATGAGTTTGAATAGCAGCATAATTCAAGATGTTTCATATCTAAACATCCCAATAAAGCTATAGCTGTTCGGGGCTCTTTTAGTTGGGGCCAGGTGGCCTGCCTTCGCTAACGTAAAAGTCTGTCCCTGGTGTTTCTTACTGAACCAGAGTGTATTTCACCAGTGTTTCTGAACTTGAATAGACACAACTTGGGTTTATGGCCGAAGTCATGGCAGGTGTATTGTTCAGGACTCAAGGAAGCACAGTGTTTCCTGTACAGTTGTTTGTTTGAGCGGTTCTCTACTAAGCTGAAAGCAGCAGTGTCCCTGCATGGCTTAATGCTTAATAAGTCCAACACTCCATGTGCAGGTCAGGAACTGCAGCCATTCACTTGCCTCATGCATTTCTATTATACATTGTCATTTCTATCTGTGACCTCCGCTCCCTTTCCTCACTTTCAAATCTCCATTTTGTTCCACAAACGAAAGTGTTCAAGTGCAATCTTAATCATACGCTGGAGGGCAAGAATCAGCAGGAGGAAGGAGTAATGTTTGATGGTCCTAAATGTGCTCGAGCTTAACATTTCTCTTGCGTGGGGCAGAGTATTCCTCTCACAGCGGGGTGGATGTTTAGGCGGAGTGCTCGACACAGTTAAAGGGTTTCTAGGACAGAATAACCGGTCTTACAGGCCTCACTCGGGAGGCAACACCCTCTCCTCCTTTCCCTTTCTCTGTCTGTCTTTCACTCTCTGTCACATCATTATCAGATTCCCCATGTCCAAAGCACCACAAAAACAAAGCGTACTTATTTATCAAACGATTCATGGAATCTATATGGCTACAAGTTCAGCCCAAAATGTTACAAAGCTACTGCAGATGTGCAATCCATCCACTGTATGAAATAGCTAGACAGTTTTTCTGGCATATGTTTTTCAGTGTCCTCTGCCATACCCAAGACTGGATAGGCGCTATGAATAAAACATTGACTCCATTGAAAAATGAATCGCCTTTTAGGTATAATTATGGTGCAATTCCTCCTGAGTGCATGTGAATGTGTGTGCATGTGTGTGCGTGTGTGTGAGCACAAGTGTTCATTTGTATGTGTGCACAGAGGTGCCTGAGTGCAAATGTGCACATGCTAATTTCATAACTCCAATGTTGATTATTTATATCTTAGAATCCTATTTTGAAACAGTTTCCTCCCACTCTGATGGTGGAGAAAATTCCTTTCACTTCAAGCATGTATTCCAAGTTTGGGAAACAGGGACTTTTTGTACTGCTTTGTCGGGAAAATATCGCAATTCAAAAAAATTGTCAGAGGTGATGTCAGGACCCAGTGATGTGTCCAGAAGGATCCCTGCTGTGGAAGAAACAGGCGAGCTGCACCACAGCGTATGAACAATCTAACATGACCAGATATATTAGTTCAATATACCAATACCTACATACTGCTCATGACCTATTATGCTTTTTTATCATCAACAGTAGAATAGAGACTGCATGTGTTGGCATGGGAAAAAAATCAATGTTGTTTCAAAGAGAATAGTGCATTATAGCGGAGTCAGACTTTCATAGTAAAGCTATAATTACAAAACCTTCCGGGCTGAAAATGAGTCCCCATCTGGCCCTGTTGGGAAATTCAAGGTTTCGTAGATGTTTAACAGATAGATGCTTTTTGGATGATGCCTCATGATGTGCTGATGTAGGGTTGTGTTTGTGTCCTATCAAATATTCAGGGTGTGTCCATGTTGCTAACATAACGGTGTGGAGGTGCTCCTGGGTGGCTTTGGGACACAACAAGGACCTTTGGGTAAAGGGCAGAGTTGAAGGGCGGGGGAGGGGGGGGGCAAATATAAGAGAGTAGGTTAGAAGGATAAATGAGCTGTGGGATATAATTATCAGGGATGAACGTACAATCAAACAAGATGTGTGTATAAAGAAGGATTTTAGTTGCATCGCATTGATTTTGAACCCAAAGACGACTTGATAGATGTGGCAGAGTGTGCCAGTTTTCCAATATTTCTACCATATTGATTTGTTTTATTCAATCATTCATTATCATTGATAAAATACTTAGAAATATAAATAAAAAACATCAATGTTTTTTTATATTAGAGAGCAACTCCTCTCCTCAATGTTTTTTTATGTGACAGTCTGAGACCTTTCACATCCTTCTTCCATTCAGTGTGTTTTGCCCTGTTGTTCTCTCCCTGGGGACTCTACACGAATTAAGCTAAAGAGGTCTCTGCTGGGTAGAAGCCAGGACGACTGTTTGAAAAAGACACATGGACTGAGTGAGTGAGTGAGTGAGTGAGTGAGTGTGTGTGTGTGTGTGTCGCAATACCAGGCTGATTTCATGACTCCACTGGGCACAGACGGGATAATGAATTACAACAGAGCAGCAGCTGGGGGTCTGTGATGTAAGCGTCAATGTGTGTGTGTGTGTGTGTGGGGGGGGGGGGGGGGGGGGGTGTCTTCGGGCACACTAGATTGAGCAAATAAGTAGTTAAGTTAGTTTACACACATTTCGAAATTCAACATCTTTCATATCGCAAAACTGGAAAATCTGCAGTTTCATTCCTAACTGGTATCTGATATATATATATATATATATATATATATATATATATATATATATATATATATATATATATATATATATGTTTATATATATTCCTCCTGAGTGCATGTGAATGTGTGTGCATGTGTGTGCGTGTGTGTGAGCACAAGTGTTCATTTGTATGTGTGCACAGAGGTGCCTGAGTGCAAATGTGCACATGCTAATTTCATAACTCCAATGTTGATTATTTATATGTATATATATATATGTATATATGTATCTGTATCTGTTACTTCCCAAATATGACAAGCAAGTCTTTTTTTGTTTTTAAAGTGCTTAACAATTTATGAGCTGCAAAATAAATGATCAATCATATGTATTTGGAGAGGCACCATCTTCAGGGAAAAATTGGCATAATTACTATAACTGGCATAGAAATGAGTACTGGTGGATTACCCGTGTTTGCCCTGGTGGTAGTTGTGATAATCAGACGAGGACTGTGCATATACTGCCAAACACGTTTCACAAAGAACTGGGACTGAACACAGTGTCTTGGTTTAGCAAAAGTGTTGTTGATCCTTCTGGATAAATTGGGTCAACGATGTACTGAAAAGGTATACTTGTGTTTCTCCATCTTTCACTACACTTCTGTATCTTGAGTGATACTTGTACATGTGGCAGTCTGCAATGTGTGAATTTGTTGTTGCCATGGAAATTTGGGCTACTTGTTTATTTATTCGCTGTTGGTGACACATACAAGGGATTCAGATGCTGCTTACTTTCATCTATTTGCATCTTTATTTTTCTTTCAATGAAGAAAGAAGGAAAATTATTTAGAAACACGTATCAATCTGTCAAAGGGTTGTGTCCGTCTGTGTGTGTGTGTGTGTGAGTGTAATTAAAAAATGTCCACAGATGTGTGTGAAATCAATCTAAAGCGGGAGTGGTTTCATTTACCTTCTGGGCACTTCTCCATGGCTGATGAATCTGGCTGGGTGACAGGCTGACAGGAGCCAGGACAACAGACGCTGGATGAATGTAGTGGCCAGCTTCAAGTAAGAATATACCATTTTGATCCTTTTCAATGTTTGTTTTTGTTAGTTACATGGTGTTCAGTTCACAGATCAAGTCTTTATATGAGTCGTTTTCTCAGGAAGTGTTGTATTTTGGATAATTTGGATTCTAAAATAAACCAGATTATATGATATTACGCATCATCGTGTTTCCTCAATGTGCCTCTTTCATTTCTGTTTGTGATTTCCTTTTTTTTTTACCCAGAATGATTTTTAGCCCTGCACCTGGCATGGCTCTATGGATGACAATACCAGTCTGTCAGTGTGTTGGTCTGCTGGTCGGTAGGTCCACCACTTTGGTCCAGACTGAAATATCTCAACAGCTACAGAACAGATTTCCATGAAATCTGGTTCGCACATTCATGTCTCCCTCCAGAGTGTAATATGAATTTCAATGATGTTGTTGATCACCTGACATCCAACTCCGTTATCAGGTCAAAATCTCAAATGTATCTAGCACTTTGGTTTATAACCAAATACCTGCAAAAGTAATGACATTCCCATCAACCACAGCTGTACTTTGTGTTTAGTGCTAATTAGCCAATGTTAGCATACTAAACTAACATAGTAAACATTACACCTGCTACACATCAACACCCTAGCTTCGTTACTGTGAGCGTGTTAGCATCCTGAAGTTAGCATGGATAGATAGTGAATATTTATTTGTCTATCAGAGAAATGGAAATTAAGCCTAAATTAGATATTTTTAACGTTGCATATTGGTAGAAGTTCACAAATAAGAGTGTAGCTCGTTTTCAATCAACTCACTCAATTCTTTGTGTGTTCATATATCAGATCTTATTCAAGTCTAACTGCCCGTGATGGTTGATTTGCAGTTATTTTGCCACAATTTCTTGAAACTTCTGTCGTTTTATTTCTTCTTTTTTCGCCAAGCAGGAGACATTGCCCTCAGATATTCTCCAACTCTCTGACTGGAAATAACAACTCGGCAGCTGACATTCCCACTTAGCTGCCAGCCAACTTGTTTGTCATAGCAATGGTTGCAGCTACTTCTCTCACTCCAAACACATCTTGTATGGAGGTTAGAGGATGGAATTGGTATCTCCAAGTCTGTTTGTGGTCCACTGACCTGCTGGTTGTACACCGACTCTGGCTGTGCCTCTTGTAAGGTCTGTCTGCAATGGGCTCATTGTGTGTGTGTTTGTCTTTCTCTTGTTTTCTCTTTCCTGTGTGTCTGTACACACACACACACACACACACACACACACACACACACACACACACAGTGCTGACAGAGGCTAAAAGAAAGACCAATGGACAGAGGAATGCTGAGTCAAGCAGACCTGAGCCACTCGCTGCCCCAATAAAGGTACAGAGCATGTGGCCTCATCAATAATGAAAAGTCCTCCTTAGCCCTGAAAGTCACTTTGTGCGTTTGTGTGTGTGTGTGTGTGTGTGTCGGTCAGTAAAAGAAAAATAATGCGTGTGTTTATGAAGACATCTGGCTAGTCTCTGTGGTCTGGAGAGGGACATGGTTAGGTTTATGGTATTTCCAGATCACTTTAACTGCGAGGTGGAGCTCCATGTGTCTCTTATCAGTCGGCGCAGCTGTACCTCCAAGGATACTGTGATGTACTGTGATGTGTGTGTCAGCCAGCAGATGTAGTGAAAGCCAGTCAGAAGGATGTGCACACTGTGACTATCAGCCGGAGGTTTCCAGACATGAACACACGTAGCTCCCTCCAGCAACTCTGTAATCCCTCAAATCTCAGGGTTTTAACTGTGAACTCAGAATGAAGTAATTTTTGGTAAAAGTTCCTCAAGGCTGAACCTCATTGCACTTTGAATTGCTTTGATCTTAAGTCATCACTTACATTAATTGGGTATGTGTTGTGTCCATCCAAGTATCTACGCCAATTTAGCATTGAATTCTTATTGGAAAATATTCTGCATTTTAATTTGTCCAAACACGATTTAAAAGCATACAAATAATATGAAAATCTTGACATTCTTCATCAAATGAACCAGTCGATGTCAACAGTTTTTGTTTTGCAGTACGGTAATAATAGCTTTTATTGTGTTTTGTTATTGTGTGGTGTTGGGCCTTCAATTGAAAGGGTGTTTTAAATATTTGACATTTTTGGTATCCCCACAGTTGAGAGAATTTTGTTTTGTTTAGAGATGTTTTTTCAAGTGGAATTATGTCCTTCATGTTCGCTTAGGTTATGAAGTGTAGTAAATAAGGTGCGGGTTAGATTTGGAGGGTTTTTTGAGAAGCATCTCTTCTCTACTTTTCTCCACTGGATCATCACATCGTCTTTTCAGCCTCAAACAAATCAAATGTGGCTGCATGGCCATGACAAGAGAGGGAGATGCACACAATCAAGCCAATTCACTCATTATTTATTAACTTAAAAGGCAACACAAGAGGAAAGCTTAAACTAACGTGGCGTGTTGAGTCGCTATGTTCAGCAGTGTGAGTGCATGAGTGAAAAAGTGTGTATGCAATGTTGTATGGTGTAGAAACACAAACCATGATGTCAACTAAAAACCAAATGGGTGTCTCAGGGAGGAGAGAGAAGCAGCCACTGCGGTCAAAGAGGGTTTTTAAAAGAGTGCACTGGCACACAGGGCCAGGGCCAAGTGTTGCTGATGAGCTCTGGTGTTTCTACTCAACTGATGAGCCTCTGCCCCGCCCACCTCCAATACCTGCAAGGAAAGCAGCCACACAAACAAAGTAACAGGCAGACAGGGCAGAGAGGGTCGTCACACTGAGATGACTTACTGTTCTGGGATGAAAGCTTTGAGCATAAACAAGAAAATGTCTTTCTTCAAGGCTACAGTCAAGTGTAAATCTCAGGTCTCCAACGTTTCCATTTAAAAACTGTAAAAGCGAACAGAGTATTCTCAATGGACTGGTGTCAACTACATTATTTTTCCATTTATATTTGGGGATTTTCTTAAAAAGACAATATGCCATTTTGTGGATTGGACCGTATCCCAGGCAATCATTGGAGACTCTATAATTCCTTCATAATCATGTCACATAACATTGAACTAATCCTTTGAGGCACCTCACTCTTAACTACTTTTATTTTGCCCCGTCTATTTGTTCCATTACATGAAGTAAACTGCCCACATGCCCCCTATCGCATGAGAAGATCCTACATGTCAATTTAAGTTTCTGCAGTTATGCAACGCACTACCGATAATATCAATGCTGATAAATTCACAAATGCATTATGCGATTATTGCCTGCAGAGAAATATTCATGCCATGGGTTTTATCAGGTTCATTTGGCATGGTCTTCTATATTAGGAATCAGTGGGAGTTGGGAGCCTTCGAAGAAATAAGTGATTCCTCCCTGTCATAGATTTATATTCTTATATTCAGATAGTTCATGATGACACCTACAGATGTTTCTGTCATCGCTGTGGTCCCTTTAGACCTAAAAGCTTTGCCAGCCGAAAACTAACTGCGGTTAACTACCTCAGTGATAGTGTACCGAGGCCTCGTTCTCTTTCACCTCAACTTTCTCTTCAAACTTTGTTTGGAAACTCAAACAGTTTAAACCACACTTCAACCACTGATACATTGTTTTAGCCTGAGCGTGCACCAAAAGGGAAGTACTTGCTTATGCTTTACTGGTTGCACACGTAAGGGCAAAGTTACATAACATGACATGCTCCATGATTTCTTAATGCTCTATAAAAAAAACCGCTGATCTCATACAATATGTTAAGACTTTGAGGTTTCAAACAGATCTGAGGAAGGACTAGTGCAAAGGGAAGGTCCGATGCACAGGAAGTCACAGTAGTTTACAGGGTTTCATGAACCATTTGTGATGTCAGGGCGGGTGATGATTGCTGTACGAGCTGCGTTAGCATTATTATCAAGCAGAAAGACTTTGTGACCTTTCCAGTGAGTGCAAGGAGGGGCCCTTTAGTAGAGAGATTGATGATCCCCCCCCCCCCACCCCCCACCCCAAACCCTCAGGGCCCCCCAGAATCTGGATTATTGACCTCAGTTTGCAGAGTCACAATCTGGCCCATTGGTAGCTAGAGCTGTTGATTGGAGTATAAACTGTAAATGATCAATGTGTTGAAATCGCACTGGCTTGGAGCTCAGCCAGTCACCAGCCTCTGGGGTCATGGGAGACACACAGCAACGTGACTGGATGGGTTGCTGATCCTGGGTCATGGAAGTTCTGCGTGCATGCAAACAAAAAGCATTTTGTGTGCATTCATGCATATCAGTTCAGCATACTTTCACAGAGATGTGTGCACTGTGTAAGCATACATTAAGCATGAACATTCCATACACAATGTCTACACACACACAAAGGTAATGGGGCCCACCATGCAATCCCTCAAAAATGTCATAACAAACGGTTATATACAATACAGCGTATTCTTTGATCATCTGCAATGCTCACCCCAGAACAACCTTTTAAAGCAGATAAACGGATGGAGAATATCACAGCAATCTTTCTTCTCTTTCACGATTTACAATTGTTGACATCCGAGTGGGATGGCTCTGGAATGTCTGTTGGACGGTAAACTACCATGGCTCAGACCAAAATACCTTATCAACTACTGGATGGATTGGCATGAACCGAGAGTTTGGTGTATCTCACTTGGTACAGTCCTACAAGGATAAAACATGCTCTTGCGTAAGGGCCACAGTGTCCCTACAGTGACGATTCAATGACGAGTGGTCAGTCCTCTGTAATGCTGCTTACACCGTGACGCGCTAACATTTTGATCTTTTTCCTTTTACCGTTGTGTCTGTGTTTGTGCTGTCACCCAGTCTCTCTGCGTCTCTCTTCCTCTTGGCCAGCAGTAGTGGACAGATGTTAGGATCAAACCCCCTCAAACATTTACAACCTCACAGATGCAAGCCTCATCACACTCACTCCCTGACATCGGAGAGCTTCACCCATACCACCCCCCACATGCACATACACATGCACATGCCTGCCCCAGCCGTTAGCTTGGTTTTATTTTCAAATATTAAGAGTTTGATGGAGCTTTGACACAAGTCTGAGCGGTACAGTAGACCTTCCTCTAACTGTCTGACTTAATTTATCTGCAAAAAGGATCTTATATGCTCGGCTATACTTTAGCTCAACGCTGTTGGTCAAGGACTTTTTACTGCAGCCTTGAGTCCCCAAGGTCCTATATCTCAAACAAAAGGAGAAGGACGATAGAGAGGAAGGGAGGACAAGGATGATGAGTCAAGGGAGAGCGAGAAAGAGAGTAAAAGGAGGAGGAGGAGGAGGAGGATGACTGTGTTGAGGAGGATGGGAAGAGAGAAACACAGATGATTAGCAGGCGGGGGAGATGGAGGAGGAGTGGTGGAGGTGGAGGAGGAGGCACAAGAACTAAAATGGATAGCTGCATTGCTGTCATGCTTCAATGTCCTTCAGGCTTTCACTGAAACAACAAGCACCCACTGAATGATGACGATAGCATGCAGAACTCTCACACAGAAATACTCAAGCCGACATGACTTGCAGAACCACGGATGTATGTTCAGCATCGTAAACATAATGTCCTATACGCTGAGCTGCACTGAACGATGTTATTTAGCCCGTACACGAATTGCAGAAACGCATGTTCAAACACGCAAACATAATGCATCCTTACATGGAGACGGACGCATGAGTTAAATATTTGTAATAATGATCAGTCTGCCTCTGTCCCAACAACCCCACAGAGATTTGGTTGCCAAGTCAACCACGGCCACCTCGTTGACAACCAGTCATCAGCAGTAGTCCGCTTGTCTTTACCTCCATTCTACATCCATCTGAATCACTCATGCAGCTTTTCTGATCATGACTTTGTATTTTGTGTCTCATGCTTTGGGGATCATTACAAGTTGGCATGTTTAAGTCACTGGTGAGACAGATGTTTCCCTCATGCGTCGGTGGCGTCCAAAACAAAGCTAAGAGAAGTGTTAACATTGGACTTGGATTCATCAGACACAGACACAACTCCAAATGAATGCTCATGTTGCTCCATGACTTGTGGATGTGTAAAGAGACAACTGTTTGCCGACAAGTCTTCCGTTTTAAGAGGTGATTATAAATCAGTGCTGCGGTTAGAGCTTGTTTCCGCTGTCCCCAAAAACTGTTGTTGGAGGTTTAGAACAATTAAGGATGTGTGTCATACTCACTCAGATTTTACTCTTTGTGTTGTTTCAATTTGAGCCAGTAGTTCCATATGGAAGAGCTGCACACTATTTCTGTGCCACTTCCCTCTGAAGGCAGTCCACCTGGAAAAGCCTTTATTTAAACGGGCATATTTGTTCAAACGTTTCTATGTAAAAATGTTGACAGGACACTTTGTACATAAGACAAAGTCAGTTATTAATCTTTCTATTATAGAATGAGCTCAATGTCCTGTTAATCCAAAGTGTGTGGGACAGGCTGGCGAGTTCAGGGAAAGTGTGCCCGAGTAGGACCGAGGAAGCAAACCAGGAAGAGAGAAAACCTTTTTGGCACATGCGCTGGTTGAGCAACTCTCACTGTAATGAATTGGCGGAATCTTGGAAAACCACTTTTTGCAATCTATCTATGTGTCGAACTGATCATTGGAATACAATACCAGTGAGAGCCACAGTCATTGTGGTGGATCACAAGGAGGCTGTGGTATTGTGGGAATGTCTGCTGACTGAATATTTCACAGGATTTTGATAAGATGTACCATGGCGAAGAACATCTGCCATAGAATTCAGCCCTACTGGAGCAATGTCTAGCCGAGCTTACTGCGGGATAGTAACACCCGCCACAAAATGAAGCTGGCTTGAAAATTGAACACTAAATCAACGGGGCTGTGCGTGCAGCAATACGTGTGGAGATTCTACTAGACGTCAGAAATGTTTGATGTGTTACACACTTAAGGAGAGTGAGGGTATGTCACCAACACTTCTGTTTTTATTTTGGTAAACAAGGTCAATCTATTTCGAGACATTTTTTACGGCAGCTCCCATACATTTCATCAATAGATACCGTAACTGATTGCCTTGGAGTCTCCGAAAGTTCATAAACGGTTTTCCACTGGGAGTAACAAACATTGGTGTAGAGGCTGGCTGCGGCATGATCTGCAACACAAGACACATGATTCTCTGTGTACAGGCTTTAAGAGTTTGAAGAGCTTTAGCAGAGCACAGTGAAACAGTAATGGCATGAACATGAACAATAAAGCTGATTCTGAACATACCCAAATCATGCATAAACTACAGGGAAAACAGTTGCCTGCTCACACATGCTTGGATCCACTCACTCACTGACCCACAGACAGCGTCGCTGTCCGTGCTGCTTCTTGTCACACCTTAGTATCTCATAAGCCGTGTGCGTCATACCATTTTACACAAGTAATTACCCATAATGACTCTGGGCATGCAGGTCACTAGAACGACATTGGCGCAGAATAACACGAAGGTCACGATAACACGAAGGTCACGATAACACAACAGCCTTAATGCCAGTCAGTGTGTCATTAGACACCCTGTGCATTTTAAGTCCATCTTTTAATTTGAGGTGAGTTATAAAGACAGTCCAAACAACACACACACACACACACACACACACACACACACACACACACACACACACACACACACACACACACACACACACACACACACACACACACACACACACACACACACTTTAGCATTCAGAAAGTCAGACCCAGAGCCAGCGATGAGTCTGAGAGCTCTCCCAGTGTTGACAGTGCTTGACTCATTCTGCAGTGTGCCTGCAGTCATTGAGATGCATAGCAAGGTCTAAACTGAGTTCTGCCAAGTTGTAGGCAGCTATTTAACCAACACCAACACACACATGCAGACATAGATGCACAGGGAGGGAGAGACACAGCCCGGTTCACGTGAAAAGGCAATTATCTCGAACCCTTTGTTTCTGCGGTGTAAATTCAGGAAATAGAATATGTGTTGTGTCCATTTCTTTTAAGAAGAAATCATTTCAGTGTGTTGGCATGAACGTTGCAGAGGTGTTGTATTGTGCCTACTCCCCACTAACATTGGTAAACATGAAAGCTAGCAGCTCTGTGACGTTGTACTCAGGAAGAGTGGTTCTTTGAGCTAAATGCTAATGTCACAATGCTAACATGTTTAGCAAGGTATAATAACATGTTTCCTATCTTAATTCATAATAGTCTAGTGGTATTATCACGATAAAGGAATATTCTGCACAGTTTCCCTCTGCTGCTCCTTTGAAAAGATGCTCCTGCAAGAAGAGCATCGCTCAAGCTTCCTGCTGGGGACGACGAAACAATGCAGAAACCATTCGACACGCTTCTTTAAAGTGCAGGTTAAATAGGGCCACGAGGAGCTGTATGAGCTTTTCTTCACCGCTTTAGCTCCAATGTAAATGTCTGTTGGCCCGTCAATTGATCCACCATTTGACCTGGACTAAAATACCTCAATAACTATTGAATGCATTACCATGAAATTTGGCACATATATTCATGGTTCCCACACTGACTTTGACCAGCTTGTGACCAGCTATTGAAAATATAAAACCACATCCTCATCAACCTCAGCTGTACTTCGTGAATATTGCTTATTAGCGTATATTAGCAAGCTAACACGCAAAACTGACATGGAAAACTTGGTAAATATCATCAGATAGACGTCAACATGCTACCACTGCCACTGTCAGTGTGTGTACTCGCCACGTGATTCGGATTTGATTGTATTTATTTTCAATAAAATCAGGCCGGTATTTTTTCCGTCATCCTGCTGACAAACCAACAAACCAAACAGAAAACACTTGTAATTACCTCTGTATGGCCATTTCTTTGCTGCGGCACAGTAACAATTTTGCTCAAAGATGAATACCTTGATAAAATGTATCATTGATCTATATATTTTCACTTCTCTATTGATATCCCTGCCCTCTTATCACCAGATGCAGTTAGCTGTAGTTAATTCATCACACCTCAGATGTTGCTGTTAAAGCTGCTGTTGAACTCAGTGAACTCTCAGTGAAACACCACTAATTTAAATCCAACCCGATGTGGCGCACATAGAAAGAAAAAGAAAGCATGGACTCAAACACATATTTAGCTTAAAAGCAGGTGCATTTCAAACCATCAGCACAAA
The DNA here is from genome assembly GCF_949748355.1 of Melanostigma gelatinosum. NCBI lineage: Eukaryota > Metazoa > Chordata > Actinopteri > Perciformes > Zoarcidae > Melanostigma > Melanostigma gelatinosum. Next base: position 13,445,967 of record NC_136647.1, on the reverse strand, counting down.
GCAAGACCCTGATCTGTAATTTGTCAAGAGCATTTAGTGGAACAAAGGTCACAAGGCAGCAGTTTATCTGCATGCATGTTAGGGGGAAGGGTTTGGCACGATGAAGGGATAATCAGCCAGTCAGCAGAAGGTCTGAATTGATCATTTAGCATGTTTACTCAGCAACGTTTTCATAGTGTTTGAATTACATGTCAGCATTTTTAAAGAGGAACAATAGTCCACCATGTATATAGTACAATCATTTATGTTGTTAGTCCCCCTGCATCAACAACTACTGGCCAGAATACCATGGAATTAGTAGGAGTATTTAGGATATTCATGATCCCCAGAGGATGGATTTAAATGTATGGAGACCTGACCTTTCATACAGTGCCATCATAGGGTCATATTTCACCCATGACGAACAAAATATGCACAAAAATGAATGGCCAAATATCCACGAAATATGCTGCAGAAATTCATGGTTCCTTGACAGTGAAGCCTATTGTTTCAGGTGAAATCAAAATCGAATGCGCAGATGTCCATGAAATCTCCCTGTTCTCGCTGTGATGAGAAAATCCCATTTCATTTGAATGACCATATGTTCTTTCCTCGAACATCATTCTTAGGACTCACCACCACTTGTCAATATGTTGTTTGTTTAATCCAATATTTAGCTTACATATTAAGGAGTGTGATGACCTGAGCAGCTTCTAGCAGGGAAGCTATTACTTGGATTCAATTCATTGAAGACAGTGGGTTAAAATTATATCACATTCCAAGAAGGGATCATTTCGTTTTTGAAAAAACTGAGATGTGAATATCAGGTGACTGTTTTGTGATTGCTATTTGCATTTAAATCCCATATTTACTTTCCTTCTTGGCATTCACTTGAGCTTTGCTGCCAACTAAAAAAAACCCAGTATGTTCACTATCAAGTGTTTTGCACAAGGACACTTGAGAAAATCATACATTGCCATTGCATCAGTGTGAAGCAATGAGCTTCTTTTTTCGTACTGTGTCCATTATTATTCAGTCAATTAACATTTGTCTGTGCATGCAAACCTCACAGCAGAATAGACATCCACCTTTTTTTTCTTCTTTTTTTCAAGAAAAATGATGATCACCTGATCCAGCTGTTTATAATTGGGGTCAAAGAGAACTCATCATTTATGAAGAAATATCCCCCTTCTCATCCCTTTCTCTGCCTCTCCCTCTCCGTTTCATCATCTTCTCTGGAGGGTGTCATGGTACCCGGAGGAAAACTGTGACCTTGCTGTTCCACTCCACTTGATATCCATTTGTGTGTGTGTGTGTGTGTGTGTGTGCGCATGCATACATGTGTGTGTGTGGTCATCTAAAAAGGCCTCAAAGGAGGTTTTTGTCCCACATAGGCACCTGACAGAAATGTCTCCCTAATAAGTAGACCGCAGACTCCACACACATTCACACTTGCACAGAATGAATACACAGACACCTGAGGGCAGAAACAAAAGGGAGCAAGAGGTCTGTATCAGAGAGAGAACTGCACTGTCAGTATACATCCAGCCTCATTTTCTAGAAAGCGCGACAGTAATTCCTCAATGAAAGGGAAACTGCAGCGTCACTCCAAACAGGGATGCCATTTTGTTTCAGAGGCAGTGCAGCACTAGAGGATCAGGACTCGTGTGTTGTATACATGCAGGCACAAGTTTGCCTCACAGCCTGTCTATCCGTCTCCCTCACTGTTGAGTTTCGCTCTGACAATTTGACACTTCTGTGTCAGTGTACATCTGTATGTTTGCGTAGCGTTTTTATCTTTGTCTCAAACATGCATTTTTCTGTCACACCCGCACTCTCTCTCTCTCTTTCTCAGTTGTTGGTGTCCCGATGCCTCTGATTGCAACGGGTAGCAGAAATGAAATGATGAGATTACCATGACAACATGAGGGAGTGAAGTTGGGGTTATTTCTGAGGCCGCGCAGTCTGTGTGGACGAACTTCATGACACTGATGAATGAATCAAGAGAAGCAGGGCCAGTACGTGAGACCTACCTCCTGCTGATCCAGTATGCACTTATGCATGTATCTGCTTAAATGCTTGCTCAACGGCACCTTGTCCGCGGTTGTCAAGAGAGGGTAGAGCACTACTTGTTCAATTTCCTCCCACAGATTTTCAGTAAAGCTAGACTGAATTTTCCTCTTTAACCTTCACAATCACAAAAAAAACACCTTCCTCATTTTCACATCCCACACTTGACTGGTTTTCTTTCACCTTTCTTTCTCCTTCTATTGTTTCCTTCACCTCCTGCCGTCTCAGACTTCTCCTGTACCATTTCCTTTTTGTATTCCTCCTCCTGTTCCTCACCATTATCCCAGCCCTCCGCCTTTCTGTCTTCTGCGGTGGTTTCTTGTTGGGGAGATGGCACTGTTGGAGATATGAGGTGCATTAGACAGATGGGGCATGTGATAGGTCACATCTGGTGTTTGGTGGAGAGGACAAAACAAAGGGTAGTTCGATTTTTTTTTTTTGCCTCGTGATTTTTAGGGATATTTCTGTACTTTTCAGGAGGGAAACTATTTTATATAACACGCTATATAGCTCAGCATTAGGATTGGAGGCAGGGGGAAACAGCTAGCCTAGCTCTGTCCGACATAAAAACAACACACATACTGTACCAGCCCCTCTAAAGCTGAATGATTTACACAATGTATCTCATGGTTCTTTGCTCCAAAAAATCCCAAAACATGCTTCCCTTCTGAGTTAGTCACAGCTCGCTCTCAGACAGAAAGTGCATACACTTGAACCGTTCCTTTAAATGAAAATATACAAACTCTTACACTACCAGGCCTTAGAGATGAGGATGGTGACATTTCTCTCACTCTCTGCCCCCAAGCACTCTATTTTCCATCTGTGCATGGTGCCAACAAGGTCTTTTGCTGTTGGGTGTTTTATCTGTCATTTCGTACTCAAAAACATTTTATCTTTCTTTTGTAGACAGCCCAACCAACACATACGCTCTCACAGACTTCACAAACCTACAGCGGTTCAAATATACTATATATATATCTGTATATATATATATATATATATATATTCCATTATCACAGTTGATGTCACACCCTTTTCATGACCTTTCAAGGTAATTTCTTTCCCAGGCACACTTGTCCTGACCCTGGTGTCAATGCACTGCTTTGTGTAATGACCTGGTTCCATAACATACATCTTGTTCTAAGGAACAACACCTGCACTTAACCCTGTGCCGATATGAGGGACACCGGTGTGCTGCCTGACACACTTCTTTGTCAGACTGTCAATCAGACTGCACTGATTGGATCTATTTTCCTTTGCGCTAATAGGGTGTTATGAAGCCACCTTTCATTTCTCTGTGAGCTGAAAAGAGACAGACGGAACAAAGACTGCAGTGGACCCGGTCAACATCTTCCCTGCTGGCATTAGGCTTTAGTTTCCTAATCTCGCTTTGCAGAGGCTCAGTCATTTTCTTAACCCCGTTCACACTGAAATCTCGAGGAATTATAGATCACAAGGCATATGTTGGTAATGTAACTGAATATATAGGTTGTCTCCTGGAACACTTGTCTCTGCTGCACTTGAATGTGCATGAAATAACACTGCTAGTCTTCATAACCTCCATATCAATGGCGTTTTGTGCTTTTACATGCAATTCAACAACTTATGCATTTAAACCACAAGGAAGTGCTCCGACTCTTGTTATCTCGTCCTCTAACTTCCTGTCTACAGCGGAAGTGAGAGTGTGTTGTGCAGTGTGCATTAACATCTGCTACTCGTGGTCGTATTGTGGCTGCTTTCATGTCACGCATGAAGCCCTGAGCCGGAGCAAAACGAGGGACGTTCTTCAACAGCAGTCAAACAGACAAACATCCACTGCTATTTACATGCAGCGCTAATTAGATAAGTTACTGTTATGATGGTGACAGCGCAGAATGTGTTGGGTATTTGTGTTTTATTAACTTTACAACAATATGACAGCAGCATCAGTCAGTCATATTGTTGTGTAACAAGCTTATTGTTTACAATCTATAGCATCAACAAAATAAACGTTACGTCATACAGTTCGGTGAAAAGATGTGTTTATAATTCATGATGATAAATCAGATTCCACACCAGCAAAGTTAAAATCATGACAGACACAGAATGCAAATAACGTTGTTAACCTGCATCATCATGCTGATAAGTTAGCACCAGACCTCTCAGAAACAGCTACTGCAACACACAGTAAGCTAGTTGTAAGCAAGTTGTAAGCTATTGAATGCCAAACATAACTTTGTCCCAAAGATCTGTGGTAGATGTTGTAATGTCAGGACATATAACCTTCTTCAAAATGTAGACGTGCGTTCCCAACTTTGAGAAATGTACGGTAGGCTGTGTGAACTGATCGGGACTGTCATTTCTTTTACTTGTATTAATTATAGCCAGTGATAGTAACCAGAGGTTAAGAGATAAGATGGGATATGGAATAAACTAAGAACGGGAGGCCAATAATCTGACAAAATGTCACTTTGAAATTCTTTCAAAAACCTGACTGAGCTTTCAGGCTTCAGTCTGGAGAGATGTTTTCACTTGTGGCTCTACGTCATAAAACCGCCGAGGACGTGTGGACTGGCTGTAATGGGTGATCTGATTTCCCAGGACAATGGGTGACCTCACCATGTGATTGAACACCAACACTGGTATCTCTAGTTACCGTCGTCATAGCAACAAACGCTAATGCTGCATGTCCTGATGTGTTTTGACGATGACAGCCTGGTTTGGACAGTTAATCCCATCCTATCAGCAGAATCTTCCTTTTTTGGCTTTCCATTTACTCTCCCAACCCCTCATCCTCCTCTCTTTATCTATTTCTAACCCTAAATCATTGCTTTATTTGTCACTCTCTTCGTGAATAAGTAAGGATGATAGCGGTGATATTGTTTTTTCTACCAGCCAGGCTTATTGAAATATGCTTAAAGATGAAACAAAACAAACACCGAACACATCTTTGCTGCCTGCGTCAGCGTTCTTATTGCCAGTACCAGCAGGGCGACGAGGCTAGTTTATATCATCTCTGCTGATTCCTCCCATGGGCTGTGTAAAGAATGTCGTCAGATTTAATAGCAGATTAGGAGACACAATGCTTTACTTCCTGTAAAACTGCAAAACAGTAAGTCATGCCACTGAAATGTGCACCAAAAGCAGAAATCAGATCAACACACACTGCCCTACAGCTCCCGATAACTTAACTAGATCAGGCAACATCACTGAGCAGACCAGTCATGACATTACATTTACATTACAGTCATTTAGCAGACGCTTTTATTCAAAGTGACTTACAATTCAGATTCTATCACACCGTAGGCACAGCGTTAGCAATTTGGGGTTACGTGTCTTGCTCAAGGACACATCGACATGCGACGAGCGGAGCCGGGGATCGAACCGCTGCTCTCCACTTAGCCACGGCCGCCCTCAGTCAGTCATCACACAGTACATATTCAAGTCTGGTGATATTCTATATTTTTTATTGTCAACAAATCTCATGAAAAGATCAGAACCATCTATAAATTGATCTCGCTAAAAGGTACCGTTAACCGCTGCACTGTGTGACATGTTTCTTCATTACTGTGGACATTATGCTCTGAGGCGATCCACACCGTCCTGCTGCCGTAAATACTCACGAATGCACCAAATCCACTGCTGAAGAAATAGTCCTGAAGAAGTGCACCATTGACTCATGTTTGAACAGTAAAAACCACAGTGCCCTCAATTAATGTTGTAATGTAAAAATAATAACAATGTATGGAGGTGTATGTGTTTATGTGAAGATATATGTCTGTATTTGTCTATATTTATGTATAAGAATGTGTTGTATGTGTGTATATGCATATTCACCCAAACAGTAAAAATGACAGTTACAATGCAAAGAGAAACAACACAGTGTCCTCCTGTTTAAGGCAATTATTAAGCCTTTTTTTTGGATGTATCTCTTCAGTAGCAACCAATTTGCATCGGGCTGAGTGCCACAGACGGCTGGCTTTGGTCTTTTCATGAGATCTGTAATATCAACAGACTAAACCAATAACAGCAGCGCTACAACACTGTCTGACAAAAGGTGCCTTTATCAAAGAGCTACCGCACTGCATAAAAACATATTACATCTACTGTAACGTAACAAAGTCTCAAAAGCCAGCGGGTCTGTCTGGCTGTACTTCAGCACAGAAGTGCTTCAAACTGAACGATAATGATATCATGGTCATACACCGCAAGTCAGAGAATCACCAAAACTATTACAATTCGTCACGAAGGGAGCACATTAACATTTCATCGAGGTCCGTCCAATAGTTGTTGAGACTCTGAAACAAAATGTCAATCTGTTGGTGGCGCAAGATGGAATATCAGAAGATCAGCAAAGTCATTGCAACTCATCGCCGTGATGAATATCTGCACCAAATTTGATGCCATCCATCTAGTAGATGTCAGATATTTCACAGGATAGATGACAACCTGACTCTGTGGTGGTGGAACAGGAAAGGTCTGGGGATTATCAAAGTCATAGGGATTTATCCGCTGGGGACCATGAATATGTCAACCAAATGTCATGGCAATCCACTTAATGCTTGTGGAGATATTTCACCAACAGACATTGCCAGCCCTATGGAGCACTCCTGCTAGTGTGGCTATACATTCAGTAAAATGCATGTATAAAACAAAGTCCCATAGCTTTCATCACTCTGAGTGTCTTTTCCTGCTGCACTCTGTCACCTCAGAGTGGCTTTCATGTGATCAGCTTGACGGTAGACTGCACCGGCTGACCGAGCACAGCTGCTGTTTATGATCTCCTGTTGTTATTCCTGCCCCATTAGGACACCATAGAGCAGCCGAGGGAAACAACAAAAGGACCACGCGCCGGATGTGTGAATACTGGAAGATCACCAGATCGACTTAAAAGGGGATACTGTACCAGTCTTGTGTTTATAGCTTGTTGTGCTGCCCAGAAGTAAAACTAAAAACTGGTGGATCAACCCCACAAATATATGTTAAAAACATACGTATGGCTGATGAAGTTTGCTACTTAGTAATTGGTGATTTCAACCTTCTCTGTGAGAAAAGAGCAACGTTTGTTAAAAAGAAAACGACATAGTAAAAGAACCCTTATGAGAAGAATCCTAATGCTTTACAATACACCTTTTACAAATGCAGGCCTCTGTGTGTTATTCTATCGATCGATCACTTTCCGTCCCTCTCTTAGCTCCTATCACAGACTATACTGTGACTTAGAGATGTTGTTTTCACAGACACCTGTGACCTTCCCTCCTCTCCTTTCACTTGCCTCCTCCTCTTCTTTTCGGTCCCTCTTGGCCTCTGACTTTCTGCCCACCTCCTACATCTCTCTGCATGCATTTTTCCCTCCCCCTCTTCTCTCTGGACATTGTAGTTGGAGTCAGACAAGAGCAAAGAGATAAAGCAGGCTGATAGACGGACAGAGAAACGGCCAGAAGGGCAATCTGCTTCAAATTTGTCCAAAGACAATCATTATCTGAGGATTTTTCTAACTTATTTAAACTTCAGACGGACACACAAGTGTCAACCAAAGACTATATCACGCCTCAAAATCAGTATTAACAGCATCATATGCCTTGAAATATCAACACCTTTACGTCAGGATTCTTTTTATTATTATTACAGTGTGTGTGGTAAGTCAAGTCAATTCAATTGTATCTCTATAGCCCAATATTTAAAAATAAATAGTCTCAAAAGGCTTTACGTGTACGAAAGCCTCTCCTTAGAACCTCAATTCAGATAACTTAAGGAATTAGATCGTAAATGCACCCCAATGCCTTTTTTCCTGTTGATGTGACCTTACTGACAACTGACAAAAATACATTCTTGGCATCTTTGAATTGCAAAAGACATGAATTGCGATGTTTATGTGAATCTATTTTTTTTATCTCCCATGCATGCCAGTTTGTCACGCAAGCTTTCTGATATACATCTGTAGACTCCAAGCCCAAACTAAGATAACCCCGATAGCACCACTGTGATGATATGCTGTCGTATTTTGTGGCCGTCCTTGTTGCAGCCTGCTTACCACACTGTACGACAGCGTGTGATTATGCTTTCAGTCGTGCACGGGAGGAAGTGGATCAGCAACTGTTTGGGTACGTCGCGTATTTTTGGCTTCCTGAGGTAGTGATGGGACTGATGGGCTTTACACAATATTTAGGGGGTATTAGTAATCCCTGAAAAAGTACTTGATGACGTGTACTCCTAGAAACTTGAAGCTAGGGACTTGCACCCGTTTGAGGCTGCAACTGCAATTCCAGTGTCTGAGACGAGACTAAAGCTCTCTTGAATCTCTCTTGGATTTGGAATTGTTGTGTCCGCTGCTAATTATCGCTCCACGCCCGTCAGATTGTGTCATTTTTCGTGCTGACATAAGGCAAACTGACCCGGCATAGTGTGAACCCAGGTTTTCAGGTTTTGTCTTATTTATTCAAATTATTATTAGGAAAGTCATTTCACCATGAAATTTAATTTCAGATGAAATTGCACTTTCACACTCAGTCCTTCCTGTCAAGCAAACAGCAAAGAAACCAGTCACACAAACAAGACACACTGAAGCACACTCACAGCACTGTTTCGTTCAGCACAATCACACACACACACACAAGCACTTGCTATTTGAAAACTTTATTTCAAAAGGTTTGCGGTTCACCCCGATGTCAAAAATACATGTTTCTGTCTTTCCTATAGTGCTATTGATCCATCTAGATTGCTTTGGTGTCGGAGATATTTGGCGTTGAGATGTCTGCCTTCTCTCAAATATAATGGCACTCTTTGTGGTGATCAAAGCGGCAGTAAAAATAGATTTGGAAAACCCAACCGCAACGTCTCTTTCCAGAAATCATGACTCCGTGACTCGTGAAAATCCACAGCGCTGGCTTTGAGCAGTTTCATAAAGGAACTATTTCCTTTCTACCTAACTACACCCGACAACCGTATCACCAGAGGGAAGTGCATGTACTCATGTCACTTTAACATGTAGTGTGGGTCCATTCATTACAATGTTATATCCTCAGTCTTTTGCTGCTGCAGACACCACTACTGTTTGTATAGCTTTAGACAAGCCCCACGCTCTCCACCCCAGCAGCCACCTGTAGGCTCTGTTGTTATTATCATCACTCCCCACTCCCGAAATGTGACAATCTATTTCCTGTTAGTTCGCTGACTGAACTGTTTGCGGTTGTTGTCTGTAGCCCAAAAAATGAATCCCTCTGTACCTCGTCATTTAATGTGTATAGTTCCTTCCACAGTGCACCCTGGGTAATTCAATGAAGAAATAATACCTGCTGATATGACGCTGAGTATTAAGTTATTCAAACTTGTCTCCAAGCTACTTTATACCACTTATTTTATTTGTCAGTTGTATTGAAACCCATGTGCAAATAATGCAAATTTCACAATGTATGGGAAAGGCCGATATAGGATCCCACTGACCACATGACCACTGTGTAGCTGCAGAATTGTGTGTGTTTGTGTGATAGTGTGGATGACACTGTGCTTGTGAGGGCCCTCTGAGCACCTATAGAGCATGTGAAGAATGAAAGAAAGGGATCACTGCTTATCTCAGGACCTCCGGGTCTCCCCGTCCCTCTTACCCTTTTCTGCCACTGCTCCTTCCTCTCGCCACGCTTCTACCATGATGAGTTATCGTGTGTTTGGATGAGTAAAAGGAAATATACCTAGGGCTTGCCCTCGAAATAACTGTAAAGGCTGACGTGTGCTCTTTATGGATAATGTCATTTGCTGCATATGTATGTGGATTAGCAGTTTAGCAGAGGGCAGGGTGTAGGATGTAGGAAGGGAGAAGGGCAAGAACGAAGGAAAGGGCAGTAAATGAAGGATGACAAAATGGCAGGACAGAAGAGGGAACTACAGCTCTAGCCATGTGTCCTGACAAGCAAGACTTAATTGACTGAGACAGCTCACTTCCAGTAATTCAGCTGATGAAGCGTTTCACTCTCAGGACTGCAGGCTGGACACAAACAAACTCACGAAGCAGGGCAGCAGAGGAGCGGAGACCAAGATAGGGGAGCAGCGAGAGGGGGATGCACGGTGTTTGGTTAACATGTCGACCCACAATCAGCCCCCTCTGCACACACACACACACACACACACACTACCATCACGGCAACTGAGGGGAGACAAAGTGCTGATAGTGCTGTTCCCATTCCAGGGTTGCTGAAGACACATGCATGGCTGGCTGGAGCTGTGAAGATAATGTGGAATGCTAGGCAGCAGACAGTCCTACTGGTGGTGCATAGGAATGTTGTCTGACCCTGTTGGGACGACATTTTTTTTTAAACTAACACAGCCTGAGCTCTTTCAGCTTGATTCAAATGATTTAATCTAGTATGTAGCCACTGCAAATCCAGCCTAACATGTCCAACAATCCACCCAAATCAGCTCAGTCCAGCCCAGCCGCAACCCAACCTAATTCCGGCATCAACAGCAGTATGCAGGCAGATTATAGACCAGTGCGAAGTGAAGGCAGCCTTGCACTTCTCACCCCTCCCCTCCTCCCCTCGAGGCTCTCCCAATCCCTGCCTCATTCTCAGCCACGCTGCCGCACGTGCATGTGAGCCATAAATAGCATCGGCGAGGCTGCAGAGGGAGATCTGTAGACGAGAGACGCGTGGCCCTGAGATTACACCTTCTACCGCAGTATACAACCACAATCTACTCTGATGTTCTGGATTACGCAGTGGGATTGAGGCGAAGGAAAGGAGAGAGAAAAGAGGGCGTAGAATAGGAGGAATGGTGGAGAGGACAACATGAGAGTAGAAATTCTCCTTCATATCTGGGACTGGTTTTCTGGTGAGGTTTCCCAGGCTTCTCGATATATATTACACTGATATTTCATCATTGCACACTACAGTAGATTAGATTTCTGTCCTTAAATCATACTGCAGCGTGAAACGTCTCTGGTATTAGTTGGAAAGCAATAATCTGCCTCCTGTGTGAAAGCCACTTTGGCCACATTTATGAAGCAAAAGAAAGAGAGTTGATTAAGGGATTGGCAGGGGAAGGTGTGTCTGCTTTAACCTTGTTGTTCCTGAGCTCACGATGAATAAGCGAGTTAGTGAGCGAACATTATAAAGTGCATTGAGCTTTGAGCAATGGACTCTTTGTTTTAGCCAGGCAGGTTATGTTATTGCTGTCTTACATCATTCTAGCGAGTTGAATGTGCAGTTATATGACCTATGAGTAGAGGAATGAAACGAATGAATGAAATAAACAAAGAGAAAGAGAATCACAGTCGTGTGTTGTGAGCAAAATGCTAACATCAGCAGGCTAACATGCTCACAATGAAAATCCTAACATCGGTTAGAATCCTAAGATTTTCTAATTTAGTACTAAACACTGAGTCTGATGGGAATGTCATTGGCTTTGTAGGTTGTAGAGTAAAGTATTGCATGTTGAAGACTATACAAATACAAAAGACCAAATAAATGAATTTAGAGTAAACAGGCTTTCTCGTACTTAACCATAACTCCTCTCATCTGTTCAACAAACAGAATGCACACAAGCCTTCATATTAGATTCAATGTAACATGGAGGCTACATTTTTCACAACGACACCAACATCCGGATCTCTACGGTGGCACAAAGGTGTACTGCAGATATAAATATTACATGAAAGACTGTGGAAGAAATTCTGCCAATGTAGCTGGCGACCCTACTACGAGCCAGTCGTTGGGGGTGACTGCAGAGAGAAAAAGTCAGAGGATTCATGAATATCCGCACAAAATGACATGGCAATACATCCAATAGGCATCATAATATCTCAATATATTTTAGAGCGAGTCTGGGACTGTCACTGAAATATTATTAAAAGTGCCATTTCTTTTTTGTCTTCCTGTCAAAAGTGTTTTCTCTCTCAACAGTGATGCAACAACTGGGGGGAAATACTGCAATGCTGTATTCACAGAAACATAACTTCAATATTTATTGTAGCTGTCCAAATAAACATTGACACACTTTTCACACAAATATATTCCTGTCTAGAATCAGTGGGTCTTTAAGTGCATGTTCACATATCTATATTATCAGCCTTATTTGTCACCCTTTTCTTACTTAATCTATCTCCTCTGTTGGGACTTTTTTGACTCATTGCCTTCAGAGATTTTCCATGTAAAGTCAAATGGTGTGACAGTCAAACAGTAATATTAGCGGGTGCCTAATGAGTTGAAAGACAAAGCATTCGGATAGTTGACACATTTAAAGATTGTATTCAATACTACAGACGTCATTCTAGATTAAAATGTATTATAATTGAATATGATAATTATAAACACAACTGACAAAGATGTCTTTAGGGCCAAATCCGTCACTCAAGCCCCATTGATCTCAAGTAATGAAACACTGGAAGAGACCACCACGAGGCCATTGTGTCATAGTAATTACAATGAAAAATATCTCAATTAAATGGTAGGCGAAAGGGAGCAGTTTGGAAGATACATTTCCATCCAAGAGTGTTGGCTTTAAAAAGTTCAGGGCATGCAGTCTAGATTTCAGAACTTCTATTCACATGTAACCTGTCTGTAATGTTTCAACATTGTACTGCAATGTGATAACAATATCAAGCAAACAGCGACATGGTCTGATGAGGTCTTTGAACCTTTTTCCTGCATTCACATCATTTGGAGAATACCAAATCAGTCAGCCCACAATGTTTGCTGCAACAAGATGGTGGATGTGAACCAATATGGCAGCCATCTCATGAGAGCCATTAGCTCCAGTGATTGCTCTGCATGGGCGTAGAGGGAATATGAGGCTTTATTACATGAGCAACAGATACCATTATCATGCAAATACTGTTTCCTCACAATGTTTGCATATTCAAAGTGTCCCGTGTGTACACCTTGGATGTCCTCCCAGTTCACCTCAGTTCATCGCTGCCCGTTTATCATGAATACTGCAACACAAAGGGACGTGAGTTCTTCACAGTCAAAATATCTCTCTCAATACTGTATGAGGGGGAATTGAATTGAAGTGACTCTGAAGACAAAATACGGCTTTATTTCTCCTTAGGGACATGAAATCTACATCATTTTAGGGGATGGCAACGTCAGTCAGTCCATCACTTAAGCCCAGACTGCAATATTTTAACAACTATCAGATGGATTATCATGAAATTTGGGACAGACAATTATAGTTTCCAGACGATGAGTTGGGTGAACCCCTGACTGTTCCTTATAGCGCCATCACCAGATACAAATTCACTTGTCCAATGCTTTTGGTGAAAGAACAAATACTTCCAAATACTCGCTTACGCCTCAGCTTTATTTTGGTTTCAGTGCTAATGAGCAAATGTTATTTAGCTAGACTACGGTGAATAAAAGCAATGACTATTTATACCAGCTATTGTGAGTCATTGTGAGCATGTTAACATTCGGATGTTAGCTCAAAGTACTGCTGCGTCTAAGTACAGACTCACGATTACAACATAGTTGACTTAAGAAATGTGAGGCAACGTCAATCAAACAGCCTTTGTATTTAGCAGTCATTTTCAAAAGTTGCCACCGGGGGGGATTTTATTTCTGTCAAATGCATGCCCAGAGCAATCCATGTACTGAATTATTCTTTCACAAAGAAGTAAAACCACTTTTCTTTCACAGTGTGAATTGTGTATACAGCTACAGCATGCAAAAACGAATGCACCGTTATGAGAGTTGAGTAATTAGGAGATGTTGTTTTACGTCCTGAAACGTTTTAAAAACTGTACAGTTAAATGATGAAACCAGATGCAGACTTCAGTATCAGGTCATGTAAGACTAAAACTCTTGACTGAATGAGGCACTAATATCACATCATTTGAAATTCAAAACTTTATTATGTAAATGTCACAGCAACTTGCACAAAAAAAAGAATCTACCATTAAAAATGTTTGACAATTAGCATTTTATCATAAGTCTGTTACTTCCCTGCGGCATCCAGTTAATGTGAGTAAAAAGATGAATATAATTTCACCCTGTTGCTAAACACATCTTTAGCTGTGAAATTGGGGCAAAGGCAGTGACATGCGGCACAATAATCAACCCCAGGGAAAACAATTTTCTGAGCCAGATCATTATTCAAACTCTGAACTGGTGAATACAAATACACGGCGTGCTCAAAGGGTGCCCTTCACGTCGGATTTGACATGCATTACAGTCGGAATAGATTTTTGTGATAACTAGGCTTCACAGACTATAGCGACATGTCAGACAGAAGCTATGTGACAGTAGAGGGAGACACATAAGTGGGCACAGCGGGAGTTTGTCAGGAGCTCCAAGGCAGGGAATGAAGGAAAAAGGGATCCTGATACTCAAGGAGGCAGAAAGAAAACGGGGAGGTAGGAAGGCAGGCAACATATTGGACTCCACTCATTACATTGTCACATGAGCGCCTAATCTGGGACTAGTTGGCATGAATACAGCCTGATCCCACCATGAATGTGTGTGTTTGCATCTAAAATAGGCAGAGCTTAGGTCTGGATTCATATTAAAGCAAGGATTACACTAATATAAAGCCACAGGGTTGAGCAGTGGAGTGCGTGTTTGTGTCCATACAGTATTTCCATCTCTCTGTGTGCGGCCATGAGTCTGCCGAACACATGCACGGATGACTGCTCGTGTGTGCTTTTGTCCATGCTGGTACATATGTGCATGCGTAGTGCAGCCACAGAGCTGTATGTGCCTCTGCGCGCTGATGGGTGGGTGACCGGGGCCACGTCCAGCCATGCTAATGCGCGTGTGTGTCAGAGCATCGTGCTGTTGCTGAGGGAGGCTGCCATTTGTTTGCCCTTGGCCCGCAGAGGACGATCGGCTGCCAAGGACCGGCTCAGCGGAGTGGTGGAAAGAGGCATGGAGGACTAGAGGACGGGATTGAAATGAGGATAAGAAGGATGAGGGGACATTTCATTTTATGAGGCTTTCATTTAGGTGAACTGCAATTAAAGAGTCAGTTCACTTAAATTACAAAACACATCCTCATTTACCTCTAATGGTCAATCAACAAATCCCATTTGGTTTTATGTAGAAGAAAATGTCCTTGGTCGTTCATAGAAAAACATTTCAAAAGTAAAAACAGAAAAGAAAGGAGAACACAAACAAACAAAAAATAGATAAGTACAAAAATGAATAAATACAAAAATATAAAAAGACAGAGAGAAAGGCAGTGAGGGGAGGAGTGAGACCAAAGGTCACATTGAAATAAAAGGAAGAAAGGAAAGAGGAAAGGACAAAGAGAAGAAAATAGGACGCAAAAAAAAAAAAAGACACACAAACAAACACACACACACACAGTGTCCAGACCATGATCACTTATTCATTCAGACCTGTACAGAGAGCTGGGGGGATCAGGTTGCCTAATGTCTAATACACACACACACACACACACACACACACACACACACAGGCAGTGAATCCCACGGGCTAAGGCTCGCCAGCTCAATTGAATTACTGTTATCGTACACCCACGACTGAGACTGGGACCCAGTCTGCCCACTAACCACACCCTCTGTTTGCCCTGCACTGGAGGACACACACACACACACACACACACACACACACACACACACACACACACACACACACACACACACAGAGAACCAAATACCAGCACTATCCACTCCTCACTCACTCAGGCTCCATCTACATCACCACTGAAATGACCCACCACAGGCATGGTCCCATTATAGCCATCATTTACAGTCAGTATTGATTACTGCTCTGTCTGTGGCTTTCTGGTTTCGGCCCGCGCAGACACACATGCACATATGAAGACATAAACGGAAGAAAGTACACATATTTGAATAGACATGCAGGTGTATATATTCACATGCATACTGCACAAAGACACATATACACACACATGTACACACATGCTCATAGAGTACACTCTTACGCAGTCATTCCCAAGATGTTAGACGTCGGTGTATTGATTTCTACCGGGAATGGAAATCACTCCTCGAGATTACACTGCTCGATCTGCTCCCTCCCGTCTGTTCTTTTTGTTTTCATTCTGACGCATGTCGTTTCATTGTTCAAACTAAACAGAAAAGAGCAGATGAATAGACTGATGAATGATGAAGATCAATGAGAAAAAAAACGCAAAAACAAAAGGCCCTACTTAACAGACACAGAGCAAAAACTCCAATGAATTGGGAATTAAAGCACAGCCACAGAGGCTGAATTTCAAGTACTGTGGGTTTGGTGTTGCATAGAAATGCTGGTGTCGGAACTCATGAATATGATCCACACAAACATCAGAAATTTGGAAAAAATAAAAGCATCCAATACAAAAAATCTGATCATGAAAACCAATACGAAGTGGATTTCAATTTATATATATACACAGTACATAACAATGTGTCTCCTTTGTAACACAACAAAGCAGGGGAGCAAAGTGAGAACAACAACGAAAGTCAAATGAAGATTGGTGATAAGGGAATCTACCAATGTACAGTATTTATGGAGGAATCGTGGGATAGCATTGTAGTGATATGTGTAACATCTACATCATTTCCATAACTCGCTGCCAGAGACGAGAGAGCCTGGCCAAGGACCAACTGTGCCATGTAAATGAGCTCTGGTGGCCTGCTTACTGTGTCTTGTGATGGAGGCAGCAGAGGGAGAGGGAGAGGAAAGAGGGAGAGAGACAGAAGGATGAAAGACAGAAATAAAAGGGAGAACGAGGGAGAGAAAAATATGGGAGTAGAGAAAGACACCGCAAGACAGAGGGGAGGAAGAGGGAGAGATTTAGAGGGCTTATGTTGCTGCCATGGTAACCGGCGTCACCTTGGAGAGGAACAGAACAGAACCGCTCAGGGGAAAGACCCAGTGCACGCACACACACACGCACACACACGCACACACGCACACGCACACGCACACACGCAGACACAAAACTCATCAAACAATCACTTATTCATTTATGTTTCATCGACACAGCCCTATTTTTGGAAATGTAGTCTTGGTTGAATACTGGGTTTCATGGCCAGTCGGTTCGGTGCAGTCCCTGTAGTGATGCCCCGCTGGCCATTGATGTTTAATTGATATGCTTGAGCCGGGGCAATGTCTTATAGATGCCCTTGCCGCCATGTCTCTCTTCATCGACTGCTCTTTTGTGCACTATACAAATTCACAAAGCCCGATATCAACCAGCTTCTGTTTCATATGGATTTTATGTATGTTTTTAAAACACCAAATATGCTTGAGTTTAACGCTAGACCTCAGCCTGCGCTTGAAAAGCCTCTATATGCGTACTGTATGCCATACTGTATGCATTCCTAGCCATCTGAATATGCATACTGCATAGCCCCTGCTGTGGCTATGAGTTCCCATCCCCCCACATTTCATCCAGAGTGTAATGTGAGTCTGTTCTGCATACGCGGGGAAGATTTCCCCCCATTCTGTAATGTTATCTTCCATTCTATTAATTGTATGGGCATATAATTAGATGTTTGATTAGCTGTGCCTTCTATTAACTAAGTCTCGTATTTCTCTCTTCCCTTCTGATTGTAATGTCGTTGCGTGAGACAAAGATCAGTCTCAGTGATGGGAAAAGCACTTTAGTCAATGTTATACAGAGTGCTGTCCTGTCACGCATCACATACTGTATATATGTACTGTGAAGTATCTGTAAAAAAACAAAAGGCATCTATGCTTAACATCTAGGGCAGCAAATAATGATTATTTTCTTTATGAATTCATATGCTGAATATTTTTTTTACGATTCGTCGATTATTTGTTTTAGATGATAAAATGTTGGGCTTCCCACAGCCCAAATTGATGTCTACAAATTGCTTGTTTTGTTTAACCAATGGTTCAAAATACAAAATACATACAGATTATCAATGATACAAAAAGAAAAACAGCAAATCCTTACATTTAAGAAGCTGGAACCAGGGATTATTCAGTTTTATTTTCTCGTAAATTACTTAAAATGCCGATTACATTTTCTTTGAATCAACTAATTGATGAAATCAACTAATTGTTTCAGCACTAAATCTATCATATAACAACTCTTTTTTTTTCTTTGCGAGTGCAGTGAGCATCATCCTGTAAATGTACGTCCATGTCCTCTGTATAGAATGTTGCAGTAGTTTCAAAGCACCAGATTCATTGCAGATGCCATTTAGCTATTTATAGCACATCATGTGCCAGAGAAGTGTTCAAACAGATGCAATGGTTGTAACAAGGACATATAGCAAGTAGGGAAGATGAAGACAGTGATGCTTCAGGACAGGCCAGATGTATACAGCTGTTATATGTGGAGGTGGGGCTGGATGGGATGAACACAGAACAAGATTAGGCGACAGCTATGCAATCTGCTCTCAGGCTGTACTAAATGCTAAGATCAGTATGCTAACATGCTTACCATGACAATGCTTACAAGCTGAGGTTTACTTCCTCATCTAAATTTAGCTTGTTAGCATGCTAGTTAGCACTAAACACAAAGTACAGCTGAGGCTGACTGGAATGTCGATAGTTTTGAAGACATTTGTGACAAATTGAAAATCTGTGTCGCTCGATGAAAAGTCTGGAGATCACTACAATCACTACAATTCATCCTAACTGTCTCCCCAAAATCCCATAGCAATCCCACAGTTGTTGAGGTCGGCTATTCCGGTCAAAAAATAAATTGAGATATTTCAGTGTAGACCAAAGCGGTGGACTGACCAACAGACGGACATTACCACCCACAGAGCCATGGTGCTAGCGTGGCTAAAAACTGGGCAAGCTACACTCTCAGGGTAGTACAATCTGCGAGCACATAGGTCCACGTCCAAAACATGTCTTTTTAAATTGTAATTTTTCCAGCCTGCCAGCGTGATAGCCATGTAGACTATTACTTATCTGGCTTTGTGCAACACATCTTAAAACAACAAGACCAAGCTTGGACTGGCAACAGGGAACACAGGTGATTACCAAAGCATCTATTGTCTGAGGTGTCACATTATTTGTTGTTTCTTAGGGAACATAGACAGATCACCTTTGTACTTTTCCTTAATTGGGCTGAGAAGGCAACAGAGTGGGCTGGTTTTTATCTCAAGCACATAATATGGTTTCATCAGTGGGAGTCTCTTCACCCTTTAATTTGATTCCTGGATTCCTGGTAGTGTCTCTGGTCAGTAATGTGTTGGTCCTCCCTACACAGACGCATCTATCATCTTAAATGTGATAATACAAGGTCAGCATCTGTTGACCATGTGCTTTGCGGACAGTATTGTGAAAGGTATCTACACACCTCTGCTGCAGGATCGATTCCATTAAGGCATTTAAAAGGCACATACACAGAGTCTTAACAGTGGTGGACATCATGTCTGTTATATGCAAACCTCATAACTCCCCTTCTATGCGTTTACTTCAGCTAAAAGATAATAGAGTGCTCTCAGGGTTGAGAAAGCTCCTTAATCTCTCCAGTTTTTGAAACCTTTTCAAAACCTCATTCTTTAATGCCAAAAAATGTTTTATCATCAAGAAAAAAAATCATGTCCGTTCCTCTTATATCCTGCAAAAGAAATACATGTTGGAGATAAGAGGTTTCACCTGGCACGGATTACATGTAAAATGATACACCTATGACTTGCAGCCGGATATTCTGCTAATGCACAGATCATATAGTTTACTACACGGGCTACTGCGTATCCGATATCAGTTCATACTCTCTCAAGTCTGTCCTGTAGCTGCAGCTTAAAGCAAAGTTACACTTAGGAAACATGGACGAGTTTTAATCAGGAATTGATTGAAACATTTTTGGTATAACCTATAAGATGTGCATATTCTGCACCTTCCTTCTTATTCTCTAAGGTATATTTTCCGTAACATTCTCTGCAAATGCCTGCTTTTCCTCCTGTCATCTGTTCCCCTCTTGCACCAGTTCTTTTCCCCTTTGAAGGTATGTAGTTTGCAATTAGTAAAGACTGTGAAGTGGCGAATGAACGGGAGAGATGCTGTAGTTAACAAAGAAGTGGCTTGAGCATAAGGAGAGGAGTTGGAGGAGAAGGATGGGGAAAGAAGTGAAAGGTGTATTTGAGAGGAGAGAGGCGAGTAGAACGGAAAAGTACAACATAAAAAAAAAATCAGGGGGAGGCAGGGGGAGGTCAACAGAAGGAGAAGCAGATGCTTGTGCCGCGGATGCCTGTGTGTGAATAATTATCCTGATGAGAATCACCGAGAGCGACACGAAATGCAGAGGATTTGGGGAATACCACACGACACAGAAAAAAAGAAACGGACAAAGGATGATTAAGTTTTATACACATATTGCACTGGAGTGCGTGTTTATGTGGGTTAGGCACCAACTGCTTCTCCTTCATCCGTCTCGTGCTTCCTCCCTCCTCGTCATACATGGCGTGAGAAAGTGGAGCCTCCCTCTCATCTTTTAAAGATGCACGAAGCAGCAGCTACCGAGAGTCAGGCGGAGACTGTAGATAAAAGAAAGAAGAAGCACTGAGCACCATCGCCTCTATGAAAAACACATAAAGCTCCAAATAAACTCTCAGCCCTTCAGCTTCTGTCTGCCGAGAGAAAAAAGGACAACAAAAATAAGTGCATAATCATTTTGTTTGTCTCTTTAGATGCCAGTGTCAGTGATAGCTTTCTGTTTCTAGTGTAGCTGATATTTGGACCACTGTGTGCATCCTAATATCAGTAGCCGACTCCTTTTTGAGATTCTGCTCAGCACAGTGGGATGGCAGCACATCAAAAAACGGAATCAACACCAGTCTCTTTCTTCATGCACTGGTGAAAGAGCTAGATCTGTGTCTCTCTACAATCCACTGCTTTTCCTGAGATTAAAAGACAACACCTGTCTAGTTTTATACACAGTCACAAACCACTTCCATATGTCACTTTGAAAAGCACACATTCAACAAAAAAGAAAGAAAGTTGACCATCATACTCTCAGTTTAGCGTGTTAACATGCTATCATTTGCTGATTAGCACTGCAGTACAGTTGAGACTGCTGGAATAATCATAGTATTTAACTTATTTTGACCTAATGATGGCGCTAAATAAAACATTGAGGGATCATCAAAGTTACAAATCACCCTGAGGGGGATATGAATGCGTCGTGTCCCAAATTGTATGGCAATCCATGCAACAGTTGGCGAGACATTTCACCCAAGACCAGAGGCAAAGTCAGGAGATCACTGAAGTCATCAGGAGACGCATAAGAACATGAATATGTGGGGAAATGTTGTAATAATCCAGCAGAGTAGATGTTGAGCTATTTCAAATACGTTTCCACCACATTTTTACAAACATAAATATATGCTGTTCTATTTTTTTCATTCCTAGCATTGATTCTTTTTTTCCAGAGGCAGGCACTCTGAAGATCCATGAATTGGAAATCAATTGTGGCCAAATTATAAAAAATGTTTCCTACATACGATATCACTTCTTGTCATTTTATAGATTCTTTCAATATGTGGAATTGCCTCTTGTTGTCCTCTAATGTCTGATGAAATTCATAAATATTGATACATTGTTTTCTTTTAATAACTGACCAAACCTTTCCTATCCTTGGTAATTATATTCTTTGATGAGCAATATTATCCAGAACAAGTGCTATACTATGAATAAAAAGAATTGAAGGATAGTATGAAGGAGAAATGAACGTTTTCAGTGAGCAGTTATTCTCTCTGTTCCCTCTCTTCTGCCTGATGCTGCTGATTTGTAGGTCATGTGTGTTTTAGAAATAAACCGTGAGAGTGAGTGAGCGAAGGACTTTTACCCTCTAGTGGTGATCCTGGGGAAAGAACTGTCAAATGCATTTAGGGAAAAAATATGAATGTCCAATTATCCCTGTTCAGTTGTGCATGGAGGCAGTGACCCAGTTGGAAATCAGTTTTAGATTTCCAAATTTCATATTTTATTCACCGGCAAGTCTGATACAGTCACTCGAGAATGAGAGGCTTATGCTGGACAAGTATGTCAAAGTCCGATGTCACTCTTCCACCGTGCAACTCCTTCAGAATGAAAGGAGCAGACCGAATCGGATACAGCCGCACATAATGCATTGCAAAGATGTTGGTGAAGTAGAAATGTTACCTTTCTATGAACAGCAACACATTGAAGATCTCTAAAAGGATTTTTAACACGCTTTTAAAATGATCTGTGCACTTACTTGTGCCATAAATGACAAAACATACACATTTGGATTCAACTTGGAAATAATCCTGCATACGGTCTCGCTTACTGCGTATATATTTACATTTCAGTATTAATCTTTATTCAATTCCATAAACATACATGCTGCTTGGTAAACCACCATGTATAGGTCAAAGGTCAACTGGTGAGTGGACCACCTTAATAAGAAAACACACACACACACACACACACACACACACACACACACACACACACACACACACACACACACACACAATTCAGTAAAGAAGCCATTCTGTCTCCTAAAATAAATCCATAAAATATTACTCGACAAATAGTGTAAATAATGTCAAATATGCCTATATTCACAAGCCAAAAGTCAAAGAATAAGACTGAAAAATAAAAATAAAGGGTTTTCTGCATAGATTTAAGTGTGCGGATATCTATTTTACCAGTTATTTACTCTGTAAAATAAAGAAAACATCTTCGAGTAGCAAACAATATGTGCAAATCCTGCTAATGTTGCTAAATGAACACTGTAAAAGCTGTTGCATTGGGTATTTTGTCGGTACAGTATAACCACAGTAAACACACGCACATATGGAACATACTACACATGGTGGACACCAGAGGGAAAATCGAGTTGGTCGAAATTCAGGTTTTCATTTTCAGTGCTAATTAGCATAAATGAACACATCACAGTGTTATCCCTGACCGTCGGGCATCAATAACAACGCTCAACAACTGTGCCGAGTGTTTTTTATCCCCACAGATAGACACAAAAACATGCAAGCACACCAACACAATCACACTTTCACACATGCACACAATGACATATGTTGAGAAAAATTGTCAACGGGCTCAATATTTCACAGTTTTGCCTGTTCATATTCCAACACCAGTGACAGTGTCTTTGGGAAACACTGTCCCTGAGCAGGAGCTGCTTTTCTCTCCACTCAAAAAATTAAATAAACAGGGAAATCTCTCAGCCTGTGAGAAAGCGCGTGGGTGTGAAAGCAAGCAAGAAAGTGGAAGAAAGAAGAATATAGAAGAGGGAGTAGAAAGAGACAAAGAGAGGGGAGACAGGGAGGGAATAGGTGTTATTTAAAATGAAGATGATACATGGGATAGTTTTCCATTGCAACTTTGCAGGCTCTCTTGAGACTGGAGAGACTTAACATTTCAGAGTCTCATACGAAACACAGACACACTGAGACGTATGCACACACATATACGCTCATTTCAAAGCTTCATTTGGCTCAGCAGAGACCGATATGAAGGTTTTCTCTTGAGAACGGAAATAGAGTTCAGTCTTGAGCTGCACAATGATCAGGGGAACATTACTCTACTGCAAATAATGCCACACACTTATCGGCAGGTTAGTAAAGTCTGTGTGTGTGTGTGTGTGTGATTTAATTTTTACAACTGCAAACTCATTTCATCGTGGGAGCTTTTCAGCGCTTGCTTTTGGTGTTTATATTGCTATGGGTGTGCATGTGTGGGCAAGCGCTACAGATTTAAAATTCATAGAAATCACCAAACCATTCTGTACCCATTTGCTTATTTATGCCGTCTATACATAAAACATGACTGACCCGCTCTTTCATTTTCTCCCGTTTCCCACATTCAATCTAAATTCCAACCAAAAAGGTGACAACCACACAGATCTCACAGAGCAAATAGAGATTTGAAACCATTATATTTACTCAGCCGACATGAGCAGACATCCCCCTGATTTCCTCATGTGTATTTTGAGTTGATGCCTCAATTGCATCCAAATATCCATCTCATTTTATACGCCTATCCACTAATTGACAGCCATTTATGAATATTACGCATGTGCATTGTGCACTACACGATCAAAAGACTGTAGACACGTACTTTATCGTGATATCTTAACTGTGGCAGCAGTTCAAACATGACAAAACACTTGCACACAAAACAAGATCAGGACAGAAATGATTCTCACAGTTTGGTGTGAAAGAACATGCCTTGGCCTGCATATAGCCCTGACCTCAACCCCATCCGACGGAATGGAGACGAACTGGAGAAACCGACATCAGTGCCCGACCAGGGTCCAAAATCTGGTCCAAAGTCTCCAGAGAAGAGTGGAGGCTGTTCTAGCAGAATGTGAATGCCCATAGTTTAGGATTGAGACATGCCTGTCACCTTACAGGTAAGGTGACAGGCGTCCATCTACTTTTGTCAATATAGTGTACATGTTTTAAGAGTCAAAATGGAAATATTAGGCTTGCAAGTTCCTGTATATTATCTTGTAAACACGCAACTTTAATTGCAGAAGCACAACATGAATAGAAACTCTTACTTTTTGGATTTCATTCTCCCGCCCCATCACCTCACACACTCCATAAACCATACGGGCTCCTCCACAGTTCGACATTTTGTTTGTGTCCCTGTTCCACACTTTCCATACTCATGGTCGCCCACCACACCTTGCACATTTACTCTTCCCGTTACAGTTTTTGACTGTGTGCCCAAACCTCTGGCAACTAAAGCACCTCGGTGGCTTTGGCACAAATGCTCTCTCACTGTAACCTCAATCAGTACTGATTCGCTCTTGTCATTTTTAGTCTTTGGCCATTTACTCCTTTACATCCAACACCATGCTGTGCTTCCACCCTAAGTTTTCCTATTTCCTTTAGATTGAGTGCGTTCTCAAGTTCAACTCCATGTTGTCTTGAGCCCTTTCATTGAACCTTACTATGACAATACATGTATCAGGTCTTTCTCTCTGCCCTCGCTCACATCCTTCTCACTCTCTCTCATTATTGTCAGCTCTGGTTCGTTTATTCCTATTCACAGGATTGCCTCAATCCCCCATAATTATCTTCTTCACTCCCTTGACAATAATTCACGGAGCAGTCCTGCTCAACCGCCTCCAGAAGAAGATTTAAATTTCGCGCATTTTGCCGATTAAGCTGTCTCCGCCTACTCCCGTGTCGTGTGCCCAGGTGGACGTTAACTCGCCTCTATCAGTGTTGACGATCGGCTGAAGGTAAACTTGGCAGTAATATGTGGCCACAATTTATTTGGAAGTTAAACTCGTTCAACCTCATGCAAACTCTCGACGTAGCGTAACGTAATGCACTGCTGTAACCTCGACGTAAAACGTTTTGTTTTTCTTGGACCATGAGGTAATTGTTGAAGCAGAGACCAAAGATATCCGTTAACTGGCTAACTATGTGCAACGTAAGCAAACGTTTAATTGACGTTTAATTTAACTTTTAGTTTATTAGATGTGTCTTTAAAATGTGCAACTGTATATCTGTCTTTTAAAATGTGCAACTGTTCATTACTGGCGTCGACAAAGTCCGTAATGAAAAGCGACTGTTAGCTCCGTAGCTAGCTAGTTCACTGGGTGTCACATTGAATGTCGTCCTCCTTTGCTAACCGCTGTAAGTTAATTAACATAACGTTAAATAACGTTACGCTAATATTGGGCTCGTAATAGGTTATTTTCTTACCGACTAATCTTTCTAGATTAGGATTAGGCTAGTGACTAGTCAGTCATTTGGTTTAAAGTTAACAATGGCAGAAAGTAATGAGATAAACAATAATTTAGTGCTGCTCACAGTTATAAAGCCCAATGAACCATCGTTAAAAATGTCTTTTTTTTTGGTGCGACCACCTGTCCAAATATCTAAATGCACTATGAATTTTACAAAACAGACAAAATCACCAAATCGTCATGATTGAGAAGCTGGACACATGTTTCATTAAATAGCATTACAGTAAAAACGTATTTTAAAAAACTACTAAAATTGTTTTAATTGTGTTATAACTGTGAAATTGCAAAAAAAATAACTGTGTATATCATCTAATACATCTGATGTACAACCTCCACGTTAAATAAATACAATTATACATATTCAGAAAAGCTCGTTTACCCAGTTCAGTTCACCTGGTTCGTGTGTGGAATCAGTTTGGTGATCAATTATTGATTTTAAGTGACATGTTCTTCCTGTTGCAGCATGCAAATGCATCATGTCATCTATGTCTGTCGACATTGTTAGGCGTGTAGATTATTTGAAGTATCCTATTGATTGTGTCACAGTTGGCCTTTTGGCACAGTTTACAGCTGCAACCCTCATATCAACTTATAATCTTTTGTTTCTCTCTACAGGCTTTATGAAAATCATGGCGTATCAGGAAGCATTGAAGTACAGTCCAAAAAAGGGTGATGCTCGTCTTAAGTCTCTTCCAGACTTCAACCCAAGCTTGGACCCTCGCCGTCCTCTGGTACTGCCGACAGAGGACGTGTCCGCCTGTAGTGGTGCTACTGGACTGAGGTAATGAAACAGTTGGCAGTGTTGTGGTTAGAGTAATACTAGATAAAGCAAGCTTTATTTATTGCACATTGTAATTCAGCTTTTGTTTTGTTGTGGCTGCTTCTACTTCCTACTACTCAAACTGTTTAGCTAGCGTTGTGATATTTTGGGATGTGCAAATGTTCGTCTACAATCATGAAGACATTTTGAAGCATTAGCTGCTTAATTTAACGTTAAATCTTTTTCTCTTTTACTTTACCGTCTTAGGAAAGATCTCCTTGCTTCCGGAGACCACGAGCTCCTCCTCTTCGAAGGAGCAGACGGCCCCAGAATTGAGAGTGCTTTTATCCGAAAACTCAAAGATAAACATGATTCTGGAGACATCCTGTTGGGAGATGAGGTAGAGGCAATGTCAGGGTTTTCCACATTTTTGGTGATGTTGTATGACAAAGACAACATGTGAAATGTGTTGGGTTCTTGTCCAGGCTTTCTTCTAGTTATTAAATCATCAGCTGTCACACTCAGCCTCCAGGAGTTTTTTTTTTTCCCAGAATGATTTTTTATTTTTTTTTTTCAGGATGAAGACTCTGATGATGACGACATTGATGCCCTGTCTCTCTACGGTATGTTGCCCCCTCCAAGCATACTCTCGGATAAAGAGCTGACCCAGGACCACTTCAAGGACCTGAAGCATCCAGACGAGAGCA
Organism: Melanostigma gelatinosum; assembly: GCF_949748355.1. NCBI lineage: Eukaryota > Metazoa > Chordata > Actinopteri > Perciformes > Zoarcidae > Melanostigma > Melanostigma gelatinosum. The sequence goes on along the minus strand of NC_136647.1, from coordinate 13,418,835 downwards.
AGCAGACTGAAGGTTCAGTAGCAGCAGTCCCGCTGTGTGACGTCAGCATTCATTATCTAATCATAACCCGGCTCCCTGTTGCCGCTAACAGCCGAGTTGTTGTCTGGTGCTAGTGTAGCCTACAGAGCAGTGAAGAAGAAGAAGCATCCTCTTCCTCTCTACTATTGGCAATACAATTCTGTTATTGCATTTATGGCAGTATATCTTTTTGTACTGAAGTATACAACATATTGTAGCGCTGCAAAGCAACAGTATACTGCATCACATTCTTATCGGTACCACTTTACTGTCATTTTACAGAGTGAAGCCGTAGCGATAGAAGAAATGAAATGTGGCAAAAAAACCCTCTTTGAGACCTTTTTTTTTAAATCACAATCGATCAAATAGCCGATACACTGAGTGCAGTAGTCTCTCATAAACATGTTCAAGGCCAAGCAGTACTTCTTATCATTCGCATCTGAAAGCGTTTTCAGAACAGCACTAACGTGGTGATGTCCAAAATCCACTCTATCCCTCATACATAGCTGTCTTTTGGTTTTCTTTTTGTCTTCTAGTTTGGAGATCTGACTGGCACCAGAGTCACATGGCAGCAATAAGCAGTGAGAAGTTCGACAGCCTGCTGAAGATGTGTCCCGATTTCTACGGCTGCAAGAGCCACATGGCAGCATTTGTCCTGATAAGAGGTGAGTGTCAGTGGAATACATTGTCTGGATTGGTATTCTATGCATGTCTGCTCTGCGTATGGCGGAGCAGACAGACATTACCGCTTCATGTAAGATTTGATTGGCTGTATAAAAACAAAAGTCTCCATCTGCATAGAAGAATATTAAATGGTATTTTCAATAACTGATGCAAAACTGGACGTTGAAATCGGTTTCAGATTTATTTTTTCTCATAAGAGACACAAGACAGGTTAGATTTATAGAGCATCTATCTATCTATCTATCTATCTGGATAGATAGATAGATAGATAGATAGATAGATAGATAGATCTCTCTTTAGGACTTAGACGAGACACTTCTGTTGCGTCATGCTCAGAATAGTAACATCGCTGCGTTTATCGCCACGCTTGCCAGAGCCAACCACGATTTTGACATTTGTAATGCCGGAGAGCTGTGATTTCTTTCCTTTCTTTATTAAGCGTCTGATCGACGACGACCAACGAGTCCTTCAGGAGGCATTTCACTCCTGCTTGCTTCTTTTTATATTCAATCAACGCTTTTAAAATTGAGTGTTAAACATGTGTCGTCGCCTCCATAGTTAAATGCCCCTTCACGCACCATTTCCCTACAGAAGTGCTGGACACAGCGGGGGTTCCATGCCAGCATTACATGGTGGTGGCTTTGGGAGCTGGCCGCTCATGCTGCAGCAAGTGGCTTTGCTACAATGGAACGATGGTCCATGACTGCCATGCCATCATCATCGCCAGACGGGCTCTCAAAAGGTACAAAACTGCGAGTACGACTTTCAACAAGGGGCCCTAATTTACAAAGAAACATATATTTAATACTAATATGATGTACCGAATATTTTCTGCTCTTGCAAGAGCAGGCAGCCTGGATCAGCACGCCGTCTGTCTTGTGCCATTGATGGTGCTTCTGGTGAAATTGCCGGTGTAAAAACAAAAAGTTATTTTCTGTCTTTTGTTCAGGTTTCTGTACAAACAGCTCCTGCTGTTCTTTGATGCCGATCCAGAGGCCAAGGATTACTGTGTTTTTGAGAGTAGTGCAGACAGCAACCAGCTCCAGCTCAAACCCAAGACCAGTCTGCATCTCTACACCAATCGGTGTCCTGAAGGAGCGCTGAACGTCGACTTCAAGTGCTGTTATTCCCCTCTTTGTGCTTTGCTGATAGCGGTATTGTGTAGTGTATTTCTGAGATGCCATGGGATAGAAATTCAGTGGATTTGACTTCTGAGAATAGTAGCATCCTACAAATGTTGTGAAAGGCGTTATTATTAGCCTGCTAATCATTTTCCGTTCTGTCCTCTTTAGGGGCTCTGTGAATGATATCTGGAGCGCTGTGAAGCTGCAGTATCATGCCAAGGACCTGCTGGTCCCTGTAGCCGACCTTGACCCAAGTGTGTGGGGTGCCACGGTCTGCTGCATGTCTGGTAGTGACAAGTTGTGCCGCTGGACTGTCACTGGGGTGCAGGGCGCATTGCTGAGCCACTATATCCAGCCACTCTACATCAGCAGCATGGTGCAAGGTAAAGTTCAGAGCATATCCAGTGTCTCCACACGGCTCTCAGCGTGGCGTTTACCTGAGGGGGAACCGGAGGAGCGGCTGCTCAGGTTCCGCGATGAGGGGCGATCTCACATGCAGTAACATGAAACTAAAAAACATGCAAGGCCGGCGTGGCTTTGTCAACAAAGCACACAGAGAAGCTCGAATCACAACACACACAGAGTGAGAGTGAATTCATCTTACTCCACTATATCGTTACACTACAGATAGTCCTTTGATGCTCTGAATATGATATAGAGAGCCTTCAAAGCCATTATTAGAGATTTTAGTTCATGCGCTCATTTTATTATTTCGCTGAGAGTTCTATGAGAAGAAGAAGTTACAGACCGCATCTTTCTGCTCTCAGCTCAGGAATCGTTCAGAAAGTAACGAATGAAACACGAGTTATGTGATATAACGGAGGTGCTGGTAGACAGGTTTTTATTACCTTTGGTCTTCATGCTAAGTGAAATTGGCTGCTGGCTGTAGCTTCATGTTTCGCATGCAGACATGAGAGTAGAATTCCTCTGACTCGACAGGAAAGGAAATAAGCATATTTTCCAAAATGTCATTTTAAACTTTAATTTAGTAACTTTAATTCCAGGTAAACAGTAACGCCTGCTATTTAACATCCAGGTCTTACATTTCCAATGCTGTCCTACAGTAAGTGAGATGTTTTTGAAGCTGTACTAGCTGAAACAGAAATAGTCGTCTTCAAGGATTTATTTTCATGATGTTATTTGACATGGATTCATTATTTTCACCTGTTTGTAAATGACGTGCAAATGCTGAGATTTAATTGTTTATTTAGGAGGCCAGCAGCTCTTAAACGAGGAAGTGTCCGATATCACCAACATGCGACTGGGGGACGGATGGGAAGACATCCTGCCGCCGTCCTACCAAAAACACAACATCTTCGTTCTCTGTGGCCACTACGTGGGGCCTGCTGTGACGTCCCCGGGGCGGCACGACGAGCTCAGCGTCAACTGGTGCTTTGGAGACAAGGCCGTTGAAGTTCTGGACTGTGGCAAGGGCTACGTCATTGATGGGTACGATACAAAACGCATGTACAATAAATGAAAGAAAACACTAACTTGTCCCTGCCTCAGAAATGTGGGACCTGTACGACGTCCCGTACTGGTCTTGCAGAGAGTCTAGAGCCGACTCAGGCTTACCTCATTCACACTCCTGCAGCCAGTTCCAGGGATGGAGTAGAGAGAACTGCTGGCAGTGCCGGATGCAGTGTGCTTGTTTGACAGTCTCGGTGAGGCCTGGGGCTCCTGCCATCTCTTCGGTTTTGAAGCTGCAGACAACTGCTGATGTCCAGAAGCTGGAGTGTGTCTCACCGGAGGCTGTGTTGTCCTTGAGCAGAGATTACAGCCCGAAAATAGATTTGAGATCCTGCTTGGCGCTCGCAAGTGTTGCTCCGTATTTCAGCTCCTGTCCTGCAGCCCGAACTATTAGCTTTATGGGCGACACTGTGTTTTTCAGGACGAGCTCAGCAGGACGTTTCACACAATAACCTATAAATATGCAATGAAAAAAAAGAGGCTCCCTGGAAAAGAAGAGAATAAATTTAAGGGCAAGAATACAGGACATGTGGGGGGGAGGTGAAGATGAATTGAAAGGATGGTAAGAACACCTACAAATTATAGTGAGAAAACCAAAAGGAGAAGCTGCTTCTGTCGTTTACTTCTTTCATTTAGTGACGTAAAAGTAGAATGCCCAATCTCTTGAATTCTGCGGAGAATACATTATATGTGGAATGTGTGGTTTAGGAATGAGGAATATAATGGGCTGCAGACATTGTAGTGGTCATGGAGCACTAGTGATTTGACATCAGTCACCCAGCAATCTGCTAATCATCTACTATCAATGCTGTCGTACTAAATACCACCTCAAAACAATCAGGACGTTGCTCAGCAGCAGTGGTAGCAAGTGCTGCCTGTGGGAAACGCTGACGTCTCTCAGCCAGACCACACTTTACACGTTTCCTGTAACAGCACAGAAGAATTGTCTTGCCAAACACTTATTTTTATTTTTTTGTATTTAGCCCAGCTGAAGCCCTGAAGCAGGGACTGCATCCTCCAAACTAGTGTTGGAGGTGGACAGTGTTAAATGCAGTGTATGAACCCACGTTTTACATTTACAGTCTTTAGTCTTACGAGTGGATACTTGGAAGGGGAACCAGCCTCAGTGCTGGCTTCTTCATGAATCCTTGGTGAGGGAGTGTGTGTTACACTTACTACAAAACATGGAGGCTGGACTTGCTTGTAGCACAGATTAAAAACCACAACAGGATGTATTTGTATCAACTATTGCAACTGGATCCAATATGCCGTCAAATCATGTCTGTATCTCAAGTAAGATGGATGTAAATTAAACATGTGATTTAACGAGTGCAGGATTGAAGAATCTCTAACAGGCTTTGTTGTGAGGCTGGATCACATATAATACGGTGTATGAAAGGCAATGGAAGTACAGGGAAGCAATCACTGGACTTTTTTTGTTTCCCAGCTCTCCGACTGTGAGTGGGCCGGGCTTCTCCAGCAGACTTTGCAAGAGAGCCCTCTACAGTTATTTCCTCAAAGTCGCACGGCTGGGTGGGCCGAGCTATCTGAGTGATCTCCCCACCTACCAAAGCGTCAAGGTGCGTGTCCACTATAGAAGATTACACGAATGCTCAGTGCTCCATGAGAGGACTGTGAAGCTATACGTGTTGTTATGGTTTTCTTCAATTCTTTTATAACGTTGCATCTTTGCAGTTCTTAAACACGTGTGATGCATGATGTTGTCGTTTGCTTTATAGGTGGAAGCCACCGTCTACCAGACGGTCAACGATCTGGTCAAGCAGCGGTTTCTGAGCAACCACGCAGGTCCCTGGAATTCCAAAAAGCTGGTGGACTGCTTTAGCGCTTGAATGTGCTCTTCATTAACATTGCATGAAGAAGTTTAAGTTCCTCTCGAGTGTTTCCTGCCGTTTACTGTTTACTTCATTTATAACCTTTTAACAGTAAGTTTAGTTTTGTTCATGTATCATGTTTCTCCTTTCGGTTTGTGTAATAAACGAGAAACCTACTGTTGTGCACCACAGTGAAGTAGTCCGTTCGAATGGGTTGTGGGTGGAAAAACATGGTTTATAGTCCGCTCTAGTTTTTATTGCACTTTGAGATTTGTTTTTAAAAAGGTAATAAATCCTGTTCCCAAATAAGTAAAATGTTTTCTTTCTTTAGTCTCAAATTTTGTAAGTTTTCCCTTTATTCACAGACTGATCATTGACAGTACAGTTTTTTGTATTTATATTATAAGGAGGGTTTTACACATTTAGCCTAAAGTAGTAGTTATTCTCGTTTTAACTTATTATGAAGTAAATGTTGATTGCAGTGTAATGGCTATAGAATAATGACACCATCAGTGCTTTGCACTTCTCTCTGCCACCGGGTAAGATCACCTGTTGCCAGCCTCCTGGTTATCATTACATTGAGCAGGTGTTCAGGTCGTACAGTCGATGTAGAAACACGAGCAAAGGATATCCCAATAAATAACTGTCAAACTTTATAGAGAAATGTATGGAGTTATGTCTACGATGCTACCGATCAACGCCAATCAATGCCAGTGGCTTATTTCAAACATATTTCGGACCATCACATGTTTGTGTGTCAGAATTGACATGAACACTTGAGCTGTCACACGCAGCGATGGATAGATGTGCAATCATCTCACTGAAGTGAGTAAAGAACGACTGCATCATAGTTTCTTGGTTTACACATTTACGGTCACAAATCGAGGGAAAAAGGGAACACAGCGAGCCTGGCGTCATCTTAAATTTTAATTTGTATTATTCCCTCAGACAAACTGATGCCACAGTCCATTGTCACCATGGCTCCACTCACCAGTTGCTTGGCAACCAACTCCTCCTTGGAACAGATGCAACTACTCATGTCTAAATAATTACAGGCTCTTTTACAATATTTAGCAAAAAACAATAGAATTGCATGGTAACATTCTCTAATGAAGCTGCAACGCAAAATAATTAATGTCACATCGCTGGTCTTTATTGAAGCACAATATACGTTCATGCCGCCGTCTCAGTTTACCATTTCATGATAGTTTCTGGGATTTGCATGTGTCTGTATGCAAATGCTTGTCCGCTCCTGTGAGTTTTCTCTTTGTTATTGCTGACCAAGCAAGTGGTTCTTCCAGCCAGGTGTCGGGTTCACCCCCCTCTGGGAAGGCAGCGCTTCTGGACCGGAGGTGCTTCTCTGGGCCCGAGGGAGAGCCAGGGAATTCACAAAAAGGCCTAAAAGAGAATTAAACAACTTAGATGTGGAAAAACAGGACGTGTGTGGTTTGAGAATACACAGTTGGGAGTTCGGGTGTTAAAACTTAAATTGAGCTGTCGGATGGTGAAGGAAACCTTTAAGAAATAACAATGATGTCCGTTTAGGCTCGATTAGCAGCGCGTTCATTAATTATTTAACGTCAGCGCAGTTATTAATGAATGCAGTGACCTTCACACTGATTCTGGCAGCCGAGGGACTGAAGTCAGACTAAATCTGTGATCATTATTTCATATGAATCTTCAGATGAATTATAACATTTGATTGAAACCTTAAATGTCTTATAGAGTAGAATTAAGTTTAATCTTAAAATAAACAAAAAAAAAACACGTGGCTGTTTATCTCTCAAAAACACATTTTTACAAATGAGCTTTTATTTATGTATTCAATGTGTCACTGTGGAACTTAGTGTGTTTTTAGCTTGTACATGTGGTAAAATGACAGTGGCAGTGTTGATAGACTGATGGTTATGAATGAAGTGAGGATGTGCGTTGCTTTGGAATGAGGCTTTGCTTCCTTACCCAGGTCTGGTCTCTTGCAGGACGAGTTTCTCTGGCTGGAGTCGGAGGAAGCCGATGTGCTCTCTGTGGAGCTGGACTTGACTGAGCAGGCCGAGGGTACTGGTGCTCTTGGAGGGTTTGATTTGGGTTTGGCTGCGACTCCAACTGATGCAGAGTTGCTCCACTCTGGACGACAACACCACCAAACACAGATAACAGAAATCAAGCCCATGAGTTGCCTTTATTGCAATTGATTAACCTCACGAGGGTAATTCTGCTTTTCAGTGGTTATATAATATATCTTCAAGTGACCATCAAAGTGACTTGAGTGATCATATCCCATCACACCGCGTGTGGCTGCCATACCAGAATACTCTTCGAGCCGGAAACGTCCAACGCAGAGGTGAATCCTCCACTGTTTACGGACATTTTCCTTCATCAGACAGTGGAAGAGGAAGATGAAAAGCCCTGGAATACAGAACAGAAGAGGCATACGCTGATGAGCTTTGAAGAACTAGATTGGAACCTTGATTTGCTTGGTGTTTTTGTCCCTCAGCAGTTATTTCTAAAGTCCACTTGAGCAAGGCATTTCCGTCCCAGAAGTAAAAACGCTTTTGTTGCGTCACTCTCGGATGAAAAAGAAAGCAATATAACAAAGATCAGTCGAGGTAAAGGCTGTTGAGAAATAGTTGCATCATTCAGCCCGGTTCCCTTCTCTTTTTTTTAAAAATCTGATTTCTTTTGAACTGTGAACATGAAGTGGAATGTTGAGGAAAACTGCATTTGTGGATCGCAAACACTTCACTCAGTTTATCTACCGGTATATCCCTCATACATGCCACTTAAGAACAAGTCTGCTTGTACGAATGGTCCTTACATGAAGCACATTCGCTCTGCTGACATATTTAGATACATATATTATCCAGCATGGCTTTCGGGGAGTGTATCTGAGCACGAAAAGAAGCTACAACCTTGGAGGGTGTTGAGTCCAGCGAAAAGGTACAGCATAACTACTCTGGCTGGTCCCCAGGTACAGAAGCCAACAGTCCACGTTAGTCCCAGCAGCAAGGTGAGACTGGCAACTCCCTTCAGGTCATGCATGAGTCCGCTGCGGGTCCCAGCCGGGCTATTGACTTGCATGTGGCGAATCTGGATCAGCACCACCGCAAAAACCTGAAAGAAGCAGTTCACTTACATGGAAACAATAATGTCATCAAAGATAAGTATGCAAGTGCCCTTGAATGAGAGATTTGTTGGAGGATTGTTGAGTATTGTTAATAGTGAGTCATGCCAGGCTGCAAGGCCTGATCTGTTTATTTTGAGATTATTAAATGTTAAGTTCCGGTATATCCTGTTGTGGCTGTCTAATTGTAGATATTCCTTCTTAAAAGGAAGGTAATTAGGGGAATATATATATGTACCACTAAAATGTGAACATAGCCCAGTGTTTAACTGTATGAAATTGAATTAAAATGTTAAAATGATTTACCGCAGTGTTGAAGAGAAAGACCAGCACAGCATAGGCAACGACAGACACGTAAAACGTCACATCGTCCTGAAGCCAACAGCTGAGGGAACAATGGTCTGAGTGACTGAAGGGAAAGTAACCAGCAGGAAGGACTGCAAACGTTTTCACAACCATATTTGAAAAAAAGTAATTGAATCAAAATGTTGATTTCACGTCACATGACTTTCAGTGTGGCACTTCTACAGTAAGACCGGCTCGATCTGTTCGCTGAAAACATTAACAACACTGTGAAGCAAAATGTGACTGACTGTATATCTAAGGGGAAAACGTATGCTTAATACGGTATGTGTGGGCTGACACCATATAGAAAGTAAATCAAATCAAATCAGAAAAAAAATGATTAAAAAAAACATGCAGTATTTCTGTCAGTTTGAATAATTCCTGTTTGTTACATTCGTTGCTTTTGGATGTTAGTTGGTATTTCCTTTAACATTTAGTGACAAAATAATACAATATTATACATGTAAATATAATGTACACTCCATTTTACAAGTTCAACCGCTGGAGATATTTTTACTGCTGATTGAAACCTGTGTTTTCAAATAAGCCTCAAGACAAAATGTCAAATGAATATAAGATGAAGCAAATCTCACAAGTTGTCAGAGTTGTCTAAAGGCTCCAAGCTCTGCTGACCGCCGTAGGCCTCTCTGTCCACGATGAGCACCATGGTGCAGATCACCAGAGGAATCCCTGCAGGAAGAGTTCAAACACGTTTCATAGCACATTGTTATCATGACAGGGTTACAATTATTGACCAATAATGAGCGTGACGCCGTTTTGTCTTAAAAGTGTCCGTTGAACACATGACTGACCCCATCCCAGAGCACAGAACTTGAGGATGTAAGAGGGCACGTAGACATTGAAGACTTTGACGAGTGCAAAGTACATGTTAACGGCCTCTAATCCCATCCAGGTGAACGACGCCAGGAGGAAGTAGTGCAGCATGGAAGCGACGGCCACACAGAGGCCGTAGACACCCCAGGAGGACAGCCAGGAGTTGACCAGAAACACGAGGTTCAAGCCCAGCAGTGCCAGGGAGAGGTTGATGAGGATCTGAGAGGGGTAGTCCCGACGAAGCTTTCTGAGAAGGTGACGAAGATAAAGCACAGGGGAGGAAAACTCAAGTGTTCATGTAGTTATACTTCAATTGTTGCTGTTATCCAATTAAGGACAGAGTGTATTTCAGTGTGGACCAAATGTATCTGCATTAGTGTCGACATGACCTTTAAGCCCTATCAGCAGGTTAACAGTCTGCCTGTAAACACAGTCGGTGTACAACAAGGAGGAAACATTTGTGAAATAACGACTCAGTGGTTGGAGTCTCACTCGAAGGCTGTGTAAGTGAGAACAGTGATTCCCAAGAACACCGATGAGACTCCGCAGCCAGCGTAGGTGACAATGGTCAGGATCTGCTCGTTAGCCGCGTCCACCGGAGTCCTGGAGACATCCTACACACAAACAACACGCGACACAGATTCGTAAGAATGGCGGTGTTTATTTCCCCAACGTGCCACAAATAACTCTCACAGACACAGTAACTGGTCCTGTGTAACAGTACTACCAAGATGCATGATGACTCCTCAAATATCCAGCTTACACGAGCACTAGTGTGTGTAAATGAGTTGCTCAATTAAAGTGCCAATTTCAGTAGCAATAGGAGTCATAACCCTGATATATTTGCAATTTTGGAACATGTTCAATGCAAATCTGTCGAAATGATATAGCTCGCACTCCCGTTAGATGTCATTATTTACTAGATTAGAACGTAATTGGATATTTTATATCACTGTACTCAAGGTTGTGCTTAATTTCAAAGAAATGTGTCTTTGCCATTTGTAAAAAAAAAAAAAAAAAAAAACACCAGAGAAAATGAAGCACATCTCACAAAGACTTGGGTCTCATCAAAAATAATGAATTTGGGTCAGACGTAGCTTGAAAGTGGTTCATTTATATATATTGTGCTTTGATCTCCCTCTGCTGGCAAATTAGAGTTGAACCACTTCCCCACTTCATAGAGCTGTGGACTGCAGTCGCTCCAAGGGTCAAAAACAAGAAGAATAATAATGCATACCAGAAGAACGCCGAAGTGCGTGAGATGATCACACACGCACGTTGTGTAATCAGAGCTGCCGTTGTATTTCCTGCAGCCGTAATCGTCCCAGCCTCCCTGTCCATCTAGGTGATGACGCAGACATTTAGTACCACACAGTTCATCCAGCAACAGAAGTGATCATTCAGGGCAGGACCTACTGTTTTTATTGAAGTTCCAGTACACACACTGCACCTCCTTATCAAGCTTCAACAGAGATGGAAAGGAGAAGCTTTTGTGAATCAAACGCATTCATTCATCATATTAGCAGCAGCGTAAGCAGCGGTAACGCTGGAACACTTCTACGTCGTGTTTTAAAGGGAGAGTTGATCCTACCATATTGGGCACAAGATGGCGGAGCGTGACTTTGACATCTTCATCCAGGTCTTTGATTGGAGAGCTGGCGTTGGTCACACTGGCTGACACCACAAAGGTGTTGAGGCTCTGCTCCTTTTGGCTGCTCTGAAAATAATAACAATGCAATGTGCAAGTTTGCCTCTCTGAATATAACCGTGCGCACCATGTATCGTTGGAAAACTGATGTTTTCAAACACCGTAAATATTCTGATTGAATTGCATGTGTTCTCGTTTTCTTTAACAGCTACACACAAAGCAGTACCTTGAAGAGCCTTGGGATGCCGAAGAACTGAAACTTCACCCGTGGTGGGCTGTGGGTGGAGCTGTTCTGTGGGAAGCTGTGCTGCAGGGCAGACGGCAGGGCGATGAAAGCCACCGTGCCGTTGAAGGGACACCTGTTGATGAATATCTACCACATGAAGAGACATCTCTTAATTCCCTCTTAAGCTCAGACCACATTAATTAACAGCAACAGTCAATGTGATAGAGGACATCGCTGGTTGTTGTTACTTCACTAACCTCAGGCTTTGTGCCCGCGCGGTCAGACGACACTCCGAATGTCAAACTGCTAAACTGTCCAGGAACTACATCCACCACTGACAAAGCAATAGCGGGAGCAACCAGGGTGAAGGAGGCCTGGTAGTCCACCATCATGTCTCCTACCGCATCTGTTATATTTAGGATACTGGAAGGGAAGACAAGAGGAGGGTGAACGGATGATAAGCAGAGAGATGAATAAGATCTCCCCAGTTTCCCATCCTCACGTGTTAGTAAAAGGTAGCAGGTTGCTGTCCGATTCCAGTATGTCAGAGATGGTGTTGATTAGCGCTTGGCCCAGTTTTGGTGTGACCCGACTTAGGTTGACAACGTCCTCCAGCTTGTTGAGGACTGTGAGCAGCTCCTGGTAGTTGAGTGTGGAGTGGTTTCTCAGTAAAGCCTCAATCACCACCATCACGTCCAGCGCATTGCCTGCAGATAGATGATACAGCTGGTTGTTTTTTTAGAGCACCATCATGGAATAAGTCCCGACCTGTTCATGTGCAAAACAAACCGAGGCAACGCTGTAATGTCTCTTCCCTGGCTGGCATACATCAGTGATTTTTATCATTAAACTTTAAACCAACGTAAGTAAAAAGGTGTGTAACAGACCAGCCGTGACTTCGACATGATCCAGATCAAGGATGGTTTCCACCACCAGGTGACAGTCCTCCAGGTCTGGATCCATCCAGTGGGTACTGAGGCACAGTTTACTGTCAGGCAAACAGGTGGTGAGAGGACAGAGAGAGGGCCTCAAACAACTGTTTCTCTTATTCATCTTACAAGAGATGCATCTACTTTTTTGTAGTCGGTAATTCAAATGTTCATGGTACATTTTTGCAATCTATGCTTCTCCGAGTCTTGCTTTTTGTAGAAAATGCATCTCGAAGACAGAGCTCAGACACCTGGGAGGTGTTTGATCCGGGGAATCAACCATCAGTTAACTCTAATCTTTAATGGCACCCACCTCTTGATTAATGATTTTACAGCACAGCTTTCTACAGGTCATGAGCAGCCATCAGTACACAGTGTCACACTGTGTCAACACACAGAGTCCTGAACACAGTGACACAGACAAATGAAAATATATACCAACGGATGTGCTCAATAAACCCAAAAGGCCTGTATTTATTCATGTCGACTGTCAACCAGCTACAATCACACACTCTTCTCTCAGCATGAACGTATGATGAATTGTGTGCAGGTAATGAGTTCAGTGACAATAGTAAGTAACAGTAATAGTAAACGACAGGAGCTTGAAAAAAATAAAGCTGGCAGCTTTAAACACTTAGCTGGATCTTTGCTGTAAACATCAGAAAATGTCTCTTTACCAGCGTGTTTAATGTGCATTTATTAATTTGGTAAGCTTTCTACGGTAAGAGGCAAGTATGACAAGTTACAGTCGACAAAGAAGAGAAGAGTAATCTTTACAGGTTTGATCAAAGCATCAGTGATGAATGAGGATTCAGCAGACAACTCTTGCTTCAAAGTTCTAAAGAATAAAAATCAACCCTGTAACTGGTAGACATAAAACAAGTTCACTTAGTTCTACTTAAAGGTTCCTCAGGTAAACACCGTCACCTCCGTCAGCACTGTCGCCGTTGTTTGAACTGTTGGTGCCGTTAGCACCGTTAGCGTGTAGCCAGCTGGCTCAGCGGTCACCATGTTGAGGCCTTAGATAGCCTCTGAGTTTCGTATTGAGCATAAAATGTCAGATATGTGACAGTGCTTCTATTTCAGCAGGAAATTGGAATGAGGAATGCAAAAAACAATTATTTTCACCAATATTTAGTCTTTATATAATAAGAGTAAATTAACTCTAATTCATGAAAATGTTGGAAAATGCCCATCACAATTTGTCAGGGCCAAAAGTCGTGTCTTTGCTTCTTTTGTGCAACTAACAGGTATTAAATCAAAAAATATTGAATATCGAATGACCAAACACAGAAAAGTAGCATTTCTTCACATTTGAGGAGTAATATTACTACTATTAATAACACTAATAATAACCTTCTATTAAATGAAATAGCACTGGTGATATTGTTTTCACAACTTGGAATTTCACATTTGTCTCATTTGGTTTTCTCCCACAAAGACATCCCAGTCAGGTATATATCAGCAGTAATGGTTGATGCAACATTGTGCTCTTGTTCTAGGTGTGAATCTGTGATGCACCTGTCACTATAATTGAGCAGGCAAGTATCAAAAGTGAAGAACTAAAGTGCCTGTGCGCTCACCAGAGCCGAGTGGCGTAGCGGTGAGGGTTTTTCGGGCACGGCCGAGTTGCATTTCTTCCTCCTGAGGTGTCGGGCCACTCAAACAGTCCTTCCCTCGTCTGGTGGGTTTCTGCGTTGCACTTTAATATCACTAAAACAGGGTGAGAGGGTGGACAACCTGATTTGTTAAAAAACAAAATAGTCTTTACTTAGAACTTAATATCAGTCGTTAAACGTCATTTTTATTCAGTTTTAAATTTTTATACCGTGTTTTATTGAATCTGAACCTGACTCACATATTCGACTTATCTGTATGTCCTCAGTTGCTATGCGGATGGATCCGTTGTTATAAGGCGTCAGCAGAAGGTGTCGTATCTGCTCTTCTATTTCCTGCGTGTCTGACAGCGACATCATGACCCGAACCTGGAAAACACAGCTCTCTCTGCAGCCAGTAAGAGAGTTCGTCATGGGTTACAAAAAGCTCCACATCAGTTGCTCATAATTCCACTACATGCATTCATTGCCCTTCAGTTGAATTTGTTGGTAACGTAAGAGAAATTATGTAGAGCTGCATGATCCATACCTTGAAACTCTGTGCACGAGCACCTGGGAAAAAACACAAATATTGACACAGCTTTAAAGCTGGAGGGAAATAATAATTCAATTCAAGACAGAACATACAAGAGTTAAACCAATACAAGGATTTGCATAAATTCCAGCCTGAGCACAAATGTAACATCTGCCTATTAATCCAGTGGAATATATGCAGCTTGACACATTTTGTTCATTCATTTCATTCTCTAGCTACATTTCAGTCAGTCGATACTTATTTTGACGATTGTATTCAACAATTTAACTTCTCAACATTTGCTGACCTGAAAAATATTTTACCATTGCATGTTTTACTGGAAATGTTTTTACACCGTTAGCCAGAATAAAAGTCTTAAATTCTGCAGCAAAACACTGAATAGCTCTTTCATGAAAATGAAAGGAATAGTTTGACATTTTTTGGCCAAAAGAACCTGCTTATTTGTTTCCTTGCAGACAGTTAGATGAGAACATTGAAACCACTCTCATGTCTCTACGTTTACTGTGGAGCTAGACCCGAGACGATGATTAGCTTAGCTTAGCATGAAGACTGGAAGCAGGTGAAACTGCTGGCCTGTTAACTCCTGCGTTGTAAAGTTTGCCTACCAGCACATTTCACAGTGCGAAGAGTCTCAAAATCATGCTGAAGTTGTAAAAAATTGCATTTACTGCGAGTTTTATTTGTGACATCAAAGCTTTTTTTACGTGTACTTACTCCGTCAGATGTAGAGAGGATTGACCGCGGTTTAAGATGATGTCTGGAAGTGAGATCAGTCACCAAATAAAATTGTTCACGTTGTGATATTTCTGGGAAAGGATGGTGAGTTGAGTTCGTGTGGCAGCTACATCGCAGACTGTACCTTCGAGCTTTGGGCAGCAGCTGGAGGTCAAGCACCATCATCATGTCGTCAGGTAGACTGGAGTTGAGCTGCGGAGGATCAGAGGTCACATTTAAGACAAATCTTTGTTATATCCCTAAAACTTAAAGAGCTATTTTTGTTCTGTCAGACATACCCAGGTGGAAAGAATCTGCCCTGGGTCATAGTCTCCCGTGATGGAAACATTCACCTTAACCTCAAAAAACACCTCTGCAGAGGACAAAACAAACACTCAGGCATCCACAGCTCGAATCAAACCCTCTAATAATCCACACAAAACTGTGACGGGGAGCATTTCTGTGACTGTATCAGACTGACCGGAGATCTTTGCAGGGTTTGTCGTGAAGGCGGTGGCTGTGGCCACATTGGTAGAGGCACCTGTGACGGTGCTCGTGGTGGTGATGGATGCTGTGGGTTTAAATGTGGTGGTTGTGACTGCCACCACATCAGTTGGACTGACGGTGACGGCGGAGAAACTTTCTAGAAACAAGAGGAGAAGAAAAACATTGTCAACCAGAATTAGTTTTGCTCCAAACCAGCACACCGATGCAGAGCGAGAGGTGAGGACTGTTTCCTACCAACGGGTGTGGTGTGTATGCTCTTCGTATTAGCCAGCAGCCAAAGCTGACCGTCGGGGTCACGGTAGTCGTTACTAAGGCTCGTGCAGATCTCATTTTGCACAGCTGCCACATCCCACTTGGGGATAACGCTGACATGAACCAGGCAGTCAAACCTACAGGGGAAACTCGTGTTGTTACCGTCCTCTGCTGCAGTGGTTCAGTCATATTTTGGCTTAAAATCGGTCTATTTGTTGATATTTGTCATTTCCTACTTAACATTTAAATACATAATTTCTGTGATCAGCCCTTCTTTTCTTTTTCTTTACTTTTTGAATGACTGTACAATCTGTGTCTGTGATTAGATTACAGAATTCAGCTCAGAAGAGTTATGGAAATACAAATGTGATGAATTTAAAATCTTAAGAAGCTTCGGCAGTGTCGATTAATGTCAAAAAACAACATATTTACCAATTAACATTTGCATATAGATACATTTTATGATGAAAGGAATACCATTTCAGCTAGAGGCTGATCCTGTACCCTAGAGTTGACCATCTCATTGCCCAGCCAAAATCAGATTTTATCGTATTTAGAAAAGTGAAATGGTTAAGAACAACAGTCAACCTGAACCTTGTCTTATTCGGGGGAGTCCACCGCACCTGAAGAACAAAAGACACAGAGCCTGAGAAATACTGGATTATCAATGTTTGAGTTAAACACATCTGAGAACAATATATTGGCCAACAGTGGTTGACAAACTAGTGTATGTCCACCAGAGAGCACAGACTATTTCTCATGACTCATCTGTCAACATGTAATGTACAGAAGTGACTCGGTGAGGCTCTAATGTACTTACCAGCCTGTCTTTCTGTAATGTTTTTACAAGGCTGTCTTCTTTACTGGATCTGCGTAAGAGATCAGAGAAACTCAGTACACGTATGGCCCATTGGTTCCCCCTCTCCGTCAAATAATATAAAACAAGATTTGATTAATGCGTCATTCACAGGTATTTTATTACAAAATACATCGAGTCAACGTCAGTGTCGTAAACCCCAATCTTCTCTCACCTGGTTACTTCAAACACAGACACTCGGTTTAAATAGATTCCGGACGGCAGAATCTGCCTGAGCTGCAGGAGGAACAACAAACAGCAGAAAGCAGTTAAAGTCAATGTGAGTTAGTTAACGGAATCAAAACAACACCCGTACACCGTGACAGTCCGGTCATCTTTACAGATACAGCACCACAAAAAGATGACAGCAAGAAAAAAAAAAGAAAAAAATGTCAGTGTTCGGAGTGTAACATGTTGAACATTTTTAGGTCGTTTTTTACTGTTAAATCGGGAATATCTGTGCTTTTTTGTTGTTGTTTTGCTTGTTCTTATATATTTGCGTGTTCGCTCCTTTTACCCATTTATGTGCGATGTCTCTCGCCGTGTAGCGCTCTGTGTCCTTCCCATCAAACCGGATGACGGCAAACATCAGTCTCACTTCGTAAACGGACCATTCTGCCAAACAGCCAAAGGAAACATAAAACACTATTAAGGACACGTTAATGTGGGTAAAGAACAAGTAAAAGGACATCAAAGCACAGTAACAATTGCAACATGTACACAAAAAGAAAACATGAACTCATGGTTCAGTATGGTTAAGTCGTCTTGATCATTTTATCTTCTGGGTAGAACTCGAGTGCGTGAATGAATTAATGTTGACGCTGAAACAATAGTGTTGTAGAACCACTTCTTCCGTCCATTATTAGTGTGAACTGCAGAGTATTATTATTATGGTGACGGGCATTTCCTTGAAACAAAGCTCTGTATTCAAATATATTCAAATATGTTAGATGTGTTTTATATAAAGAAATGTGATTCTTTCATGTTCTGATTGAAGTGATTTCAGTAGATTAACTTACTGTGGTGTACATGACTACAATGTTAATCGCTCTTACGGAGCTTAATACTCTCACAACGTGAAAATAAAAACCACGCAGCTTATTTCATTATCCCTCAGAATCAGCGACATGTTGACCCTGTGTTGTAAATAAAGGTGAACACAAGTTTTATGGTGACCATTTCAGCAGGTTCCAGCTTTGCAGAGAGAGAATAACGACCCCGGACAGCCGTGTGATTAATGCTCCTGTTCGTCATGTTATCGATCACAGAACGGCTTCGATATTTACTCAACTGACAAAGAGGCAGGGGGGGTCAATATTTAATCTGAGGGCCGAGGACACACAGGAAACCAAAGGCAGCCGGCGGGGGCAGCCATAAAGGTTGGAAAAAGCTGTAAAACACTTGATGTCACCGACAGACCATTTACTGCTGAAAAGTGAATCACTGACTGGTGCATAAACACTGTGGGGGAGGGAGACAATATTGAACTTGTTGCGACTTGCAGGCGCTGAGGTAAATGTAGGGTTGATCACATTTTAAAGAATGCGTTGTGTTTTAGTCTAAATAATCAGAGAAAACATATTCCAGTTCACGTGAATGACGTTTTCCATCGGCTCACCACACAGCAGGCTGGAGTCAGGGATCGGAGCACAGATCTGAGTGTCCCAGTTGCCTCTGTCCCACTTCACCAGGTCCCCCTCTGTACAATTCAGCGATGTCACTTCCTGTTCGCTCCGTTCTCGGCCCCAGAGCCGAAACAGAGATAATTTGCCCACCGGAGCGGGATGCGGGACGCTAGTCCCGTTGACCAGGCGGTGTGATGCACCCAGAGTCAGCGTTCCATTGGGGGCCAGTGTGCAGCTCGAGTGGGGGACGGAGGGCGTCGTATCTACATGGTGAGTTAAGAGAGGAGAAAACAGCAAACAAATAAATCATCATCAGAGCCAAAAGAGCACAAACGACTCCTCCACTCATCAGTCATACGTCACTGCCACTGAAATGGCAACACATTTTGACACTGAAAATGGTTACAAATGGTACGCGTTACCCTGTCCTTTGCTGAACTGTGAATCTAGCCTGCATCCAGGAAGGGTTCCAATATGCCAGATAGCGTTACAGTTCTGATACTAACCTTATTAAGCTGATAAGGGATTTGGACACGACCTGACCAGTCCACCTCAAATACAGTGTCTCTCTCAGTGTCATTATGAATGTACCCGTTCTGATCCCGTGCTCCTGCTTTATTGATATGCAGGTTGGCTCAAAATCAAGATCCAATACAAATACTAACCTGACATTCTAAACTTTAAAGGGAAGATGTGATGGTGAGAAATAAAAACAGGCCTCAACATGTTCAAACACAAAGTAAGATACTGTGTGGTGTGGGACGTGCAGCTCTTTTTTTTCTTCTTCATTTGTGTGTGTTATTTTTTTTAATTGCAGAGTTTTGAAACTTGTAAATCAGTTGCCTTTAGTTAACCCACCGGCCATGATGTCCACCAGGTTGCCATCGACGTACAGGGCCGGTCGGTCGTTGGTATGTGTCCAGGTCAGGCACAGCGAGTACCACTGTGACTGACGAAGGTTGATCTTGGGCGTGGTCCACTCCGTCCCCAACAGCCAGACCACGAAACCATCCCTCTTTCCACCCAAGCCCAGCTCAGTGCACTGAGCCTCAGGATGAGTGTACATGAAGGCGGTCCACGGCGCGGAGTCCTCAATGGTCTAGATATGGTCGATGAAATATTATACATGACTCATAAAGACTTGAACTGTGCAGTGCTCGTGGGAATGACTTGTGCGGTTTGTCATCACTACCTTGAACTTCATGCTGAAGCAGACCGTGAGCTCCTGCAGGGCGGGGATGGACACCTGAGGCTTGAGCCTCCACTGGTTGCAACTGGAGAAGGTGAAGTCAGCGACCTCCCCCCACAGACTGAGCCCAGGGACTGACAGACAGACAGTATACAGTAAATCATTAACATACGGCACAGCACATAGGAGTGAATGTCTTCTTCCTGAAGCTGCTGTTTGTATATATCGACAACTCAACTGTTGGCAGTTGGAGCCAGATTGTAATAGGAAAGAACGTGTTGAATGAGGAAGATCATTACTTCCTAGATTACTGTTGATATGCACACAGCTGACTTGATTGGATAGAAAACCCTGAAGTCCGTGACAGCTGCATGAAGGCAAACCTCAAATTAAAAAAACTTTCAAAAAAACTTGAATCAAAATAGGTCTGCAACTAACGATTATTTTAATAAGCAGGTAACTTGTTTGGTTACTTTTATGACATTTAGCTTGTATCAGAAAACAGTGAAAAATGCCCACATTTTACAGAGCCCACTGACATCTTCCAATTGCTTGTTTGGTCTGATCATATGAACTGTACATCATGCACAGATATTTAATATGCAATTATCAAACAGCAAACAACAAATGTTTGATATTTGCTTGAACGTCTACCGGCTTCAATCTTCAGGCCGATCATCAGCTCAGAGAGATCATATCTGTAAGTGCGTCGCCGTGTAGTGTTTAACTATTGTAAACTGTGTTTGTTTGAGGTATTCCTGACATATTTACATTGAACAGTGACTTTCTCACAGATGCACGTGTTGGAGTCTGAAAGATAAACCCTGAGTGGAGAATGAGAAATCGCCTTCCATCATTATTGTTCAGTCTTATTCTTGTCTAACCAAGACTATGAATTATGAAATGTATTGTGATGCCCCCAGTTTAAAAGTATTTTGACTCGATACGTTACATTTATTTAGCCGAAATTTTATCCAAAGTGACTTCACGTACCTCGCTCCATGGTGGTTGGACTGCTCAACAGAGACAGAGGGATCAACACATGCAGGATATTTTGAAGACAAATCATCACAATTCTGAAACGGAGTAATTTCATTTCATTTTAGTTTTTTCAGTTCAAAGGATTTTGATGCGTTAACTGAATAAAGTTCTGCAGTAAATATTATGTAAAATAATAAACTACAGACATTTAATACAACATTCTCATTAATAAATTAATTGTTTCTTTAAGAACGATGATTTCAAGTTTTAATCCCCTGAGAATTTGCTGACGCTGATCTTAAAGTCCACGTTTTGTGAATGCCTTGAAAGACTTGAATAAGTGCTTACCTGCATGAATGAAGTATTCCAAGAGGAGAGCTCTAAAAGGTCAAACCTGGTGCAGACGTTCAACACCAGCAATACTGCAAACAACTTCAAAGTGGACAGAGCATGAGATGAACCACAAAGCTGTCTCTGCAAACACGGAGGGTATGAGCGAGCGTTGAGCAGGGAAAGGTGTTTCCTCGCTGTGATTGGTGAGAGTGAGAGAGGGGGGGGGGCGTATGTTGTACATGTTGAATATCATCTTAACAGTCAGTTGAAGATTAAAAAAAAGTAATTGACTCCCATGAAGGCATCATCGCTTTGACAAACACATACTGCTTCCTGGAGACACTCCGGCAGATGTCGCGCTAAATCGCTTTATGAAGCTCACATAACAACCGTTTAATGCTGACACGTTAACATACACGGTGTTGAATGAGTCGAGTCTGGTCAGCTCATAGAAAATGATGTGCTGTGTGGTAAAACGGGACCTTTTCAAAATTAAAAAAAGTTCCCAATGACTTGCAGACTCGTATACAGCGTGATTAGGTCTACTTTAAGTGTTCTAGGTATGCAATGCGTCGCAGCACTGTTGCCTCGTGGCCAACTAGAGGTTCATGTTCACATTTAGTAAAACTTGGATGTCCTGGTATCATTACAAGGTGTAGAATGATATCATCATAGCAATAATCTATAACTGTACATCACAAAATAAATACCTTAGCTTTACATATCTCAAATGTGTTACCAGTTTTTCGCATGTATTGAGATTTTAAAATGTAACTGAACATCTGAGTGCAGAGATTTGTACGTGTGCATTCAGACTTGCAGATATGCAGTCTGTAGCTTGGTTTCAGTGAACTCAATGTCTCAATGCAATTTGCAAATCAGCATTGACCCATTTGTTAATTTTGTCCATTTTATGTTGATTTGAACATGTTCCTATGCACTACCAGGAGGGGGCGCCATTGGTTTGGCCTCTTCGCTGAAATGTCAAAAGTATTAATGAGCTGCCAGCCGAAAAACACAAGCAGAGAAGTTATAAGAGAAGCCAGACACTTGTGGCGCTGATGCTCTTTCACTGTAAATGTAATAAATATTTTTGATACAGCATAGAAGTTACTCAGCTGAGGTGGTTCGGGCATCTCGTTAGGATGCCTCCTGGAAGAGACCCCGGGGAAGACCCAGAACACGCTGGAGGGACTACATCTCCCAGCGGGCCTGGGAACGCCTCGGGATCCCCCAGGATGAGCTGGAACATGTTGCCGGGGAGAGGGAGGTCTGGGTCAGCCTGCTTGGCCTGCTGCCACCGCGACCCGACCCCGGATAAGAGGAGGAAAATGGACGGATGATAATCAATGGAATCACACATATCTAGTCAGAACCTGTGGGACAAGTCCAGCAGAGTCTCGAGCCTTAATTAAATCATTTAGAACAAATGTCACAGAGCTCAACTCACCGTGTCCACTGACATTGCATTCGTGAAACAGTGTTCAGTAAAACGTTTTTGTAAATCTCGCTTTTGTTTTTTCTTTTGAAGAGAGTAACGCAAGACAGGTAACCCGGAAGTAAGATTATTTCAAAATAAATGTCAAGGCAATAGAATCAAGAAATTCCAATATACAGTCTGATTCAAGCACGTGCATACATACCAGGGTAACATGAGAAGAAAATACATTAATGAACATAAATAAGTAAACCTGGGCCGATGGGAGCATGTTAGCAACAGTAGCTGACGGCGGTTTAATATTCATCCACCGATACATATACCTAAGTATAAAACCTTGGTAATTTGATATTGCCAACGAATCATAATTTATTATTATTATGTTCATCCCGTATTTGTGGATTTGCACTAAATGGTGTTCAGGAAGAGAAACAACAAAAACACCTGCAGACCACAAGGTACAATGTTTCATTTACACCTTTGTGGATGAAAATATATTTCAAATAACATAACAGTGTTTAGACATTGAAATCATTTCATAAATTACATTTTATTTTTAAATTTGTACATATTTATGAAGGTATATTTGTGTCTTTATTACGCAAACAAAACAAAATGTTTTGAGAGCAGATTCCTCACACTGCAATCAAAAATCAAGTTTGTATGTAAACATATCAACTGAGGATAAATTATTTGTTAGTTTTGCTTATGAAACTAGAACTTTTGGCTGTAAATCAAAAACCTTTGCTTTCATTTTTGATTAAACGATCAAATCTTCAAAAGTTCCCATTTTCAAGGACAGCTTCACATAAATGGTATTGTCCCTTTTAGAATTATATCTTTGTATAATTGTAACAAACAAATAATGCACAAAACATTTAGCAATGTGTTTCATGTCATGACCTTTAAAATACATTTTAAATCAATAAAAACAAATGCAATACTCAGTTTGTATGATGTTTATTTCATTTTGGCGACACATCAAGGCGTATATTGAATATATTCCAATCTCATATTTAAATTTCCCCTTTTCTTGAAGGCAGAATGGTTTAAAAAAGTGCAAACAAGTTTATTTAATCAAAACATACAATAGGCATAGCAATCCCTTGGAAATGACTGAGCAATTACAAATATATTATTTTGATCACTGAAAAAACAAACACCATTTATCGTATTTGGCCATAGGAAAGTATCACCCTTGAAAAATTGAAAAAAACAAGTAGACAATAGCCATTAACATAATAAGCTGTTTTATAGCAAGATGAAAAAATACTATTTAATGACTTTTAAAAACACATGATATTCTTGCTTTATGCTAACACATTAGCATACACTGCGTTGAATGACAGCGTTGACTCTCACAACAGTCAGCTCATAAATCTGTGTTGTAAATTTAAAAAAATGGACTTTTAGACTCATATGCAGCATCATTACATCTACTTGTAGTATTTCAGGTATGCAATGCATTCATCTGCTGCTCATTCATTTTAGCTGTAGGTGGCTGATCTTGTTCACGTCCCATCTAAATAAGAAAATATGTTCCCAGCGGTTCAAAACATCTTGTTTATGCTTTGTTTTTAGAAGTGTTTTTAGTAATATATTGTATGCGATACAAGCCTGCAACAGGAAACCACACTTAGCTACGTACTTTTTATCCTTTGAGGACTATTAGGACAAAGCTGGTCATTGCCATCACTCGACACCGTGTATGTTTCAGTGTTAGCATCAAAGCCGATGATCAACAGTGGACACAAATAACATTTTGGACACAATGTTTTTATCACTTTGTGGGTAATCTCCCAAAAAAGTCCCTTTAGTAATTAAGATAACATTGAAATGAAGAGTCTGACCTTCATGTAAAAATAAAGAAACAAAAAACATGATCATACAAACCACTGTTAAAAAATGACCGACCTCTCCGGCTCTACTTGTTGCCACAGTCAGAGCAGAGGATGTCGTTTCCCTTGGCTACGAAACGCTTGTTGGACAGACTGAGGGAGCATCTCTTACAGTTGAAGCAGTATTCATGCCAGGAGCTGCCCTCATATTTCACCACGTTCACTCCTTTACCAAAACCTGAGAGGAGAGAAGAGGACAGTTCGAACCATTTCATTTGATTCGATCCTACATAACATGAACATGTCCATCTCTGATTGTGCCTTACTTGTAAAGTAGAGTCAGAAAAGTTAATGGAAGTCAAATGAATGTATTCACCATCAACCCGGTACAATATTTGCCACAACTTGTACATGTACATGTACAACCTCAGGTGTTATCAAAGTTAACCGGTTTATAGTACAGCTTCTTCTCCAAAGTTACTATTTAAATTGCCTGCTACTGGCCATTTGAGGGAAACGTGTCTGTTTTTGACTTTGCAAGTTGACAAAGACCTTCCAAATTCGTTCCGGACTCTGTGAGGCTGGACTGTCTCACATCATATCATTAAGTCTTTGTGCAAAACACTTGAGCCACTTGAACATATGACCCCAAACAAAAATCTATTGGAATCGTGGTCTCACACATTTTTTTATGGGCTACAATTTAGAGACAGTGCACAGATAAATTCATGAAAAAAGTCTCTGACCTGCCTCAAGAAAAAAAGATCACAAAAAGTTAAAATAAATCTGCAGATCAAAGCCGCTGTATTTTTCCCCGTGACGGCTTTCATCTGCATTTTTTTGTGAACAGAAATTTTAAATTGACCTGTGATGGGGTTTTGGCAGCCGCTGCATTTCTTTGCCACGGAGCTCTTGTAGCAGTCGACACAGAAGACCTGGTCCTCGTGCTTGGTGAAACTGGACCCGGCCAGAGGTTTTGAGCAGGAGCTGCACACGAAGCAGTGGCTGTGCCACGGCTCGTCCTGGTAGTTCACTCCTCCGGAGGTTATAGCCTGGAGACAGATGGAAGAGAGGAGCGAAACGTATGAATAGTGATTTTATTATTGTTGTTGTTCCTGTTGCTTTTAGGAAGAATGGTGAAGGTCTGTTTCCTGTTGAAGAAGAATGACCTTTTTGCAGCAGACGCAGTGTTTGGCGAACTTCTTGTCATGGCAGGGGCTGCAGTACACATCACTTCCTTTGGAGAGGAAACTTAGCGATCCTATTGGTCGCTTACAGTTGAAACAGGTGAAGCATTCGTCGTGCCACGAGTTCCCTTTGTACTCCACGCTCTCTGTACCTGCAGAACACGAGAGAAGAGTTGATGCGACTGCAGACAGGCAATCAGGAAGTCAAATCTGCATCTTTGTTGCTGTCGTTTGATGTCATAATTACATGTATCGGGCTAATAATCATGTATGTACTCAGATGCTTTGATGAATTTGTTAGCTCAAGTCTTTTGAAAACTACATTTCCTCTAACTTATAATATAGTCCTTGGTTCTAATCACCAAAGTAAGTTTTCCAATTGGCCAGCTTCCTTAAAACAGCTTTTTCTGCCAACGGTACAAAATCAAGGTTTGCAGAGCATCGGCCTCACCAGCCAGTATGGCTTTGTAGCAGCCGTGGCAGCGTGGAGCATCCTCTCTGGAGCAGCACTTCCCACACATGATACGGTCGTCTTTGGTGCTGAAGGGCTCCTTGGCCAGAGGCTTGTAACACTTTGTGCAACGGAAACACTCCTCATGCCAGTACCGGCCCTTATGACTGAGCTCCTGATGGAGGAAGCAAGTTTAATGAGAGGGGAAAATAAAGGGGGAAATGAAGCTGATAACACACACACACACACACACCTTTGATTCCACAGGGATGGGTCGATGGCACTCGGCGCAGGAGTTGGCGCAGAACTTGGTGTGGCAGCGGACGCACACTGGCCTGCCTTCGTTGCGGACGAACCTCTTCCCCCCGAGGTCCTCTCGGCAGTAGAAGCACTGCGGGCTCTCAGCCATCGTCACTCCGAAGGGAGACTCGCAGCTATAACAAATAAAGCAATGGCAACTTTTTATTAGTTTGTCCAACCAAATCCAAAACGTTTCACATCCTTCCCACAACAAAGCATTTTAAGAAGGCTACTTCAAAGCACCACATAGAGGCGCTGTTGATCCACTCAGAGGGACTGAGGGGAAAGAAAAGAGCTTTCAGTTAAACAAACGCTTGATATTTAACGCTGCATTTTTCTGATTCGATGCCTTTCATTGCCCATTCTGACACACTGAACAGTGGCATTGAAATATTTGTTTTGTGTAAAAGCATAGCAACCAGGCGTACATATCTGTGTTTGCTGTGCTTATCTTTCATGTCAGAGAGCTTGTGTGTGTGATGTGTGATACGATCCTCCTCACTCATACATCTCATCAATGATTTAAAAAAACGAATCATGCGGCTGATAACTTGGATGACAAAGCTCGATGGCTGATTTGAGAAGCGGGCAAACAACACAAGTTTGAATCCTGTAATCTGATGATGTCATTTAAAATCATATTTCGGATTCTTGGCATTTTACAAACTCAGAGTAACTCATCTGCTCACATTGCCGTGAGTTGACTTGTTAAAGGGGCGAGTTACCAAGAGTTACCAAGAGTTACCAAGAAGTGAAGATGATTTAAAACTCAAAATTAATTATCACATAAAACTACTACTTTTGTCGTACACTATTTCCCAAAACCTGCTCATTCAATATGTTGCTTTGTTCTAAATTAAACTACCCAACATATACATTTCTCAAATTACGTCTTCAGCATTTGTCTCACACAATATAATCCAAAAACCGCGCTCTCTAAAATACAACACTCATAAACTTCCTAAACATAGAACCAAAATCACCACGTCGATCACCAACAGCGCTCTGATTACAGGGTCTGGATTTCCGACGGTAAACAATCCGGGACACGACGGCAAAATCACAGCGACACAAACGCACAGAACGTGGAGGAAGAGATGGCTGAAGACAGTTCACTCAATTATTTCCCACATCAAGTTCATGCTGGCTGACCGCGAGGAATGCTCCTAAACTGCTGCAAAAAACTGTGTGTGTGTGTGTGTGTGAGAGGTGAACACATGAAGGAATGCCTGGTATGACTAATGTGGTGAGATGTGGAACGTTGACAACTCTTTGACAACTTACACACACGCGCACGCTTTTTTCGCGGACCACTCCCTTGTAGACCAACAAACCCACAAACTATAGCGTTCACCTCCTGGTTGGAGCGGCATGTCAGCCCAGATTCATGAGGAAGTTCTGGTTTTGGCACGAGGCCGACGTTACCACGACTTTATAGGCTGCGTACACATACATTTCAAATCCTCCCTTTTCCTGTGACTTCACTTAAACTCTCAGCAGAAAGTCACAGATGGACGATTCCTTTCTATGGACCAGGGCCGACAGATATGGGCTACTTGATGGTGATACCCATTCTGACGCTTTTGGTGAAATCCCGGCGGTCTTGATCCGTCACGGGTGGATGGAGTCCTGTAACATGCTCTTCAGGTCAAGGACTTGTCCTACAAGTTGTTCGTGTTTTAACGTCCCACCGCTGAAACGTCTTATTTCAAAAACTATAATTTGTTGTGTAAAGGTTTCAGGTTAAAAATAGGTTTGTTTTTTGAGGAGAAGTCTGAGTAAAGATGATGATGGCGGGTAGCTGTAATTAGAGTCATGACCTTTTATATTTGTCCCAGCAGTCTCTCCTTTTTTGGGCTCTTAACAGCTATTATACAACACACTGTCTGCCCAGCCAATGTTCAATGTCTTCAGGGCTGTTTTTCTGTAGTTTTTAATCAAGAAGAAATACTGTAAATTGGTTTTGCAATAAACCCAGATGAAAAACATCAATCTTATTGATAACAAGACCAAGGCAGTCCATGCTGGCTCTGTGTGGCGCTGCTTTCAGCAGAACGCTAACGTCAACAAAGGAAAACAATACTAACATGCTGAAACTGAGCATGATCGTGTTTAGCGTGTTGGCTTTCGCTGAGGGAAAGAAATGTCATTCGTTTTGCAGCTCTGTGAATATTAATCAAAGTACTGAAAGTAGACTGGAAAAATTCTAATTTTGACCAGATGATAAATGAAAAGTCGTTGGATCAGTTAAAGTAGTAACAATTCATCCTGAGGAGGACGTTGATGTGTCGACCAGACTTCACGGGAATCCATCCGGCAGTACAACCAATAAATGGAGCCACGACATTTCATGGCGATCAATAGTTGAGATATTTCAGTCTGGAAGTGAAGGACCGGCAGACGTCTAGAGCCCAGCAGCTAGCGTGGATAAAAATAGAATGTCTGTAGTTAAATGTGTTTTTTTAAATACCTCGTGCTTAGACTTAGGTTTTCTTCCCATTTTTCTCTTCACTGACTACTAGCGGAGGCACATGCTGACCCTTCCTCATCACATGACTTTACCGATGACATCGCTGTATAAAATGACCTGTTGTGACCTCAAGGAAAATCACAGCCACAAACTAGAGACCCGGGACATTTAGAGGATGTACGGCTGGACATATGTTGACAATAAGAGGCTTTGAATCGTAATCGAAATCTCCAAATGTCTAAAAGCATTCCTCATCTTAATGTGGTATTCTGATTTATGACCTTCTTTTATACAGTCTATGTTTACGACTACAACAACTTGACACACGCTGCTGAGCTGCATCTCAAATTCATTTTCAGGTTCCAAACTTTCAGATGATATATAGATCAGCGGATGGCACAATATACGTGATTTTGTTACCCAGACACTGTCTGACAGCTATGTGGCTGAGGTCAAAGGTGCTACCGTGAAAAAAAGTTGATTAAATAACTTCTTTTGTGGTCTTGTCTCCTCAACAGACAATAAAGCCACAAACTGACACAGACACCATGCTGAGTGGACATAAATCTTCCCTTTAGTGAGCCGTTACTTCATTACTTATTAATAGAAAACCAGCGGCTGGTTTATTTGTTGACTGGGAGAGGCTACTCATCCATCTCCACTGGAGGACAGCCAGTCCAGCCAGCCAAAGCTAAGGTGTGGTATTTACCTGTTGTCTTCACTTCCTGCCTCTCCTTAAACTAATAAGAATGAATTAATGTGTCATTTTCTCTCCCTCGCCTTCTTATTCTTCCTCCAAACTTGGTGCTGCGTGACACTGCGTGAGGACCCCACAGCTATGACCTACTGTGTGGCTCTAAAAGGCTGCATAGAAGGCAATAATTCCTCTTGGCTACCAGCATCATGAAGATGTTATCTGATGGGAGGCAAACAATGGCCAACAGGAAGCGAGCCAGTATCCACACTGGAGGAAAATAACTCTTCACTGACGTCAGCCGGCTCCGAGGACGGTGTCTCTGCATGTCTTCGCTTTGTTTTTCCTGCAATAAATGTTCTCGCTGTGTCATGGCATGAAGGAACGTATACATCATCTTCTAGTATCCAAGCTGCCGATACAAAACTCTCTGTTTAATCGCCATAGAAACGGGGGAATTCAAGCCGTGTCACGCAGTGGAAGGCCAAGGACAACCTGGTGTTTGTATTAATCATAACGTGGGACGTAAAGTGACATAATGGGGATTGACATTTTAAATGTGTGTGTGTGTGTGTGTGTGTGTGTGTGTGTGTGTGTGTGTGTGTGTGGAGTCATGCAGTCTGCCGCTACTTGATTTTAAAACCACCAGTGATTGAGTTTTGAGTTTTGAGTAGTTTTAGTCCGTTAAGCTCTCAATTAGAGCTGCGGTTGGAGGTCTGTGGTGTAAAAGTAAAACAGAGAGAGGTGACATCATGCCATGTGGACGGCAGGAAAATATCGCACACAGTTCATAACACATGGGGGGGTGAGAAAGACAAAAAGAAGTGAAAATAAAGTGACAGAGAGAGAGAGAGAGAGAGAGAGAGAGAGAGACAGCCAGGACAAACATGACCAGACAAACTGAAATAAAATGCTGTGTATTTTGCAACAACCATCTGTATGTATGTATGTATGTATGTATGTATGTATGTATGTATGTATGTATGTATGTATGTATGTGTGTGTGTGTGTGTGTGTGCATGTGTTAGCATGAGCTTATCGCTGAAGAATGTAGCGGAAAACTGAGAAACAGGAAGTTTCCATCAGAATGGTGAAGTTGGCACAATCCAGCCACACACACACACACACACGTACACACACACACGCACAAACACACACACACACACACACACACACACACACACACACACACACACTCTTCTCACCACCACCTCTCCACCACTCGTCTCCACCAACTCCTGAGGGAATTATCTGGCTCTTTAGCTGCTAAATGCTCCACTATGTATCAGACAGTAACGTTGGCTGCTTCAAACCCAAAATGATGAACTGAAAGATGCTAAAAAGGTCAGAGGAGAGCGGCACAGGGGAGTAATACTTCTCTGTGTCCTTCGACCCATCGTTAACACAAGTATATCGATAAGAGCAGCTTTAAAGACCACTGCATCTCCCATCTTGGCCCAGCATCACACGAGGAGCATTCCCCCCCTCTGTTCCAGTCGTGCCATCTCAAAAATAAACACACACTATCAGCATTTGAAACTGAGCAGCAAGTTCAGATAAACATTTGTCCTCCCCGTCAGCCTACAAAGGAAGATAATCGTTTTCTTTGGCTCCGGTGAGGCACATTCCAGACAGTGAAATACAGCCGATACAACAGATCTGAGTCGCGTCGAGCGAGGAGAAGAAACGCAGCATGTCCCAGTACCACGGGACAGACGGGATGGTTTCACCAGAAGCTGCTGGTCTGCTGAGCTTCAATCTCTCTTCATCTGAGTTAAACACTCCGTCTGTTTCTGCACTCATATTCTGTTCTTGCCTTGATTCAGTAACCGAGACGTCTTTCAGAACAGAGCAGCTGACAAAACAGGACCCCTCAGCAGCAGCAATGTATGACCAATTTCCATTTCCACGAATATCTATGACATTTTATGTGTGTGTGTGTGTGTGTGTCTGTGTCTGTGTGTGTGTGTGTGAGAGTGAGGGAACACTCCCCACATTGGCTCCTCATCAGTCCTGTTGGAGCAATACTGAAGATCCAAAGCTAAATTTAATGCTAAAATGATCTAATGGGACATTTGAGCCCTCGGTGCAGTCTTGAGGGCTTGTTTGCTTCCAAAGTCTCCCTTCATAAATCTCCAACCAACCAAATCCCTGCAAATCTCAGTTTCTAACCATTCGCCCAGATTCTAACCCTAAAAATCAGAGACCACACGAAACCCTTACTTGAACTCAACCATTTCGAAACGAATGCCAAACATGACAATTTAGAAATAATACACATACACTTTCATTCAGGAGGGCAAGCATTAGATCATGTACCGTCAATTTAACCTTTAAACCACGAGGCTGAACAAACTCACAGATGGGTGCCAGATTAAAGGAAAAACCAACGTAGTCGAGTGTCTTAGTTGGACCACCACGAGTCTCCAGAACAACGTCAATATTTCTGATTTTACAAGCCTCAACTCTACAACTCTAGAAAGTGCATTCTCACAAAAGATATTCAGAGTGGTGTCTAACATGTAGCTCCAAAGTCTCCCACAGATGTTCGTTTAGATTGAGATCTGGTGACTGAACACCAAAACATTCACGATTATTTTCATACCGCTAGTGAGGAAACATCTGTGTTTAAGCTTCTCCACTCCTTTAAAATGCTCCCCCGTCTGTCACTATTCATACGAGTAAAGTTTGTTGTCTGACAGGAAATATGTTTCTTGTCGAGAGCTGACAAGACAGATGCCGTCCTCGTGTCTGAAGTATGAAGCTACAGTCAGGAGACCGTTAGCTTAGCTTAGCATTGAAAGGGAACAGTCAAAAGGGAACGGCATGTGCCTAGAGTGCCAGCTCTAAAGCTCATGAACATGTTCTATCTTGTTTGCTCAATCCGTACAAAAACTAAAGTGGAAAGGTTGTGGTTTTACCGGTCGCCGCCGGTTGCCTGGCAAGATCCAGGAAGTCACTGCTCCAGGCCAAGAAAAATACATTGTTACACTTTTGTACGGATGAAACAAATGAGATATAATAAATACAATATATATTTAATTGTTGAGCTTAAAAGAACCCGGACCCATTTATCCTTCATGGAAAATTATGGGGGACATAAGACAGATTAAATAGACCACATAGAACCCATTTCTGACATTGTTTTCAAAATACCACCCCCTACTGTCAAAGATCTGAAATGTTACAGATATGTCACATTGGGCATTAATGGTAAACTTATTCCTCATTGGAAAATGAATCAATCTGACAATCTCTCTGTTTGGTAACAAAACTTGTCTTTTTATTTGCATTTCCACAAACTATAACTTTCCTTCTTAGGTTTTACAAAATAATTGTACAAGAATTTGTACAAACATTTTTACAATTTTTGTTACAGTTCTTTCAGATTTGTTTTACAACACAAAAAGTTGCAAACTGATTAAAAATAAATAAGACTACCTCATATTTGAAGTCTTATCAAAAAGCTAGTGTAACTGTAGAAAACTGAGCAACAGACTTATGTAGTAAACTTGAAAAACATGTTTGAAAAAGAGTTTAGAAACAAATACACTTTTGTGTTTGAACCGTTTGAACCGTTTGAACCGTTGTTATTAGCAGGTGTGGCATTTTAGCCTTGGCCAAATGGAAATCTTTGAAACAATTTCTTTCCTCAGTGAAACAAAGACGCACATCGCATTTCTCCCAGAGGGTGGTGGTTGCATTGATTTTGCAGAATTTGCAACGCCCACCCTTGTCACATTTCACAGGCCAGTGTGCAACCTGGTCCACGCGAACATCATTTGGAATTCCAACACGAACTCTCTTGGGAGGTGGTGGTGATGTGGCGTCGACTGATGGGCGGCCCCTTCGTGAATGGATGAGAATGAGGCTAGTTGCGACCTCTGCCTCTAAGCTCCTTTCTTTCAGTGGCTTTTGGACACCAAGTAGTGTGCAGTCACGGCGGTAGATCAGCCATGCGTTAACAAGGCCTATCATTGTGGTTTGCCAGAACAGGTAGAGGTACCACCTCCGTGACCTCATGTGGTACCTTGCGATGCATGCATCTTGGAGGTCCCCCCCCCCCCCCATGTATGTGTTGTACTCCTTCACAATGTGTGGCCTGTTGACTCCCACAAATGCTTTGTTTGATGTGCTCCAGCGTCGAGCTTTGTCTTGAGGTTCAACTGCACAGTAGGAAGAGATCAGATTAACAGATCTGTTGTCATACCACCTGACAACGGGCACGGATCCCTCTTTCTCCACCCTGGCATCCACAGATCCTCTGCCTCTCTTGGCAAGACTTTTCTCATCTTCAAGCTGACAACCAGCCAAGCAATTGCTGCGGAGTGTTCCTGTGAAGTAGATCTGTCGCTGAAGAAGCTCAAGCACCAGTGGTGCTGAAGAAAACAAGTTGTCTGCAAATACTTTGAAGTTTTGGTTTGATGAGAGAGTTTCACACAGCTTGACCACAACGTCACCTCCCATGCCAAGTGAGGTTGCCAGCAGGGTCTGAAAACGGTTGCGTGACATGTCGTCAGCCACCATGGCACACCTTGTGTCATTTTCCCAGTAAGCACGATTTCCCGGCAGTTGGCAAAGACCCATGCGCAGGTAGATGCCGATCAATATTTCCAGCGCTTTAACAGTGGTGTTAACATTGCTGTGACATGCAGATTGTTGTACACTGTACTAATTAGTTTGCTCCTTCAGTAACTCAATCATTTCTTCTGTTACAAACTTCCTGAAATACTCCAGGTGAGTATGAAGATTGTCTGGAGGTGTGACACTCTGTCCTTTGAATGTGCACTCAGGGGCTTCAAAAGGTGTATTTCTCCAAGAAAACTGTTTTTTTCCTCGGGCAGTTGTATTTTGCTGCCTATAGGGTTCACCTTTGGTTGAGGTACTTCTTATAAATCACTTGGTTCACAACAGTCTGAATCAGCAGACTCACTTGACTCATCATTCTCCATGTCTTTGTTGCTGGGAGTGTAATCAGGGTCTTCAGGGTCTTCTGAGACACTTTCACATCCCTCAAAGTCACTGTCGTCTCCCTGGATGACTGCCAGCGCATCCTGAACGTTATATTGCTTGTTGTTGTACATACTACAGAAAACATTAAATGGAATTGAAATATGACTCTTTATTTTATTTACCGATAGGTAAAAATTGTTTCCTCATACATTGTATTAATCATTTAATTAATATGACATGATTTTTGGTTTACATTTGTTTGAATATGTTTTCAATTGAACAATATAAAATATATTAGCTAAATATCATTGAATCAGCCAAATTAACTGAGCAGATCATAATTATTTTTCGTATTGTGACATATATGTCACATCAGCTTTTTCTTTTTCGGTTAAATTCCTGATGTGACGCATGTGTCACAACGATATTTATCAGATTTGTTTTATATCAGTTTGTTCAAGAACTGTGTTCACAAAAGGTTCAATACAATAAAGGACATGTTATGTAAACATTAGAATTCTGAAATTGGGTGAATCTTACCTTCAGCAATGAAAAAAAGTTTTTTTAAATGTAGCCCCTCCTGTCAGATGTG
Organism: Melanostigma gelatinosum; assembly: GCF_949748355.1. NCBI lineage: Eukaryota > Metazoa > Chordata > Actinopteri > Perciformes > Zoarcidae > Melanostigma > Melanostigma gelatinosum. The sequence goes on along the minus strand of NC_136647.1, from coordinate 13,384,073 downwards.
TCACAACCTGGGGCTGCCATCTTGGAAATGTTGTTGCGGCAACACAAAATCACATGACCTTGTCACACGACCCACCAAGATGATCCGTATGTGTCACTTAGGGACTTCATGAGTTAAAATCAAGGATAAAGCTGTATAAGGAACTTTCCAGAACATTTGAAGGACGCGTGACACCTGTGTCACCGTGGGTCCTCATGGGTTAAGTTGCGGTATTTTTTAGTTGCCTTTGTACAAAGCCTGCGTAGCTTTTGTTATTTATTGGGCAGATATAAGAGTGGCATCAATCCTCTCAAGTAACTAAAATAATAATTTTTATCTCACAAAACAACAAACCATTTTCCAAAATATCTTAACACATCGTAACATCGAACCATTTCATTGGTCGGGCAGCTGCTGCCCATTTTCTCGTAGTCATCCTTGGCGCCTTCGGTATCGATAGCTTTGCCTCCTTCCACAAAATAGCACAAAAGCTTTTTTCCTGTCAGTTTGGCAAACACTGATTAATATCAGTGCGTCCAAACACATCACAGCAGGCTTCAATGGCCGCAGGTAAAAGATAACATCCTGCCAAGTTACCCAGTGAAAACTCATTTCACCTTCAAGCTGTCGGAGCACGAAAACCGCTGAACTCCATTAAAAAGACTATTAAAAATACGGTGTTTACCATTGGGGATAAAAGAAGAACGTAGCGTCTGAATCCCGTTTACATTCTATCCTACTTAAGTCACGACAGGAAAAACACAACAGGGAGTTACCATGACATGAAGTCAGACATATTGCATCAAGTTTTACGAGCCTGTGATGTGTTTTATGGGACTGAGCTCATGGTAATTTCTTAAACATGCAGGAACCGGCTTTAAAACAGACTAAAAAAACTCCGGTGTGTCTGTGTGTGTGTGTGTGTGTGTGTGTGTGTGTGTGTGTGTGTGTGTGTGTGTGTGTGTGTGTCAGGCAGCGTAGGTTCAGCCACACATATGGGTCTTGGTTTACTTACTGTCTGTGAGTTTATGCATGCGTGACAGTGCATGCTGTTGGAAATTACTGTAACGCTGCAAGTGCTTCCATATGACTGTAAAAATCTGCTACATTTAGTAGCCTATATATCCAAACGTTTAGCCCAGTTGCAACATCTGTGACATGAGGTTTCCTTCTGCAATCTTACTGGAAAATGTCTCCTTCCTCTTTTAGTCTTGTTTGTTTGGAGTCATTTAACTTAAGAGACAAATTATCTTCTTTTTTTTTCAATAAATTCACAGTCACACAATCTGCTGTATGTGATCTGTACGTGAAAGAGAAAAGAGTTCTGTCTCACGTATGGATCCTGAATTTACTTTACAACCACTTGTAGAGTCTGACATCTGGTTGAGCCAAGACTGAAGCCAAATGCATCACTTGCATGGATATAAACACAAACACACACACACACACACACACAGGACAATGAAAAATAGCAGTAGCCTGTAGGGATTTTAATTGACCTCTTTGATGCATTTTTTTGCCTCAGCGGTTCCATCACACTGAGCGAAAAAAGGAGACTTTTTAACTGGAAACAGATTTCAGGAGCAGTCCAGGATTTCACAAGTCAGCATGTAACCGTAGCTCTCTTTCACACACACACACACACACACACACACGCACGCACACGCACACACACACGCACACACACACACACACACACACACACACACACACACAGAGAGAGACAGCCAACGCCCCAGACAGACTTCAGGGTCTTGTTTCCTCTCTGGACATCACAAATGCTGCAATTGAAATGTGTACGGAATCATAAAAATGTGTGAGAGATGAAGAGAGTTACATGCCAGGCTATTGCACTTTTGTTCGCGGGACAAACCGTAAATGTGATCAGACATTAAAATCTATAACTTCATAGCGGTCACATATTAACAATGTACTAATATCGGGCAGTGAAAGTGCGGCTCGCGTGTTGGCAACAACTCCATCACCTACATGCTCAAAGTGCAAAATGAAAAGCAGCGCTGCAGCAGACTAACTGGTTTATCTGAGAACAAGTTTCAGAAGACAGTAAATAAACTGCGCTGCTCGGCAGTCAGCTTACCGGGTTCAGGGTGATGTCTGCGGCGGCGTGGAGGAGCGGCGCTCTCGGACCCGTGTGGAGGCAGCGGGTGTCGGCTTTAACCCAAGACCCTCCTCACGCGAATAATAAGTACTGCCATCTGCGGCTGCGTCAAGCTGGACGAAGAACAAACCAAGACGGGAAATGGTATGTTGCACCTTCAAATTAAGAGTACCTGCTCGAGTCATCAAAATAAAAGTAAATGTGTCGTTCACACACGCACACGCGCGGACACACACACACACACACACGCGCTGAAAAGGCAGGAGCCTCGTTACATTAGTGTGTAATATGTCAGTGTTACCAGCAAGACAGTAATTATATTTTGCCAGCATAACTTGAGGTAAAGCAGAAAATAGAGTGTGAATATTCATCTTTGATCTTGGAAATTGTAGGCCTGCAAAAAACGAAATGAACTCAATGTCCACTTACTAAGTTTTTTTCCGGGGCTCAGCGGATGAGGTTTGCTCAATTGTCATTATGGCTCTTTATGAACGAGTCAAAGGAGAACATATTGTACTTCAATACGAAAAGTTTTTTGTTTTTTTTAAAGAATGAATGATTGAAGAGATGTAAAAGAAATAAAAAGTGAGATAATGTAAGCCTTAATAGCCTCATGATATAGAACAACATCCTGCAGGGTACACCCTATACTGCATAATCTGAAAGAAGACTTGACATTTGCAAGAATCGTTTTTATTATCTTCAGGTAGGCTACACTTGCAGATGTCAGACTGATAGTTCACATTTAAAAAACAATCACGTTTAAACTTTGCAGGTGTACTTTTCACAAATACGACTGTCCTTAATTTAACCATTTCTACAGACAGTTTAACAGTAAACATTTTCAGATTTTTTGTTATCGGTGCGGTTTCTTTAAAATTACCATATAAACATAGTATGTTTTTTACGGTTCAATAACATTTAAAACAACAAATCAAAAGGTACCTTACTGATAGAAATAATGTAAATTCCCTCGTCCTCTGGATAATTATGCAGAATCTTATTAAGAATAACATTTAGATCAAAACGACAACTCATGTGCAGCCTGACACAGTAAAACGCACATTTGAACATTTGAAAATGGGATTTTTATCAGGTATTAATTCCTACCTCAGACATTAAAATCACCCAGCAGAAAACGGCACAAACAAGGGTTAACTATGCCTCAGTGCAAAACATCTCTCACTGAGGTGGGAACAGAATATAAAGACGAACACTGCATTGGGAAAAAGTCAAAAGTGTCCTTCTGTCTTTCCCTTGACCTTAGAACATGAGGCTTCTTGTTGCATTCAAATACATCCCCCAACAGTTTCACTTTTTGATAAAGTAAATGTGATATTTACTACACATTCCCCAGAATTGTTCTATTCAATAAATATTAGTGATACGTATTTACCATTAATAAAAGTATAATGTTTTAGTGTGCACTCTTTTGTGATCTCCACCCTAGGCAGTCACCTAATGGCCTAATTAAATTCAACATCAGTCAAAAGGGGTTTGTGTCATATAAAAACCAAGAAAGATACTATTACTGCACATCAGCAAATTAAAATATGTACAAATTTACATTAAGCAATTGAATTTCTGAATAGGCACTTTAAGTTAAAACAGTTCATCCAGCCCTCAGTCATCTTTGATGATACGACATCACAAAGAAAACGGCAGTTACCGTGTTTGTTTTTTTTTAAAGAAGATGAAATCAGATGAAGACAGAAAACCCAGAAACAGACATTAGCCCTGACTACCACATCAGTAGATTTGGATTAGATTTCATTCTGACATCAGCCACACACAAACTTGTAAAAATACACACGCGGGGAAGCTCTAGTTTCAAATAAAGTAGAAGGATGTGCTACAGAACAGGAAGGAGATGGCTTAACATGCACACACATGGTAAAGAACACACTCCTGGGATGAATCTCCACCTCCCTCATGAACAACATACCGTGTGTGGGAAGAGTTGTAGTGCTTTGTTAGGAAAAAGGAAAACAAACAAAAAAAACAGCCTTTCCCCAACGAGCAGCCATGTTTTCGAACAGGGCAATATAATCATTAATGTCACAAAACAACAAATAAATAATAAATAAACAAAATAAATCATTCTCTAAATAAATAATTAGTTGTTAAATAAATAAACGAATAAGTAAAAAGACTGATCAAAAAGAAAAGACGCAGGCAGTGCTCAAATTTAAGATTTAAGAGCCGAATGGTATCTTCTTACAATCTTGGAGCACATATAAAAAATAAAAAAAATAAAAAATTCAAAACTGCTAATTCTGCTTCCATCACAGACGTCAATGCCTCCCACCTCGGCGACTCACAATCCCCAGTTCCTCCTCTGAACCTTCTCCACATATGAACTTTGAGAGGGAGTCAAACTTATTAATCAGTCTGTGGATAGATGAGAAACATTAGTAATGAGGCTGGAGTGTAAATATTCTTCAACACCACTGAATGTTAGTAAGTGGTACTAGAGTAGAGTTTTAGAGTGCCGGTAAAATGTCCTAAATGAGACTGTAGGTCATCTTACAAATACTTGTAGGAAGAGAGAGAGAGTTGTCTGGAGCAACTTCCCCACAAAGAAAAGGGTAAACTGCATATGGAACATTTAGGGATCTCCCCATAAAGTCAAAGGGAGTCGGGGCTCTTACAGAGCATAGGTAACAGCACTGGCATATCACCACAGTAGTACAAACGTAGGAGCAAATACAACAGCCCCATTTCTTTTAAGCAACCTTTAGACTTGAGGTGCACTTGGTAAACAGTATCTTACATGTACTGCATTCACAAGATTGCAGTAATCCATCTAAATTAATTAAATCAAGCGCTCCTCGAGTTAGTCACAAAGCCGGGCCTATTTGAAAACCATTTTAGAGAACTGGTCCCGTCAACATGGCCACTTACGTGAATCAGTTTGTTTTACACGAACAAATCAACTAACAGATGCTATTTTCTTGTGAAATCAAATTAGCTGCATCCTGATGGTGTAAAGCGTCTTACAGTCTGTGCCTGCGAGGTTCGGAGCGTGGCGGGGAGGGAGGCGGGGGCAGGGTGACAGTGGTCGGGGGCTCCACTGGGTCATCCATGGGCAGGACCAGGCGGGTGCCCCTGATGGACACTTCATGTTCCGCTACGGCCAGCTCGTGGTCCAGACCCTCGTCAGACGGGCCGCCCCTTGCGCCGGAGGAACGGTTGATGGTGCGGCCGGATGCGTCCATGCTGACGGTGACGTCGGCGTACATGGAGCTCACGCTGCCATCGTTCAGGATGAAGTCCGAGTCATCGTCGAAGAGCTGGCCTTCGTTCTGGAGATTGTAAAGGGAAATGGAAAAAATGTATGTCAGGCGAGAAAAGCCAAGGAATAAAAAGATGAGGATGAATACAATCAGTAAGAGAGAAGACCTTGAAAAACTGCAACTTCAGCGAAACACTCGTCTTCAAATACATGGACAAAGACTAATAACTGTTTCAAAGTTCATTCTTTTGTGTTTTCTTTACAATTAATAAAGAAACCAAAAATACCAAAGTCAAATGACACTATTAAATGAATAAATATCCACGTATTTTAACTAGTGCCACTTTAACTGGAGCACATTATGCTGTGTGACCACACCTCATAGGCCTGTGGGCTGGTGAGGCATCGTGCCAGCGGTCCACAACAAGCAGGCAGCGTAGCAGTGAGAGGAGGGCCGCTGTGGGTCAGGAGGGGCTTCAGGTAGCTGGAGAGCAAACTTTTGTCAAGGATTATTAACAGTTTTTACAACACTTACTTTCAATGAAACAATTGAATTGGCCAACAATCTAACCATCATCAGAGCCTGATCTGTGAACCCCCTCCTGTCCAGAAAGATGAAGTTACTGGTGTATATTTCTTACAGTTTGGAAAGAGCACCCTCTGGTGTGCAAAGCTGAATCAAGCATCCACATTTCTGAAGGGAGGACCTCAAAGACGTGATCCATGGCTGAAAGGATACTTGTGGTCAAAGTTGTACCAGATCCTGAAGGGCCAGGCGCTCTCATGTTTGGTGTTCCTCCGCTGGGACCCATCCAACACCGCTGAATTCTGTTCAGCACAATATTTAGTTTTAAACATTTCTACTCATATTTAGGGATATCAACTGGACAAAGCAACCAAAAAAAAATGTATTTTCAAAAGCAAGAGACTTTAATCTGTTCAAATTACTTACAGAGTGGTCTTGATCAGAGTCCACACCCACCCTGAAAGAGAAAAGGTAGCCGCAGTGACGTTGACAGTAAAACATTCGATAGATGGGGTGAAACACACAGAGACACAGATGCATACAAACAGATGCACAGCCTTACGGTATGCTCATGAAGGACAGCATGGGCGTGGTGCCTCCTCCACAGATCCAGACAGTGAAGAAGACAATTAGGAGGGTAGTTGAAAACATCATCTGGCGGGCGTAAGACGCTGTGTCTCTGATTGAAAGAGCAAAGGTCATCGCCCCGCGCAGTCCTGGGGGGGGACGGATATCAAAGACAGTGCGAGGTTGAGAAACTGTGTGTGTGTGTGTGTCACTAAAAAGACAGCGTGGGAAAGACAGCGTGGGAGAGACGTCGAGTGAGGCGGTGAGCATTTTTTTCATTTGTCATTAACTCAAGAAAAGCCACAACATGTATTTAACTAAATGTTGCTGTTCTTTGGTTCATTATTTCCGAACTACTGCACATCAGTTGGCAAGATCCACCCACGCAGTTATGTTGAGGCGTTGGAAACAATTATGTGCAGACATGTAGGGGACTTCTAGTCGGAGTGTTGTTGGTCTAGAACGAGACTGTCTTCACACACCAACATCTTGGCCAAAAGGGTTTAATCATTCTTTCCACTGATTTAATGGAACCAGGTCCCCGCTGTGAAGTAGTTTATTAATGTTGGTCCAAGCCTGACAAACGTAAAATAATTGCTTATCTGACATCAGATACTTCACTGTCACAGCTCCGTACCTGCAAACATCATGACATGCTGAACGTTGGATCCAATTTTGTTCTTGCGGCCCAGGTTGAGCAGGAAGGACAAAGGGTAGATGTTTGCAGCCCTGCCCAGAAACACCGCCACCTACACCAGGAGGGTCAAGGACACAACACACTGCAAAGTAATAGAGATGGGGCAAGCTGGGATGGAATATAATCGTGGGTAGATGACAGTTTCAACTGACTCATCAGTCTTTTAAATGTTGCTGATGCTCTCGGGCTCCTTCAATCACTGAAACATTCTTTAAAATACATATAATGTATGAATACACTATTATTATCAGCATCGGCAGACATGATGCAGACAGGTGCAGCTTACAATAGTCTATTGTAGATAAAAAAAAGTAAGAAACAACATTCTGTGACTGATCCTGATCAACAACAAGAACTATGACATCATGAAAACATTTACGGGAGTGGTTATGTGCAACATCAGTCATCTCCAGATAACCAATCGTCTCTGGAGCGTTTACACCAATCAGAGTAAAGGATACAAAGGCTCCGACGATGAACATGGGATTGAAGACGTGTGACTGGAAGGAGAAGAGAGTCAGACCCATGTAGGAGAAGATGAAGTTCTCTGCCAGGAAGTTCAGCAGCTCAAACAACTGATGGGGGAAGAGAAAAACGATTATTACAAACAAACTGCAGGATACCTGAAACAGAGACGTTCACATTGCATTCACGTCACTTTGGAGTTACTACTTTAGTTACTACTTTAGGTGGGTCGCTAAAAAGTAGCAGCATAAAAGCATCCTTAAGGATAGGACTAAAACCCGAGAAGGAGGCAGAATTGAAGTAAGATTTGCATCTCAATAAATTGAGTAAAAGTGACCAAAGATATGAGATTGTACATCACCTGTTTGGTTCTGTCCTGCGAGTCGGGGGAGAGATTGTTGAAGGTGTAGTGAGCCTGAGTGATGCCACAGAACAGCACAGCCACTACGCCTGAATAAAAACAAACATACACAGGTGTCACTTCAGTGTCACTCACAACACATTGAATTACACTTCACTGGAGGGCGGCACAGGCATTTTCGTGCAGCATTACTTTCATGAAATGTGGATCTACAGAGCAGCAGAAGTGATGGTGAGGTGTATTACAAGACAAATTGAAATGCCCAAATTCACAGTTTAAATTGCATGCACGTGTGCCGTGTACACAGGAGTACCTGTGAACCCGCAGGCTTCGGCCAATAGGAAGGTGCTCCAGGACATGAGGAAGAAGAGCGCCGTCTCCAGCAAGGGGAAGTCCCTCAGCTTCGTGAACTTGGTCACGTGACGAAAACTGAAAGTCAAGGAGCAAAACAAGAGGTAGCGCTTACACAGTCGACCTGCAGTGTACAAATGGAAATGAGCTAAGAAAGGCATCGCTGTGTAAACTGTATAAGTAAGGAAGCATTGTTCTCTCTTATTGTGCAAGGACACAACTCAGGCTACTCCTCTTGGGACAAACACAACAGAGTGTCTGGTTCCAGGTCAGATAAGACTTGAAGCTGCCCATATAATGATTAAACAGCAGCAACTTAAATGAGTAAGAGGACCTCTGTTTTAAACTCTCTAGTGTTGTTCTGTTGCTGCCTATCTGCCCATGCATACATAAATGATGTAATGGTGAGCAACAGGTGAAAGGATATGAGAGCCGTCATGAATCCAGTGGCCACCCCAAGAGCAAAGGAGCCACTAAAGACGCCAAGGAAGACGCCAAAGGACTTCAACATGGCCATGGCCTCAAAGCTGTGGTTGTTGTCTCCTGCAGGCTGGTACGCCACAATGGAGCTGGAGTGAAGATAGACAGAGTAAAAGCAAGTAAAAATGTTTACGTGGAAAAAGGAAATAGGCACTTACTAAGAATCCAGAAAGGGGAACTGGTTCCATGTTAATCACATGCTCTCATAAGGAAACAAACAAAGTCAGGCATCAAATCAAACCTGCAGCAACCCAAATCCAATAATGGCTGATATCAACAGCCTGCTGTTTGTCTGATTTTTGCATAAGTTTCGGAGATTTTGGTTTCCCCCTTAAAAAAAGGTAACAAAAGACTTTAAACACATGGAGTTGGGTTTTACAGTCACAAAAAGGGAGGAAGTTAGGATCTTGCATGCTTCAATCAAACTGGATCTTGGATGTCTCAAGACCATTCCAATATCCAATTCATATCCAAAAAGAGCATCAACAACAAACGCTGTTGTTAGAATTCACTTTAATCGTTTTATAATACATTATAAACATACTTTACTTATGATGCATTATAATGTGATTGTAAGTCATTTCCAGGGGTCATTGTTTGTGTGACGTAAAGTCAAAAGACGAATCATTAAATCTATTGAAGAACACACAAGGCATTTACATGACTTAAAGCAAACAATGACCACTTGCTCTTTAATGTGTTATGATTATTGTTAGAAAGCATTATGAATATGTTTGAGTGCTTATAACTATAATTGTACAGTGCTATAAGCAGATTATAAAGCATTATAACTATCTTCCTAATGCATAACAGACACAGGCATCATAGAAAGGGTTGGCAAACAGTGCATTAAGGCGCTAGTGGTGCACAAATGACATCAAGACCAACAACGTAAACCACTAGCACTAATATTCACCAGTAATAAGCATGTTGTACACTAATTTAACAAAACTTTGATTTAAAAAAAATAAGAAATTTCTGGTTATTTGCAGGGTCTATACAGCATAGGAAAAAATAAAAATAAATCAGACAAAGAATGGATATGAAAGGGTAGCAGGGGAGAACAGTGATCATTCTAATGGCTGGTGGTTCAAGGCTACATTCTAGGTATAAAATAAGCATCACAGCGACTGAGTTGAAATGATCAGGTTCTAACCCAATAACTCAACCACTCAAACAGCCCCTCACCCACCCACCGGGGAGTGAATGTCTGGTTTTCTCCCAGCCATTCCTCCTCCCTCTCTGGCCAGACTGGGCCATCGTCACCTGGGGAGCGCACAGCTCCAGCCTCCCGTCTACTCTGCTTCTCCCAGCGGAGGAGAACACTGCATACATACGTACAGGTAGGCGGAGAACGACACGGACAGGTGAAGGAAGGCAAGCAGTGAAATGACAGGGACTGATGTTAGTATGATAAGTGTCCATTCATATGCAATGTACAACACAAAAAGCTGAAGTCGCCTCTAAGTTAGACTCACAACAGTGCAGGTCATTGACACAGAACTCGATATTGAAAGGGTAGGTTCACATTTAAGTCCATCTCAAAGCACTACTTACATGCTGATGCCAATTTATTGACCCTGTCCATACCGGCCATGACAATATTTCTTTAAATCACAATTCAAATTGTACAGCCATCGTTTTGTGTAAAAATGTATTTTAAAGTTCATCTGAAGCTAGACACACAAAACAAACTGCATAAATATCTTCCGAAGTTTTATTGTTTTGAGACAGACTTACAAAAATGTCAATCTATGTTTTAATGTGAAACTACTGTTGCTTTGATGAAATAGAAGTGGACAATTCAGTTGTTTCTGCGTGGGCTGTGTGTGTGTGTGTATATCTGCAGTGTGTAATTAATGAATGCTTACGAAGAGAGTACGATGGCCACAGCATCATTGAGGACACTCTCGCCAAAGAGTAAAGCATACAGGTCCACATCTACTTTTAGCTCATTGAAGATAGCCAGCACCGTCACTGATGCACAGAGGAGAAAAATACACTTCAGAGTACAAGACACGCAAATACTGTAGAGCAGGACAGGAGCGCAAGAAAGGCCTCGAACAGAAAGACAATACGGCCCTACCTACCTGGGTCTGTTGCTGACACGATGGCCCCAAAGAAGAGGCAGTCAGTGAAGAAAAAATCGCCCCCAAGCTGGCCCACGAATTTCATGAAGGACACAACGCCATACATGATCAGCCTAGGAGGAGAGAAGAATGTGTACAAGTCAAGACACTGGCTCCGCTTGCCCATTCAAGAAACCGATCAAGCTAAATTAGACAAAATCTTCAATCTGTTACTCTGAATGTATGTATTTCTGAGATAAACTTACCCAATAACAAAGCAGGAGATAACTGTTCCCATGAAAGCATAGGCCAGGATGGAGCCGATGTTTCTGAAGAAATGTCTCTGGGACAGACAAGGTCACCGATATATTAAAACAGAGGCTGTCCAGTACCAGCAGTTAGGCTGGGGCCATACAGACAAATATCACAATGATCATAAAAAAGGATCTCAATATGTTTGCAAGCGTGCATTAAGGCCTATTAATAATTTAAAAAAAGTAACCTTATCTTCTAAAGATCTAATTTGTGAAAAATCTGAATCTTTAAATTACATAGTTCGTGCGTCATAAGTCCAAACCCTCTTACCCTTTTCAGACTGTAACCGGCGTGGAAGATGATGGGAGGCAGCAAAATGTTGAAAAACACTTCGGGGTCAAAAGTCACCTGAAGACAGGAGTAAGTTATCAATCAATCTCATCTGTTTGTGTATGCAAACTAGAAATTAAGATTTTTATAGAGAGAGATTATGTTTAGATGTACGTCAAAGTTTGCAGCGGCTGTTTAACACACAATAAGACATATTTTCTCCCATTTGGCACCTGCCAGCTGGTACTTTCATACCAGAGGGGCACACACCAAAGAAAACTAGCACTTGCACCCTCCATTAAATCCCCCATCTGTTCACCCCCTTGCCTTTCTCAGCATCTCATCGTCCTGCACTTGGTGACCTTTGCCACGGCTGACTTCCCCCCTCAGAGTGTACTCGTAAAATCGCCCGCTGACGTTGACCAGCAGAGTAGCGGGACTGGCGTTGACAGCACAACCGAGGACCACGTCACTCATGCTCTGGGGCACATGGACGCCAAAACGCAGGATCACACCCACCAACACGCCTTCAGGGAAGAAGAGGAGAGAGAGGGAGTGAAGGCTAAGCAGTTAGCCAAGGATCTGTAGTAAATGACAATAGCAACAATGCCCTTTATTTATATACAGGAGTATTTACTATTTTGTTTGCAGGAGGACACTGGGGTTGCTTGTGTGATTCCTTGTTCTATTTAAAAACACAGCTTTTAATTATTTGGCTGTGCCAAACACTTGAATTAGAATCGGGTCTTACAATAACACCAGGTTATTGGTTGCCATTCGTTATTATTGGTTAATTGCGAAAAGAAGAGAGTATCTATTCAACCGATTCAGCTTCTCACTGCCTGATGAAAATGACAGGTGTCTAATTAGGCAAAGGATGGATCTTGTCTTATATTTCCCAACAATTGTAGTCATTACCAATTAGTTAATTAGAGAGGTGACAGACCACCAACTCGAACAAAAAGACAACAAAATATCAATTCTACAATCCTAATACGGTTTAAATTGTGGAACTATTGTGGACTGTACATACTGGACAAATACTATTCCTCTTAAATGCTGACGACACCAACAGTGTGCTTATACATCATATTCCCCAGGTATCTTCTCCCATGTATCTTGTAATGTAACAAAAAGCTGTCAAATGAGCTGACTGGTTAAGTTTGAGGAGCTAACGGCACCAAAGCCAGCTGGCATCGACGCTACACTGACTTAGCTAACCTACCGTAACGTTATATGGATGGATACAAATAAACGTTAGAGGTCTTACCATAGATCATGGCGAGTCCGGTCTCGTGCAGGAACCTAAATCGCCGGTGTTTGAACAACCATATAGTTAAAATGGTGAGTGTTAAGAGCATTATGAATATGAGTAGGTTGGCACTGTCCTGTCGGTGGCTCTCCTCAGCCAGCCGCTCCGTTGCAACGTTGTCCATCACATTGCTCTCGCCTTGGCTCCCGACGAGCATTAATGTCAACAGAAAAGGCAACAACAGAAGCGCTTTCGACGGCTTGACACCAAGAAAGCTTCTCGGTGTAAATCCCATTGTGGCTTTCTGTGAAACGGTTACATTTGCCGTTGAATTAGTATCGGTGTTGATGGGAAACTAGCTGCTGCTTAGACGAGCAACGGACAGCTGACAGCTTCTTCCGCAGCCGCTATCAAAACATTGTAACATCCGGTTCTTCAAAATAAAGGTCAGCCCATGACACAAAACAGCGACCCCTTCCGCTCTTCACAGATTGACGTTGGTTATCATTACACGGTAGGCTAACGTTGCACAATGAAATGCAGTAGAATACAAATGTACACAAACAAACTGACAAACAATAAAACCAATAATAATTAAACTGCATCAAAATATGTAAATAATAAATAACGTCACAAGGATAATGACAATTAAAGAAAAACTGAAATTGATTTTGGTGAAATTACTTATAATAGACCTCGGCCTATATCTTGTGCAACTTCATCATACATTATGTAATTGTTACACCTATAGATCATACTGAGTGCAGTGATGAACTTTATTGTGTGTATAATACGTCCATCATCACACTTTAAATGAAACATTTCTCATTCACACTTTAGTCGAAGAGGATATTCAAAAGTCTAAATAATTTTAGACCGGTCGCTCTCGCATCAATTTTAATGAAAACTTTTGAAAAACTGGTAAGGTCAGAAATTTTAAGAAAAACTGAGCAAGCACTTGATCCCATGCAGTTTGCTTACAGGCCACACAGAGGAGTAGAATACTCCACAGTCACTTTGTTTCATCTTTTTAAACACCTGGAGGGGAATGGATCTCATGTCAGACTTTTATTTGTTGATTTCTCATCTGCTTTTAACACAATTCAACCCCATATTTTAACCAGTAGGCTTTTAGAACAATTTGACTTTAGTCATAATCTCGTCGGCTGGATTCTTAACTTTTTAACGTATAGGACACAAAGAGTGAGAGTCAATGGAATTCTGTCTGACCAAGTTTGCTCCTCCAGTGGCTCCCCACAAGGATGTGTGCTTTCGCACAATTATCGACTCAAAACTGAACTTTGAAGCAAACTGTGTAGCTGTGTGCAAAAAGGGGCACCAACGTTTGTTTTGTTCGAGGAAACTGTCCTATTTTCACATTGACAAAACCATGATGACCTTATTTTATCGTGCTTTTATTGAATCCATTTTATCCTCTTCTTTGGTGTCATGGTTTGGAAACCTCTCTTTAAAGAACAGGAACTCTCTGTATCAAATTGTGAAATGGTCTAGCAGGCTGATTGGGGAGTCACAGCTTGGCCTAGAGTCATTGTACACCAGACAGGTGCAACGGATCACCGGCTCCATTTTAAAGGACGACTCCCACCCTTTGCACAGGGAATTTCAGCTTCTTCCTTCTAAACAGAGGTATATGGTCCCACGGTGCAGAACAAAGCGGTATAAAAACAGCTTTGTTCCAGCAGCCATCACGCAGGTGAACAAATCATAGCATAGTGCACAGATGCTATAGAAACGGGTGTGTACTTATTTATTTTACTTGTTGATTGACAGATTTTTAGCCTTGTGTACTTTCATCATGTTTGTCTTGTTGTCTGTGCTGTTTGTAATGTCTGTCGAGATGGATGCCTCTCTGTCTATTTGCAAACCAAGCCTATACGGGTACAAATAAAAGTAACCTGAACCTGAATTCCTTTTTTAAATGTTTTTTACGTGTTTAAAGTCTGCATCAACAAGCTTCCACAATTGTTCATTAAAGTGTCCATGCACGTCACATCTGCAGAAAAAAGTAATGAAATGAATTCACGGAAGGAAGCTTGCTTATCGATCTAATCGCCTAATCATCACACACGCACTCCTTCACACACACATGAAGAATCACATTCACAGTAAAGCCCAAAAAAGGTTGCAAAGCTGCTTCGTATCTGAGGTCTAATTTTGAGTTTTGTTCTGAATTTCCTGCTTTCGAAAGTTTATGTTTTTACTCAATAAATCAAAGTAAATGTACCGTATTCACTTCACTGTGTCAAATAGCTGATGTGTTAACTCAACTGGCAAGTAAATGAGACCACAGAGGACACATTTCAGGAAAAGTATGTATATAGTACTGTATATAAGAAGAAAAAATTAAAAGTCATTTGCATTGACGAGGACTAGAGACCTACTGCTAACTCTGACTCAAATAATTTAATATTGGTCTATACTACTCCTTTAATACTTGCTCACCCACATGGTCATTGCATTCATTTTAGCTTAATTTCTCATATTTATAATTTGGATGCAGCTGGGATGGTCTTGATTATGCTGCAGAAGTACAGTATATGCAGTATATTGTTTTCATTACCGTTGATATAATATCAATAATATATACATTTTTATTGGCATTATTTCATTTGACCATGTAATGATTTACAACTGATGAATGACTACACAGAGAGTACAACTTGGAGATGGACAAAGATGCCTTTACATTTTCTTTGTAAAAAAAAACAAAACAGAAAAGACCACAGCCCTGCAGAAAAAAACATGTTCAATACGTTGGAAATTAGCTGAGAAAATCTTTCCAAAAAGTTGAGTGCTTCATGCATACACATATTACATCCAAAATATACCAATTTGTAAATGTGTTTGTATCTAAAATAAAGGAAGTGTCTTTAATTATTAAATAAAGGTGATTTAGCCGTTTGTATGTGTGTTGTTGTACACACTTCCGATGTAGGTTTAACTTCTCAATCTTTATTTCTGAAACAGTTTCCTCTGACAGGAAACGAAACCCACACAACTCAACCTTGGAACAGCACACACAAAAACAGTGAAACGTATCTGGTATCACATGACTTTGTCATGCACAATGTGTGTTTTAGTTCCTAATTGCTCTTGTTAAACAGGCAGACATGAATTAAAGACTTTTTGTGCACATTTAGATTTTAATTCTGTAAACCACATACACATGACACAAAACAGCAAAATGTCATCAGAAACTCAGTATATTATCACAAACATAAGAAAAGCATGATGTGGATTTGACTTTCTCTCTACTTTGTCTTTCTTTTGCTAAGAAGTTAAATTGGTTTAAAATGAAATTGACCAAAAAAGTGCATGTGCTTTTTGACAGGTGACAAAAACCTTGTAACCTTATAAAAGTGTGGCAGTAGCATATTCTCCCTTCATTATTTTCAATCATAGATTATATATAATAATTTATAATTGGCCTACAACTTATTTGCCATAGTTTTAAATCATTACTGTAGTTCCACTGGTTTAATAACAGTAATTGCTGCCCAACTTCCATGTCATCTCATTTGTATTCAACACCCTCCCCCAGGTTTTGAGATATTAATCTCTAAGGTTTCTGCCTCCACCATCTTTCTACCACCTGCTCCCCTTCTTCTGGTCTGAAGCAGCAGACATATTTAGCACATTTAGTAACTGAAGGTCAGAAACTCAGAAACTAATGTTTGGCCAGTTACACAGAACAGTTTATTGAATGCATTGTGTGTCTAACGTGTATTGGAGACACTTTTTTAGCAGCTTTTGAAAAATTATATTACCGGTAACGAACTAAAACTTACGTGAAATTAAGTTATAAATGTTCTTTGTATGAATCTGTGTTCTTACCACTTAACTAAACACTTTTTTGAAAATTTAAAAACGGCTTATACAACTGTTGAAACAACTTTTATTGGGACTATTGTAGTCTGTAGTTGTCCTATATTACATTTATTTGAATTGCCTCTGTGTTACTTTACATTACAGCCATACAGCAGAAGGCCTATAGCTGCAAGAGTGTCATCTTGATCTATCAACAGCTTCCGCTGACAAAAAAAACAACACACGGAAGTCAGGTCAGGAGCAGCAAACACAGAAATATGCAACACATCGATACTGAGATGTAGAAGCAGACGGGCTCAGAGGCAGAGAACATCCTGTTTCTGTGTGTCACGATGCCTACTCGACTGCTTCTGCTTCTCTGTCTGACAGCACATGTGTTTGCCAGAGAACCACCTGGTAAGAACATTTAAAAAGAAAAATTGTAACGGCAGGTGAATTGTGATATTAATAAGAACTGTTTTTCGTCTATTTGGATGGATCTGAGCAGTTATTGAATTTGCTTAAGGGCTTCTGGCATTATCAAATTGTTTAACGTCTGACAAACATAATGTGAAGCTGCTTTTCCTGTTTCAAATGTACATCTAGTATTCGTTAAAAATCAATGATAATGATAATAAAAAAAAAACAATCTTTACAATGTATGAGTGATTTGTACCATATTTTGTATGTCATTACTAAAAATAAAATCTAAACAAGAACGGTGGGAACTGCACGATATGAATAGGAAACATGATTTGGCCTTAATGAAGTAAATAATCAACTTCTATCGTCAAATTGAATTAAAATGTCAGTTTATGGTAAAGCCTTACTTCCTTGGTCCAGCACATTTTGTGTAAATTCCCCTTGACGTCATTGTGCTGTCACTTCCTCATTGTGATTGGACTGCTATTCGTCTATTCCTGTTTGCGTAAGTTATGAGTGTGAATCCTTATGATTTTTGGTTTCTGTTCATCATTAACTATATTCTGTCTCAACCTTCTTGTGTCTCTGACAGAAGTAGACTGTTTGGTGGTGCATCGGAAATATGTTCACTGTTCCTGGAATAAGCAGGGGACTCCAGAAGTCAATTACACCTTCTACAGCCGGTTCGTAATTACTCACATCAACCCTAAAAAAACCAACATTTTGTGACGTCATCTGAATTGATCAAACTGCAAAGAGTAAAATGTTGGACTTACGTGAAAGATAAAAGTAATTCTTCAAAATAGAGTGATTTTTGCACGTGATATGAACTTCTGAAAGGATGTTATACCACTTTTTCCTTTTGTGCATTTATCTGGGGTGCGATCACTTTCCATACACGATCATGGTCTATATTCTGATATCCAAAAGTAGAAAATGACTCCAAAAAACATAACGGCCACACTTTGCTTTGTATGTCAATGTCTAAATTGTGATTTCTCTACAGGTTTCAACCTGACAAATTCAGTGAGTGCTCCAAGTATCTGCGAGAGAACAATATAAACACTGGATGTGAACAGCCCTACCAGACAGGACAGAGGTTCAGATCATTTAACACCAAACTGGTACATGGCAATCAGATCTATCAGAAGGAGCTTGAGCTCAAAACAAAAGGTATGCTTATTCACTGGGGTGGCAACACAACATTGTGAGGTATTCAAAACAGTAAATCAATCAATGAAGAAGAGAAAGTTCTATTTGATGGGAGAGATGCAGCACAACTGTAACATACATGTAGAATCTTCTTTTAGAAAAGGAAAACAATGCTGTTATTCAGAAACAATTTTAAAAAAGAAGGAAATGAAGGAAATGAAAAGGGTGAAAATATCTTGGCTGCCCTTTAGCACCTTGTCATCACATTCATCATATTCTGTATCTTTCAATGGTCTGTGTCGTCTCCAGTCAAGTTAAATCCACCAACTAACGTGACTGTCCAGAGAGGATCCGACTCCAACTTGTGGCTCAACTGGTCCCAGGATTATGTTAAGTGTGTGGAGAGTGAGGTTCGCTACAGGGTCAACAACAGGAAGTGGGAGGTAGGCAGTTTGAAGGATCAAAACATCTCTCATCCTTCTTTTTCATTCTTTGTTTCGTTATGTCGTCTTTAGTTTGCACCCATCTCCTTTCTCCTCTCCATCTTACTGTCCACAGAACAATCACGTCTCTACTGCGATGCAGGATTACTGCGTCAACTTGCCCTCCAGCAGTTCCATATATGAGCTGCAAGTGAGGAGCAGACTGGCAATCTACTGTGGAGAGTCTGTTTTCTGGAGTGACTGGAGTCAGCCTGTGGTCTGGGGATCCAACAACAGCACAGGTAGAAATGCAAAAAGTGTCTGCTGTGGAAAAGGTCAATATAAAGAATGACGTCATCAAAAAAGCCATCAGGATAGTTAACAATGTGGGATATCACAAACACACTAACAGACGGTTTTTCAAGTCACATGCTTTAAGCCTGCACAAATAATGTATAGCATGGGGGTAGTTGTGAGTTGTATACAAATATTAACTTAATTGTATGAGTTATGGAGAATGGGCAGAACAATATTCGTGTACATTTTTTAGATGCTGCTCTGCATGAGCACACAATATCAAACCGCTGTGTGAGCATACGCTGGTGCACAACACAGCCAAGGTACAAGAGTATGAAACAAGAACAATCCACATCTCTCTGCCCTTCACAGACGCCAAGACGAACAAGTCGACGTCTGAGTGGACCCCAGTGCTGTACGTGGTGGCCGCTTTCATCCTCATCCTACTGGTCATGCTGTTGCTGCACCATGAAAGGTGGGTGACTTGTCATGCATAAATGACGGTAGTTATAGGATTATAGTGTACTACAGAGTACCAGCAATGTGAATACTTATTTCCTCAGTTTTTCATTGGTTTTTGTTCGTATCTACAATATTTACCAAATCAAACGGTTATCAATTGTTATTGTGCCGTAAAAAGGTTAATTGTGTAAAATAGCAGCACATCTAAGTGATGAGGGGAATTAAATTCACATTTGGTAATGCACTTTCAATCATTTGACACGTAGGAGCATTTGTAGTCAGTGTCTTCACAGTCCAGAGTATTCCTTTAATCTCGCTCAATGGTGCCGAAGAGCCGTGGGAAACAAAAGTAATGTCATGATCTCTGATCATGTGAGAGTGAACATGTGCCTCCCTCCCGTACAGAATCAGAATCATCTTCATCCCTGTGGTTCCCAAGCCATCCTCGGACCTTCACAACATCGAGGTTAGTAGCATCCAGAGCTCTGTGCTGCCATCACACCAAAGATCTGTATTCAAACCGAATCTTTTCTTTTATTCAGAAGTTAATAAAACTATAGACCAAAACACTGCGGCCATTGAAAGACATGTACAAGACAGACATGTACCTTAATGTGAGGCGACAGCAAAACAAGTCATCGATTTTCCTCTTTTTTTAAAGGATTGGTTTCAATTCCCCAAAGGCCTGAAAGAGAGTTTTACCTACAACGAGCATCCCTGTCTTGTCCGTGAGTACTGCCATGTCTCCCAGTCCGACAGCGAGGCCGGCTCTGTCTTCATGCCTGGGAACGAATCGGACCTGTCCACCTCCTGCTCCTCTTCCACCTCCACAGTCTCAACTGAGGAGGAGATGGTTTCTGTTTAGGAGGCATCTCAGGCAACGAATTTACAATGCAGATCTCCTGCATGACTGCAAAGATCAGAAAGGTTGTGTTCCCCGAGAATAAACCAGATATATGTTTGAGGAACTTAAGCAATTGATTAAATTAAAGCTATTAATGCTTCTGAATACCAACAACCTAATGCAGCAGTTATCGGTTAAACAAATCCTTAAAATGCCTGATCCTATGAGTTTATTTTACCACAAATAAAAAAACTCTGAACCACTTAATTTAAATATCCCTTTTCATTAGTGACACGCAGTTCAAAAGTTCCTCTTGAAAACATGCTTCAGGGTATAAATATATATCAAGTACTTGTCAACCACTTTGAGGCGCCAACATTCACAGCAGAGCTTTCTCTTTCTTCAGTGGTCTGTATATTTCATCTCAGAGGAGAACAAACTGAAGTTCCCCTCACATATCAGAAAAAAGGTCATTGAGAACTTCCACTTCCTCTAATCCCTGATTTAAGCACAACTGCCAGTTAACAGTAAAGGTCGATGAAAAGTCACAGTTATTCCTAAAACATCAACTTTATTATTAGAGATAAATATTTCACATGACTAAACTTCATAATTTTGTCATTGTTGTACCATGTTTCTTAAAAAAGCCCAGCTTCACTGATGATAACATGAATGTAACTTCAGCAGAGGAGGAGGAAAAGCCAAACTACAAATAATTAAATGAGTGTCTGTATCAGCAAAGCAGGACTTCATTCCTGGGGACACTTACAGGATGACAAAATAGTGAAATCACTGACTTCACTCCACATTTTGCTTCAGTCTGGTATTTTTTCTTTATCTGCCATTTTTAAGTTTTAATATGTTGCCTCAGTTGAGCTGAGCAATATGAGTTTGATGTGCATTGATATGTGTATATTTTATCATATATCCAACCTTATATGAGATGTTATGTAATGAAACAAATCCATATGCCTAAATCACAAAATAGATTAGTTTATACAGAGTACTTCACTAGGAATGTGGTACCAGCTTTATAGACTCTGGCACTGGCCAAGTTTTAAATAGTATTACTCTCATGTGACCGTGACTCTCTTCTGTTTGACTATTACAGCAAAATATCTCAACAACTGATTGAAAGTTAATTTCAACTTATAACTCAAATAGCTTGCTCACGATGTATTGTTGTGTGTTTAGTAACATTTATAAAAGTAATAGTAAACTGGGTGTTGGTGTCAGAGTTGTATGACATTGATAACATCTATAATACCAATATTCACAATTTATTTACATACTCACACAAAAACAAGGCCTTGAATTTGGTCTATACAACATAAGTAAATAATTCATGATGCAATAGAAAAGTCACTCCAGTAGTTAAACCCTGTAATAAACGATGGCTCATTAGAAAGTGGCACCACGACATTACAATAACAAGATAGTATGGTCACATAGTGGGCTTGGATAACAATAGTTTCAATCTAGCGTCATCATTTTTATGTATAAATGTGTATGTTACATATATCTTAATATCTTTGAATGTACTTTTTGAGTGTGATTGGACATTTCTTTGTAACCTAACGTTTGTATTTTAGGGTTTGTGTCCTACATGCAGTATGCTGATGACCTGTCTTTGTTTAATAAATATAACGTTACTATTGTCTATTTACGTGTAAATGTGTGTTGCGCTGCTCCAATGATTGATATTAGAGCCACCTGGTGTGCCCTGTACAGTTACCTCCCTGTCCATTAGAGGGAGTGAGGAGAGTGTCCCAGAGTAAGGAACCGAGTCTACGCATTTTTCAGATTCATGACGGTTAGGGCGCAGGGCAGCTGGCCCCCGCAAGAAGAGAGCGATACAAGTCAGCTAACGCTACTTCCCTAGCTGAACCCATCAGCTATCGCAATCAATTGATGTCTTCAGATGAGCTTTAAGACATCACCGTGCATTTAGTTGGTTTGATTCGCCGTTGGTCGTGCAAAAATTACAACCCGACAAAATGACAGATCCTGCGGTGGCCGACACTCGCCGGTTGAATTCCAAGCCCCAGGACCTGACGGATGCTTACGGCCCCCCCAGCAACTACCTGGAAATAGACGTTAGTGATCCACAGACCGTCGGAGTTGGACGGAACCGTTACACAAATTACGAAGTTCGCATGCGGGTAGGTGGTCCAAAATCACGAGCCATACACACCTTGTTGGGGCGTTAGCCTTTATTTGCTAAGCTAACTGGTAATTACAGTGTTGTTGCGAGCTAGTTAGCATGTTTAGCTGCTGTGCTCTGGAGTCAACACAGCGACTGGGCTGTGACGTTGACGGTGGGCTCCTGGAGTAGGTCAAGATGGCGCTCCAGTAAAAATCAAGGACCGGGGATTGTCAGTGGCCTGCGAGAGCGTTTGAGGTGTAACTTAAGTTAGCAAGGCTGGGTTGTAGAAGTTTCGTGAACACACCCAGGACCGTCTGCTTGCCTAACGTGAGACACATAGACTGTATATGAGAAGGTTCGGTGTCTTACGCCAAGTATGTTTTGTCGACGACAACATTAACAAGCATAACGTTACTTTAAACAGACTACTGTCTGAAAGTATGAGAAGAGTAACGTTGACGTTGCACGTTGACACTTAAGAAAACGTTACTAATGCTGGAAAATGTCGTCAGTTCAATGGAAACGGGAGAAATTACATGCGGTGAAGTTTGTTTCTCAAAACAAGTTGAATTTATCGGGCGTTATTATTATTATTATTATTATGCGAATACTAACAGTAGTTATTAGTTAGCGTTATAGTAAGAGGAGTAGCGACAGTAAGTTTAACTTCTTCACAAAGTAAACGGGCAGTTTAGCTTGAGTGAGTTACAAAATCGCTGACACTGCTACATTTCAAAACATTTTCAGGAAGCAGATGCTAACATGTCATAATTGTGGCTTACTTGTCTTTACTACAATTTAAAATGTTGGTGACTCTTAGTAGAATTTGTCTCTTATAATTCTTCATTTGAATGTTTTTTAATTCATATATGTAAGCAGGTTTATTACCCCATGTGACAGGTGGGATTAACTAGCTCAACGTAATATTTAGTTAATTTGCATATACAACAGACAAACTTAAACAAAACAGACCAGTCTATGTTCAAATACAACAGACAAACTTAAACAAAACAGACCAGTCTATGTTCAAATACAACAGACAAAGCGTTGTTTAATCACACTCCACTCAGACAACAAACTGTCTACAGCAGTGAGTCGTGCAAAATATGTACTCAATTACCACAGAAGCATTGAGACATACTGTAAATGAATGAGTTGCACACACAATCTGCCTTTGCAATCGAACTGTAAACTTTTCCGCGTTTTAGTGAAACAGGTTTGCTTGGCGGGCATCTTTAATTATATTTGAAATAAACGCATGAAACAAGGTTAAAAATCACCTTAAGTTTTTGTGCACATTTGAAATTTCCACTGAGTACAGATAAAACTAGTGTTCAAATTAATTATTTTGATATTTGATAACCATTTGCTGCTCCAATGTGAGGATTTGTAGCTTTTCTCTTTCTTTAAATTATTGTAATTAGATTTTCTTTGAGGTTTACACTGTTGATAGGACATAACAGTTTGCTCTCTGAATTTCTCTGACATTTCTCACTATTTACTCACATTTGGTGAACTAAATGTTTTATCAATTGCCCATAAAGTAATCTATAATGATTATTAAACATATGTTGCAGCAACAGATTCAACTGTAGAGGTATACATAGAGTGAACTGCTTTGTCACGTCAAACTAGCGAACTAGCCATTAATTAAGTCTAATTATGGTGTTAATGCCTCCCAGCTCTCTTGATAGTTGCAGACATTGTCCAAATAATTTAATTTAATAAATCTAGGGTTGTTTTTTTTCTTCTAATTCTACTTCTCTGTGCAGACAAACCTTCCCATTTTCAAACTGAAGGAATCCTGTGTGAGAAGAAGATACAGTGACTTTGAGTGGTTAAAGATTGAGCTGGAAAGAGACAGTAAGGTGAGTGAGCAATTATGAGTTACAGTCTAATCATTTAAGCAGGCTGGCTGTTGCAAACTGATGGTTACAATGATCTAATAACTGACAACAATGTTGACGTTGCAGGTGGGAAAATAGACTCCCTTTCTAGATTAAAGTAAAGAGTAGGATTAGGTTGTATTTGTTTACATGCTTCTGCATTGCCATCTCAAATAAGTTTATTACTTAGCTGGAAATATATTGATGTACCTTTCTGCAATTGTGACTTTACAGCACAGGGAGTGTGGACTTTGAATTTCATATTTTTTGGTGCATATTTGTCATCTTTCCTATTATTTGTGCTGATCCCCGACACCTTCAGATTGTAGTACCATCTCTGCCGGGCAAAGCCCTGAAGAGACAGTTGCCATTCCGCGGCGATGGGGGCCTTTTTGACGAGTCCTTCGTTGAGGAGCGGCGATCGGGCCTGGAGCAGTTCATCAACAGGTCAGTAAGTTCAGCCCTAAATTACAATCAACACACTTTGTGTTCTCAGATGTAAATCAATCATAGGTGTTGGTCACCTGAAGAATTGCCTTTATGGGATGATTACATCTGGTAAAGCTTGTCTCAAAGCCACGAAATGTGTTGGCCGGAACTGAAATCAACATGTCATTATTAGTAGAGTCAGTCATTGCCCAACACAAGATATAACCTGATCCGTCTTCGGGCGTCAACAAACTAATCCACCATTGTATCTCACCAGTCTCCATGAAAAGTGCTTAAAACAAGTACATTTTGTGGATTGTCCGTCTGTGTGTGTATTTCTGTAGAATTGCAGGTCATCCCTTGGCCCAGAACGAGCGCTGTCTTCACATGTTTCTGCAAGATGAAGGCATTGACCGCCACTACATTCCTGGAAAAGTATGACACTCGGATTACTAAGGGGGAGGTGGGGGTTAAGGATCAGACTGTCTTATAATCTCTCCTTTCTGTCTTTCTGCTTTATCTGCCTCTCGCTCTCTTTCTCTCGCCCAGCGTATTCCATTGTATAAGTCATATGAACTTTATCTTGGGGTTAGATTATGTTCTTCTACTATACATCAGGTTGATAGTGATTCAAACAGTCTCCGCTGTGCATTTGTTTTATAAGCGCACCATAAGGAAAGCACCCGCGTAGTATTAGGGATTGTATTGTTGAAGACTTGGCGCTTAATCAGAATTTTCACGCTTAAAAAGTGATGTTGGATACATTCAGTCTTTCCCTGATGAGCGTCATATGTTCATGATTGCACACTAATGTTCAACATACATGCAGCCTGTAAATGAAAGATCTTGATCCTGTTTTGTTCTTTGTTTTGTTTTGTTTTGTATAGGTATGAATGAAGTAAGTTTGCTTTATTTGATCCGGTCTCAAGAGCTTTCTGGAGGTTAAAGGTGGCTGCATGGGCACCGTAAAGACCAAAGGCGATAGTTCACAGATACTTCAGTCGAATTGTAATACCAAATATCAACGATCACAGAGGTCTGACTGCAAACTGTCACTCTGTGCTGCAAAAGGGAGAATGTCCTGCAAGCCAGTTTTGCGTAAAATCTCATTTGCAGTTGAACGTTTTCAATTGGGAATGAGTGTACGAGAGTTATTCAGCTGTTTCTTCAAAAACTGGCTTTCAGAAGTTTCCCGCTCCACCAGTATCGGGCCACTACTAGAGTTTTGAGTTATGTGAACTATTGTTTATAAGTACTGTACATCACCATTGACTAGAGCTCTTTGGGAAACATTTCTCAAACTAATCCTGATACGATGTCATTGTCAACCGCACTAATCATTGACTGCATGGCAAAAGTTGCATGCTTTCTTTGCAATATATTTGTCTCAGTGTCACCCGCAATTTATTATTTACTTTACATGCCTGTGATCGACCATCTTATTGTTCAGTCTGTTTACTCAGATCTTTAATTCTCTCAATTCAGTTTCTACAGACACGGACAAGTGTGATATTATTTCTCTGAATAGTATTATGATGTTGTGCCATTACATTAAGTCGGTGCATCCGTAGATTCTGAGATTCACAGCAGTGACCAAATCCATAAAAGCTTGAACATGTCTCTTTTATTATTCCTCATGTCTGTCTCTTTCTCTCTCTTATTGCAAAGACAATACAGACTGCTGCACCTGCCCCATGTACATTTATTTTGACATCACGTCATTATATAGCTGGTGGAAATGTCAGAACTGATAAGTATCAACGGTGTTGGAAAAACTATTGCTCCTGGACAAAACTAAGAGATCCAATGTGTACCGTAAATTGTTTGATGTTGTGTCTTTATTCAGTCATTCCACATACAGTATGTGCGTTCTTTTTGATTCGGTAATCGGTGAAAAACAAAACATGTTTCCATATAAAATCTTTGTCATAGCTTCTTTCTTCTTTTTTTTTTTTACAATTGATTATTATGTTTTCTGAATGTCTTTTAAATTGCTTTGATCACGTTTAAAATGAGGGTAATTTCCTGCTTTGATTTATGTCTTCTTTTGCTAGCGGAGGTGTGATTTTGATGATAACTTCCCAAAGTCGAGCAACATGTAGCATCATGAGAAAGACAGTGACCATCGGTCCAGTCAATATTTAGAGTTGTATGTTCTGAACAGGCTCTTAGACAGGATTGTTTCATGATTAATTGTTTTAACTCAGCTGTTACATCATCATGGCTACACTCTGGCTGTGTGTTGTCAAATCAGCTATTGGGAATGTTAAGTTGGGTAAATAACCATATCTAAGCACTGTGACAAGAGGTTCATTATATGAACAATATTTCATTGTTTAAAGGCGTAATCAGCATCTGGTTTAATGATCTGAAATAAGGCTTTATTCTGCATTTATTTCATTTAGGCTTTATTCTGCACTTTTGTTTTCTTTTTTTTATTGTGAGGTGTATTAATACATGTTATCATTGCCGTTCCACCATTGGTGACGAGGAACTTCCTTGTTAATTCTGTCCTCCAATTAAATTCACTGCTGCTTCCTGTCTACATGTGTCTTTTGAGTTTGAAAGAGGAGAAATAGGATCAGTAAAACCCACCTTCCAGTTTGAGATTAGTGTGTCACACTGAGACGGATCAGAGAGCATCATGGGAGCTGGATGAATGGCCGCAGATTGGCAGATGACCTAATTTAACAATGAAATGGAAAAAGAACATGAGGTTGAAAACGCTTGAGCACAAATATTGGAGGAAGGTTTTCTTGGCATAAATGTTACAGCCTGTACATAAATATTCATTGTTTGAACCTGTCAAACCGTCGTGTTTACTTTTGGACCGGTAAGTAAGGGACTGTATGGAAATGACTGGAGTGGTGACATTTAGTTATGTTTCACTTTGGAAAAATGCACGGCCGTTCGCAGCATAATTAGTTTATTAATTTTAAACGCTGCCTTTGACTTAAAGCAAAACTACAACACCCTCTACAAAACAACATGTACTGAACATGTGTTGAAAACCAGCTGTTCACAGCCACTGAACCAGAGGTTCTACCAAATGGTTAGACTTTTTTTGTAATTTAAAAACAGGTTAATTCAATATCTAAATTTGCTCAATAATTCACTTAAATAAAAAGTCACATTTCTTTAATTCACAATTCATCATTTCAATGACCATCAGGTTGAGACCAACATGTTAGCGAGCCAAGTTCCCTTCAATTAAGTGACAGAATACGCTCCTCAGACGTTTTTTCAACAATCAAAGTTTTTTTAAACCATATCTCAATGGATCTTGTCATGTGCTGCTCCAAAGCTCACATCAACAAAGCTGTAATACAGTGACAGATCTGTGTTACTCTACATATGGTAAAGTGGATCTTAATGCACCATAACAACTGGAAACTGGTTTTATGTAACTAATAAAGAGCTGAAACTACAGGTTAACTTTTATTGGCGACTGTTTTGATAATAATAATTGTAAACTAAATAACTTTGGGTTTTGGTCAGATAAAACAAGCAATTTTATGTCTTATATTACAGATTTTATTTCCTTTTATTTTTTTATTTCTATTGTATAGCACTGTGTAACTTTGTTTTATAAGGTGCTAGATAAATAAAGTTGTTATTTTTATCACTAATTTGAAGACACGTTGGGTTTGGAAAAAAGCATTTTTTATTATTCCTTGCATTTTACAGACAAAACTGAAAACAACAGCAGATAAATCACTAATAAAGATAACCCATAAGGCGAATAAATATCAATAACCTGAGCACAGTCTTAGTGCAGTAAATTAAAGAAATACAGTATATGTGGTAGGAAGGAAGCCTCATAAGTAGATTGAGGCTCTTCAGTTGCAACACTGGGTCTTTTTGTTTCACTAAACATGGATTGTAAAGTCCTCTAATCTTTTTCTCGTTGCTCGCCTCCAGGAAATAAAGGGATTAACAGGGGAAGAGGAATTCTGCCCACAGGTGGATTAAAGTTGTCCCAGAATGATCTTGTAATGTAGACCTTGACCTGCAGGTAATCAAAAGTAGGCATTGGACACAATGAAAATGAAAAAAAGTAGCATTAAACTGTTGATATAGTTTGGTACCTGCGTTGCACTAAACTAGGGTTCCCTGTCAGAAAAAATGGGGAAAGTCAGGTGCATTTACACATCCCTAAAATCACAGGGATTTCTCTGGAGGGCTTTACAATCTGTACAGCATATGACTCCCTAAATCAAACATACTGGATGATTTTGCAAAGTGTGAAAATTACACAGAAGTCCTTAATTCCAAATAAAAAATAAAATAAAAACACTGCCATTCCGATTGGTCAACTAGGGGTCGCACTGTCCTAATTAGAGTGTCAGGCCGTACTCTGTTATATATACCACCTATTTACCTACAGGCTACGTAACACAACACTGTCAAGCGTAGATTAATGTTCAAGCAGCAGCCAGTGGAAGTAAATAGCAGTGTGCTTGGCGTGTTCACCTTTCAGTGTGCAAGGAATATAATATTTGGTACCACTCGACTCATCATAGCGGAAAATACAAGAACTTGCAAGGACACGTGCAGCAGAGAAGATAAATACATTTTTGGCAGGTTTGAGGAAACAGCAGTCTGTTTTTAGCAGTAGACAAGAGATCAGCGAGACATCTGAGACTTGCATCATCTTTTTTGTAAATGCATTGTTCATTAATTGTGGTTTTCATGAAGGGAAATATTAGGAGGCGTTGTTATTTATAGGTTAAAATGTTTTACTTGCCCGGCTCACTTGAGATGAAATTGTGTTGTATGAGTTTGACACCCCTGCCCTACACCTAAGAAATAAAAGGTGAGAAACCTTTAGCAAGAGCAGCCGAGGAGGGATCCCTGTCAAGGATGACACAAGCATGTCATTTGTGCGTGCGTGTAGACAGAAGTACAAGTCGAAAAAGGAATTTGATAGAGAACTGTGACCTACAAAACGAGTGACCTTTGAAGTGCTGGCCTTGTCCTGAGTAATGAAAGTGGGCAGACAGGACGGGCACACCCAAGGCAGAGATTAGGGGGTGTTTAGTTAGCGGTTCTAACACTGGAGCCCAGGGTGCAGCCATGACGCCGGTTGTGTTTGCAGAGACACCCAGTTGGATGAGATTGATGAAGTGGAAGTACATTGAAAGAGCATCCCAAAGCAGTGTGACTGGGCAAGTACAAAAGGGGAGACGAGTGGCTACTAGAGGGCCATCAGACAGAGTTCGGTGGACAGACAGGGAGAAATCTTTTTGTTTGTTTGTTTAAGGTAAGGTTATAGGTCCAAAGCATGAAAAATAATCAATCCAGCCTTTCCCAGGAACAGAAACAACAGAGAAAGATTCTCTCATTCCAAAAGTCAACGCGGCCCTTCATTTTTGTTTTTAGTGCTATTTTGTCAGCACAAACTCTATTAGACAGATACCCGGACTAACAGGCTGAGGAACAGCTTCTTCCCCAGAGGGGTTTCCTCCATCGCCCCCCACACTGCTCCCACCGGACAGTGCTGAAACAAACATAGTCAATAACATGACACTGTAACCAAGCACATTTTTCACTTTGGAGCCATTGATGCCTGTGCTTTATCTTGTATATATTTATTGAATGTCTTGTTTTTAAATCGTCTTGTCTTAATGTTTGTATACACTTTTTAACTGTTGCTGCTGTACTGATGAGTCGCCAACTAAATTTCGTTGTATGTTCGTACGATGACAATAAACATCCTTATCTTTATACTTCACACTGCTGACTACTTTCTGATATAAAGTCACTGTCGGGAGTAAACATGCCGTAAGTAAAATCAACTTAGTTTACAGTATTTAAAAGTGTCACATGAAGAACAAAGCAACAGCGGATATAGTGGAGAAAGTGGAGAGCCAGGGTCTGTACATAGCTCACAGAGGGGAGGACGCCGACGCGGGGGTTCCATATATGGGCATTCCTACTACGGGAAAGCACGCGCACACACACACACACACACACACACACACACA
Source organism: Melanostigma gelatinosum (assembly GCF_949748355.1). Taxonomy (NCBI): domain Eukaryota; kingdom Metazoa; phylum Chordata; class Actinopteri; order Perciformes; family Zoarcidae; genus Melanostigma; species Melanostigma gelatinosum. The sequence goes on along the minus strand of NC_136647.1, from coordinate 13,353,511 downwards.
CGCACACACGCACGCACTCTCTCGCTCTCTCTCTCTCTCTCTCTCTCTCTCTCTCTCTCTCTCTCTCTCGCGTGTACTAGTTTTCTGTATCTTAAACACTTGTTTTACTTATTTGCTTTGTCGATCAAGCTTGCATATGTATACCAGAACACTGCACCTTTATCGGAAAAGTAAATATTTGTAAATTCATAAATTCTTACGTATTTCCATTCAACAGTGGAAAGCTCCGCCTCCCAGTTGCGTCAGTTTGTTAGTACACACCCCACCCCTCGCGGCGGATCAAAAGCACGCACACGCTCAATAGAGCGGGATATTTCATCAGCGACGGCTATCACCCAGAAGACATTAAAGGTAATGCCCTTCATCACCTTTCATTCATACCTTTTATTTTTTATTATAAAAGTCGTCTTGTGATGACATTTTATCCGACCGTTTGATGTACGAGGCCGTGTGGGTGGTCTGATGCAATCCTCCCTCGTGTGTTATCAGTTTTACTGGTGCACTAATGTTTACAATGAACACAACGTGCCGCACAAGCCGAGCGGGTTTTACACTCGTTTTCAGTTAATTCAAAGTAGTTGACGTTTTTTTTTTAGGTGGCATCCATTTGTCATTTAAGCGGGGAATCAGTCAGTCGCACGCGCGCACGGGAAACCACAATATAGTAGAAAGTATACATTTGATGAGGTGACCTTTGCGAGGGGACACGTTACAACTTAAAACAATTTAATTCAAACAAACTGCTCGACACGTTTCCGTGTTTCCATTCAATGTTGTGGTCCTGGTGGTCCTAGACGGATAACTCACCCCGGGAGTAGGGCGTGCGACCGAGCCGTGTGATGACCGTAGTGCTGCGTTCAAAGACCCCCGAATTTCTACCAATTCCAAGAATTATCGCTAAACAAAACAGACCCTGTATCAAAATATATAACTCTGAATTCTGGTACAACATTGACCAACTAACGCTGATGGTCTGACATCCACGTCCGCTATAACCGTTGTATCAGACAAACTCCACAAGCACCAGGTGTGTGTGTTCATTGGGCAATTATGATGTTTCCGTGATCTACGACGGCAACATATCCACCACGCGAGAACCGAGAGGAGCCACGTAGCTAGCTGGTGTCTTCTTCCCTGACAGATGGACAGCTGAACATCGCCTAGTATATCTGACACCGCCCATAAATAAGGTTAGTTTAAGTGTAAATTAATTTAGCACCTATAGTTGCCTTGATACCACAAATTGTCGATTGTCGTCACAGTGAGTCCTCCTTCCGGGTAAAGTTCACGAGCACATTGCCTGTGTCCTGGGTGTTAACCATGCTTGGGTTGCATCAGCCGATTTGATGCCACTCCATTCATTAAAAAGGTGGCGTTATGATTGTGTTAGTAAACACAAGACTAGAGCGTCTGGGTGTGTAACGTGATCCCGACCTCATTAGCGGTGGTCAGGTGGATTAGTGGGAGTGGAGACGTTGTCGGATAGACGTGTGTCTACCCAGACGTGTGTCTGGGTAGCCACATGTCACCTTTATTTTTTATTTATTTATTGTAATCTAGGCTAAATTCACACTTCGGTAGTTCCAGTTCAGTACAGTAAAGGACAAACCCATTAAAAGCCAAAAGAAAGGCTGATATGGTCAGGGTTTTTCTTTTGTCATTCCCTGTACTATTCATTGTTAATTTCTTTATTGTTGTCAAATTATTGTTAATTTGTGTGTTATTGACAGGTAACAGCCCCAGAGTTACCAGGGCATTGCCATTTTTTAACCCGTTGAAACATGTCAGATTGTTTTTAGGAATGTATCAGGGCATAACATCTTAGGTACACCTTGTAAAAAGACATGTATGCAGTCCAACACGTAACACAAACATTCCACCTTGAAGGATGTCATTTTATTTTCCAAGAGGTATCGATCCAATATGGTAATTTTAGTGCGTTTGCATCGTGTTGCATTAAACTGAGAGGTATATTTACCTTGCTGGGGTTCAACTTGATATAGTAAACTGTTTATTGCACTGTAACTGTTGTACCCTGTTGAGCTTTTCTGTTACCGGTAGCCAGAAATCCAAGTAACCAGGATTAAAGGTGGGTGTCTTTCACAATGTTTGATGTTACACAGGAGCAATTACACGGAGCACCGCTGTCCCGTTTGTCTGCATACGTGGCTTAATCTTTTCTGACCTGCGTGTTTAGTGGACATATCTTTGCATTCGTAGACGTCCAGCTGATAGGTTATCCTCTCTTTGAATGTGTCGGTTACTTATGCTCTCGTGGCCTTTGATGTTAATGGTTCTGACATCGGTCGGCATGGGAAAGAGAACAGATCCGGAGTTTATCACATTCCATCACACAGCGCACAGCAGTGCTTTTGGCAGCAGTGCTTTTTCAGCCAGGTGACTTTAAGGGTCGTTCAGTTCGGTCTCAGTGGTCCGTCTGTTGTCCACAGTTACTTTAGTTTACACACACACACACACATGAACAAACACACGCCTTAATGTGAACCTAAAGTGTCTCTCATGCGAACACATTCCTGGCTCTAAACGCCTGGAGCACCATTGTTGGTCTGTGTGTGCGTGAGGTGCCTGAGAACGGGTCGCTGACTCTCTGCAGCCCGTCGTGATGCAGACGTACCTTCCAGGGTTACACAAGTTCACATTCAGCTCTTTCTGTGGATGTCAGCCCCCACGGGGCACTGAACACGTTGCTCCTTTTTGTTCAGCTGCTGGCCCCATAAATTAACGGACAGTTGTGTTGTCACCAGGAACATTATTCGTGTTTATCTTATCTGCAAATACTACACTTTGACAACTACTACAACTACCACTGACATGACTAACTATTAATAATTTGATAAAGATGCACCATGACAATGGTTAACTTGCTTAAGTTTGACTCATAGAGGAACTCCACTGTCCTGGAAAAAGGAAATCGACTATATACTGAAAGCAGGATATAAGACGTACTTGTGATTATTCTAATTCAAAGCAATTAAAAAACAAACAAAAAAACACCACACATCTCTTATTTTCATCCATAAATGGTGTGCAGCGGAGGAGCTTCTGAGTCTGACGCTATTAGCGCAGTGATACCCGATAACTAGGTTTGAGTGCTGAGGAGGCGGACGGACGTATCGGGCCCATCCGTCACTCCACCCGGACAGGCAGTAAAGAGAAGACGTGAAACACTGATCCAGAAACAGAGACCAGGCCGACTGTGTGGAACAGGGCGAGTGTGGCTGTGGATCAGAGCTTAGGCCGAAATGCATTCTCACACTTATTAAATGTGTGAATCTAAGATGGTGCGGGGGGGGGGGGGGGGTTAAAGAGTGACTAAAGCCTTCCTCATTGTCTATTTTTGTCGTGCTATCAAGTTTTTTCCATACCCCGTGTCCTGTTGAAAAACCAAAGTTTAAAGTGCTTCAGGCAGAAAACATGCTTGCTCCTCGGTTTGTGCGAAGTTTCGGGTCACACGGTATGTTGGACAGTTTTAAAAAAAGACGGCAGAAGAAGAAGAGAAAAAGGCCTTTCAGCTGTAGATCATGTTTTGGTCTAATTTTGGCCTGTTCTTTCTCACAGCACACATGATCAAAGCTCTCTCAATGTTTCAGTACAATGGCAATATTCTATTAATACCGTAAAATCAACATAACGTCTTTATCAAAGCTCCTCGAGTCGTACCATTTCAAAAGAGAATATCCTGCCGAGTACAGTTAAGTGTTGAGAGAAATACTGTCAAACAATGAAATAAAAACAACACGAGAGCAGCCAACAATAAACATTCAGCCCTCTGAAGACTGATGGGAAACTGGTACACGGTGGATATTCTGCCGCTCCACTTGGTGTGACATTCCAGTAGCATTTTCCACTCACACACCAGGAAGTGAGATCTGAGAGTGTCAATGTTGTGTCAGTAAACATTCGTTACTGAACTACTGTGCCCGGCTGGCTGTGATCTCCTCGGGGGGGGTTCGAACCCACGGCGTCCACACCTTTTTACCAAGCGGGACAAAAATGCTTCACTGAAACTGTGCAAGCTGTGAAAACATATTGGGAGAAATTCAAGTAAAAAAGAAAGAAAAGAATATCATTCATTGGGAAATGTCTTTGTATTTTGCTTTCTCAGTGAGATTTTCTTCCACGTCTGCCGGCACCTCAAGGATTAAAAAAGTGCAGCCCCCCCTTAAGGGTGGTCTCATTAAAGCGCTGCTCGTTCACGTCAGCTAGTTTCTAATCTTTTCCTCGTGGCTTTCACGCGGGCGTTTGTGTAAGTGGGGGCCGATTTTACTGTACGCCAGTTTGTGTCTCACGAATGTGCCGCTGGTTGTAGAAAGTAGAGTGTAACCAAGTACATTTAGTTTGCGGAAGTACTTAAGAGGGGAATGTTGTACTTTCTACATTTATTTGACAATATTAGTTACCAGTTGGGCTCCTTTGCAGATTCTTAATACCAAACATAAATCAACTAATTAACCATGATGTGTTACTAAATAGTATATACAGCCTAATTATTAAGTATATAAAGTCTTTGCTCCACCTTTACCAGCACAAACATTAAAGTGATTAACACATTAATAAGTCAATAATTATAATCCAATGATATAGGCCTTCCGTGAATATATTATTTAAAATGGGCCATTATGCATAATGTGTATACTTTTACGTTTACTGTCAACATATTTTGAAACCAATACTTTCGTACTTTTGTACTGAGTGAAAGTAAAATTTAGAAGGCAGGACTTTTTACGAGTAACTAAATATTTTTTGCACTGTGTTCGAGTAAATAACTGAATCATTAACACATTGGTTGTACACATATTAATGGCGATGACACTGCAAAAGAGTCATGGGCCGGGTGGGTTGCTGAACTTGCGGTTCGAAGACGAGGGCAGCTGTTAAGGTGACATGGCCGGGACCACGAGCCACTTTTCTGCGCCGAACTAGAGACGGTGGCTGCGCACCAGCCAGCGGACCCGTCGAGGAAGTGAAAAAATATGTGCGATTCATTCTGAAACCATGGTGGGACAAAATAGACGTTGGTGGGCGCCACAGTCTCGGTAATAAACTGTAAACAGTGTTGTACTCTTGGTTCATTTCTTCTGCAAACACACAAGCAGAGTATATTCCATTTTATCTTTAAATGGAACACACTAAAAGGCTCTTCGTGTTGGAGGACTATGACCAACGACTCGGGCCAGTCGTGCTCCGGTTACAGCAGGCTTCTGGGATAATGGTCCTGTTTCTTGACTTAGCATTGCTGCAACTGCTGCCACAGTCTCACTAAGAGGATTATCTGGAGAAGAAACAACACTGCTAACCTCATTACAGCTCGTTGCTGCTCCTCTGTCTGTTGCAATACAGAACACATGGCTTTGTTTTGAATGCCACCTGAATGACAAACAACAACACAGCTCTATGGTGGCATAACCAGACGAGCCGTGTTATTTATGCTACGTATATTAGCATCGTCAAATATCACAAGAGCAACAACTGAAACTCCTCTTTGAAAGATTTGATTGATCGGTAGTCCAACATTTATAAAGTCAACTTTATTCGGTGACATTTTTAATCCTGCAAAATTACACCTCCCTCCATAAAGAATGAGCCAACATGGCTCCTGCTTTGTGAAATTCGGAGTGTATAAAAGTCTTTACGTTTGTGTTTAATCTCAATGAGTCCCTCAGCAGCAGCAGCTGCGTGAAGGAGGACTTTGTCTAATCTCGGTGGAGCATTTCATCAAGGTGGAGTGAACCAAAAGGTGGAACCTGTTTTTAAGCGCCAGCATTTTTGTCCACAGCTCATATCATGCAATAACATTCACAGATAAAAACTTTCCGTACAACAAATCCAAACTTCGATAGTATGTCAATTTGAACCGTAATACGCAGTGCGAGATAGTTGAATATCGCTGAGCCTGTCGACGTCCAAAGAAAAACATTGCGTCTGTGCTCTGTCCTTGGCCTGTTATGAGCTGCTCTCGGTGTGTTTAGGTGCACTCATTGTCGTTCACCCTGTAATGAACTCGACATGCTCTTACTGCTGACGTGAAATGTGCTGCCGTTGTCCTTGAGGATCATTTTATCAGTTGTTTTTCTTTAAATCGCTGATGACGCAATGCGACGATGGTCAATAACAACTGTGCACTGCATTTCGATGAAGGAACAGTGACTACTATTACTCCCAAGGGCATCATCGGCGAGGCCTCTTTAGGATCAGGTGCTCTGAACCTGCACCCAGGCGGCAGCAGGGTGAGGTGGTGACTGAGTCGGTGTGTGAAATCCTGTTTTATCGAGGTTAACGGCCTTATTGTTGAGCTCTGCTAGGTCGGGCGTGGGGAGACCAATGATCCCGGCAGCGGCGTTGGTTATTCGTGCGAGTTTGGCCCAATTGGTAGAACGGATAACCTGTTAACGAAGCAGGTGGAATGGGCCCGAACAACACTCTGAAACAACCTTCCTTGTGGCTTTTTAACCGGGGTAAGGGTCAGTCTTTATAGATGCAGTGTGTTGTTTTATCTGTACCGCCTCCCAGTGCAGCTGGTTCACCTTATCGAGCTGCTGGTGCGCGCCGTCCTCCTCTCCCTTGTTGATATTAGCTTGCAGAATTCAACCATATCATCGCTTCACAGCCTCCGTCTTTCCCAGGCTTCTCCCCGTCTGTTGAAACAACACGCGTAGTAAAGTGCTCTTTGTCATAGTGCAGGGAGTGCTGAGGAATTGGTGTTCATGTGTTTATATATGGGCGCGTACAATAGCAGGTTTATTTGTTGAGGTGAAATGAAGTTGGATGAGTTTAGGTTTTCTTTTGTCTCCATGAGATCATTTCTGTGCTCTACCGTGTCTCATGTGGCGGTTAGAGGTGGAGGTTGGAATTCCTGGAAGTTGCGTAACTGGTATTTATACAGGTTCTCGTGTGGTGAAACGTGTGTTGCTGTTTTTTGTGTTGTCTAACCTGCCGATTCCCCTTTTTTGCGGAAGAGGAGGAGAATATTCCAGTGACGTTTCCAGCATCGCTGGTGCTACCTGGGTTCACTTGACATGCACCTAAACTCACTCAGGCACAGTGTGCGGTGTCACACTGACATAAACCTACTCTACGATGTTGTGAAGTTGATTTGTACAGCCCAGGCTGGAGAGACCACGTCGAGGGGACAATCTTTGAGCACTTGTGTTTGTTTGAACACTTTTCCTGGAAAGAAATTACACGATAATCCTGCTGCACGGCACACAGGGATCTGTGTGACATGTAAGCCGTGGCACTGACTGAATAGTTCCCTGTTTTGAGCTCCTGTTTTCTTGTGTTTTCTCACAGGTCCTAATCTGCTGCTGCAAACCACCGTAACCACAGACCTGCCACTTCTTGTTCTGCGTGCTCGAGTGACTGTTGCCCAAGTCTTCCCACCTCCACTGAAGGATCAACAAGTACTTGCTTTAACTACCCATCTGCCCAAAGTCCTGCTACGCACAGATCAGTCACACGTGTTGAGTCTGAGCTGTGTCGATCACAGACCCACACAAGAAGGATTTAAAACACAGCCTGGTTCAGCGCCCACGCACACACAGTCACAGCAAGTATGAGCGCCATGCTGGCCAACTTTGGCAAAACCCTGCTGCGCCGCCGGGCCCTAGACTGCTCTTGTGTAGAGACCCGGTTTGCCCGCTGCCTGTCCACGCTGGACCTCATTGCCTTGGGCGTGGGCTCCACGCTCGGCGCCGGCGTTTACGTCCTCGCCGGCGAGGTCGCCCGCGAAAAGGCAGGTCCGGCTATTGTCCTCTGCTTCCTCATCGCCGCTCTGTCCTCCATGTTGGCCGGCCTGTGCTACGCTGAATTTGGCGCCCGAGTCCCCAAAACGGGCTCGGCGTACCTTTACAGCTACGTGACAGTCGGAGAAATCTGGGCCTTCATCACTGGGTGGAACCTCATCCTCTCCTATGTGATAGGTGAGCTTTTCTTCAGCTTCAGTGGAGTTGTTTTCCTGTTTTAATCACTGCCTTGTTGACTTAAATAATTGTCTTTCTTCTCTTTTAAAAGGTACGGCCAGCGTTGCCAGGGCATGGAGCTCGACGTTTGACAGCTTGGTCGAGCAAAAGATTTCTGGCTTCTTTAAAGCCTCCATGACGATGAAGGTGCCAGGGCATGTGCTGGCAGAGTACCCAGACCTCTTCGCCCTCATCCTGGTCCTGCTGCTCTCTGGTGAGTGCACACCTGGTCACACCAACGTGTGGCCTGCCAGTAGCCGTGTTAGAGAAACAAATAACTGGTTGATTGGTGTCGCTGACTCGTGGTTCGTTTGACGCTATGAAGTACGAACACATCCGCCCACACAACAGGACATGTTGTTCTTGGTCTGAAATGTGAACTCTCGGTTACATCCCTCTCCTCTCCGTCCTCAGGACTTCTGGCCTTCGGCGTGAACGAATCGGCGCTGGTGAATAAGATCTTCACAGGCATCAATCTGGTGGTTCTGGGCTTCGTGATCATCTCTGGCTTTGTTAAGGGGGACTCGGCCAACTGGAACCTGACGGAGGACGACTACATCAGCTTCATAAACAGCACCAACAGCAGCAGGCTTCCGGAGTGAGTATTTCACCGCCGCCAGCAAATGGAACTCATCGTTTCGCTGTTTGGCCCGTGTTCGATTGCTAAGTGTCTCTCGTCACTCAGAGTCGAGGAGAAATTCGGCGTGGGTGGCTTCGCTCCGTTTGGCTTGAATGGAGTCCTGTCTGGTGCTGCCACCTGCTTCTACGCCTTCGTGGGCTTTGACTGCATCGCCACAACAAGTGAGTGGTTTTTAATTATGACATCGCCGGCAATGTGAAGACGTGTCTCGAGTTGCTTCCCATGCTTTGGGAAGTTAGTATCGTTCAGACATGAGGGGGAACCGCTTCTGATGATGTGTTTTCATTCAGTGTTGCATAAGAACATCTGGGATTTGTTCCACATCTGTGAACAGCGCTGGGCTGACGCGACACCTGTTGCCTGTATTGAAACGGTTGTTATGTAACGTGTTCCACCTACTGCGTCTAGACCTTCAAGTGTTGTTCAGGTGCTGTGATGACTGCAACGCATTTACGTGCTTACCAAGCACAAACCAACACGGTTGGTCGGTGTGTTCGCCTTGTTTCTTGTGAACGCTTCGTATCAACTCATCCCTCTTTTTGTTTTGTCGTCTTCAGGCGAGGAAGCAAAGAACCCCATGCGCTCCATTCCCATTGGCATCGTCGCCTCGCTGCTGATCTGTTTTTTCGCCTACTTTGGTGTGTCTGCCGCTCTAACCCTCATGATGCCGTACTACCAGCTGGACATCCAGAGTCCTCTGCCCGAGGCCTTCACTTACGTCGGCTGGTCTCCAGCCAGATACATCGTGGCTGTGGGCTCTCTCTGCGCCCTGTCCACCAGGTAAGGAGGGGAATTGTACTCTTGCTTTCCCCAGTGTGTCTTTTTAAATCTCTACATCCAGTACTAACTGTTGACCTTCTCTCAGCCTCCTCGGCTCTATGTTCCCCATGCCCCGTGTTATCTATGCCATGGCGGAGGATGGGCTGCTGTTCCGTATTCTGTCCAGGATGAACCCTCGCACCAAGACTCCTCTCCTGGCTACCATTGCATCTGGCGTTGTTGCGGGTGAGCTCACTGCCTCTTAAATCTGCAAAAGACAGATGCTGGTTTTGTACATTTAATCTGAGCCACTGAAGTAGCTCTTTGTTCCTCTGTCTGACTTTACAGAGATGTGTAACAGTGTAAATGTTCTCCTTCCAGCCCTGATGGCCTTCCTGTTCGACCTGGCAGCTCTGGTCGACCTCATGTCCATTGGAACTCTGTTGGCGTACTCTTTAGTGGCCATCTGTGTCCTCATCCTCAGGTAAGCACCTTTTTATTCCCTGCAAGCACACTCTCGAAGTTGTAATCGTGTGTTCAATAGTCTCTAGGTGCTGGTAGCCATGAAGCCAGTTTAAAAAATATATTTGTATCACAATGTGTGTACAGATAAAACAATCTCATACTGGCTTTGGAGAATGACCATACATCCGATGAAAGCCCCTGTTTGTGTGCCAATATTTCTAGTTTCACTGCTTTTTCACTCACTGTGACACACTTCCTGTCCCGCCGCAGGTACCAGCCAGGCACCCTGAGTTCCTCCAGCCAGACGGAGAAGCTTGTGGAGCTGGTGGAGGGGGAGAAGGTGGCTGTAAGTGGAGGGGACAGTGGCGACGAGTACGGCATGGAGACGGAGGAGAAGCCGCTCCGCGAGACCTTCACCGCCAAGCTGCTCTTCTGCCCGAGTGGAAAGGTCCCAACGAAGACCTCCGGGAACATCGTCTACACCACCACGGCTATTATTTGTAAGTGTGTCTGGCAGGGATCTAAAGGTCGTTGGTGACTCTTGTGAGCTGATTGAGAAGACAAATGTGCGTCTCTCCGCCACCATTCTAAGTAACTTTGTCTCCTTCTCGTCTCTCCGCAGCACTTTTCATCACGGTACTGTGCATTATCCTCGCCAACTGTCTCACGGAGCTGCTGGCCGGGCATGCGGCCGTCGTGGTGCCGTGCGTCATCCTGACCCTGCTCTGCATCGTCTGTTTTGTCATCATCTGCAGGCAGCCTGAGAGCAAAGAGGCTCTCACCTTCAAGGTAAGGCCGATCAAACCCTGCAAACAGACCCTTTGCGTTACAGAAAAGAGATTCCTCCGTTTTGGCGTTATTATTGTTATTTATTTATGGCTATGATGCCACACATTGCTCCCCGATTCTCTCACCGAGTGCCGCTTCAGGCAGAAACCGGGTGAATTTTAAAATAGCTGTGCTGACCTTTTCCCACATCATCCGTTCCTCTAGGTCCCTCTGCTTCCCGCGTTGCCCCTGTTCAGCGTTTTCGTCAACATCTACCTCATGATGCAGCTGGACTGGGGGACGTGGTGCCGCTTCGCTGTGTGGATGCTTATCGGTACATTGAGACATTACTAATCGTGTTCTCCTTTCTAGTACCACACACACACACACTCGTGTGAGCATTTTGTAACTTTCCATTGCCTCTCTCCTTCCCTTCCTTCCAGGTTTCGCCATCTACTTCCTCTATGGCATCAAGAACAGCAGTGAAGCTGCCAAAAGGTCCTCCCCACGTAAATACGAGCCCACGCTGCAGACCAAGAGCCCGATTTACACTGCCGCTGCAGACGACAGCGACATGGAAGCAGGCAGCAGCCCCTGATGCACGCGGACGTAGACCTGGGGGAGGGTTGCCACAGCATCTGCACTCATTTTTGGCAGTCTGGTTGAACTAGCGGTCAAATGCTGCAATGTAGGCGGCTCGGAACGCAGCCCTGGGTTTAAAAGGGAGGCGAGGCAACACACACACATCTTACCTCTGGTCTGGAGGCTGATTAACTTGATGGCTGGACACCGTGAGAGAGCCGCTCTCTGGCCCATGCTTCTGTTTCAATCTGCCTGTCTGTGCTTAGCTGTAGCCCTCTGGGAGATCTTTACCTGCCTCTAACACATGCTACCAATGGACCGAACTAACAAAGAGGTCCGCGGGTCTCCTCATCCAAGTTCTGGGTTCCGTCATCTTGAAGAATGTTTGACTTTTAGCTGTTCTCGTCTTTGCTTCCTCTCCGTTTGTTGGTGGCTGCGTGTGGAGCCACTAGGGGCAGATAACAACTACTATGTGCATCACTAAAAGATTAGGACTTACCTTATGAGCGGCACTCGAATCAATCAGCTTAGTAAGCACAAGCCACCGCGCAGCGACGGGGCCTTCAGTAGTTACCGTGTCTAGTTTGTTTGCGAGTAAACGGACGCTGAGGCTGGTGGTTGTCAGGTCAGTAGCACATAGACGACGCTGATGTCATCGGCACCGGTCGGTTCGGTATCTGAGGCCGGAGAACATTACAGATCGCACTTCCGCCCCCAGACAACAGACACACACAGTCGCTGTACACAGCACCCTGTTTTAAAATGGGATGTCGCTTATTGTAAATCGTTCAATTTTCTTCTTGCTTATAGACGCGTTGAAATGGTATTTTGTGGCCTTTTGTTCCAAAATAAACCAAATAACTAAAACATTTTTAAAAAGGCTTTTAACAGAAATGAACTGCAAGAGTCATAGGATTTACCCATATTTGGTTGAATATGATTTTTCTCCAAAACATAGCTATGAATGTCAGTTGGTATAATCTGTCCACCTCCGACTGATCTGGGAGCTGGGGATCTGTTTCTGACCGCCTTGCATCATCTTCATCACCTTTTTGTTTTGACTTTCTTGTGAAAAGACTCTCAAAGGTTCTTGTTTAGTTTCAATTGAAACTTGTTCTTGGCGGCTTTGTCTGTTGAGTTCACTTTTACTTTTATTGTGTTCAACTGTACTTTGTTTTTACTACTTTACTGACTTCTACTGATGGAACTGTTAATATTCGTTTGTTAGGGACAGGTTGCTGCTGTTGCGTCATATCGGTCGCAATCGGCTTAATATCATTTTTAGGTGTTAACGTATTTTAATTGTTACATGTACAGTTTTTAGTTTGCTTTTTTGGTCTCTTCTTGTTTTTACATGTCTTGCGTCAAATGATTTAATCCTTTCTGACCAAATGAACTTGTCTTCGGAAACAAAGACCGACCCACTAACAGTTGGTCTCTAAATTGTGAAATATGAAAGAAAATGTTTTTACCCCCACCCTCTAGAGCCGATATAACTTATTGTTTATAGTATGTTTATTGTTTGAGGATACAGTATTTGTTTTAAGATGTATCTCTATTTGTATGGTGCTGTAAATTATACAAACACATATGACTTTGAGTATAATTTGGTAAGAGATGTTTTTTGTAAATTACATTGGAAGGTGTTTCATTTGACACCTAAAGCTACTGAAATCCACAATATACAAATTGAGCCCTTTTTAGATAAAAATCGTCCCGCTGGATGCCATGTTGAAGCATTTCTGTCGATGCTCAAAGATGTTTCTCAAGTTTCTAGTTTCGAGAGGACTTGAATCAATCAACTGGTGCCTAAAGAAGCATCTTTCTGCCTGAGAAACACTCGTGGCTCGGTCAAGCAAAAGGCCCAGCTGCATTTGGGACAATTCAAATACCGGAGCTATGAGCTCTGCCTGCCAACGATATCATTAAAGGGTTTTGTGGCAGTGACGTGCGTCACACAGAGCTATTCATACTCAGTCCTTGTGCCTTTCAATTCTATCATCTCTCCATCGCATTAACAGCATTTCTTTCCCTTTGTTTTATATTCTGTACATATCGCTGACATGTAAAAAAATGAGCTGTATTTTCAGTGTTTTTTTTTAAATAAAATAATTCATGCTTATGGCAGACAGTGTTTTTTATCATTACTTATTTAAAGAAAGCTGGAGACTGAGCTGCAGACCAGAGGCCATTTTCACTGTTTCCTCCATGAGTCACCTGTGATGACTCATGACTGTTTCTTAATGACTCCACCCTTTGGCTATTTTACTACTCACATCCTGCAACAACAGTCTGTGTTCCCCTTTCTTATTCACAGGAAGCAAGTATGTAACAGTTAAGTAAAACTAAATTTACATTAATTAAAGTTCAGAAAAAAGTCTCAATACAAAAACATTTACCATTTAGAAATGAAAAACCGAACACTCCTGTCTAATCTTGTCACACTTTCTTTAAGTGTTATTTGCCCTAACAGTTACACACACACACATTTTGGCATGGAGCAACCATTCTGTGTGTCTATCTCTGCCTCCGGCAAAATGGCCTGTTGTCTCGGTCTGTATTCAAAACCTGTGGTACCTTTTTAAAAATTCACCCGCTCTCTGGGGCGTAAATGTGACCGAGAAACGAGAGCTCCCCTTTAGTCACCATGGGCAATTCAAAACATCACTGGGTCAAACGATAAGAATGTATGTCGTGTGGGACAATTAACTATGGATTCGAGGTTTGTTGAGAATTATGATTGTCTTTCAACACATTTTTTTTAAATATATTTTTTAGTATGAATAGGCCAGAATTTGAACAGCTAAAAAACACAAAACATGGTATTTAAATAGCTTTTCCTTCTGCCCTCCCCTCTCCACACACGAAGGCTGCCCTCTAGTGGCCAAACACAGCATTACGTCTGTTAACACTGCGGCTGTGACCCATTACGGCCCGTTCGCTACACAACAGTCAGTTTTGTGGTAGAAACAGCAGAGTTCCTTCACATTTTTTGCACCAGGCAAATCTTTATTCATTTCTCAGGGCATATATTGTTGATGACACTTGTGCTATAATAATAATCCCAGAGTCACAACAACATTGACGACTCAACTTAGTCTGGGTTAGGTTTCAAATAAAATATTTACAGGTTGCGTAATGTGATATCAATGTGTTTGCAGCCACCTTACATTTTAGATTTTGATATTCTCAGGATAAACACAGTTTTATCTATGAACAGGAACGTGACTGGGCTAATTATGCTTTTCTCATGAATCTGACTTGAAGTCTGAGCAATTGTAGTTGTTGAAATAACTCTAATTTGTTCACTTTCAGGTATATATACATGTGTATCTTTATTATTTCGGCTCTGAACTAAATTCAATTTACATTATATCAAAAATAAAAAACGTTTTATTTCTTTGGAAAATTTGAGTTGAAATGGAGGCATGCAATGATTAAATATGGGTATGACTTAATCTATAAGTGGATTGTAGGCATAAGAGAAATGTATGATGTTTAATGTTAATGTTAAATACTCAAACAAACTCTTGAAATCAGTTTCCAAAAGTATGGAGCCCAAATTGTTCAATATAACAAGTTATTATGACAAAGAATTACATGAATCAATTGTGTTTATAAACAATATTGTTTTGGAATAATTTCAGAAAGTATTGTTTTATTGGAGTTAATTTACATTTCATAATAGACAGACATTTTCAAAAGTATTTATTTTAAAGTTTTTATTTTGTGACATCTTTTCAAGTACAGTTTTATCGTTTTTTATGACAGTGATGTCACCGGCCTCTCACCTTTCAGCCAATCACAAGTTCCCCTAGCTTTCTTAAGATAGCTCAACAACTATATCCAATTCAGCCAGTTAGCTCCTGCAACAACAATATCAAATATTTTCTGAATGAACAAACTAGGCATAAGCGGTAAATAAGCACAGTACACAGACATTGTGAATCATCTCTGCAGTTTAACAAGCCTGCACATGCTACCTATAGCTGGCTAACTATAGCTATGCAGGATTGTGAATTAGCACTTAGCATCAGCACTCGCTGGTTAATTCAGAGTTACTTTGTGTTTTTATGAGGAACATCCGGGACCACATGCAGCCATTCAGTCTCTCTAACAGCAGCTAACTAAAACAGATAAAGGGCTACGTACATGTGATAGCAGTTGTTTGGGGCATGGGGCAAGGCGACGGGCCGCTCACGACACCACTGTCATGTGAAGTGATATCTTAAAATAAAATGTGTTGTGAAACATACTACCATTGAGAAGATGCCGCCATGCAATAAAAACAGGGGGATTTTAAGTAAAAATGTAAATAATCAAATAAAAATGAACTCCAATAAAACTGTTGTTATGAAAATAACAAATAACATTTCACAACAACTTAGAAGCATTTCTTCATTTATTTGACAAAACGTTGGTTCATTTATATATATATTTTACATAATTTATTCACATAATAATGAGTTTCAAAATATCCTTTTCAAATTGATTTAATATTGAACATATTGGGGTTCCAAACAAAAGGCTCTAAGGTTACGTCTTAACAGTTCTCACCAGTAAACCAACACAGTAAACAAAGTCTCAAACTTTGGTTCAATTTGAGTTCACTTGTATTATCATCCGCTCTCTTTGTGTGTTAAGCCACTTGCATTCGTAGTGCAGTACAATCAGTGAGGATGTCTTTCTGTCTGCTCTCTCTCTCACTGGTTAAATAGTCTGTACACAGATGCAATATATATGATGCGTCTAAAGGAGGAGGGATGGCTCAGTCTTGGCATCTCTGATTCAGTATCAGTCTTTAAGAGAAGTGCACCAACTACATAACTAGCCACTGGAATAGAACTGCACACATCAGGAAAGGCCAAAAAGTGCAGTAAAGCTGAAGTGTTGAGAGCTGCAAAAACAGCAGGATCAGTCACACACACACGCACGCACACACACACACACACACACGCACACATGCAAACAGAACAGTGAGAATATTAGGATGCTTCTTGTGCTTCTACGCCTGTTGGGAACATCAACAAAGAGCCATAAACAGGCACCGAAAGATAAAACAATGTCTTATATGTAGAAGTAAGTTGTGTAACTGAGCAGGGAAAATATTACGAGTCCCAAAAAAAAGCGGGCCAGGGTGCAGCCAAGGCGTGAGACAGATCTCCTACAGATTGGAGTCCACTGGAGTATTACTACCTGTCACCCCCCCCCCCGCCCCCCCACCCCCACACGCTGCAGCCAGGTTGGATCAGCAGAAGCATTGCCGGCTGCCCTTGGTGACTTCCTCAGAGGAATGGACGGTGTTAGGAACAAATCCACTCTTGACGCCCTCCCAGCCATCCTGGATCTTAATGTCCCCGCTCCGTACCAGCTCAAAGATGTCCCTCGTCAGATCCACAAACGCCTTTAGAAAAAGAAGCAAATAAAGAACAGATTACGAAGGATCATGAACTAATGTCAGCTGAGGAAGACCACGGGGTGGGGTTCAAAGCTGCGAGGGCAACTAGTTTGGTGATGAAGCTAAATATGAGAGTTTTTGTTTCTGGGAGGAAATAGTCAAATCTCATCCACACCTTCTCCACGTTGATCGACTCTCGCGCCGATGTCTCCACATAGCGCAACCCGAAGGCCCCCGCCAGCTTCTCCGCCTCCTGCTGGGTCACCTGACGCTGAGCCTCCAGGTCACACTTGTGACCGACCAGCAGGAAGACGATGTTGTGTGGCTGGACGTGGCTCTGGGCCTCTTCCAGCCAGTTGTGGACGTTCTGGAAGGAGCGGCGGTTTGTGATGTCGAAGAGTAAGAGCCCTCCCACTGAGTTACGGTAGTAAGCTCTGGTGATGGACCTGGAGAGATAGATGGATGGATGGGTTGTGAAACTTACTTAGTTGTTTGTGCTGAAAATAGAAGAAGAGACAACAAATGTACTCCTGTTTGAGTAATGTTTGTCAAAATCACAGTGCCCAGCTGTTTCACGAAATTACTTTAAGTGTTGGATTGTGACAGGACGCAACCTCTTGCATCATTCTGTACTTTTCATTATTATAAACAAATCTCAGGAAAAGACCAAAACCATCAATGCATTAGTCCATCAACACCCTTCTAAAAGTGGACTTGACTCAACATAAACTACAATGCCCATGTCGATCATATTGGAGAAACATGTCATCCAGTGCAACAATATAGCACTGGTGTGTTGGTGATTGTTTATGGAGGAAGGAGGAATAACATCAGGCTTCAGATACACAGTAAATATACCTGTTGGAAGAATCCACGTGGTTTGGGAATTTGAATGTGTTTTTTAGACAACAAGAAAAATACAGCACATCATTAGACTTATTATCAGGAATGTGACTTTTGTTTGCAAGTCATGATGCCGGTTTGTGGCTGGATGAGAAGGATCAAAGGAGATAAAAGAGTTCTGACTTTACCTGAACCTCTCCTGCCCTGCAGTGTCCCAGATCTGTAGTTTGATTCTTTTGCCCGGCTCGATCTCCACCAGGCGAGAGAAGAAGTCCACGCCCACCGTCGGGTCGGACACCTGGGCGAAGCGGCCCTCGGTGAACCTCCGGATCAGACACGACTTGCCAACTGTGGAGTCTCCGATGACGATCAGACGAAACTGATAGAGCCATATCGTCTCCATGTCTCACCAAAATCAAATCTGTGAGAAAATAAAAGCATTTTACTTGTGAGGTCACCGTCATCCATCATGGCTTCAAGGGTCTTGTTTTGTCCGAACAATTTAAAACTCAAAGACACAGAGTTTACGATCATATATGACAAAGAACATGACATTTCTGCATGAAAAACTACAAAAATGTATCTTTCATCAGTTGCCACTTGATATTTTCGATCTAATTCACATTACAGCAAGGAAGTTCTTATGGTTCTTATGCATCCAATCTTTTGACGAGAAAACTAAAACTAAATCTGTTCAGATTGAGCTTCATTTGCTAAACAAAACCATAAAATCAACATAAAATAATGATGAATGGGAGTATATTTTAAGACAAAACAAAGTGTGGTATTGTCTTGACCTTTGGCTGTAGTCCTGCTAACTAACAATACAAATCCTTCAAAGGGAAGAAAAAGACACAACAGCTTAGATTCGACGCGCTTTAAAGCCTCGGCAGCGAAAACAACAGAATAACAGAGGATGTGTTTGAATAGATTCAGATTAAAAACAAATGTGATCCAGACTGTGTCGACCAAATGGATTATTCTTGGATTATGGCTGCCACCACGAGGGGAAAGTAATCGGCTCAAATCCTTTCAGCAGTGTCCATGTGATTTACAGTTGGGTGATCTAATTTGAGGGGAAGGAGGGGGGGAGGCCACTCCTCTCCAACTCAATAAACATTGGTGTAGTCAGCCCCCATGTGGATAGTAGGCTGGTTGCTACACAGCAATAACACAAAATGAGGCCTTGAAGCTAGCCAAACATAAGCTTAATAAGGAGACAGCTGCTAAACAGGACCGCCAGCTAATCATATTCTGCTTCCTAGAAGACCTCCAGTGTTGCTTATAATAAAATATTATGCTCAGTTCATAGAAAAATAAGGAGGCCCAACCCACTTAGCTTAATGCCAGTATGAGTATTATTTACATTAATGGTTAACATTCAGGAAAACAATCTAATAAAAATCGGTAATGATGACCCACCTTAAAGTCAGGAGCTCAGTACCTGTAAAAAACAAACCCCATGTCGATGATTATATCTTCTAAAAATGATCCTCCAGAGTAGCAGTGGTTGACTTACAGAAATAACCAGCCAATAACATGCATCATATTAAGCCGGCCTCTTGTCCACCGTCAGCATTTAAAGATGAAAGCAGCCTGTTCAGTGTTCAAACCGACAGATAATAAGAGCTGCTGGTTAATTTGACAGTTGATATTTCCGTGATGATCCGCGGACGAAATGGCAGCAGGACACAACAGCAGCATCACACATCTCCTCCTCGCCCTCATCAGCACCATTACCGTAACTGCACGCAGGGCAGCGCAGCAACAATCCAAACAGTCCTGCTGCTACCTTCAAAGACTGTAGGAACAAACCAAACAACAAATCTAATTACGAAGTGAGCGCATATTGACATAATTAAACATTGTTTGACATTTTTTTTCGATCCATATATACACTAAGCAGAAAAACGATCAGTAATTATTTGACTTGTTTAACGCCAGATATTATGTTACATATTTTCAACAACAAAAATACAGTATATTATATGAAATCAAATATATTTACAGTAAGAAAGTGTTTTAACTTAATTTGAAATCAACACTTTACACACAGGACATATTATATGATCCGCCATGTATAATATATAGTGTATACTGTACCTTTGATAGTTTTACTTGCGTAAAGGTTCCTCAGCCTATCCAAGAAAATCAGATGCGCGATAAATACCGAAGTGGAGTTTTTACGAGGACCTCTTGAACGCACCACCAGCTCAGAGCTGCTGCGTTTAGAGTCGACCGGTTTGTGTGATTAAACGGGTGGACTGCAGTGATCACAGGCGAACTTGACCGCTGCTTTTGCAAATCTTGATGATATTGAATCATAACAACTTTTTTTTTTTCTCAGTGCATTGAACTGAAGAAAATGTCCAACTAGCCCAATAACATTTATTCTACTTTCCGTGACTGTGCTGTAGTTTAGAATTTTGTTACGATACCTGCGCACCAACATCCTTCATAGAGTTACAATAATTCTTCGAGGAGGTTTTTTTTTTGTGTGGCTGCAGAGCTGCAAACATGCAGCAGGAGCTCTTGTTCAAAGTCCTGGTCATCGGGGACTTGGGAGTCGGAAAAACGTCCATCATCAAGCGGTACGTGCATCAGATCTTCTCCCAGCACTACCGAGCCACCATCGGCGTGGACTTCGCCCTGAAGGTGCTGCAGTGGAACAATGACACTGTGATCCGACTACAGCTGTGGGACATAGCAGGTCTGTCAAACTTTAACGAGTACATTCCGGTTTACAGGTTTATTGTTGCGTCAGGTGATTATTGAAACTGTAAAGCTCTGCAGGATTTAATTTTCAAGAATGTGTGTTTTAGGTTCTTTGGAAACAAAAAACTTTAGTTTCACCTCCTACTGAACATCTTTTAAAAGCTACTTCTGGAAACCTTAACTTTTCAAATCAATCTGATGGCAGTTTTAGGAAAGTAGGGGCCTGTGAAAGTTGGACAGTACTGCAAAACATCTCCAACTTATTCAAGCTATTTCTGAGTCCTGAAAGGTTTTTTTTGCCAGTGCTGTAGGACTATATTCACTGCTTTCCAACACAATCAACTCATTTCAAGAGTGTCTTGAAACAATATACAGAACTCGGTGAGGTACAAACATAAGTTGATAGCATGGAGATTTTTGCAGTGGGTGACGTGAACTCCAAGAGAGAGAGAGTGTGTGTGTGTGTGTGTGTGTGTGTGTGTGTGTGTGTGTGTGTGTGTGTGTGTGTGTGTGTGTGTGTGTGTGTGTGTGTGTGTGTGCTGGATAACTGGGTCCCTCCCTCATTTGAAGCCTGGTTGAGGAATGTAGATCTTGTGCCTGGCTGTGACTCAAGTGATCCCATGTAGATAATATCAGTCACATGATGGCAACTATGTAGAATAAACACACATTCACACAAACTCGCTATATTTATCACTGACAAACCGTGGTGTGGGTTGATTTAATTTGATGGACTTGAAAGGTGTCTTTTCATGAATATGTGTGTGTGTGTGTGTGTGTGTGTGTGTGTGTGTGTGTGTGTGTGTGTGTGTGTGTGTGTGTGTGTGTGTGTGTGTGTGTGTGTGTGTGTGTGGGTCTGCCTGCCTGATTGGCTGTACCATGCGTCCCAGGACAGGAGCGGTATGGGAACATGACTCGCGTCTATTACCGGGAGGCGGTGGGAGCGCTGGTGGTGTTTGACGTGACGAGGGCCTCCACGTTCGACGCCGTGCTGAAGTGGAAGGATGACCTGGACTCTAAGGTCAGCACAAACTGCCATTCTGTCGCATTCAGAGGAGTGAAAAGTAATATTAATATTTACAGTACAGCCACAAACAACATCATTAATGCCAAAGTTACAGTTACGGTTACGGGCAGCGATATTGTTTTGGTTTAAAGATTTCTCATGAAAAGGAACTCGCAGATATCATCAACATTTACGTCAAAATATCTTTAATTTTAATTGCAGTACGTCTACTGCTTGTTGTAGTCACCTGGGTTTCACGTACTTTAGGAACAAATTCAAAGTGAGATTATGCGAAGAAAGGATTTAACAGCTGTCAGAGGCACAAGTGTGTGCTGACAGCTCCACGGTCGAGAAAGTTGGGAAAAGTGCAGCCACAATGTCCTAAAATTCATGTACGTTGACATTATATCAATACTCTGCAGAGAAAAAAGATACTACATTGGAACTGCTTGAGGTGTCAGTATGCCCTTCACACCTTTCAGACGTCAGAATTGACCCTTCTCTAAGCCCGCCCTCACTGTCACTACCTGCCCTGACTGTCACTACCTGCCCTGACTGTCACTACCTGCCCTCCCTGTCACTACCTGCCCTCACTGTCACTACCTGCCCTGACTGTCACTACCTGCCCTGACTGTCACTACCTGCCCTCACTGTCACTACCTGCCCTCACTGTCACTACCTGCCCTGACTGTCACTACCTGCCCTCACTGTCACTACCTGCCCTCACTGTCACTACCTGCCCTCACTGTCACTACCTGCCCTCACTGTCACTACCTGCCCTCACTGTCACTATCTGCCCTCCCTGTCACTACCTGCCCTCACTGTCACTACCTGCCCTCACTGTCACTACCTGCCCTCACTGTCACTACCTGCCCTCACTGTCACTACCTGCCCTCACTGTCACTACCTGCCCTCACTGTCACTATCTGCCCTCCCTGTCACTACCTGCCCTCACTGTCACTACCTGCCCTCACTGTCACTACTTGCCCTCACTGTCACTACCTGCCCTCACTGTCACTACCTGCCCTCACTGTCACTACCTGCCCACACTGTCACTACCTGCCCTCACTGTCACTACCTGCCCTCACTGTCACTACCTGCCCTCACTGTCACTACCTGCCCTCACTGTCACTACCTGCCCTCACTGTCACTACCTGCCCTCACTGTCACTACCTGCCCTGACTGTCACTACCTGCCCACACTGTCACTACCTGCCCTCACTGTCACTACCTGCCCTCACTGTCACTACCTGCCCACACTGTCACTACCTGCCCTCACTGTCACTACCTGCCCACACTGTCACTACCTGCCCTCACTGTCACTACCTGCCCTCACTGTCACTACCTGCCCTCACTGTCACTACCTGCCCACACTGTCACTACCTGCCCTCACTGTCACTACCTGCCCTCAC
This sequence comes from Melanostigma gelatinosum, assembly GCF_949748355.1. NCBI lineage: Eukaryota > Metazoa > Chordata > Actinopteri > Perciformes > Zoarcidae > Melanostigma > Melanostigma gelatinosum. Next base: position 13,330,945 of record NC_136647.1, on the reverse strand, counting down.
TGTCACTACCTGCCCACACTGTCACTACCTGCCCTCACTGTCACTACCTGCCCTCACTGTCACTACCTGCCCTCACTGTCACTACCTGCCCACACTGTCACTACCTGCCCTCACTGTCACTACCTGCCCACACTGTCACTACCTGCCCTCACTGTCACTACCTGCCCTCACTGTCACTACCTGCCCACACTGTCACTACCTGCCCTCACTGTCACTACCTGCCCTCACTGTCACTACCTGCCCTCACTGTCACTACCTGCCCTCACTGTCACTACCTGCCCACACTGTCACTACCTGCCCTCACTGTCACTACCTGCCCTCACTGTCACTACCTGCCCTCACTGTCACTACCTGCCCACACTGTCACTACCTGCCCACACTGTCACTACCTGCCCTCACTGTCACTACCTGCCCTCACTGTCACTACCTGCCCACACTGTCACTACCTGCCCTCACTGTCACTACCTGCCCTCACTGTCACTACCTGCCCTCACTGTCACTACCTGCCCACACTGTCACTACCTGCCCACACTGTCACTACCTGCCCTCACTGTCACTACCTGCCCACACTGTCACTACCTGCCCTCACTGTCACTACCTGCCCTCACTGTCACTACCTGCCCTCACTGTCACTACCTGCCCTCACTGTCACTACCTGCCCTCACTGTCACTACCTGCCCACACTGTCACTACCTGCCCACACTGTCACTACCTGCCCACACTGTCACTACCTGCCCTCACTGTCACTACCTGCCCTCACTGTCACTACCTGCCCTCACTGTCACTACCTGCCCACACTGTCACTACCTGCCCTCACTGTCACTACCTGCCCTCACTGTCACTACCTGCCCACACTGTCACTACCTGCCCTCACTGTCACTACCTGCCCACACTGTGTGTGAGGAGAGCGGCCTTACGTTAAAAGGTACTTCTGTTAAAGCACAATGACACCTTGAAGAACAATCAATATGCTCACAAGGGTATTTACAACAAATCCCTTTACAGTTACATTTTAAATTGCTTGCATTAAAAGTCTGTACAGCCATCGTCTAAGCTGTCGTTCTTCACTTCACAGGTGACCCTGAACCACGGGAGGCCAGTTCCAACTGTACTCTTGGCCAATAAGTCAGACCAGCTGGCTTCCCAGCAGCCCAAACTCGACTCCTTCTGCAGGGAGAACGGCTTCGTCGGCTGGTTCGAGACCTCTGCAAAGGTACGAGAGAGGAGACGCCGGATGCAATTACTGCAGCAAAATCAGTGGGAAAGACATTTTGATTGAGGTAGTGACATTTTCCATTAATCACTTAACATACTGGTAAATATAAACGGTTAGAGGGCTTCTTTGATGAACCTCCTAATGGAAAGAGTTGTGAAGGGGCTTGACTTGAGGCTTGACTTGAGGCTTGACTTGAGTCAGGTTAACGACATATTTAACCCGCTGAAATGGCAATGTTAAAACAACAGCAGTCCAAACGATTCTGAAAATGACTGTAGGGTGTGTCAGTACAAACACAAAAAGTCAGATATTATTTGCCGTGCTCTCAAGAGACAAAGAGAGGAATGTTTGCAGTCGGGTGTGAGTTAACCCTCGGTTCCTCCAGCCCGTCTAATGAGTTGCACACTGGGGTGCGAGTCAGAGTCAGTCGTGGGGTTCGTGCACACAAAGGCTCAGAACACAGAACAGAAACAATGGTGTTTCTATCACACTGTGACATCCTGGCTTCCAATTAGTAAGTTAGTGTGCCATGTCAGATGTCAGTTAAGTCAGAAATCACACTTTTTGACACGCTGTATTTTCCACCCTGACTGTGATGAGGGCTGCGTTAGCCATTTGTGGACACTAATGGAAGAAGAAATAGCCCAACGCTGAATAAATCACCCTTACACATTTCGGGGTTTTGTGATGATACAGTCTCACCTGGTTCAACATGACTGTTATTAGCTTATGGTGGCTCATTTTACCGACTGTTCTCTCGTGATTCTTACTTGTGCTTTTGTTACGCTTTGTTTCAACAGGACAGGTTCACATTTTATTGGTTTTATCACAATAGTCATCCATAGAGCATTGCCACTATGGCTGTGTGTGAAGTGGCTATAAAGAGCACATGATTTCTCCACATGGTGTCTTCTTTTATTCCCTCCCTCGCAGGAAAACGCCAACATTGAGGAGGCGGCGCGCTGCTTGGTGGAGCACATCCTGAACAACGAGGAGAGCCCGGTGGTAGAGCGAGACCCCGGCGCCCTTGTCCTGTCTGGATACACGAACACCACGAAGGATCATCTCAACTGCTCTACGTGTGTGAAGTGGTGACTTCCAGACCAATCACAGACAACCAGGAAGTGAACAGCTGTGAGGCCACTGAGATAAGTCTGACTCAGGGACTGTTGTAAAACAGGAGAGCCAATGTTCACACTGCAGGCCGAGGTAAAAAATGTCTTCAATTCATAAAAGTTTTAGAATGATAGGTATTAAATGTTTCAGACTGATGTGTATTTTTTATTTCCTTAAATTTCACAACTATGGAACAGAAAGTTTGTTTATTTCATCCTTTGTTTTGCCACAGATCGTAGTGTCATTTCTTTCTCTTGAACATATTTGACATTTTACCTTTGACACTCGGCTGAACCGACAGCTCTTAAAACTTCGGCACGTCTGTCTGCAGTGTGAACACGAACATAAAAACATGAAGCCTTCTTGCATTCTTTGCACTTTTGCTCAGCCGATCGTCATGCAGTGATATTAGATCAGTGGACACAGGAGTGAGTAAAGGCAGTCTTTAATATGAAAACAGCTAAAACTGCTTCTGCTTAAAATGTCCTGAATGTCATGCATTGAACCTAAAGCTTAACTCTGTGGTAACATACAAGACCGTGTCTCTACCCACCCAGTCCCCACCATGAGTGTGACTGTCGTGTCAATACACAGGCCTACTATCCATCTGCTGAAGATCACAGCCTGTTTTTTCTTTATCTGACGTAGAAATGAATCCCTTCATGTAACATTACACAGAGGGTGCATCCCGTGTGTTCTAGACCTGCTAATACGTAAAGACATTCCCTTTCACACTGGATCATGAACTGACGGGCTGGAAAATCTGCTCTCACGTGCTACCAAGAAAAGAAAAAGCAAGACTCCTTTGCAGTCCGAAATAAACATAAATGTTTCCGAGGTAATGGGGTTAAGGTCTGTTCAACAGATATGTCCATTAAATGGACTATTCAAGTCGTTAATAAACCCTGAAAGCTGTTAGTGGATTGAGAATTCCTTTGATTAGGAATAGCAGTGGTAAAGTGTGAAGCACTTCAAAAGGCCTGTGGTTCTTCCAGTGTGCCGTCTTTTCATGATGCACAGCGCCTCCTTTAGTTCAGCACCAATTTCCATTTCATTATGTGTACATGTGTGGTTTCAGTCTCGAACGGTTTACATCACGTCCTCAAAGTGAATGTTCACTCGAGATATAAATAACCTTCACAGCAAACCTGACTGACAGTCAAACTATTGCCTCTATTGTTCGTATGAGGAGTTTTCTTCAACCCTAAAATCGATTTCTCGCCAGTCGAAAGCATGGCATGTGTGTCTTTTTAGCGCAGCAACAACCGAACAGCCGCCTGTGTTGAGTCTGCCTCTAGTGCTATTTGAAATTCCATGTTTTCGCATTAGGCCTCAGCTTTATATTCCACTTCACTGCCTTTGATGTGTAATAGCCTGTCCTTGCAATACAAAACATTTGTAACTGCATTATCTGTGGACCAGACTACACGCAATAAAAAATGTATTCGTGGTGTCGTATGGTGCGCAGTGTGTTGTCAGCAGCATCGTCCTTTCAGGATCTTTGAATGTCTCACGTCCTTTCAGCTCCACACATTTCACCATCAAAATTTGGAAATCAGCCTCGACAAACGAGAGCAAATAGAGCTGAAACAATTTGCCGATGAGTCAGCAGCTATTTATTTTCTTATCATTAACTAATTAGCTTTCTCTAAAGTGAACATTCCTCCAGCTTCTCTGATTAGCTTGGTTTTCCCCAGTTTGTGCCTCTCATGTGTTGGCTTACACATGAGTCACAGAGGTAACCATCAGTTTTTCTATAAAAAGATAATGAACCAGTATAGAGAGAGGTACAAACTGGGGCTGCAGGTTAACTGCTGATCAGATGAAACAAGACATCTGAGCAGGTCACCTTGGGCTTTATAGGAAATTAGAATGGGATTTGTTGTTTTACATTTTATAGACCAAACAATTAAAAGACGAAGTTAAATAATCAGCGGATTAATGATGAATGAAAATAATTCTTAGTTGCTGTCTTAAAGTGCAATATCATCTCCTTTAAGTCATACAAAGAAAAACAATTCAAATTGCTATAAAGAGCAGTGACTTTGTAAATAGTTGTTGGTGTGTTGTTATTTGTTTTGAGTTAGAACATCTCCATGCGGTTTCCAAATGATGTTTCCTTACAGATTCCCAGGATCTCTCTCTTTAACTATTTGATTCAGCATATTTCCTGCAATATGTGGTTCCTACAGAAATTTCTTAAGATGTTGGTCTTTAAAAAAAAAAAAAACCAGAACCATCACTGATAGTATTTACGTGACCATGTAATGCCATTGAGACACACACTGGAACATAACCAGGACATGTTTAAGTCTACAAGAAATCACATGAATGTCCTGTGTTTGCTTAGATTCATCATAGTATGGCTACCATTAACAACCACACACTATCTCTGTAAACGGCGGGGTCATAGGCACACTATTCTATGAACAGCAACATAGGATTGCTACTGTAATGCCATAAAAATCAATATCATCAAGGTCACCATACACATCTTTTCAGTCATTATAAGACAGCATGAATCACACGAATGAAACATCTTGTGTTGATCTTGTCATGGATTTGACTCCATATGTGTCTACATCTCATTGGATGGCAGGTAATCAGGGATAGTTTGCACATGGCACTCCTGAGCCCTCCACATGCAGCGAGGTGGTGACAGCTGATGCCTTGCTTTTCAGACCCGGGGCAGCCTTCTGTTTTAAGATGCCCTCCCCCGGACCCGAGAAGTGGCCCAATCGCACTCCTTTCCCAGTCACCTGATTCATGTACTGCCATTTTACACACAAGTTTGACTGACACAAAGAAAAAAGAAAAAAAGAGAAAGAATTGGCCTATCGGCAACCTCAACACAGAAATACACCCTTTTGTAAGAATATTAAAAAGACTGTGGGGGGGGGGGGGGGGGAGAAATCAAAGCGGCTAGGGTTAGATGCAGCCAGCGCGTGGTGCTGTGTGGATCAGAGGTGTTTGCGGTCGGATCCGTGCGTAGATTCAGAGGAGAAACCGGGCGAAGAAGAGGAGAAAAGGGGGACGGGACAATGCTGCTTCATATCGTCTTTGCTGGAAAAATGAGTCTTCAGTCATAGCGGATGCCGCATAGATTTGATAATAATCACCGGTAGTGTTTCGATTATTGCCATCTTTATTTCCGATTCAGCTCTCGTGCGTATCCCGCCGGCATCTCAGGGACATATTACAGTTCACTGTAGGCTACATTGTCTTATATCATAGGCTACTATTTTTGATGCAGGCCGCTGTTAATTATACATTTTCATTTATTTTTTTTACATAGGATAGCCTAATCGTTTTTTCTGCAGCTGGGTCATCCTGATGCTTTCGACTGAATATTTAATGGTTCCCTGGATGTGACCGTATAATCTTTTATTTGGCCGCCGCATGAATTCTCCCACCGGATCTTTTGCCGGTATACGCTGCTGTCCTCCTCCTCCTCCACCTCCTCCTCCTCCTCCTCTTCCTCAGACGGCCGATTCTCGCAGAGGGCACTACCCTCCTCCCTGCCACTGAAGACATTTTGATCGTCCTCCCCGGTTCCCCCCACCCGGAATCCTCGACCATCACTCCGCCTGCCTCCTCTTCCTCCTCCTCCACCACCACCTCCTCCTCCTCAGTAACATGTCGGGGCAGTCTTTGACGGACCGGATCGCCGCGGCGCAGCACAGCATGACCGGGTCTGCCATCAGCAAAGCCGTCTGCAAGGCCACGACGCACGAAGTCAGCGGACCCAAGAAGAAGCACCTTGACTGTAGGTTAAGCATGCCATCACCGCTTACTGTATCGATAACCTGCATGCATCAAGCTACCAGCATCTTTCCTCACAAAGGATAGCTTGTATAAACAGCATCTGTTATGCCCCCCCCCCCCCCTTTCTCTCTCTCATCCGGCCCGGTTATGTTTGCAGCCTCTTTAATTAGACATCACATTCCCTTAGATTAAAACGGGATCTACGCATCAAATCACAGCTACAATGTATTTGGCTGTTAGTGTGACCAGTAAATGTGTATATAGAAGGCGAGAGGCAATCAGCCTGTGCATGTCAGTCAGGGGAAATAGGCCACTCTGGTATGGGCTAATCACATTGCAACCAGCCGCTTTACAGTGTAGGCCCATCCATTATTAACGGTAATATCAGCGGCAGCACTACATCCTCTCTCTGGAGACACTTCAGAACCAAATGTGCGTTATTTCTGCAGCATCACCAACATCGTCTTTTGGGTTTCTATAATGTCACATTCAAGTTCACTGTCATGTCCTCTGGTGCATTACAGTCATTAATGGATGTGCTACTGCCGGCAGTCCGGAGGTGCTGGAGGAGCAGAGAGTCGGTGTGTGTGTACTGTATAGATCTGCTGGTGCGGTGTTACAATGAGGCGTTTGAGCAGACAGATTCTTTATCTCCACATGCTGCTAATTAGCTGTGTGTGCAAACTGTAGCAATTGTGTACACGTGGGAGGAGGAGGAGTCCTCACATGCAGATTGTGACAGTGATTATTAGATTAGGTGGATTTTCTATAATTACTTGACGTGATCGATGGAGAGCACGGGTAATCAATGGGGCCGACAGTCAGAGTCACAGGCAGTCAGTCCGGACAGCGAGAACGACAGACGAGTGAATAGCAAGATGGCTAATCAAGAGGAAATCAGTCCGAGGGGAACAACAAGGCAGGTCGCCAAGAGTCAGCCATCCAGCTACACACCCAGCCAGTCGGCCGGCAAGTTTGGCAGTGGATTAGTCAGTCATGTCCACAGCAGAGGTGACACTGGGAATTCTGGACTCCCTTACAAGATGTGCCACCGGGCGCCTCGACACAATACATCTAAATCAGGGCTGTATCACTCTATCCTACAAAAATAAGGCCATTAAAGCAGGAAAAAACCCACCCAGCGGGGGTGTTTGACAAGGTTCAGAAATGCACTTACGATGAAAAAGCCCTTTTGTGACTCTTGAATCGCAACACCGAGTAATTACTTCTGCTTTCATTTCATACAAATCTTATCTTGATTGTGAGCACCACTAAAAGCCAATCATCCATGTTTTTCAGTGTTACTGCTGTAGCCGTTTGTGAGGGTTCAAATCTTGGTACAGATGAGGATTTCTAAAGACATTAGCCAACACTGAGTGCAATTTTTAATTTCTAAAGAAAATCGAGCCAATTGATGACTCTAAATAAAGTATTATAAGTGCAGAAGAAAATAACCAGTTAAAGGGCATCAAGTGATTGGCACCATTATTGGTTCATTGTTGTGCTTCCTGCCGAAGCCACAGTTTTATAAGAACACAACACCCCTGCAGTTATTAAATGGCAGGTCGTCCACCTTCAGCAGCCACGGAGTCGTATCGTCTCTCGGAAACCAGTAAATGTCACTTAACTCAAGGGTGAGAGCAGATGTTCTTAAAATAGATCTGGAGAATTTACATGACAAATTTGCATCCGTCAAATGGATTGTAAGAAAAGGTTTGTACTGCTGCTCTCGAGGACAATGAAGTTTCTCTCATAATAGGTCAGTTCGTTCTCGTCGAGGTGGTTACACGAGGCCTTTCTGGCTCGTATTGCGATCATTAGTGGAATAAAAAGCTCCATGCCAAAGCAGAAACTGAAGGCTTTGCTCAATTCACTCCCCTGGAAGGCTGAATTGAATTTCTTTTTAGCTGAATGAATGTTTTGTACTTGAGCCATTCAGATGCAGCTGTTCTAATAGACACAGCTAGCTTTCACAATAAAACACTTTCTATTTCCTTCGAGAGGGGCCTCGCTTCTCCATCCAGGACATGATATAACAAAGAACGCTGGCATTATATTGACTGCAGCGTTTTCAAGGCTTAATTAATGGAAGACGCAGTGAGTTGGTGATCAGGAGGTCAGTGGATCTACAGTAATCCCTGGTGGTGGGGAAGCGAATAAAGAATGCAAAGAAAAGGCAATTAACTCAACCGCTCTAAGGAGCTTCTGGTGAGCTGGCTGCACAAAGACTGCGGGTCAATCTCAGGTCTGAAAGTTTAGGTGTGTGTGACCCACGCCCTCTTTGTGCAACTCACCCAGACCCCCACTGGAGTCTTTTTTATTTTTGAACATGCCGAACACTTGATCTGTATGTTGAGGTAATGGAGAGATGCAGCTCTCAGCAGGACGGACAAATGGACAAAATCAACGTGGGTAACAGAAAAGGCTTAGAGAGGAACAACGTATAAGGAAACAGAGGTTGCTGGCAAATATTTAAAATCATATCCACTGGAGCCAACTTCACGTTTACATCAGAACAAACGCACCTGGCCATCGATTCTGAATCGGTTTACCAAATCTGAGAGGTTTGACAAATACAAACGTTTCAATCGCCTTGAAAATATACTCAACTTGTTATGTCGACCCCCTCATTGCCAGGTTCAGTCAAAGGAATAGATGAAGCGCTGTGCCGTTTCTCCAAATACCGCGCATGGTAAATGAGACGCATTGCTGGCCCATTGAAGCTATTCAGAGTGTCTCTCCGGCATCTCTTTTTGAACACAGACTGGTTGGTGACATAAACGGCCAATGTTGATTATTTACTAGCTCACAGCAATGATGAGCATGACAGACGGAGTAATGGGATTTCACTTTCACAAGTCGGCCTTCTGCATGGCTGAGATAGTAGAGAGCAGCGGTATAAATAAGATTCATCACACACAGAATAGTAATCAGTCCAAAAATGACCTTCTGCCCCGAAAGCAACGCAGCTGCGATATTCAGCATATGATTTATTTGGTTGCGTGTCACGGTTGTAATAGTGATGTACCGTAGAGGCAACAAAACGTGTGGAGAATAATCAAAGACCTTGTGCACCTTGGCGGCCACATTTTTGGCCTTCCTAGCCAAATTAAGTGACACAGCTAAGATGTTGAAATGATGCCAGAAGAAGAGAAATAGACGGCGTGGCTTTGACTTACAGGAAGGAATGGATACCTCCGCACACTTACTCCCACGTCTGTGTGCCAGTATCATGACCCCATCTTGCAATGCAGTTTCAGGTCGCGAAAATGACTCACTTTATCTAAAGCCACGGTCTTGAAACGGCTTTTAAAAAAAGGTTTTTATTACATTTAAAGCTGTCGCACATACTTTAAGACACTGGTTTTACATTTTATCCTAACGAGCATTACAAATGCCGTGAAGTTCACTTGATGACACCGTGTTGTCATCTTGTTGTTATTAATGTTTGCACAACGTTGTCCTTAATCCTGTTTCTAAATGTGTTATTGATGTACATTATGTCCTTTGGACTGCAGTTTATCAATAATCCCAGTTGGCAGTTGGTTTTTCATCACATCCCTCTGGCGATCTGTCACACGTCTATGATTAAATCCTAGCTGATGTGTTATCACCCAAAGGAATGCGTGCAGGTGGACCCATGTATTTGACTGAATGGCTTAGGTGTAATTGTATTTCAGCAGAAGCATGAGAGGTTTGCTATTACTCTGTGAAAAGTTAAATAATATATTTATTAAACAAGTTGTGATAGCTGCTCTGTACGCTGTCCTTAGCCACCGTGGTCCTTTGTGCTAAATGCGAACATCAGCGTTCAAGACAGCTGGCCAACAGTGTCCAAAAAAGACTGAATTCTGGAGTGTTTTTTCACTCTTAAACCAATTTCTTGCATCTAATTGAACAAACTGTCACAACAAAAAGAAAACGTGCCACATAACTACAGTCCAAATGCTAAATAAAAAAAGGTAGCCATTTTTACAGTCCAGTCCTCACACGCATAATGTCATCACCGCAAAAACAATATTGCATGTTGGTGAGGATTTAAACTGAAACATAAAATACTGCAGCTGACATGTGAAGCTAGCCAATTTGTACAGCCTGTTAGCTCTTAATTAGCTCGTGCATTCTACTATTCTCCATTAAAACAACAAAATACAGCACAACAAATAGACACGGATTTGTCAAACTACCCTAAACCAGATCAAACTAACTCATATTTAGCAGGTATAATGCTAACCATGTTCACCTTTGTAGTTTAGCATGTCAGCATGCTAGCATTTGCACACTAAACATAAAGTACAACTGAAGCTGGTGGGAGCGTCATTCGCTTTTCAGGTATTTGGTCACAAAGCAAAGGAGCGGACAAGTTAAGCTGATGATGGCGCACTGTGAAAAGTTAACATGCACGTTTGCACCAAATGCCATGAGGATGCAGCCAATATTGACATTGACATTCATACAGCGATGACGCTATAGGGGCTAAAACGCGTGAAGCAGGTCCACCTTACTGGTGTGTTTGTTCACTTGTGACAGGAAACATTAATGAGCCGAAATCAATACGGTCCCATCAATTATTAAGCCAGGAAGGAAATTCACAAACAAACCATGAACAATGAGTGAAGCATGACTGAACGCTACTATTACCATGTACCGTTTTGATATTAATGCCCCGAAATTTAATTCGGGGAAGAAAAAACAGTCCTTATTTGTTTTTAGAGGGGATTCCAGATGTAAAGATTCATCGCGGTCGGGTATAAATCCTGATCCTTTTATTTTTTCATGTTAGCATTTCTGTATATGGATATTTACTAACAACGGGTTTGAGAATCATTTGATGATGTTTTAAATATTGTCTTCTACAGGTTTCACTTTCCACTTTCAGATTTTGGAAGACCTTTATATTTGTCCTTCATGCAGGGAAGCAAACGTCGTGACGTTAATGCAGCAGAGCGAGAGCCGGTCATGGCAGGCAAAGTTGGACGAGTCGATGAAGACGATAATTATTATTGTCGTCTGTGTTGTTGCCCCTGGGGTTTTCACACTGCTGAATAACATAAGAAGTGAAGATGAACAGGATTGAGGCATTAAGTGAACTGCCGGTGCAACGGGCTGCCTTTGACATGCATCGAAAACTTAACCGTGGTATCGACTGGCACTCTTTTGTATCCAATGTTTCAGTGGGCGCAGAAAACATCAGAGAGCTTCCAAATGAACCCAGATAACCTCTGAGCCTGTGGAAGAAACAGACCAAGGATTTGCCTCAGAAACCAAACCTTGCTTGAAGTTTTCTCACAGTAACTCAGCACGCAAATGTCTCTCTTCGCCTCTCTTTGAATCCAAGTTCACTTCCTCTCACTCCCCCAGTGGTTTCACTTACTGAATCTGCCTTTTTTTAAATTTAGTTTTTTTATTTGTCATTGTTGATGTGTTGTTCTTTTCCATGTTGTGCTCGGCTGTCAAATTCAAGTCAAATTGCTTCTCATCTTTAAGTGTTCCAGCTCATCTGGTCATATTTGATTTCTTCCTGTTGTTATTCGGCCACTTGGTTCCATCACTTAATGAGGCATTTATTTTACACTATCATTAGTATTAGAGCCTGTTCCTGACCGGGTTTTAAATAAGCGGCTTAATTTCAAGTTTTTACCGTACTGCAGAGAAGACTGCAGAGCAGAATAGTGAAATAAATGTAATTGGTTTATCCAGAAAAGATCCTTAACGTCACTGAACAGATTGTATGAAGCAGCTCTACAAGTGCACAGTACGGTCTATTTACAATACAGGCCAAGGGTTTCACGGTAAAACACACAAGGTCAGGTTTCAGACAACAAATCATTTTGTAATTGTAATTGGAGATTTGAATCTTTTATTTTTAGTCATCCAACTGAATCACAGCTGAATAAGCTTTGCAGAATATGCAGTATACAGGGCACATTTCACATTTTGATCTTTTGCCAGAGAAATCCTTGAAGAATTTAGGGCATTGTTCCACCAACCTGACCTCATTGTATGTTTAGTGTTCACAGCTGAATCCTGAATGACATACCATTGTTAACATACAACTGAAAGCTTCTCTCTTTTGCTTTTAAAATCGATCCTGTTCCTGAGTTAACTTGGCAGTTCTTCATTCAAAATACACACCATCAGCCTGCCATCTTACCGGACCTTTTAAATCCGACAAACAGCAGAACGTTGAGCTATTTTCCTTTTCAAATGTGGAACACGTTTGCTTTGAACAGATCATTTACGCTCTAAATGAGAGAGAGTCCCATTCGGTAAACATTTGAGTCACTTTGTGACATGAGTTCATTGTGAACATGAGGTTATGGTCTCAACAACTAGTTTCAAGTCTTTATCAACACAGCATGATGTTCATTGAGTGCATTATTGTCCCATTTAGAGTGAAATAAAGCAGAGATATGCTTTAGGGCGGGCTGTTGTGACTGACAGGTCGTTACCACGGCATTGTCCGGTCTGTGAGTTTCCTGTGCTTTCATCTTACAACTTTAACCCTTTCACAGAGTGTTTCATGACAGTTAATTGTCATGTTTTGGTTGCCTATAAATGTCTAAGTCAGCGTTGGTTGTTCTTAGCTCCACCCTCTCGTTTTTGTCTTCTGGTTGCAAAAAAAACAAAATGGCGACGGTCAAAGATCAAGATGGCGACAGCCAAAATGAACGAAATGGCTGCGTCCTATGCAGTCTATGGTTTTATTCCATTATTGTTGACAATGATGCTTTGGAAGGAAACTGTGACTCAGTATTCATCATGGGGCACTTCATTTGACCGTTCTTTTCAAAGTGTGCATCCATTGTTGGTGTTGAATTGACCTTGTAACATCATTTTCCATCTTCTTACTTGATTCTTTTTGGGCATTTTGGTGGAAAGTAGGTGGCACTGTTGAATAGAAGCCACACAATTGGATTTTGTGATACAGTAGGTTCTGATTCATCTGTCTATTCAGTCTCTATCATTATATAATCATTTATTCATTATACGAGTGCTGATATTGAGAGAGTCAAAATGAATGCACCATTCGATAAGACTGCCTTCATCGTGGAGGTTCATTCATTCCATCGATTCTCAATAACTCAGCCCGTAAGCTCTCTAAGGTAATAAATTCTGACATTGGCATGTGGCTGCTGCTTTTATTCACAGTGACTTACAGTAAGTGAAAATGCAGGGTTTGAGTTGAAGGACACGTGAATGTTCATAGCAGTCAAACCTGCGACTTTACAGATGATCTCCTCTTGGCCACATGCCCGTTTCGATAACCTTTCTTTTTCATAAACCAATACAATTATTGGTTTATTCTTTTACAGCGTTCTCTGCATGTCCAGAATAGATTATGCTGTTTGTTTTGTGTCCTCCAGACCTGATCCACTGCACCAATGAGCTGAACGTCAGCATCCCCCACCTGGCAGACACACTGCTAGAGCGCACGGCCAGCAACAGCTGGATAGTGGTTTTCAAAGCGCTCATCACCACACACCACCTCATGATGTACGGCAACGAGGTGAGCAAAGAATCTCAGGACGGCAAGAAAGTAGTTGGGCATCTTGAAATAAGAAGCTTGTTTCAATGAGATCAAAGATGCTATGTTACGCTCTAAAAATGTTCTCATAGCAGTGATTTAAAAAAGAGAATGTTTTCATCAGTATTGCTGTCATAATCCTGGGTGTTAGCTTGATTTATCCCTCACTACAATAGGATACACAATCGTGAAGAAAAAACTGCCATGCCCTGCCACAAGTCACTAAGCTTGATGGTCAACTCCAACAGCAGTCTATGCCGGGATCGTTCGTCCAGTTAGTTGTAACAGTGGAAAGCTGCAGAATATCAGCTTCAGGATGAGCTCACTAGTGCTGAATTGATTTGTCAATTTTCCATTCGTCAACGGACAGAAAACCAATCAAAAACAATTTCGATAGTCTGTTAATTGTTGGGAACACTTTATACATATTTGTTGACAATGCAATGTTAGTTGCAGGCCGACACAAGATGATGAACTATTAATGAAGCATTAGAAAAGTGCACCTGGGAGTCAATGAAACAAAGACATTTCCTGTGCAATCTAATGCTCCCTGAGCCTCCGCCTCCATTCACACAGACTGATTGCCAATCGGCTAGCTCGAGTCATTGGTCTGTCCAGAATCTGACATTTTGCTCACAAGGCTGAAGCAATTTCTCTCCAACTCTTGCAGCGACTTTCTCTGAAGCGGCGTCTTCCGCATGCGCAACAAGGACCGATGATGCATACCGCTGACATTTCAATGGCCAGCGTGACAAATCACCTCGCTCCGCTCGCTCACACTACAGGAGCAACATCCAAAGCATCAGACGATGTTAAACGATGAGCGTGTCAGACGAGAGAGAGGGATTACAGCGGCTACACTGACCCTCTCAAAAGTTTTCAAACAGCAAACTTTTCGCAGCACAAATAGTGACGATATGTTCCGACTTTACCTGCCCAGAAAAAGTGAGGGTTTAAAACCCATTGATTGGCACCTTTACTTCCTTAATGTGATGCATTTGTTGTCAAAACAGGATGCTGGAATAGGATCACTGTTCAATTTTACACCGATCTTTAAAAACAAAGGCAGCTACAGTGTTGAAGGAAGTCAAAGTGTCGATTTCATGACTTTAAGTCGACAAACTCTCTGTGAAATGCTTTCAAAGCTGCAACTGCTGTCTAGAAACAAAACCCTTCGCTTTGCATGGCATAGACACTGTTATTGTGTCTGAGTGGACTTGACTGGATGTTGTCAGGGAACAGCATCAGATAAGTCACGAACTCTTTCCTCTCTTTTCTTTCCCCATCAGAGATTGATGCAGTACCTTGCCTCCAGAAACACGCTCTTCAACCTCAACAACTTTCTCGATAAGGCTGCGCTACAAGGTGATTTAATGCTATTTGGCTGTTTGTAAACTCAGCAGTGCTGCACGTCTAACATAATGACTTTATGTCAGACTCTCCCTGGCTCTGTAACACTATCAATCAGCCCATTTCAGGGCTGATTTCAAAGGGAAGCTGCGGTCCGGGATTGAAACGCTGCAGATAAATGTGCCTTTTGTTGGACACAAGAAGCTGAAAATGGAAACACATGACTTTGTAATTAAATATAGGTGATCCGTCTCTAACTGCAGCGCCCCCTCTGTGCCCCCGCAGGATATAACATGTCAACTTTCATCAGACGCTACAGCCGCTACCTGAATGAAAAAGCCATGTCTTACAGACTAGCAGCAGTGGACTTCACCAAGATGAAGAGAGGGTAACAACCTCAACACACACGTCACATATATGCAGCGGCATGGGCAGTGTTTTTATTTGAATGCTTTACTTCAGAAAAACAACATGTGATTCAACAATCCAAAGGCTAAATCTGTTTGATATATGACCTAGACAGCCAACAAAAGGAACAGTTTGTGGGTTGGTCGGAACAACAGATACCCAGTTGTGTTTTTTGATGCTAATCCACATCAGCGTATATCTGAGGGACGTCCTTACACGCGTACACAGCTTAGGTCTCCAGGCCTGATAAATCCTGTGTGTGTGTGTTGCATGCGTGTTTTGTGTGCATGTATTCTTGTCTGCTACCAGAGCTGACGGCGTGATGCGCACCATGACCACAGAGAAGCTGATCAAGACTCTGCCAATCATCCAAAACCAGCTGGACGCACTGCTGGATTTCCAGGTAAAACATCTGACTCAAAGACTCAACGCTTGATTGTAAAATACCGTAAGATCGTGATCCGATCTCATTCATTTTCTCTTTCTCTCCGACTTTCCTCCAGCCCAACTCCAACGAGCTAACCAATGGAGTGATAAACACAGCCTTCATGTTGCTGTTTAAAGACTCCATTCGGTTGTTTGCTGCTTACAACGAAGGGGTCATCAACATGCTGGGTAAACCGCACACACAATACAGCAGATACAGTCGTATTTATGCAGTAATCTGCCTCTGATGTTGAGATCACAAGACTGCAGTCTGACTCACTGGATGTAGACTGCAGGTATGAGCCTGCCATTGGCCGCCTATTTCAGCAGGCGTTGTCCTCTATTTTGCGCGGATACCCAGGACTATTGTGATTGGTTTGAACAGCGCTGTTTGGAGATAGGTCTGGCTGTGCGAGATTAATGAGACTCAACCCTTCTTTAAAAAGGGGAAAATCAATTTTTCCTCCGACTGCATCGAAAAGATCACCTTCTTTTCTTCCATTAATCACTCAGCCAGTGAGGAGTCAGGGGCTGGGAACAGACCATCAGACTTCTCAATGAGGAGTTCGTGAAATGAATCATTACTTAATTGACGGCTCTTCAACTATGGTTAAATAGTAACTGGGACTCTATGAGGAATATATTTTAGCCTTCATCTGCACCAGATGTGCGGGATTATCAGGACAAATCAGTATCAGGTTGATTTTGAAGTTGTTTTATTGCATACACTTTCTACCATCATCATCCAGCACCTCAGTGGGCTAAAATAAGGTATTTACTGATGGCGAACATGTGCGTTTCCCTGATTTGTGAATAAACAGCTGATTTTGTGCTGATTTTGTAATGTTTTTTCTGATACCCAGAGAAATACTTTGACATGAAGAAGAACCAGTGCAAAGAAGCTTTGGAGATCTACAAGACTTTCCTCAACAGGATGACCAAACTGTCTGAGTTTCTCAAAGTGGCAGAGGTAACGTTCGTTTGTCCTGCTGCTCCTCCACGGGAGGAAACAGAGTTATACGCCACTGGAGAGAGCGAGAATATCTGTCTGGGGCGAATCTCGACAGCCTCCTATGAAGGAATCTCCATGTTCAATTATAATTTGATCCCGTTTCTCAGAAGAATTTCACCTGCAGAGAAAATCCACTTAAACCTGTTGAGATTCGCTCCACACTTGTTTCCCTTTGGATCTGATTTACGGTTGCTATTTCCGAACCTAAAACTGACCGTAGATCAGTGTCCGGGGGCTCTCCTTAATCTTCCTCAGTCTTTTTTTGCCTCTAGATGTTCCTCCTGTTTCTGTCCTTCTCTTGTCCTGACCAGCGGAGGGGGTGACTCCATGACAAGTGATTAATGGCTGAGTCTTAGCCTATCAGGGAGTCACTCATGTAGAGCTTCCAGTTGAGGGACCCCTCGCGTGCTGCCTGTTCACATGCCTGCACTGCATGCCCAAGCAAGCTCTTTTTCTATCACTCTCTCTGTCCTCTTCCTCTTATTTTCTTTCCTCTCTTTTCTTAAAAAACAACGACGTTATAACGGCTGTTGTCCAATGAACAGTGGCAGTTCCTTCTAGACTGCACAGTGAACATAAACAGTGTTATCCTGCCTTGTATTATCCCGTCATCTTCAAAAGCTTTCCCTCTGCTTGGTTTTGTTCCTATTTGGAAGGTTTGGGGTGCAGCCACTCGATCCAAAGAAAAAAACTACAACAGACTAACGTTGACTTTAAGGACCCATTCATTTTATCTGTCTAACAAAATGTGTGTTTGTCTGTTTGTGTGTCATCTGTGCCCCCCCCCCCTTTCTCTTTCTGTTCAAAGTCAACATTAGTTGAGTGTCTTCCTTTTGGATGTTTCTTACTTCGCAGTCACGTGACCTGTTGTCTGCCCTCTCTGCCCTGCCTGTTCAATCAGTCGGTGTGCTCAGCATTCATTTCAAACCAGTCTCCAGATCTCAGTGTGTGTGTGTGTGTATAAGTGTGTGTACATAAACTGTGTATATATTGGTGTTTGTATGCGTGAGCATGCTCCCTCCTCTGTTGTCTTTTATTTGTTTCCTTTCCAGCCACTGCATGAAGTAATGAATGCTTGAGTTTGATTCTTCTTTCTCCCTCCTCCTCCTCCTCCTCTTCCTCCTTCACACGCCTCTTCCCTTTTTTTTCTTCTTCTTTTTTAACTCTGTTGGATTTTGTTGGTTTATTTCTTGTTTTATTATTACATTTGGTTTATTTTTTATTTTGCCTCCCTCCTCCCTCCCTTACCCCCTCCCTCCTTTTTTGTGACACAGCGAGTTGGGATAGATCAGGGCGACAGCCCCGATCTCACACAGGTCAGTCTACATCTCATCTCAATCAGTCAATCAACCAATCAGTCAACCAGTATTTAAATCCGTCAAGTCAATGCTTCATTCTAAACGCTCCCGTTCCCTACTCACCCTACAGACCTGCCCACACTGCAGCTGCCATGTCCTCCTCTCTTCTTCACTCTCCTTAACTTCTTCGCCTTTTTTCCTTTTCTCTAGAATAGAGAGGAAACTATAAATGAAGACCTGCATATAGCCTTGAAGCACATTTATCTTTCACAATTCCTAAGCATTAGCGGAGGAATTTCATTTTTTCATAATCGAAATCATTGCAAAACTAATTTTACTCTTCGGTATGATTTTTTTGAAAGCAGCTGTATGCAGCTGAATAGCAAAAGTTTTTAGCCATTTCTATTTTAGACATCCATGACCGGGGCTTATTGTTTCCACAGCCGTATTTCTGGCATTTTCCCAGTGTAAATATCAAGGCTTGTCTCTTCATTCAAAGGCTTATCATATCAGTAAGTCAGCACAGCTTTATGAAATAGGTTTTTTGCCCACATAAGCAGTGTTCAAATCATTTCCCTGAAAAGATCATGTCCCTTTGCATTAGCTGTGGGGAGAGCAGCGAATGGTTTTTATTAGATAGGTCTCTGCAAATATGACTTGGATAGGTGTACATAATGCCATCATAAGCACTGCATATCATGGTGAAGGCCGCAAATGTAAAGTATCCGTTTCAATGGAACCATAATTGAATGTTTACAATGTGAGAAATCAGGTAACACACTGAGAAGGGAAGACTTTTTAAAATGAATGCCATGTCTGTAGTGCTTAAGAAGACCTTATATGCACTTATTCAACAACATAGTGACCCATGCCTTTACTGAGCTCTAGATATGTGTCTGTTTTACTTTTAAACCTTCAGCATATTCTAGATTTCTCTGAAGAAGGATATCCAGAATTCGCATTTTACTCTCTTTCCCCCTTAAAATAAGTATATGAGAAATCTTTTCTTTGCTTGTTGTGTTTTCGTTGTGATCTCCGGTGCTGAAATGCAAGACTCTGGATGAAAAACATGGTATCACATCGTGGTTCAAATGAACCCATCCATCCTTTCTGTTTTACTATGAAGAGTGCTGGCCAGCTGCTCGATGTGTATACCTGGTTTTTCACCAGATGTTTACATTTCACTGAGTTAACTTCCTTGGCTTCCAGTGGGATACAATTTTTGTACTTCGCTTTAGCTGCTGCCTAATTTCCAAACAAAATAAATGAATAATAAGTTAATTTGACTTTTAACCACCTAACGTGGAATCCACCAGTTAACTCTCAATTTTTGGACTGTGATTTTCTTTACCCGTGTGCGTGTGTAAGTGCGTGTGTTTACGACAGCGTTTGTGCACTGCTGGCCTCTGCATGGGCTCGTTAGACGGTTCAGAGACGTGTTTGTTGTGTTTCTACTCTGGAGCCGTGCAGATACAACGCTCCGCTGCTCTGTCCTGACCCGTCAGTCCCGCTGTGGACTCGCTTGCATGATCCAAGGCTGATGTTTGCATGCCGGTGAACCAAACCTGATGAAACCAAAAGCAAAAAAACAAACAAAAAAAACAGAGCAAACAGCTGTTGTAGAGTAGACAATGAATCTGAGGGTAATGTCTTCATTTTTGCTGCCGCTTTGTGCGCGTATGTGGGTGAGTGGGATAAAATGAGGAGGTGAGGAGATGGGAGTGAGAGAAAGCGGTTTGTCCCATTCTGTCCACTTGGCTGTGGTTCTAATGGTACCCCATCAACTCCCCTCCCATTTACACCCCCCCTTCAGGCTCCCAGCTCTCTCCTGGAGGCTCTGGAGCAGCATCTAGCCTCTCTGGAGGGCAGGAAGCTCAAGGACCTCTCCGCAGCAAGCAGGTACGATCAGACCACAAACAAGTTACTCAGATCTGCTGCAGCAGCCACCTAATACTACTGCTATTCCTACAGCAATTACTCTTGGTACTATAGCAAGTACTACTGCCGTCAGGGGGCTACTTCTGTAAAACTACTGGTACTACTTTTATTACAAAACAAACAATGAACAAGACTTGGGCTGCGGTACTTTTTGCTTAGGAAGGTCGGAAGCTTCCTAAGCAAAAAGGGCCGCTTAGATACTTCCGGGTCATGAGGGAAATGACCCGGAAGTATCTAAGTGGCCGCCATGATAAGAGATGTTCGAATTCCTTAAATGCCAAGGAAAGGTGCTTCAATGCTTCCTTTATTAGCCCCATTTAGCATAGGAGACACTGGACCTTCCTTTACGAAAGGGGAGTAGATAATTCCTCCCCACAATGCCTTGCAGCGGCAACATTTAAAGTGACGCACCATTCAGCCGTCCATGATAACAAACAATATGCTTATCTTACAAAAGGTATAACAAGTATACTCAGTCATGAAGTAATGGGATTCATGTTGATGAATATGGATAGACAGTGACAATCCTTACGTTTCATATCATATGTATTTATTTACTTCGAACATGTGACAAATAAGTTTATTTTTAAAAGAATACGAAATAAAATGAACAATAAATGTAGCAAACCGTCAATGAACAAATTCTCAATGACAAGACGCATCAGTAAAATACAAAAGCTCGGCCTATGATAGATTATTAAATTGTTAAAAAACGAAATACAGCCGAATCGTTGAATCTAAACAATTGCACAAAGGAAATATTGAACAGTTTCATTGATGTTGAATTGAAGTGAATTGAAGTGAATTGTCAGTTCCTACTGAAGCAGTGTTAAGTGTGACAGCCGCAGGAAAGAAGGAGCTCCGGTTCTCTCCTTCACACCACGAGTGAAGCAGCCTCTCACAGAAGAAGCTCTTTGTGAAGCCTGCATGCAGTGGGCCATTACATTTCACGGGGTTGTGTTTTAGTCCGTTGTAGTTTCGCCATGGCAGACCTACGGCAGTGACGTCCGCTGTTGCATCATAATTACATAGCTCAGTGAAAGTGGAGTCGGATTCTCTGAACACCACGGTGTCTTTTCTTAACTCCTCATAAATGATCCTTCACATCTTTCCTTGACCCCCATCACATTTTCCATAGAGGTCAAGGAAAAGTGGCTGTTGACGTTCGGTCATTTTTTGACTTTTCGACCGCAGCCTAGGTGTCTACAGCCATGTTAGGAGTTCTGTGTTGGTCTATTTAGACACAGTGGTGCTTTGAGCTAAATGCTGAGTCAGCATGTTTACATGCTCAAAGTGAAATCACCAACAGGTTGATGTTTTGCAGGTAAAGTTGACCAGTTTGACCAGTTGACCAGTGTTTATTAGTCCTGCAGGGATTTCATCTGACTTGTTCATGGCACTAGATGGAAACTCACTTAAGTGTTTCAATTGATCCTGAATGGGTCAGAGTTTAAGGCGAGAATGTTAGCAGGGGATGGACCCAAACACAGAGAGACAGGGCGGAACAGAGGGATGAGCAATAGTGATTTTAATAACAATGAAAATGTTCAGTACAAAACTTACACAGTAGGGGATTAAAAAAATGTGGGTTAACAGCCAAAACACTAAACAGGATCAGGTAAATTAGGAAAAAGGGATACATAGCGGGTAGCATGAAAGACAAACTGACACTGAGACACACAGGGTTTAAATACACTCGGGGGGTGCAGCTGATTAGACACAGGAGGATTCAATCAGGGGCAAGGCAGACAATCACACAGGCGGAAAAACATACAAAGGCAGGAAGTGAAGTGAACACGGGACACAAGAGGCAGGGAAATGAACAGGAAACCAACTAAACAAAACCCAAGACCGTGACAGAAGGGAACATGAACGTCTGTACTCAATTTTACTGAAAATTGAATTATACAGTACAAAAGTAAAGTACTTAATACTGAGATAAAAATGTGCTCAGAGTAAACCATAGCTGCCTTAAACATGTGATGACATGATATACTACTGTTCAATTGAATCACCTAACAAAATAAAGAGTATGAAATGTCAACATATAGACTCACGCAAGAGCTAATAACCAACTGTTATTTTTCTGCAGCCTGTGCATACAACTGATCATCAATTGTAAAAAATACAACCGCCTAAGAATTACCTAGAAAAGACAATGAAACAAACTTCACCGACAATACATCAAAAGACTATGGACACCAAGGAGGGTGCAAGAAGAAGAATTTAATAGAATAAGAAAGGCAAGGCCTCACACACACACACACACACACACACACACACACACACACACACACATTCAAAGCAAAAATAGCCTCAGTAGCTATGTCCACTCAGCCTCTTTAGGCTACATGAGAAGTTAGAAGCTTTGCGAGCAGCGCAAAATCCCAGCTGGAGGACCACCGTACAGGCATTTCAGCATTCAGCATGAAAACAGATGTGTCGTGATGGTCGTGGTGATTTTCAAACGTCTCTTTGAAATCATGCTTTGTTTGAATCACTGTGTTTTATTTACGTGGATATTTGAGCACATTCAAATATGCAAATAACTAGCTTTGTAAAATCACAAAAAATACATTTAATAATTGAATCCAAACATTTGGCAGTAACTCTGCGCACCGCTCGGCGCTCTGAAGCTCAAATAGGTTTAAAATAGCTGCATTGAATCACTGCTTTATTCAGGTTGATGCAACCTCTTGCTACCTACCAGAGGTAGCCGACCATAACACTAACCATGACGCATAATGATGCAAACCTTCATTTATTCCATTGTTGTGCATTTATGTACTGTTCCCTCTGAATCCCAGTGACCTTCGTCATACCTTTCATCTCGTGTATCATCTATCATCTGGTCATGATGTAAGTTTAGTCAATACTTTCGTACCTCTAACGGTTTGGTTTTCTTAACAATGACCATAACAGCTTCACAGAGCTGCAGGATTCTACAGCCTTATTCAAATAAAGTTCAGGTCACAAAGCATTATAGAGTGGAAAAAGAGCAAAGACAAACAAAACAAAGCAATGTAGCAACCAGCATTAAAAAAAACATGTGTTTGTGTGTCAACTTTAGATCCAACACCTTGTCCAGTGCAGTGTCCTCTCTCTCCA
Source organism: Melanostigma gelatinosum (assembly GCF_949748355.1). Classification (NCBI taxonomy): domain Eukaryota; kingdom Metazoa; phylum Chordata; class Actinopteri; order Perciformes; family Zoarcidae; genus Melanostigma; species Melanostigma gelatinosum. The sequence continues at coordinate 13,307,780 of NC_136647.1, read as the reverse complement.
GCACTGGGATCTCTCTCAGCCGCATGGACGACAAGACAGAAGACAACAGACTGCAGCAACACAAGGTGAGACATTTTCAAGACTCATACACACACACATAGAGACAGGCTTACACAGCGACATACCAACAATACTGTACCCAATGAAACCACACCGTCATCATTGTGAGTTCACACCTTTTCACAAATGAACAGCTTTTGCTTTTAAGTGAGGAACGCACACTGAAACCATTTCAGAATGTGTGAAGTGTACGTCGAGTCTTTTTGTCCTCCACACTGTTATTGAAGTCGAAAGGACAGGCGCATTAGTCCTGCAGTACAGTGAATTACACCGTCTGTGTTTGGCTGCTGGCCCGCAGCGTAGAGCTGCACAGAGAATGACAATGAAGTCACAATCTCAAGACCCTCTGCAGTGGATGTCTCACTCAAACAAAGAAGCACCCAGGAACAGACATTGTTCCAGAGGAGGTTAACACGATTCTTGTGTACTGCAGGGATATTTGCAAACCACGGGAATATCATATTATACTGATGATGCTTCCCATTGCAGGAGGACAGTCATAAGGGGATCGATATTCAGACACCCAATGTGTCACCCAGCACCCAGTCAGTGGGCAGTGCCAACAGCAGCGGAGTGGCCACAGAACTCTTCTGCAATTCATCAATCGTACCAGTCAGCAACCAGTGAGTCTAACATCTGCAGCGTCAAACTGCTTCAGAGGGAAAGTCATCTGTGTGTTGCAGAAAGACTCCAGCTCTTCAACAACAAGCCTTTCGTCCGGTTGTCATTACAGATCAGATTTTTTATTAACGGTCTTAATCTGGTTACATAAAAATAAGATGAAAAACAAAACTGTCCTTCAAATGTTCCTTCCTGCAGTGTGCCAAACCTGACCAGTGAGCTGTTCACCCTGCAGCCTAACTACACCCCAATCCAGACCACACACACTGTGCCCAACAACAACAATGCCTGGGGAGGTAGGACTCACACACACACACCTATAAATATGCAAACATACAAGGAAACATGCAAATAAACACACACTACTCAGAGCTGGATATGCTGTGACAGATACGTCCAGTCGCTTCATGCTCTTGACTCACTTCCTCTCTGTTCTCCTTTCATGTTACCACGGTGACCTTTGGATGTCAGGCGACCTGCTAAAGCCAGCCCAACCCGCTCATATTCACAGCCCTGGAGTCCAGTTGCACTCTGGGAAAATGCTGCCCAATGATTTGGACTCTTCATTAGCCAACCTCGTTGGCAGTGAGTGTGCAGAATCTCCCGAAAATATATTATATATTCATTTTTATCTGTTATTCTTCTCCGGCTCTGTTGCTTCCTTTCAGCTGATATGTTTCTTTTTTTTTTTTTTTCTCTCAGATCTGCAGTTTGGGGGGATGCAAGCTAAGAAGTGAGTGGGTTTTCCTGACATCTAAGACTTCGCCACAAGCAAATGATTCAGCCGTCGATCCAACTTTATCACAAACGCTTTTATGATTCATTCATGTTCTTTCGGATTTTGCATAAGCTGTGCACCTAAAAATGCTGTGTGTGTGTGTGTGCGTGTGTGTGTGCGTGTGTGTGTGTGTGTGTGTGTGTGCGTGTGTGTGTGCGCGTGTGTGTGTGTGTGTGTGCGCGCCCATCAGGCCTGAGCTCCAGTGGAGTCAGCTGGTGGAGAAGAAGCCAACAGGAGGCGGCTGGCAGTCAAAGACCATGTGCACCAGCACCAACTGGACTCACACCACCCATCCCATGGCACCTGCACCCATGCAAGTCCCTCAGATGGTAAATTAAAAGCTATATTTGCACAGTTCTCAATTAAAAAAAAAAATGTAATTCACAACTCACTCATTCTCCTGTATGAGCAGGACAATTTACACTGTTATCATTGGGTGTGCTCCACTTAAAAGCTGTGAAAGAATAAATTAAAGAATAAAGAATATTCAGTTCACGATGAGGTAAAATCGAGAAAAGCTAAAGTCAGAGAATATTTGGCAGCTTACCTAAACGGTTAATTGATTATCACAATAGTTGCAAATACATTTTCTGTCTCCTACAAACATCAGCGACAGATGTCTTTTTAGTTTAGAGGGTATGATTTCAATTTGTTTTCGTATGTATTCTCATTGTAATCTACCCAAGATCTTCCTCGCTGACAGTGTTTTGGTACATTTTGTCAAAAGAAAAAAAAGGTTGAATGAAATCTTACATAAAGAGGTAAAAATGAAACATCAAAACATGGTTTACATTTTGTATTACCTTATCATTTGCAAGTGTTGATTATAAAAAGAAATGTAGGACTGCAACATGTATTTTTAGTCGTACATCTGGGAGTTACAAAATAACTTAAAATTGAAATCAAACTGACAATAAAGTCTCTATGTTACATCGGGTCAAGTCTGTAAATGTGGCCTTTTTTGTCAGGGAAGCACTACTGCACTGCTCTAGCAAATGTTTTTTAAGAAGTATGGTATTGTGTATTAACTTGGTGCCATCCATCATTCTGTCAGAGAAGCCAGTTTCTCCTAACGGTCATATATCTCATTCTGAAATGAAACTCATTAAATGTACCTGTTGGCCAAATGTAACTTTCCGCTGCACTCGGGGCTTTTTAAAGGAGCTCCCACATGTGTGTCTGTCCTTTGTGCTCCACTCTAATTATCCGCAAGTCTCTTCCATTCAATCTGGTTTCATCTTTTAATTTTCGTCTGATTGACCTCTTCGACTCAAACCGCTCATTTATTCAGCAAATGACTCGGAAAGCCGATGGCACGACAGGAATTTAAAGTCGAAGAGTTTTGAGCATGAGGAATGGGCAAAGGTCTGGTTCATCTTCTCTGCTCACTTTGAGAAAAGGCCAGAGCAATGCTTTTATTGTTGTAACTCTCTTTCTCTGTATCTCTCCACAGAACGGGATGATCTATACTGGCTACGTAAGTGCATTTATTCACTTCACCTTCCCTTCCCTCCTCTTTATGCACTGGATTTAATCCTGACATCCTCCAAAAACCTCCCTGCTTTTTTTTTTTTAATGCTTGTGACACTTTTATAATTAGGCTCTTTGTGTTGCGGATGATTCATGAATTATCAGAGGGAAAGGGAATTATTTCGCTTATTGTGCTGCCTTGGCATTGTGTTTCATCCCTTGTGGCTGCCACTCTTCTACCTCAAGTCTACGTTGTAAAATTCTGCACCTCTTTGTAATCAACTTTCAGGGCAAGATTAAGACTGTATCTCAGCCAGAAAGTCGATGTATTGTGATCCTGTCCTTTTCCCATACAGGCTCCCGCACCAGTGGCTTTTCCTATGACGACACCCCAAGTGCCTATGTATGGAATGGTAAAGAACAGCTTTAACCTCATTCATACATTCATACTCAGCTGGCATGAATCTACTCGAAATCTGAAACATTTTGTTATCTCCTGTCCACTCCCCATCTGTTGCCATTCCTTCTCCCACCTGTCCTCCGAGCAGCTCCCTCCTCAGATGAGTCATCAGATGGGGGGCGTTCCCATGATGGCCCCGCAGACTGTCATGTACAACCAGCCTGTCCTGAGACCCACCAACCCCTTTGGACCCATGCCGGGGACACAGGTAAACCGCACGCACGCACGCACACACACACAGTTGCATCGGTTTAGCATCAGTTTATCTCTCAATATATGTAGACATGTTTAGGAGAAAATAAAGCGAAACAATCCAAACCTAATCTTGACTGAACATGCTTTGGAGTGTGTACCTCAACGGAAAGTCGTAGCTATGGAGCTGTCGCTCGTTATCTCGGGGATATTGAACACGTTTCTGGGAAGTGTAGGAAATAACTAACTTCAGCAGAAGCAGGTAAGCAGCATAACAACAACCACGATTGGATTTTTCCTTCATGTGCTTCCTGTCTGCAAGTCTTCTGGCATAATTGAGGCATTCATTCATAGCTAGTTTTAACGACTGACAAGTAAAGTCAAGGAGAGGACACTCCCGAGCAGCAACAGGAATCACGTTGTCAGATAATTAAACAGGAAGTGGGAAGATAGTGTTTTGCACAGCGAGTAACCATCAGTTGGTACGTCTCTCAGGAGAGCAAACAAGTATATTTTGACCAATTATCCAAAACATAACAGGAAAGTAATTGCCCACTGAGCACTCGCGCCCATGTACAGCTGTTTTCCTGGCACTGCGGCAGGTAAATGTGCTTGTCAGTCGATGCCTGAACACTTGATGAGGTGTTTTGTCAAACTAAATTACCCTCCATTCTCCTCCCGTCCTCTGTAGATGCACTTCATGTAGGGATGATGTTGTAACCATGGCAGCAAAGCCAAGAGAGAGAAGGCGAGAGGAAAGAGATGGAAAGAGAAAGAGCTGAAGAAAACGAATCCAGAACCAAATCCAGTGCTGGAGGAAGAAAGAGGAAGACGGAGAAGAAAAGGGGGAGGGGAGAGGAAGAAGGAGAGAGGATGGATAAAAGATGAAATGCTGTATCAGTTTCCATGTAGCCTCAACATCTAATCTCCTCTCCTCCCTCCATGTGGCTACTGATCTCTCTGTCTGTTAATGGGGTACCAGAGGCTCCGCATCAATCCCACTCATCCTCTGTTTGATTTGCCAATTCAGACGGCGATTATGACCTGCGGTGACAGCTCTGTGGACGTGCAGAGGCTCTACTGCCACTTCCCGACCTCCTCATCCTGATGATTTCCTGTATAAAAACGTACCCACTTCAAACTCGGAGGACACGCGCCTCCTTCTCTGATTGGATTGTTTGCTGGCACTTTACTCAATGTGAACTTTGCCAAGGGTGTATGTCTGTGTAGGTGATTTTAGCGTCTTGTTCAGATTGGTTCCCTGTTGTGTGTCATTCATCACCTGATGTCAGAAGTAATCGATTTGAATGTGTGTGAGTGTGTGTGTGCGTGTTTTCCTTTTTCTACATTTCAACGTGCTGCATCGACATTACCGTTTTGAGTCTTTTTATGAGCTCCATTTGTTCTCAATTGCCAACTTCACATCCAAAATCCGACGTGGAGCGATACTTCGTGGATGCGCTTGTGAGTGCGTGGATGGACGTGGCTGTCGAGGGTGTGTACTGTATGTCTTTCTCTTTTGGTACCTGATGTCATTGCTGTGTTGCCAGGTACCAACGTGTTACTGCACTGGAACTAACTGATGAAAGCACTGAGCCAGATCCAGGCATCGCATTTGGATGTAAACAAACCTCTTACACGAACTTTGCTGCTTGGGGTCGGGCTGTACAAACTGTGTATTTTGTTCATTTATCCCCCCCCCCCCCCCTCTACAGCTGCGCAATATCATGCAATCTCGTTACCGTCTGTCCCACCACACCTGTAGGCTGTTTAGAAAGCTGTTTCCTGCTGTTGTGTTGTTGTGTGTCCACATCAGGTTTCTGTACAGAATGCCGTTTTACTAACCTGTTCTGTTTTACACGTACTGCTCTGAAAGTAGTGACAAATGCACTGAGAGCCAGACAGAGAGTTGACTGGATGTTAGGAAGGCGGTGTTTCTCAACTCCCAACTGTATGACTTCCTCCCTGTCCTGCATTCGTCCTGTTCAGAATGAGTCTCCCGCGATGTCCTTCACGCTCCAGAAAAACTGGATAAGGGGAATTACTGCAGCCGGATGTCTCACCTCCAGTAATCAAAGACACTGCAGCCACAGAGAGGGCTTTGCTGATGTCGTGTTAACGTTTGTGGACAGGACAGCTAAAGGTCAGTCGGAGGAGTCAAACGAGGACCAGACCGCCGTAAAGCGACCGAGGGTAACGTCTGTTGATCACGACCCGAGTAATGCAGTGACGACACACAGATTAATTCAGACAGCCAGACACGGGAGGCTCTAATGAGACGTTAAATGTTAATGTGGCTTTTCTGGCAGACCCAAGGTCACGTTAGACCCACAGACAGACGACATACATTTATATATATATAGCACAAACCTTCGAAGAGGGGACCACGCTCTGCTGCACAAAAACCTAAAATCATTGCTGGGATGTACAGTTGAAAGGGGCAATAATCGATTGGGGATGAAGTTGTTTTCTATTGATTGTGTCTGTTCTATGTACATGTACTGTATGTGTGTGTTTGTGTGCACATGCCTTCCCATAGAGATCAACAGGGTCGAGCTCCTCGGTTAGAGACGAAAGGTCTCTAGTGAGCTGGTAGTGTGCACGACTTAGCAGTGAGTGTTATTGTGGCCGTGCCTCAGTCTGTACAACCCCCGCATCACATTAAGGTGGTTCCAAGGATCACTCGTCTGATGAAAACAACGCAAAAAAAAAAGAAGAAAAGGCCCCGAAGTCATCGGCCCTGGAATCTCAAAAGTGAATCGGAGAGCCGGAGCTTGCACACGCTTGTGGTTCCTGTATGGTTCGGATTCAACCTTGAACTGTAAAAGACCAATCGCCCTGCGGCTACGACTCTACGACCAGCAGAGAGAGACTTCAGTTAGAAATCGCCACCAAGCAGGCGGATATTCTCTGAGGTTTCTCAACAAGAGGCCGTTTCACTCTCTACCATTACTCCTCATCCCAGTGGTTTGTCTTTCTCAAGTCAGCTGAATGCTCTTTTCACTGTGCACTTCACCCCCACGACGCAGCTCCATCCATCCCGGGCCAACCTCTGACTGTTACTGTGTCCTCTGTATGTAGGAAATGCCGTTCGTGTGTTTTTAGACGTGCTCTCTCTGTAAAAGTGATCGAAGCCCCATTGGATGACGTACTGTACGTGGGACAATTTATTGCTGTATCTGTGTTTGAATGGTTGTATTTTGAAGGTGTCATCATCCAGGGATGTGCGGGAGGGTGGGTTTGATGTTTGTGATGTTTGTGTCCATCTCGAGGAGGAAGTGGGTGGAGTCGAGGGGAGATGGGAGGTCATGGGTAAACTATCACAACTGGTCTATACCAAGAGTGTCTTCATCGAGGAAGTGGACAGGACAGGGTCTGTCCTCTTCGAAACAGGAACATTTTTTTGCACCAAAGTCATCATCAAAGCGCAGCTTCTTCTTATTCAAGGCCACTACGGATGGATGATATCAGAACTCAAAAGATTTTTTGTGTTCTTTTATTTTTTAGAGACAAAGAACTTTGTCTTCTTTTGCATGATTAAGTGTCGTCATTTTATTGGCTCGTGTGCCCGGTAAAAGCATGACCATTGTGTGAACTCTCACTTACCGGTGTGTTTGGAAAACGTGAAGGAAATTTCTCCATGAGATTTTTTTTTACTTACCCTCTTGACACGAACGTTCATTGACATTCATAATCAACTGTTTTACAATGTAGGGTCCCGTAACCGTTTGAAGGCTGCCTCGCATGCAGAAATGCAACTTGCAAGCAACCCATCAAACTTCAAACCCAGTTACCATAACTGCACCTTTGTAAAACACCATGGATGTCAATGCCAGTTATCACCGAGCAAGCTAGACATTGCAGTCTTGTAAAATCGCTCTTTATTAAAACGTTGCTATTTTCAATACGTGTTCGAATGCTCGCTCCTTTTTCATACTATGCCAGCAGCATCATGGGAGGTTGTGATTGAAAGTCAAAGTACTGTACTATGTGTTTGGTCCGGTCAACAATGTGTGGTGTTTTTAACGTGTTTGCCCAGTCTTGTCCCCGTCTGTTGCCATCAACTGGACTTATTCTTTCCCAGTCATCCTCTCAAAGCACAGGCTGGTTTCCTGAAACCAGGCTTGGATTCACCGGAAGCTTCAACCATATTTTTGAGATAATTTCGGCATTAGCAGGCCCAGAAAGTGGACAGACTTGGACAGGAGTTTAGAGATATATGGCATCTTTATTTTAACCTCACTGCAGATGGGTAAAAAAAAAAGCCATGTCTCTGTACACTTTATTTGTTGTGCCTCAGTTTAATTATCCTTAATTTTAACCTACTAAAGTCAATAATAGTCAGTAAGAGCCACAGCATAAAAGCTATAAAGCAAAACTAAAAGTTGTAGTTTTTAAATCTGGGGTTAGATTTCCTAAAAACATTCTCAGACTAGTTTCTCAGACTTTGAGAAAACCTGCTTCATCAGTTGAGTGTCCAGGGAAGTGTTGCTCTCTCTCACATTGAAGTCTGATAACGGACTGAAACAGCCCCAGTATCTACGTAAACTATCAACGCACACAATACTTCTACCTGCACTCTAACTTTACAAAAAGGACATCGGAGGTTAGCTTCTAGTTGCATCCACAGTGGAACACTCCCAACACCATTATCAGCCGTCCGTCTACAAAATAAAGACCGTTGTATTCGCCACTGAAGCTACTTCAGACTAATCTGGCGGCTGGAAACCAGACTTGCGTGTTCGAGTAGAAACTGCATTCCCGTGTTTTGCCAGTGAAAAGGTGCATGACGTCTTCGCGGTTTCACGCTCGATCCTTCGTCCATTTAGGTGCATAGGCCTCCTCACCACATTACCTCAGTATACCCTCAGCATTGTGTATACTGCATCCACTCCACTCACCCCGTGCTCTAGTGTCCATCTGTAAACTGTTCATTGTTGTTGAGGGCATGAATCTCAGCAGTGTCCATGAAATGTCTTGTAAGCAGGGAATGAGGTTCCATACATTCAAAGTCTTCTCATTTTATTTTTTTGGATTATCAACAGGTTTGGATTGTTATCAAATTATTGTTTTTTTTATTTTAAAAGCATAGGTTGATGTTTTAAGAAAATGGAATAAAACGTCATCTGATGCTGAGCTTTTAAAGTTATTTGGTGAATCCTCCACAAACACTCAGGGACCCCAAGAAGATTAGATACCGTTATAATACAACAGCTAATGCTGACTAACAATAACAAACTTTAAAAGTAATAACACATTAGCTGATTCATAAGCGTCTTTAAATATTCACACAGAGAAGCCACAGTTCAATTCAAATCATTTATTGATAATTAAACATTTCAAAGAACATAGGACAAAATGTAATTTAAAACAAAATGATATTTGTGTTCATCATCATTCATACAAGTTGAATGTGGCATCAAAAATCGCTGTTTGGGGGGAGAAGGGGAGTCGAGCGTTGAATCAGCAACCGATCCTGAGCCAGGTAATTCAACTCTGAAATGAAGGGCCTACCGATGTGCTCTTACGCAAGGCACTTTATCCCAAAAGTGGCCCCAAGGGCACATTTACAAAAACTAACACAACCCATCCTACCTAAATGTCCCACGTCCAGCTGTGGCTGTGATTGCCTGGTACTCTTGAATGGCAGGCTGTTAGGTACGGGTAACTAACAACGTGCCTGCTTCAGATTTGGACTACAAGACGATATACGTGTCTGCATCTGGTGTGTGTGAGCGGTCAGTATGTCAGGAGCAGGAATGTAGGAGCAGAGTATGTTGTTGGGGGGGGGGGGGGGGGGGGGGGGTGATTGCAGGGATACAACCAGGAAAATCAAAAGCAGGAAAAAGTTGATCCCTCCTCAAAAAAAGGATGCCAGATTAATCTGAAATCCTGGCAAATAAAACTCCCCGAAGACAGGGGAGGAATAAATGGATATAGGTGCATGTGTGTGTGCGATTGTGTTTGAGAGTGTGTATGGGTGTTTTCAGGGAGGGGCAGGAGTGTGTGGTCTGAGTGTTTACCTTAGTGGGGGGACACCCCATCGTCCACAGCAGTTTCAGGCCTAACGCTGCTGTTTTCCCCATCCCACGCTACAGCTGCGTGTGCCGTACGTCCAGGGCAAGGGCTCAGTTTGGCTCCCTCCCACTCTAGCTGCAATAATCAGCAAGAGGAAGAAGGTGGCTGGAGCAGCAGCAACAACAAGGCATGCAACTAACAGTTCAAATGGAGACGGTGGAATAATGTTGAAATTTAGAGAGGCTATGTGTCACTGAAAACCTAACACAGCACTACCAACTCAGGTGGCGAATGAGACATAAGATGAGGATCTAGGGTGTGGTACAATCACGGAACGGAACTTCTACTGTCAGTCAAACAATACTGATGGAATTGGGTGTGCATTAGTATCATTTGCACGTGTGGCCTGCTTTACATGAGCAAAATGCAATGAACCCAGTTAAAATACATCTAGAGATAAAGTGTGGAGATGGCGTGGTGTGAATGCAGAGGCGTGTGACTCTGGAGAGATCAGAAGAGGGAAAAGGAAAGGTCAGCGGCCTTTACTAAATCCAAAACCGCCCTCATATTCACCTGCAGCACTGTCACCTCGTGTCCACTCAGTCAATAACCCTACGCTATTCACATCAGCAACACGCCACTGCATTTAGCAAAAACAAAAACACACTTGCACCTGCCCTCAGCTGAAATGGTGAATCACAGATAGATCCCATTCTTTTGGGAACCGCACTTCCAAGATCGAATGCCATGTTCTGATTTCACAGCACGTTAAGCTCATATATACACGCTCACATGCCACACCGGTTCAATACCATTCAGTGAAAGTACGACCTCAACCATCGGGCTTCAGGGTTGCTTCACAAACGGCCTGATTCGCAATTCAACACAATATGAAATAGAAAAAAAGAAATTTGAATGAGTACAGATGACTTAATGATTCTGTTCTAGTGTTTTAGAGGTAAACACCGACGTGACAGGATACATTTAACTCCTGAGTTTGTGTATACCTCGAGAAAATACAGAGAGCCCGGACTCATACTTTAATTGAATCGCTGAAAATGTATATGTATGATGTTCACACCCGGCTAACCCATGAGACTATCAAACTGAACGTATGCCTAATCAGACTGTTTGACTATAAATGTACTCTGTAATAATTCTTCACACCTTGAAAACAGTTTGCCTCAGGTAAACTTTAATGCCAGCTGGCAAAATGCAATCTCCAAATCACCCAGTTAATTGGGTTGCAACAGAACCTAAGTGACCGTCTAACGAATTTGCAATTATCCGTCTAATACTTTGCCATATCAAAGATTTACATGATCCAAAATAGAGGACAAAACTGACACAGTCACTTTGAGTGAGAGTCCTTCACTGAAGCCAGCCTGAACCACAACACAAAGCCGGTCAATTAACAAACATTCTCCATCTTCACAAACGGACGGTTCCACAGTAAAGGCAACAAAAAGCTGGCTGAAGCAACGCTCCGTTTCACTTCTTCTGCCGTCTCTTATAGTCGACACGTATTAACCAATCGGGCGGTTCAATGTCTGGACGAACAGACTGGCTGTTGTAAAAAAGGTCAATGCAGCTGTATTCAAACAGAGGCCTCTTACATACTCCACACAGGATGTTCCGACGCCAACACTAGTGCTTGCGTTTGGATTTATATTATAAAATTGTTATCATAAGGACACGCGGACCTCTGAAAAATGAGATTTAAAAGAATACTGCAAGCCTGGTGCATCTTGTAAAGAGGCCAGAAAGGCCGATGGATAATATTATTTTTGTTTAAATGATTGGAGTATGTTTTTATAGCTATTTAGTAATTTATCAGCGTATTACATTTGAAATGTGTGATTTGGACTGCTTATGTTCCTGCACATGTTTATGTAGAGTATATAAAAGGCCTCGATTAAGTACAAACAAAAAGCTTCTCCTACGATATCCTACCCTGGCCTCGGAGTACAACTTCATCCCAAGAAACATTTAAGCCTCTTTGAACATCCAACCAGCTGTGCCTCACATCGTCGAACAGAAAGTGTGAACGCTTGACACCACCACAAAATGAACTGTCCCACTACGCCACACAGGCATCAACCGACGGGCAAGCTAGTTAGAAACTAGGTTAGGATGGAGAAAAAAGGGGGAAATGCGTCAGACTTGAATTACATTCGAATTACAACCTTGCTCCCTCACTGGTTTACACTGTCCCTTATGTAAATACACATGCACACACACACATCTGCAGTGTGGAAGGAGTGTGTGGGGGTGGGACTATCGATAAGGGGGTTCTGGCGTGTGGTAAGGGTAATCATGGCGCTGGGGCATGGGTTGCCCGTGTGCGGGTGTCTGCTCATACGGTGTGGATGCGGAGTAGCTTCCCGCTGCTGCGTAAGCTCCCGATGAATCATATGCTCCGGGTGCCCCGTAGCCTCCAGATGCATCATAGCTTCCTGACGAGGCGTCGTAGTTCCCAGATGTAGCATTGTAGCTCCCGGATGAGGCGTTGTAACTTCCTGCCGCGTCGTACGTTCCTGGCGGCGCGTAGGCTCCCGGCGCTGCATAGGTCGGGGGCGCCGAGTACGTCCCCGGGGGCGCTGTGGTGGAGGCCTGTGCCTGTGTGGTGGCTGGTGGAGGCGGGGGAGGAGGAGGAGGATTGGTGTAGGCATACTGGAGGTACTGGTACTGCTGCTGGTACTGTTGATACTGTTGGTATTGATGCATTTGCTGGTAGTACTCTGTGTAAGACCTGGAGTGCAGTTTACAACAGAAGAGGTTAAGAGAAGAAAGGAAAGAAAGAAATGTTAGCCAAAAAACCACATCTCACATGAAATAATGAACACAGGGATGTGTATTTTTTTTTGTTTGATGTTAATAAAGCATTCTACAATAATATAATGATTTATTGATCAGTGCTATGTAGTGGTGTAACGCAGTGGTTCTCAACTGGTCTGGCTGCGGGACCCACCATCACCCCTTAATGACAAGACACGACCCAAATTATATATAATTTGGGTATGTCTATAGTCAAGAAGTCTAGTAGTAGTAACGTAACTGTGTAGTAAACAACTGCCAAATCAAATAAAGAAAGTACCGTAAATTCCGGCATATAAGCCGCTACTTTTTTTCCCCACACGCTTTGAGACTGCGGCTTTTACAACAATGCGGCTAATTGATGGATTTTCATAGGCTAACTAGCTTTGCGCCGCCAAAGTCGGATACGGATGCGTGTTAGAAGACATGAGCCCACACCCGTGCTCGCTACTGGATTGGTCATTACCAGCCATGACGTCTCCGTCCCTGATTCGTCACACTCACTATCACGTGACCCGTACCCAGAAAAAAACAAACAGGCAGCGATTAGAGAGCGCCGTGACCAGCGGCGTCATCAGCCCTATTAAGCGGCCACGCCAGTTAGCCATAAATGCTATTCAGAGCTATGAGTTACAACAACAAGTTATTGCCTCGTTGCTTTTAGATTCTAATGAGAAGACACGCTGCTTCGTTTTACTTCTTCCGTTTGGTAGCCTTGAGAGACCTTAGTCTGTAATGCAAGTATGTCTGTATGAAGCATGAAAAGATGTACGAAAATATATTAGCATTTCCCCATTGGCGGTAATGTTAAAATTAGCTTAGAAGCTAGCGAGTCGGACATGTTATGATGTTCAGAGAAGAAGACAACTTTAGTACTGTTGAAAGCATCTTGCCGTTCAACGGGGACACCTGCGGCTTATAGACAAGTGCGCTTATCTATGTGCAAATTATTTTTTTCTTTTACAAATTAGCTGGTGCGGCCTATACGCAGGTGCGCTCTATAGTCCGGAAATTACGGTACACATCAATTATATTTTAACAAATATTATTCAAATTTTTCAAATGTAACTGAATGGATTATAAATAATGCATACAAATACATGAATAAATGTTCTTCTCATTTCAAGTAAAATAACGGCTGGATTAAAAAACTAAATTAATTTTAGAAAAATTATTTTCACTGAAATGCCCTGCAGCTTTAAATTCAGTCCATTCAGGATGAAGTGAAAAAGCCACAATATTATATTTTTCTCATCTTCTAAAAAGAGAATTTAGTATTGGAAGAATTCACCTATCGTCTCTCTGGCCAATTTTCTCTTTTGGAAATCGTCCTATGATTTGACTTTCACAACTCTCACTTAAACAGTCCTGCTCTGCTTTCTATTTCCTCGTCTCTCCCCGTGTGTCACTGTGTGTGTACATCTCACTCAAGTCAGGAAACTCGTCAGAATACCCGTATTTGATTGGATGAGCTGGATCACGTGATGCGATTCACAACGCAATGGTCGGTGTTTTTCCTGCACCGCTGAACAAGTGCCGTAAATGCTGGAATAATTCCGCTGCACAAAAAAGGCCCTTCAAAATAAAATCAGTTTTTTTTTTGGTCAGTCAAAGGCCCGCGACCCACTGAAAACAGGTCCGCGACCCACCAGTTGAGAATCACTGGTGTAACGGCCCACTGATCCAGATGTTTTCTTTTGTGCGAACCCGATCTGTGAGCCTATCCGTGTTACAATCCCAATTGTGAGTTTTATGATCCGTTGCGCCACGAGTGAGATGTAGATAAACTATTATTATACAGTATGTGCAAGTGGAAGCAGGCTAAACATGCTTATTTTTCCTTCTGCTGCCATCTTTTATCAAAATGTATTGTGTGTACCTAGCAATAGGATCTGACGCTTCAGGTGTGTTGGTGGCAGCTGGGGCGTCTTCGGGTCCTCCAGGTGGCGTCGGCAGCAGGGCGCGGCGCTTGGGTCGTGTCTGACCGAAGGAACCTGGAACCGGGTCAGGGAGGAGGGGGGCTCGGTTTCCTCTGATTGGACTGCGGTCTCGCTCACTGTCGGCAGACACCGCCTTTCTCCCTGCCTGCTGCTCTGCCAGAACCTTTAATTCAAAAAATATGTCAGAAAATAAATGTACAGCACAAAAATAAACAGAGGAGAACATTATACAGTTTTACTACCTTCTGTCCCTCCTGAAAGAACTTTGCTCTCGCTGCCTCGAAAAGCGTTGTTGGATCTGGTCCGCTTTGTGAATCTCCTTCTTCAACAGTGGCAACAGCTGCAGTATTGTGATTGGCCATATCTTGATACACCTGGTCAGCAACAGTCCCATATACCTGGCTGGCTAGAGCACCGTATATCACCCCATCTGCACCTTTAGCGCTTGTAATGCCCTTCAAAGCAGCGTAGGTGGGGTCAAAGGCGTTGGTGTTGTAGAATGAGTTATGGACACTTTGTTGAACCTACAAAAGACAGATGAGAGATGCACGCATTCAAAAATACATACTCAAACCTAATTTGTCTATAAAACACTACAGGTAACGAAAGTGTAAGAGTCAGGTTCAAGTGAGTCTAGTGACAAATGCTTGTCACTGTTCATAAACTCATGGGCTTGGTTTTCAGAGATCATAAGTTAGATGTTTTCCCGGATAGTGGATGCCCTGCTAGAGAATTAACTGACTTGTATGGGTAGTCCAGCCGCGGCTGCTGCAGCTGCTGCTAGCACGGCTGCTTGACTCTGCTGGTGCTCTTGTGATGGAGGTGGTCGCGGAAGAAGACCATCCCTGCCACCTACAAGGCAAAGGGAGAACAACACATGATGAGAACAGGAGTTGTTTTCAGCATTTAATATGATGCAGTTAAACACAAATGGATAACTTAATCTTTACATGTTACACCACCGTGGTTTGAATTTCCAGCCATTGCAATCTGGTTGATCAAAGGTTGGGCTTTGGACAGCTCTACGGCCAACTGACGGCCCTTGTACATGGTCCCGTTGAGTGCGTCAATAGCCACCAGGGCCTCCTCCTTCCTCTCCATATGCACAAAGGCATAGCCGACATTTGAGCATAATCTGGCTGTAGAGTACACAGGAAGCTCAGCGTTAACATGAGACACCGATTCAAAATAAAACACATCAACCCCATATTGTTATTGTCACTTTTTGTTGAGCACTATTTATTAAAAAATGTGACCATTAAAACTTTCTTGATGACACAAGATAATCTGAAGATTGTTGTTACATTACAGATCAGCACTTCCACAAAATGTTTCCTCACAATAAGTATTGGTGTCAGGGTTTCTAACTCACCTTTGACTTTGTCGCAGTCTAAAACTCTTCCAAAGGTTGAGAACAAACCGTGCAGGTCATCTGCTGAACATGTTGCGGCGAGGTTCCCCACAAACACTTTAGTGGAGTTTGGTGGGCGTGCACGGGACTCCTCGACCACCAAGGGCCGGCCTCTGTACTCTTTGCCATCAAGATGTCGTATGGCCCTGTAAGAGTAGGAATGAGAAATATCTTTGCATCATCATCAGTTGTACTTGTACATTTTACCATTAATACAGATCATCATTAACACATACATTTTCTTTTTTATTTAAAAACACACTGGCAGTGCAAGCAAAACTATATTTCTATTGAATGTGTTCAAAACTCACTGAATGTACTCATTAGCGGAATATAGCATACTGGACTCATAATGTACCTCGCTAAGATACCTGATGAGCAATTACCTTCTGTTTAAATGTGTTGGAGTAACAGTTGGACTTATAGTGGTGATGAACAGTTACTGTCTAATAGTGGTGATGAACAGTTACTATCTAATAGTGGTGATGAACAGTTACTATCTAATAGTGGTGATGAACAGTTACTATCTAATAGTGGTGATGAACAGTTACTATCTAATAGTGGTGATGAACAGTTACCTGTCTGCTGCCCCCTCTCCCTTCAGGGTAACGAAGGCGTACTGTCTGAGCAAAGAGCAGGTGTTGATCTCTCCATATGGAGAAAAGAGCTTCGTTAATTCGTCGTGAGTTGCATCTAAAGGAAGATTCCCGACAAACAACTTCACGTTCTCACCGCTCATCTCTGTATCACACAGGCATCTGGAGGAGAGAAAACATGGTGCTCTGGTTTAAATGTCTCCTTTGGATGTTGGTGACGTTACTAACTTTGGTGAATCTCAACAAATAAAATCGCGTTTTCCCGCGTGGCTAATCATAGTTAGCGATATTCATCCTAAATCATACTGCTAAGTGAGTTTATAACTAAAGTCAGAAACTAGTTGCATTGCCATCTGCTAAGAAGCGTATTGACGTCAGCTAGCCGGTTATTATTAGATTAACTGAGCTAATATACAGCAGTTGACTTTCGTGGCGAAAACGGATCAAATTAAGCCTGTGTAGCTGCAAAATTAGCTGACCTTGCTAATGCCAGACAAATTAAGCATACTCGGTAACATACAACTGGTTTATGGTAAGATGCACGACCAGTTATACGACCACCAGTTAGTTAAACAACTACGACACTACTGGCCATTTTGTTAAATGCAAACATTAACGATCTAACGTTAGCTAAGCTAGCTAGCTAGCGCAGTGGTTTCATCAGTGTTTGAAAGCATGTGCTTGAGCTACAGCTCCATCACTGCTGTGTAAACTATCATAGCGCATATTAACCACCGTTAATCGTGTTGTGCATCCAATTTAGTTTAAAATGGAGGGAAAGCAACATAATCATGCTAGCATAGTAACGTTTCTCGGACTACTTACCCAACGCGGTCCTGGAGCTGTATTTCAGACGTCACATCCGTTTCCGGTTTCTTGACGTTCGCTGACTGGAAGCCACAGGGGCGCAGTTACATCAGATTTGCACCAGATGGCTGCTTCGTGTTCCTGAATGGGGCATTCTTCCTCTTTTTCAGTTTTATGACCATGTCGAGAGTCTAAAATCACCTACTCTGACGCATAAATAACATAACACATGATCTAACGTGTCGTGTTAACGTCAATGAAGTTCATTGTGGAGGAATGTGTCTACTGAAATGTCTACAGTGCTTCAGACATCATTGATTTGATAGTTTCATATCAATAGCGGGTGTGGTACCAAGTGCCGAGGGGAAGCGGAGGAGACAGAAGGTTACATTCTCCCCCTATATACCTATTATCATGTTATCTGTTACCTGTTATCATGTGACCGACATGTCGTATTGCAGCCACATGATGCAAACTGAGCAAACTTAATTAGCTGATTACGACGGTGAGATGCGGTTTAATGCCCGGGAGAAGGCCAGTAAAGCTACCTTGAGCTACAATTGTTTTTGTTAAGATATTTCTGTTAAAAATGAACCTTCACACTCAGTTTAAAAGCTTGTTATGATGGCAGTGTGACCTCAGAGCAGAAGTCAACTTTACCTGGAGCCTTGAGATGAAAGATGACCATCCGTAGGATGATACATTATCTCGACCCCCTCATGACCTCACTGTGACCTGAAGTCATTGCCATTCTCTTCTCTGCTACATTATGCCTCCTACAGAATGGCTTTCTGTCACTCTGCATGATGTGATGTATTTCTCCAACAGTATGATAAAGCTTCCAAGACGAGTGATTTAACCCAAAACGTTGCGTAATCATTATTGATTCTCATTGTTCTCGATTTGTCTAATCACCTTAATTGCTGAAATACTATTTTAGAGAGCAGATAATCACAACCATAACTGTCTGCTGATCCTTCTCCAAAGCTACTGAAGAAATTAATTTTATTTATTTATTCTTTATTTTTATCTCAATTAATTAGTGAACAGAGTGCGAGACGTGTGTTGACCACATTTATTGACCCATGATCTAGTAAACTTTGATTTGTAAGTGTTCATTTTGAAGCAGATTTGTGTGTGTGTGTGAGAGAGAGAGAGAAATGGCCTGCAGCGTTGTAATTAAGTTTTAAAAGTGATAGAGGAAGATTATAGAGCAGGGGTCTTCAACTAAAATTCCATAGTGCCATATATATAAATATATATATATATATTTTTTTTTTATTCAAGAAGCCTAGTAGTAGTACCAACGTCTCTGTGTAGTCAACAACTGTCAAATCAAATAAAGAAAGTACACATCAATTATATTTTAACAAACTATTATTCTCAGTTTTCAAATTTAACTGGATGGATTATAAATAATACATAAATAAATGTTCTTCTCATTTCAAGTAAAATAATGGCTGGATTAAAGAATAACTGACATAACAGAAAGCTTTTGAAGAATGTGCATCTTAAAATAAAGTAATTCATTTTAGAAAAATTTATTTCACTGAATTGTCCTGCAGCTTTAAATTCAGTTCATTCAGGTGTGAAGTGATGTCAATCAAAAAGCCACAATATTATGTTTTTGTCTTCTAAAAAGAGAAATCAGTGAGCATGGGCTTTATCTATGGTTATTAACACTTGTTTCAGCTCTATTCTCTCTGGCAACATCATTGTTGGACAGTGAATTCATGTGTTGGGATTCTGATCATTTTGGGCTCTTAGGTTTATTTTCTGTGTCTTCATTTAGATGCGAGTGGGTACGTTTGTTCAAAGGAGTTGTGCTTTGCCTCGTAGTGCGCTTCATTTGCCGCTTTTATCAACAGTTACGGATTCTGAACATATGACGCACTGCCTGTGGGAAGAATTAACATAGAAGAGTCTGTTCATTCAGCTTATAAATTATATTCTCTCTGAACACGTTTCTCTTTTTGGAGAACTGGTATATTTATCTATACTAGTAATAAATAAAACATCTGTACGGTTCCCTTTTTTACCAGCTTGTTCCTGCCCAGCTTTTTGAACACTTAACAAATGGCATTAATATTAGTATTAGCCAACAGCAAGATATTAATGAAAACTACAAGGTGCCATGATTGCTGCTGACTCTGGCATCTGTCTGACTGTCTGTGGGAGTGGGTGGATAAACAATGCTTCATTTACTTGCATAGTGAGTTTGATATTTTCACTTCATATTTCATCTTAATTCATGGAATAATTATTTTTCCAAAACTAAAACTAAAAATAATTAGCTCAAGCTCCACCATCAGGCTCCACCAGCATCGAGCCAGTTTGCATCAATTGTGTTTCATTTAGTACACGTTTGTGTGCATTGTGACCTCATGATCATAGGCTTGTTGTCAAACTAGGCTAAGGCTCCTCGTGTTAGCTGTATATAGGTGAGCTTGGGGGTGTTCATGTTTATAATCACATTTGCTTATCCGTCGTTCTTTGAACTCTTTGAAAAGTTGGGGGTGTCTGTCTGAAAGGTGCTTTGCAGTGTTAGACGTGTTGCCTCCCTTTGTCTGTGTGGCTTTGAAACACGTTTCGCAGACGGGTCTCTGTAGGTCAGTGGGCTTTCCTTCACTGTCTGCAATATAGCCAAAGTACTTCCAGATGATACTTCTGGCATCTTGTTTTCCAACAACCCGAGGACAGTCGGTAAAAGCTCGTGCATGTCTCCCCTGTGATCACTCGCTGTGAGTGCGCGCGCTGCCTGTTGCTGTGAGCGCGCTGGGCAGCCCCGCCCCCTTGCATGCCTGCAGGCAGCATGACAGGGAGCGGAGCAGCCAGTGCTCTCTGATCGCGCGCTATTTTAATAAAGTATCGACACTAAAAATATGCTAAATCGTATCGTTTTTAACGTACAGGTACCGCGGTACCTTTTTAGTGTCGATACACCGTGCAACCCTACCGGTTAAAGTACAAACTCGCTGCCTAATATATGTGTGATTCCGGAATATCGATTTTCGGTCCTGGGTCCGGATGCAACTGCGTCTGGGTCCGGATCCGGACCGCGGTCCGCCAGTTAGAGACCCCTGTTCTAGAGGAAGACAAATATATTTTCTGTCACGAAGCAACCCTTTTTGTAATTCTATTTTGCTTAGGAAGCTAGCGCAGGCGGGCAAGAAACCCAGCGAGATGGTGGAAGTGATCAGCTCTCCGAGTCAAAGTCCAAACCAGGACAGCCCAGCTGAAGAGGTGCAGGTCAAAGAACACCAGCAAACTCTCAGCACACCGCTGCAGGACCTGACAACAGCCCAACCGGACTCTCAAAAACCAGACAACCAGTTGGTGTCAGAAAATGCTGCCTTGAAGGAGCTGATGGCCGCCAAAGAGCTCAGTTGGGAGCAGGAGAGACAAAAAATGATGAAGGCTCTCAGGTCAGAGAGAGAGCTTAGGAAGATAGCACAGGCGGACAAGAACATCACAGAGAAGGACACAATTATCCATTCTCTGCGTCAAAGTCAGCTTGAAAAGCAGAATGAGATCCAGTTGGTCAACAGCCAGTGGAGTGCCAAGTTCAACCAGGTTGTTGAGTCCTTGACAGAGGAGAACAACACCTTCAGAAAGAACTGTGTGACGAAGGCACATCATGTAATATTTGGCTTGAACAAAAATAATGTAATGGACTTGGACGCAAAGATGCTTGTAAGAGAGAAGGAGAATGTCACTGCGCTCAAAACCCAGGAAGAGAACTTCGACAAGAAGGTGAAGCAGACCGTCCTGGACCAGGAGAGCTACACCACGCGGAAAGACAGCGATCTCATCCGGAGCGAGGCGGAGTGGAAAATAAAACTCACAGCTCTGGAAGATCGGATGGGATGCGAGCTTACTGCAAAGGAGGAGAGCTTCCAGAGACAGCAGGAGCTGCAGAGACAGAGCAGAGAGATGGAGGAGTGGCGCAACCAAAAGGAGGAAGAGATCAATCTCCTGACACAGCAAAGCGCTGACCTCCAGGTGCATAACCTCCGCCTTCAAGAGCTCGCCCAACAAACTGACAAAGAGAATTATGAATAGCAGCCCACAGACTTCAGCCACCTCGCCCGGACCAGGGAAACCGGGGCACCCTCCCGGAGCCAGACCCAGGAAGGGAGCTCGTCAGCGGTGGACGGGCCTTCGCCCATGGGGCTCAGCTCGAAGAAACAACATGGAGCAGCCACCCTGTGGACCCACCAGCCTCAGGGACAAGCATCGGGGTCGGGTGCAATGCAGACCGGGCGGCGGGCCGGGCCCGGGGCCTGGACGAGTTTAAACACTATTTCATTGAATAAACACTAAAAAGTCCTCAAGGGCACCGATTTATCAAGGCTGTCAAATACTCTTCTCATTTTAGCTGAAACATTTATAAGTGAATGCATCTTATCAATGGATTTGGATTTTTATCAACATTCACTGAAACAGCACCTATATCACCTGTCTAACAGCTAAAGGTGGGGTGTTACCCGACATGCACACCAAGTCTCTCATGTATTTGTTTTCTCTAAACCAGGGGTGTCCAAACCTTTTTCAAAGAGGGCCAGATTTGATCATGTGAAAATGCCCAAGGGCCAACAGACCCTGCTGACATTATTTTAAACGATATAAGTTGCTTATAAATACACTGTTATTTAATGATTGTATTTTCAATGACACAGCAAATAGCAATGTAACCAAATGTAAGCATTCATGTGTGAACAAATCTCAACAACTATTCTGCCTTTCTTTCACATCTTGAAAGTCAGATGACATAAATAACAAGCCATCTAAAAGCTATCATTCAAAATTAAATTTCTTTCCAGGACTGAAGCCAACAGAAAGCAAGCAGTTTATATCAAAACGAATTAATTTAATCAGAATCAGAATCAGAAACCGTTTATTGCCATTGTATGTTGAACATGCAAGGAATTTGACATGACGGGAGGTGCGTAACATTTAACAACAATCAACAACGATCAACAATGCAAAGTAGAAACAAATTCAATTTACAGAAAATATACTGCTTAATATAACTGCTTGAATGGATCAAGCAGGCCTCTCTTAGCAAATGGCATCGTTGGTCTGTGTAGCCATGACACAGACTTGGATTTTCCAAAAGTATGACTCATTAGCTTCCCTAAATGATGCGCAGGAATAACGGAAATACAGATCGTAATGACATTTCACCTCCGATGACCACGCACGAAAATCATTTTGAAAAATAAAAGATGCAGCACAGGTTTAATCTCAACTCTGTGTCTTAGGAACACAGGATTTTCACATATACGTGGACAATGAGCTGTATTTGGAACAGCTTTGACCTCCCATAACTCAAAGTGTGTAAACATTACCACCATAAGCAGACCTTTTACAGCCTTCACACACCAATAAAACGGACGCTTAGCTGCCATATACTGTGTCATTTCTTCAAAAGCCAGAGTAAGTCATTTTGCAAACAAAGCCAGTGTTTGAACAGGAGGACTCAATCCGTGTTTACAAGAGATATCATGTACATCTGAGTGGATATACGGAAACCGAAATCGTACGTCGCTTGTTTGGTGAAAAAAACAACAACAACGGAAAAAAACCCTTTCACTCTTCTATACACGTATCTGACACAGTTTGATTTAACTACCCTGGGGTATTCCAATAAGACATTGAGTCTAATGGAGCAGTTGGTTGGGTTAGGGTTAGTTGAAGTCCACTGACCCATGTCTATGACCAGCACAGCATTTCCTACAATTTGACCTAAAATGGTTGATAAAGACTGCAAATTATGGGCATGCGGGCAAGTTGTTTTGAAAAATTACACAATATTTTTCAAGCTCCACTCCAGACTTTAGAATGCAGAGTTGCCTTGGTGACATCCCATGTGACTTTGATGTTCTAGAACTTAAATCTGGCTTTCATGACATGTGACTTTGATGTTCTAGAACTTAAATCTGGTTTATCGAATGTTCTAGAACTTTCAAAGAGACTATATCAACTGCTATTTCTCTTGTTACTTCGTAGACATCACATTCCCACAGCAAGACAAGCTCTTCTGAACCTACTTCAACTTGGATACTACTTGGAAACACTTGATCGGAAAAATGGCTCAAAACAAAATGAACAACGACTTCCAGCTAAAGAAGCATGACATACTCTCCAACAAGTCTGTACAATACCGTGTTTTAGACTTCATTGGAGAAGGAAGTTTTGGCAAAGTTGCCAAATGTATCAATTTAGATACATACGAGGTTGTCGCCATCAAGATCAACAAAGCGTTGATCGATCACGTCGAAGAAGTGAGAATGCTGAAACAACTCAAGACCCTTGACCCAGAGGAAAACAACTTGGTAAGATTCGAAGACAGTTTTGTCTTCAAAGGCATGTCTTGCATCGCTTTCCAGATGCTGGACAGGAGCCTTTTGGATTTGCTGAATGAGAGACGGGGACCACTGAGCCTGAATGAAATCCGTCCCATTGCACGTCAGCTACTTGTAGCATTTAAAGCCCTGAAGGGTATCGGCATCATTCACACAGACCTGAAACCTGACAATGTCATGCTCGTCAACCACCAGGATGAGCCCTTCAAGGTCAAATTAATTGACTTTGGTTTGGCTATTCCAGCCTCAGAAGCAAGAGACGGAATGATGAGGCAACCTTATGCATACAGAGCTCCAGAGGTGGCCTTGGGCCTCCCCATATCTGAAGCCATTGACATGTGGGCACTGGGCTGTCTCCTGACAGAACTGTTTTTTTGCCGGGGCCTCTTCACTGACGACTCACCATACAACGTCATGAAAACAGTTTGCCATCTACTCGGCCAGCCAGAAGATCACCTGCTGAATGCTGGAAAGTACACCACCCAGTATTTCAAGAGGGATGGCTGCTCTCCCAATTCAAGATGGCGACTGAAGACAGCAAAAGAGTACATGGAGGCATCCGGTATGCAGACCATTTCAGAGTGGATTTTCGACACTGTCGGAACTTTGGATGAAGTAGTGGTTAACAACTCAAATGCAAATACTTGTGTTGAACAGGAAGACACAATGGCATTTTTAGATCTCCTAAAACGGTTGCTCGATCCAAATGCTGCAACACGAATCACCCCCGATCAAGCCCTGGACCATTCTTTTGTTACAATGGCTCACTTGGTAGATCACATCGAGACCTATTCCTATCCAAATGTTGCCTATGACTTGATGACTGTCTCGCCCCCATTTGATTCAGATGAATCAACTGACTCAAGATATGGATTCTCAGACATAGACAGCTCCAGCTATGAGAGCACAGACTCCATAGCATACAATGCTTATCCTCCAACTCCACAAGAACGAATTCCGAAACAAAAGAATGACATACTCTGGAACAATCCTGTACACTACAGAGAATTGGACTTCATTGGAGAAGGAGGCTTTGGAAAAGTAGCCAAGTGGAACAATTGACACACATCCGAGGTTGTGCGTTGAGGTTTACTGCACGGGTACTTCTACTTTATCTTGCTGATTATAACATACTCGAGTAAGGTTTTGAATGCAGGACTTTTACTCGTCGTGGATTGTTTCTCAGTATGGTATAAGTACTTTTACTGCAGTGACTGCAGTGAAGGATCTGAATAAGTTTTCATCCACTAATTACTTGTAAGTGAGTTTGGTGAACAGTTAATATACAAACAGTGGTTCTTAGCACTGAATATATGTGAATATACACATATTCTGTACACTGTACACTGTTTGTATATTAACAACAAGCAAACAGTTGATGTTATTGTTATTATTAGGACATCTGATAACTTCTACTGTGATAGTAGAAGTTATCAGATGTCCTAATAATCTACTAAAAAAACAAACAAATCTGAACACACATACATACACACATCTGATAACTTCTACTGTGATAGTAGAAGTTATCAGATGTCCTAATAATCTACTAAAAAAACAAACAAATCTGAACACACATACACACATACATATACACACATACATACACACACACACACACACACACACACATACACATTGTACACATGACATCATTACACTTCTGTCCATCCTGGGAAAGGGATCCCTCCTCGGTTGCTTTCCCACAGGTTTCTTCCTCTTTTCTCCCCGTTAAAGGGGCTTTTGGGGGAGTTTTTCCTGTTTCGATGAGGGTTCTGGGACAGAGGATGTCGTATGTGTACAGATTGTAAAACCCTCTGAGGCTAATTAAAAAAAAAAATAATAATAATAATAAAAAAATTAAAATTAAAATAAAAAATTAAAAATAAAATAAAAATAAAATATATATAAAAAAAATAAAATCTCCTCCGCGAATCGCCACCTTATCGTGGTGGAGGAGTTTGAGTGGCTCAGTGATCCTGGGAGCTATGTTGTCCGGGGCATTAGCCCCTGGTAGGGTCTACCAAGGCAAACAGGTTTCAGGGGAGAGCCCAGACTAAGAGCGATTCAAAACGACCCCACATATGGCTTTGACGATGGCAGTTTTCCTTGAGTTAATTATGGCCTGTGTCAGTTCCGTTTCATATTTAAACCGCGGAAGGACAAAAAGGACACAAGCTCATCACAAAA
Source organism: Melanostigma gelatinosum (assembly GCF_949748355.1). Lineage (NCBI taxonomy): Eukaryota > Metazoa > Chordata > Actinopteri > Perciformes > Zoarcidae > Melanostigma > Melanostigma gelatinosum. The sequence continues at coordinate 13,282,055 of NC_136647.1, read as the reverse complement.
TCTGAAGCCATGTGCTCAGTCAGCCACGGACCACGGCGTGTGTCTGGGACTGGTCCGAGCTGATAGGGCGGGACGCCCTCTCCGTTGTCCCAGACAAAGACAGGAACTCAATTAGCTCAATGCGTGCTTGGGCTGATAGATTTACCAGCTATGAGCTCATGAGCAGCTAGACGAACCCACAGGCTGCCTCTACCTCTGCGAATGTCCCTCAAGTCTCAATGAAATAAAATGTGGATCTCCCACCCAGACGTCCTCACTGAGCATCCTTGTCAACAGCAGGGGGAGTGTATGATTCATTCCCCCACTAATCTTGCTCGTAGACTGGAGCCCCCCGCGGTGAGAGATCAGCCCGATGCCCTTTCCTCTCCCAAGGCCGACGTGCGCTGCATCTGTCCCCGGTAAAGGCCCTGTATCGGGCAACAGACCAATCAATAACCTTACTAATCAACAGGGATGCTGATTGTTTTTTTACTGATGAGACAGACGAGGGGGGGGGGGGGGGGACAGCTGATAGCTGAGACAGACGAGGGGGGGGGGGGGGGACAGCTGATAGCTGCATGTGTGCAATCATCTCTGTTGTAATATGGACCCTTTTGTTCAGCTGCATGGTCACAGAAGTATTACAGCTACTGTTCATTTCACAGCCACAATTTAGGCCTTCAATATCCACATTTTCAAATAATCCATTAACTATTACAAAGTAGCAAATACAATAAATATCATAATCACTCTGAAACCTATCACGATTACTCCGCTTCCAAAGATGTAACAGTTATGGGAATGGTTCTTGTCAAGTATTCAATTAAGAAAAAATCTGCACATTGAGCTGTAAGTCCACTTATAAAAGCTTTTATTGATCATGATGTTTGGAAATCTCTCCCTCTTGGTTTCCTGTGCCAGCGTGCACGTCAACTTTTCATCAGAGTAATACGATATCTGATCTCAGGGAGGAGGTAGTCAGGCTGCAGGTAGATTACTCAGGTTACCATGATGCATACCGTAACATAATAATCAATTACACCGTAATGTAATCCAATTAGCCCTCAGAGAATACAAGAGCTAGGATCCAATGAACCATGTTCATCAGTCATCAAGAAATCTAATAGAACATCTCCTCAGGGGTTCGCTGCATGAACAAATTCAGTTTAAGAATTCCTGTGGGAGTGACAGTGGCATCAAATATTGACCACGTGGTACATCATAGAGCTCCCGACTGAGTTTTACGCAGTGGTCATTAGACTGCTTTGATCTCTATCCTCATCACAGCGGTGGTAACAAGCCATCAGATTCACTGACATGTACACAGAAGTGGACAAAGACATTAGCTGGCTGTGGCAAAATACAGTTATGTCATCATTAAACATTTACCACTTTGAGATATCAGGCAGCACCGAAACCAAAAAAAGAGCCCTGTGGAGATGACTAGTACTTTTAGCTTCTGACTGCTGCTCCATAGTGTGTCACCACATCGGGTTTCACAGTGAATCTGATGGATTACAGTATGGAAACAAAGGGAGGGCCGTGGCTTTACGGCAGAGAACGGAGGGCGCTGATCTTCCAGCACAAATGGAAGTAAAGCTCTCAGAGTTTCTGGCAACTGGCAGGTGGTGGAAAAATAATTTCCAAACATGTTTACCCACTTCAGTGAAGTGAGGGAGCAAACAAATGGACGCAGGGTGATGCCAGGGTGGGGCCGGTGGAGGAGCGGGAACGCAGCGACATTCTCATTTTGACAAAAAGCAATGGGGTTTAAATGAGGTCTGAATTATAAAAAAAGAAATCAGTTCCAACGATTGTCCCGTTAATTACAGTGAATTTATAAATGAGATGTTCATGTTTCAAGCCGGTACACTGAGCACCTTTAAAACGTTGATCACCCACTTCCACTTCTGCAGTGACACACGAGCATGTGGAATCAAATGTGCCAAGCTCGCTCTTTTGTTTTGTTCATTGTTGTAAACGACGGGTCAAACACAGCGCGCACCGCTAGGCGACTGGAAAATAACTTGTCAAGGCCCATGTGAAACGAGAGGACTGAATGCCCAGAGGGCAGAATTTCAATCAATGTCCCCTTGTCCTTTCACCACAGCAAATTAGATTCTGCCCATGCATGAGAGGGAAGTGTGACGCTGAACTGACTAGAGGATCAGGCACAGAGCTTTGACAGGTAGGAGCGGCATCCATGCAACAGCAGCTGAAGCAACAGTCCAGAGTTAGGGGGCTAAGACTCTCAGCAATGGAAGTAATAACGCAGTGGTCGGTGTCCCTCCATCAGACAAGATCCTCAAAACAAACACTTCAGTTTGATCAAAAACTTATGAATGGGATGATGCATTTGTGCCAATATTTTGTTGATTAAAAATTGCATGCTCTGGCAAAAGGAGGAGCTATACCTCAAAGACAAAGCGTCAAACTTTGAAAGAGTGAAACTGCTGCATCACTGCTCTGATCATTTGTAGTTTATTAGCCTTTCAGGGACAAGGAGGGACAGGGAGGGGTGAGACAGATGGAGGGAAGCTGAGGCCAGTTATTGTTATATTCCACAATTGTTTTTTATAAAAATCAATAAACTAAAAACACCAACAAAAGTGTGTAAACATTACCACCATAAGCAGACCTTTTACAGCCTTCACACACCAATAAAACGGACGCTTAGCTGCCATATACTGTGTCATTTCTTCAAAAGCCAGAGTAAGTCATTTTGCAAACAAAGCCAGTGTTTGAACAGGAGGACTCAATCCGTGTTTACAAGAGATATCATGTACATCTGAGTGGATATACGGAAACCGAAATCGTACGTCGCTTGTTTGGTGAAAAAAACAACAACAACGGAAAAAAAAACCTTTCACTCTTCTATACACGTATCTGACACAGTTTGATTTAACTACCCTGGGGTATTCCAATAAGACATTGAGTCTAATGGAGCAGTTGGTTGGGTTAGGGTTAGTTGAAGTCCACTGACCCATGTCTATGACCAGCACAGCATTTCCTACAATTTGACCTAAAATGGTTGATAAAGACTGCAAATTATGGGCATGCGGGCAAGTTGTTTTGAAAAATTACACAATATTTTTCAAGCTCCACTCCAGACTTTAGAATGCAGAGTTGCCTTGGTGACATCCCATGTGACTTTGATGTTCTAGAACTTAAATCTGGCTTTCATGACATGTGACTTTGATGTTCTAGAACTTAAATCTGGTTTATCGAATGTTCTAGAACTTTCAAAGAGACTATATCAACTGCTATTTCTCTTGTTACTTCGTAGACATCACATTCCCACAGCAAGACAAGCTCTTCTGAACCTACTTCAACTTGGATACTACTTGGAAACACTTGATCGGAAAAATGGCTCAAAACAAAATGAACAACGACTTCCAGCTAAAGAAGCATGACATACTCTCCAACAAGTCTGTACAATACCGTGTTTTAGACTTCATTGGAGAAGGAAGTTTTGGCAAAGTTGCCAAATGTATCAATTTAGATACATACGAGGTTGTCGCCATCAAGATCAACAAAGCGTTGATCGATCACGTCGAAGAAGTGAGAATGCTGAAACAACTCAAGACCCTTGACCCAGAGGAAAACAACTTGGTAAGATTCTAAGACAGTTTTGTCTTCAAAGGCATGTCTTGCATCGCTTTCCAGATGCTGGACAGGAGCCTTTTGGATTTGCTGAATGAGAGACGGGGACCACTGAGCCTGAATGAAATCCGTCCCATTGCACGTCAGCTACTTGTAGCATTTAAAGCCCTGAAGGGTATCGGCATCATTCACACAGACCTGAAACCTGACAATGTCATGCTCGTCAACCACCAGGATGAGCCCTTCAAGGTCAAATTAATTGACTTTGGTTTGGCTATTCCAGCCTCAGAAGCAAGAGACGGAATGATGAGGCAACCTTATGCATACAGAGCTCCAGAGGTGGCCTTGGGCCTCCCCATATCTGAAGCCATTGACATGTGGGCACTGGGCTGTCTCCTGACAGAACTGTTTTTTTGCCGGGGCCTCTTCACTGACGACTCACCATACAACGTCATGAAAACAGTTTGCCATCTACTCGGCCAGCCAGAAGATCACCTGCTGAATGCTGGAAAGTACACCACCCAGTATTTCAAGAGGGATGGCTGCTCTCCCAATTCAAGATGGCGACTGAAGACAGCAAAAGAGTACATGGAGGCATCCGGTATGCAGACCATTTCAGAGTGGATTTTCGACACTGTCGGAACTTTGGATGAAGTAGTGGTTAACAACTCAAATGCAAATACTTGTGTTGAACAGGAAGACACAATGGCATTTTTAGATCTCCTAAAACGGTTGCTCGATCCAAATGCTGCAACACGAATCACCCCCGATCAAGCCCTGGACCATTCTTTTGTTACAATGGCTCACTTGGTAGATCACATCGAGACCTATTCCTATCCAAATGTTGCCTATGACTTGATGACTGTCTCGCCCCCATTTGATTCAGATGAATCAACTGACTCAAGATATGGATTCTCAGACATAGACAGCTCCAGCTATGAGAGCACAGACTCCATAGCATACAATGCTTATCCTCCAACTCCACAAGAACGAATTCCGAAACAAAAGAATGACATACTCTGGAACAATCCTGTACACTACAGAGAATTGGACTTCATTGGAGAAGGAGGCTTTGGAAAAGTAGCCAAGTGGAACAATTTACACACATCCGAGGTTGTGCGTTGAGGTTTACTGCACGGGTACTTCTACTTTATCTTGCTGATTATAACATACTCGAGTAAGGTTTTGAATGCAGGACTTTTACTCGTCGTGGATTGTTTCTCAGTATGGTATAAGTACTTTTACTGCAGTGACTGCAGTGAAGGATCTGAATAAGTTTTCATCCACTAATTACTTGTAAGTGAGTTTGGTGAACAGTTAATATACAAACAGTGGTTCTTAGCACTGAATATATGTGAATATACACATATTCTGTACACTGTACACTGTTTGTATATTAACAACAAGCAAACAGTTGATGTTATTGTTATTATTAGGACATCTGATAACTTCTACTGTGATAGTAGAAGTTATCAGATGTCCTAATAATCTACTAAAAAAACAAACAAATCTGAACACACATACACACATACATATACACACATACATACACACACATACATACACACATATACATACACACACATACACATTGTACACATGACATCATTACACTTCTGTCCATCCTGGGAAAGGGATCCCTCCTCGGTTGCTTTCCCACAGGTTTCTCCCCGTTAAAGGGGCTTTTGGGGGAGTTTTTCCTGTTTCGATGAGGGTTCTGGGACAGAGGATGTCGTATGTGTACAGATTGTAAAACCCTCTGAGGCTAATTAAAAAAAAAAAAAATAAAAAAAATAAAAATAAAAAATAAAAAAAATAATAAAATAAAATAAAATAAAATATATATATAAAAAAAAAGAAAATCTCCTCCGCGAATCGCCACCTTATCGTGGTGGAGGAGTTTGAGTGGCTCAGTGATCCTGGGAGCTATGTTGTCCGGGGCATTAGCCCCTGGTAAGAGAACATGCTGGGTCATGTCAACAGTTTCTGGTTCATTCTCACCTGAAGTTGTGTAAGAACTGTGAGAACGTTTCTACTCTGCCTGCCAGCGGCACAATGATGTTGATAATCATTCCTGATGTTTCTACGGCTGTGCTCCTGACTTTCATTAAGGGACCAAAAGGCCTGAAGAGCGTGATATGGCGGAAGCTGCTGGATTCCTCTTTGGCAAAGAAGAGCTCGTAGAGAGTCCCTTTGTCTCGCTCTGTCCTGTACAGTCCTGTGAAATATGAAAAAAGAATGTCTCTCTGAGAAAACACATTGGTTACAGTGATCACTTATTCGTCCGTAGCCAGGCAGTGTGGACCTTACCTTCAGTAAAGTGACCCTCTGTGTAAGTTTGTCTCTGCATCGGCATGTCTTCCTCGACACCGTCCTCCTCATCGGGGTTGTTGATGATGTCCAGCGCCGCCTCCATGACCTCCACCAGCTCGTCCCTGCGGTCTTTGCGCACAGGTTTCTCCTCCGGGTGCCGCGTCAGCCCCATCTCCAGCTGGTACACCTTGGACGTAGTGAAACTCTCAAAGGGCACCAGGGCGTACTCGCTGGGGAGGCGTGCGCCTGTGTTCACCTCAGCCTTGTCGATCTGAGAATGCAGGTACTCCAGCAGATCTCCCGGCTCTTGGTCTTTCGTCTCGGCCAGGCCCTGCACCCCAGGCGGCTCCTTCTTGTCCTGCAGGAGCTTTAGCTTCTCGCCCATCTCCTGCAGCTCCTGCTTGAGCTGGGCGATCTGACGCTTGAGACTGGTGGCACGGCTCAGGTGGCGCTCCTCCTGTTCCTGCATCAGGGCCTGGTAGTAGTCCTTCCCGTAGCTCTCCCCTGCTAGGCCAGGCAGGGCCAGGCTGACGTCTGCTGGAGGGGTGCACTCCAGCAGGTACGCGAACAGCAGCAGCACCAGCAGCAGGAAGAGGCCCAGAAAGAGCCAGCGGAGCCGGCCCTGGAGCGTCAACCCCCGCCTGGGCATCACGCTTGCATATAAGCTATAGCTGGCAAGTCTGCATTCCCTTTCCCCTCTGATCACATTACTTACAATGTGCGTCTGCACGTCATCTCAGAGGTCTGGAAGTGTCATTTTACTGTGAAGGTCTTGTTTCTCGGCTCCAACCTACAACTGTCTTCATACATTTGTCCTGGGTAAATCCATGCGATGATCACCTAGGTCAACAAATCACAGAAGTCAGCAATAAAACAACAAATATTATATATACTCCACAAGGAGGGAGCCATTTGTGAAGACTTTTAGAGAACTAGCTCTGGTTCAGATTAAAACATTGTGGATTATTACCAGATAATCAGACAATAAAATCTAATAATACAACATTGTGTAATTGACCAACCTGCCAGTGAAAGTGTCATTCAGATAATGAATAAAACATGTTTCTGCAGCAACGTGTCCACTTTGTGTCAAACGTTTATCAAGATTTAACATTCTGAAGATTTAACTTCAACCTGAACAAACGAGAACAGGAAGAAACGAGCCTAACCTGGAAAGCTAACACACGGCGACTAGCTGAGTGAGCTAAACAACAGCACAGAGGGAAACTAGTGGGCGAGCTCCACAGCAAGCTACTCAATATTGACTTCCGGTTGAGCGGCTTACTTTCAAAATAACAGCATGACACTCTGTCAGAACAGCCATATACAAAATATATAAAACAAGCCCAGTATTGGAAGACGTATTCCGACACTATACAATATCCTAAAGTGATCTCATACAAGGCCAGCCGATCCAAGTCCTCAGTATCTTATGGAGCCTTTAAAGTCTTCATAGTCTTCAGCCGGCCTCAAAAGGTATAAATCAGGCTCGAGACGGCTATAATGAAAACCAGCAGGGGTCTGAGTCCAATGAGATATTCACAGAGGGGCCATTCTGCTGATTAGGCGAAGTCTCAAGGTTTCAACCAGTCAGAAAAGAGGAAACAATAACAAAACTGTCCACTGAGAGCTGCTTGTTGGGTATTTTTATACGCAGAATCTTAACGGAGACCCTCCACAACTCCAAAAAGGAAGTTGTACTTTGCAAGACATTTTCCCCGAAGTACGGTCATGCAAACAGAGACTAAGCCCATAAATAGTGTAAAAATAGTGTAAAATGTGCTGTTCCCACTGAAAGTTGGAGAAATTTCTGTTCTATAATGTCAGTGGGATTAAACATTGCGCTCTGCAGCTTTGTCACCTTTAACATACACTGTGGTTTGTACACTGTGGTTTGTGTGCAACACCCTTCTCACATGCAAGAAGAAAAAAAAACACATTAAACTCCTGCTAGTCATTACTTTGACATATTAGTCTATGCTTTATAGACCACTATGTCCTATAAATGAGCGTAGTTGTCTTTCTAGCTGCCAAGGACCAGGATAAGAGATAAATGAAACACAGGATTGGCTGAAACCTAAAGTACAGGTTTGACATTTATATCACTGTCTTGGTACGAATACATCCCAAGTCTTAATTAATTAACTCATAAAGACTACACATTCATACATTAACAGGGTTTTGTAAATTCTACTAAATTCTAGTAAATTGACTAAAGACTTAGACTTCTTAAGCAGGCAAAAGTGAGTTGAGTTAAAAACAAGACATTCGCCCAGATGTTTCTCAGCATTGTCATTAAATATCTGATTTGGTTGGCGTTTTAATGGGGAAAAACTTAAGCGCATGGCCTGCTTCCTATTTAATCTTGTAAAGTACAACTTTACAGTGAATTATGATTGACATTTGCATTCAATCTGGTCATGCACATTTTGGGATACAAAGTCGTGTTGTAGCTACACAGCACATTAGTCTTTGACCAAATTTCTGCACCTCCTGTCCCTCTGGAAAATGTGATACCATACATAGCCTGTACACTTACTTTGAAAACACAAACCGGATATTGACACGGTTATGTAGCTAGCTTAGCGGTCTTTGGAGCTTCACTTCGCTTTTGGGTTAATTAATATCTATTAGCGAGCCTGCTAAGCAGTTATAATAGTGTTCAAACAACTACTCACATAATTCCGTCTTTGTCCATTCCTGCCTGTGCTTACAGCTCTGAGTTTAGTGTAAAAGCAGCAGACAGCCTGCGCTGCAAAATGCCACGGAGCCGAGAGAAGAGAGTGGACCGTAGTCTACTTCCGGTCAACAACCAACCAATGGGAGCTTTGCTAACGAGTGTCGTCATCTCACACGCTGAATCTCCTTGTTTATAATAAAAACGTTTTTATTATCCGTAAAAAGTTATCATCATATAGAATATTAAATAATTACATTTTATTTTTATCAACACATACACTGTGAACAGAAACAACATATTTTTTATAAATATTAATGTCTTTTTGTATTTGTCTTTGCAAAACAAACCTCATATCTGTGATGTTACACTCGCTGACAACTCTGAATTGAATTAGTACTTAAGCGGAGACAGATTACTTGTTTAATGTCCAAACATGACATCTGTTATCATTATGGTGCATAGAGTAAACCAGGAAATGTTCCCATTCTATTTTTAGTCATTGCCTTCATTAATTCCCATTAACAATGACAGTCTGGAGCCTATCCCAGCACACATTATGTGGAAATCACTGAGACACCACGGACAGCGTGATGACCAGTACGTCACATTGGCCTATCTATTTTAATAAATGTCCGATACTGCCTTTTTTCAGAAGAAAGCTGACATTTAACTTATTCTAACTCTTTCTGCTGAGACAGATTAATAGTCAACAAAATACTCACAACTAGTGTAACATTGTAGAGTTTAAGAAACAAATTGAATTAAATAAAGAAGCTGCTTGCAGTTAAATGACTAATGATCATGTAAGTTGCTGTACCGGCTTCAAACATGATTATGTTGATATATTTTCCTTTTGTTAAGTGTTTTGTTAACTTACTCTTGTTGAGCAGAATTGTTTTATTTTAGGAGAGGCAGGAATGTGCTAGTAATGTTATATCAATTTAATCAGTGACTTAATTAAATATTTGTTGTTATTTATATATACTGTATAAGTACTAAAACATAAATCATAGCTTAGTTTGTGTCACAGTACAGCATGTCTTAAAGTCATAACAAAAAAGTTATGATATAGTATGTCTTAAAAAATATTCATAGTATGTTTTAAAAAGTCATTAAGAAGTCGTAATATAGTATATCTTTAAAAAGTCATAAAAAATCCATACTACAGTATGTCGTAAAAGAGACATTGGAAAGAGTGTCAAAAAGTCACTATGCATAAAAAAGTAATAAAAAGCCATAATATAATACAGTATGTCTTAAAAAAAGCCCGAGTATAGTATTTCTAAAAACAGTTATAAAAAGTCCTAGTAAAGTGTGTCTTAAAAAAGTTATAGTATAATGTGTCAAAAAAGACATAAAGAAGTCATAGTATAGTATTTTCAAAAAAGTTATTAAAAAGCCATTGTATAGTAAGTCCAAAGAATTACTTGTAAAGTATGTTGAAAAAAAGACTGAAGTCATAGTGTAATATTTAAAAAGTCATAATAATGTGTCAAAAAAGTGATATTATTATGTCATTATTTTAGGCGAACCCAGCAATCTGTGACTGTTGTGTCCAACTTCTTTACAGGGTTATCAGTGATGAAAGGAGTTGTTGTCGTTTGCCATTAACTGAAGCCTACTGAGGGCCGTATCACTTAAATTCAATTTCCATTGAGTTTTTCTTTTGTATTTATGGTGATGTGACGATACACATTCATGTGACGTCACAGTAGCGCGCATACTCTGACAGCCCAGTGTATCCTGAAACAAGAGCTGGAGATGGAGACCAAAATGGAGCTTAAATCAGTTTACAATCTTTAAAAGTGGTAACATTATCTATTACAGTGAAGCTTGGAGTGATATGATTCATGTGATAGCATAAGTTGCATTTGGAATATTTTGAATAAATGCAAAAAAAAAGAAGAAAAATCTGCAAAGAGACGCTCACTATCTATTTCTTAGAGACATGAGGTGAGTAGACAAATTGCACATTTTTAATGTTTATTATTAATTGGAATCAAATAATAACAACATGATAACACTCATTAGTTTACATAATCATACGTCTTCCACAAAGATTGCCATTACAGTGAATCCAAAAGTGAGCTGTAGTCATGACACGGGACATGGTCACAATCTACATTAAGTCCATTATGTCCTTACACTGGAGAAGCACTCACTTGTTGATATCTTTCATGTACAAAAAAACAGAAACAAGAACAAAGAAAACTGTTCACTTATCATGTCTGTGTTACTTTTCTTTGGCAAGAACAGCTTGAAAACATCTATTGGGAGAAACACTAAATGGGTCTCTGACATTTTGAGGAGAACAATGCTCCAAAGTAGAAACTTTACATTTTTCAGAACAAGTTCAGCCTTTTGCTTTTGTCCACTCAATCCCAGCTGTCTACAGCAGGTGATGGTAAAGACGTCCCCTTTAATTCCTGGGCTGGAACAAGATCTTCACAGTCGCACATTAATAATCCGAGGCTATTGTAGAAGCGGCACAGGCACTTAAAAGACATTGACACTGGCGTACAATCTGGTACAATAGTCATGCAGTGATACAACTTGGCCACCATGACCCGTGAGGTAATAATTAACATACTGAAGAGCTGAATGAAGCGTGGTCTACATTGATCCTGCCGCTTCTGCAGCAAAAAGACCCCCAGTTTTAAACATTGAATACCCGTGCAACAGAAATAAAAGGGAACCAACTTTAGCATCAGATTGTATATGTACAGTCTTATAGAAATATACACATCTACCAATTAGTCATATTTTCTACAGTGTCGGTTTGTCTTTAGCTATCAAGCTTGTCCACAGCTTTTGCGGGTGAGGGCAAAGCCATCCAGTTTGCATAAACACTATCATTGGCATATCTTGTAAAGACTGGATTAGTGGCATCATGTCTGTTGAGCGGTACCGGGCTCTTCTCAGGCCAGTTGGGGTATGACATGCCTAAAAACGAGAACATATCATTTTTCTGCACTCAGTGAAAGATTAACAGCGTGCAGACAGTAAGGCTCTCAAATCAAACTCTTTCGTGACGGTCTCTGACACAAGTCCTGATTTGACTCTCAGAGGTGTACAGCTATGGCTTTGTATATGTTACATGAAGTGAAATATCGTATCATTGACTATTTATTGAGTTTTAGTGATGTATCGAGGCTCTGTTTATGCCCCTATTTTGACCTGTGACTCCCTTGATGTTACTGTTCAGAAGTGCAGATGGACCACAAGTAGCGAGTCCAATGTGTTCTTTACTTTGAATCAATGTCACCAGAGAGTTGCGTTCAAGAGCCCTACTGTTTCTCTGTTCAGCATTGTGAAATCAGTACATATCAATAGCTAATATACATTGGAAAGTCAGAAAATTTAAGACAATCTGAAATGAAAAAAACACAGTGAGTGATTGATTCAGCAAGGACCTGTTTCAAATGTTACACACTGTTTCTCCCAATGTACACGAATAATGGAATGATGACGATGGAAATGTGATGGAGTGAAAACGTTAACTATCTACAAATAAAATGCAGATGAAGCACGAGTATGAGCAGCGCCGTATAAATTAGAATGAAGGGTATACTCAATATTTACAAATCTAGCACTTTTGGTCAGCATTCATGTACATTAGAAGCAGGTCCAAGTAAAACAGAAAAGTCAAGACACAAGATCTTTTTTTTCCACTGAGCCTCTCATTTACGATGAAATGGGAGATGTGTCAGCATTAATCAGCACAAGGCATGCCCGAGATCACAGTCACGCACACTTGACTACGGAAAAAGCCAATCACAACTTGCCAAAAAAGAGAGCTTGTGTTGTGTGTCCTGTTTCTAAAATCTAGTAAATGCATGGGAGATTCTACCATAGAGCTTGTTTTCAATCCATGTGGAGGGGAGGGTTCGAGGGAGAGGGGCGTTATTACAGTCCACTAGTGGTGTGTCCTCTTCAGAGAGGGCGTCGTCGTACAGCAGGGCGTCGGCTGGCGTGGACGCTGCCAGGTCCAGGTAATCCTGACAAGAGCAGATGAAGGTGGGATTAGGCTGATTAGTGAGGGCCAAGGCTGAGTGTGCTCATGCTATAGGTCACACAGTGCGGTGACGTCTACTCACAAAGGTCCTGCGGAAATTTGTGTAAGCGCTCTCTCGTTGTGACATCAACAGGGAAGAACTAGCCTGCTGTATTCTGGGACGCCTGCATTCCCTTGTCCTTAAATCTTCTATATTTAGCCTCACTTCAACAGCGGGGGCCTGACTGGTGGGCTCTGCGATTACGCTGCCCAAGGCCACATTTTAGCAAATCCATAAGGAGCGGAAAGCATAAAAGGTCTGACAGCCCGATCCCAATGATGCATCACCGAAGTGTTGCATCACAATTGCGCCAGTATTGCCTGGAAAGAGGCTGATTAATAGCTCCCCCCCCCACCACCACTGCTTTCCTGTGGAAGAATATGAATAACTTATATTAATGCACTGTGAAGCTTCACCATACCCGACTTTTCACCATCATCTTCTCCAGTTCTTTGCTGATGTCTGAGAATGTCTGCCTCTTCTCTGCCTCCTGTTTCCAGCATCGAAGCATGAGATTATACCTGCAGAGGAAAAGGTTTTACAGCGGGTGAGAATCAGCATCATTTAATCCTCCCAACAGTCATTCTCCGCGACTGTCTTATTAATGTGGTGGAGGGGAGTTATTGCACTCAGAAGAGATGAGGAGATGCTGCAGAGTGACAGAGTGGAGCTCACATTTCCTCCGAGCAGTTCTCTGGTCTCTCCATCCTGTAACCAGTCTTGAGCAGGTTAAAGAGGCGTTCAGGAGCGATACCTGGGTATGGATTTCCTCCCAGTGTCACTATCTCCCATAACAGCACACCAAAGGACCAGCTGGAAGAGAGCACATGGGGATCATAAGAATATTTCAATAAATAGAGAATGGAATAAAAAATGGCTTTAAGGAATAATTCAACATTTTGGGAAATACACATATTCACTTTCTAACTCTTGGCCAGAAAGTGAAAAAGTGTTTTTCCCAACATGACAAACTGTTTCTTTAAATGTCTTTTGTACTCACACGTCACTTTGTGTTGTGTAAATGTGATCAAACAAGGACTCTATTGCCATCCATTTAACGGGTATGCGACCCTGGAAATAAGCGAGAGAGTTTTGTTTACGTTTTTGAAGTTTGTTGTAAATAAACCGAAATTGGTACTTTTCTGTCTCTGGTCTTTACCTTGCTCCTCTTAACATACGAGTCCTCTTCATACACGTCTCTGGAGAGGCCAAAGTCGGAGATCTTCATCTTCCGCCCTTCAGCTACGAGAACATTTCGTGCTGCAAGGTCCCTGTGAACAAGCTGTCGGACCAAAATCAATTAAAGCCATGTGACATTGCAAATGCTCACGGGTCACACACTGGAAGTGGCTTCAACACTTCCACTGAAATTTAAACTTATTTCTAACTAACTCGACTACAGTATGTCCATCTTTTACTCCTAAACTGACATTTCAAGTGTTTTCATCTTCTAGTGTTCATATCACAATTCATCATGTAACAACTGCTTTCATCTCTTGTTCTTTAACTGATACTTTTCATTGCTTGAACTTCAACTGAATCAGCAGTTTTTGCAGTTCTTGAAGGGATTTCAATCTCACTCAGTGATTACACTGAAATTGACACTTCAACTTCATTCAGCCTTTGCACTTAAACTAAAACTTGGAACCTCTTTCAGAACTTCCATGTTAACTTGTATTTCAAACTTGTGTTTCAGTATTTCAAGTACTTCAAATGTTTCAACTGCAAAATGTCTGCAGGGAGCACATGTTTTTTTGAAAATGTAATTTTGTCAAATACCTTCATTTCCGCCAGGTATTGCATGCCTCTGGAGATCTGCCATGCGAAGGAGATCAGGTCCCCCATGGTGAGCGCCCTGTCGTCTGGGTTCTCCAGGTAACTGGAGTTTCGGTTGCTGTCCCTGCTCATGTAGCTCGGGCCAACTTTCCGACTCTCGCGCAGGAAGTTGCGGAGCGACCCGTATTTGGCATATTCCACGATGAGATGCAATGGACCTATTCAGAGAAATGCAGCACTTAAGAGTCCATGTGGAACACACATGTCCTGAAAGGGGATAGCATGGAGCACTTGATGTCTTACCATCCTGGCTGCACGCTCCGTACATCTTTATGACGTGCGGATGGTTGACTTGCTTCAGTAAAGTGAATTCTGACAGCAGGTCACGCAGCTCGCTGTGAGAGGCGTTATCTGTCATGGAGGAAAAGAAGGGATTGTAATGATGAAACCATTCACTTCTCATATTACTTCCCCAACGTGTCTGGCCTCTGGCTGGCTTGTCTTACCTTTAAGCATTTTCACAGCCACGGTGGTGTAACCAGCTTTTCCTTTCAGCCTGAATGCTGTTGCCTTGACAACTTTCCCAAACTCTCCTTCTCCCAAAGTCTTGCCAAGTACAAGGTTTTTACGAGGAAACTCCCACTTAGGATCCTCCTGTTAGAAAAAAACATAGGAAAATTGTTGACTTCTCAACCAGTTCAATATACTTTGCTTAAGAGAAGTCGGTATCAGGCCGAAAGAAGCAGCTTACGGGTATTTTAAAGGTGTCTGTCTCGATGGAGTCCTGCGAGCCCCGGCGAATGTTGTTAGCAGGGAAGCTGATGGGGTAACCCTGAGCTGGCCGGCGGAAAGTCATCTCAGCAGAGGCGATCGGGGGCTTAGGCGAGTTCTTGTGGTACCGGTGGATGAAGTACGAAGACAGGAGGATGGAGACGATGAAGGAGAGGAGCAGAGCCGTGGCGATGATGGTCTTACACATGTCGTCACAGATCGCATCTGGAGGATTTCAAGAGAGTAGCAATCTATTTCTGGTTCATTCTTGAGAGGACATGAATAAGGACCCTCTCAGAGACTGTATTTCACTTTAATATTGACAGTTTTGTGTGATTTATGACGACTCACCGTCGACAACTTCCTTCTCACAAAAGCATCTCTCAGAGAGGCAGTAGCAGGTTCCATATCCAGCCTGGATCCCGTTCCTCAGGCCTCGCTCATGACCTCCGGTAACAGTTTCCTCTTCAGAGAAAATAAATAAGAACGTGATACAAAATGTCCTCTACATGTTTACATTTGTGCAGAAATCCATCAGTACAGGCATGTGTTTCTTACTTGTACAGTCTTGTGGACATATTGACGCGTCTTTGCTTTCAACTGGATCACAAAAGCTATCTGGACATGTCCGCAGGTCAGGGGAGCAGGTTGAGTAGTTTTCAGAAATTCCTGGAACGTTGACACAAAGGAGAGAAAAACTTAAGTGGGAAAACATTACAAGTATGATCAGCTTGTCTTGCTGTTGGCCTAAATTTAAGTCCTCAATAGCTATCATATGGTGCTGTTCGAGCTTGTAATTATCAAAATGAAGATCACATTTTTCCTGACTCTTGTTGCTTCCTGGAAAGGACGCACATGCTGGTTCTGATCCTTAGACCACCACATTTGGTTCTAGTTAAATGACTCCAAGGCCTCATAATTAAAATGGACATGAGCCAATGACGTTTATGTGTCCATGAAATAAAATGTACCTTTCTCAGTGCCTTGCCTCCACTGGCATCTCCCTGTTGTCGCCCCCAGGCCTCGGACAGACTCACAGTCTCCTCGCTGTCTGTTTTCTGCGCAGGTCGGGAACTGCTGGCTCTCCTGACTGGCCTTGTTTGCTGTGTGCAGAAAAGAGCCAAAAACACACATCTTCAAAAGACAGCTCAGATTTCATTACGATGTGAAGACTAAACCCTGTCTTTTTTAAAACCCTCATGAAATATGAAGTGGACCTCGACTGTTACTGGCTCACCATCACCATCCAGTATGACGTGTATCTGCGTGCTGGCCTCAAGCTGCGTGTGCTCCTCCTGAGCAACAACGAGGTACTGCAGGTCCTGGCACTCGGGCCTGCGCAGCGCCTCAGAGTCGTTCACATAGAGCAGGCCCCACATCTCGTCCGGGGCCTGGGTGATGCCGATGGCTGCATAGCAGGACTTTGTGACGTCTGCAGACACGTTCTTATCTGGCACCACCAGCCGGTACGTCACCCTGAAGCCATCAAACTGTTGGCAGTTTTCCACACAGACTCTGCCGACCTGAGAGGAGATGGGACCAGAGATTTAAAAGACGGTATGTCATTTAAGTGGAAGGTTGGCATAATACAAACAGCTTTATGGACAACTGTATTACAGAGATACTGATTTCTATTTTACTTACTGAGCCAGCAGGTGGCAGTCTCATTAAGTCTAGGAGCGCACTAACACTAGCATTTCTAAATAGTGAGTAGAAATAACATCAGAGTTAAATCCTATTGGGGAATAAAATCATTGCAGCATCAAAACTTTGAAGCACGTTGCACTTCTGACCACTTCAGTGACATCAAGGCAGATGCTATTTTACAGAAAGTCTTCATGCTCTGCTGATGTTTTGCACATCTTTTTTTAATCTTTCATTGAGGCTTTGAAGCCTGAGCTCCTCGGCAGGACATCTTTAGCATCTTCAAACATGTCGATGTGATGCGAGCAGGTGTGGCTCATCCAGCAGAGAGCTTTTGATGTGAGTTACTAAAAACTTGAAAACATGTCTACCTACACGTTAAGACAGCAGCAGACCAAACAGAGAGTTATAGATTGGTATGATAGTACAGATAAGAACCTGAGCGTAGAAAGAAGCTCGCCGCGTCAATGTGAACATATGTGTGATGTTGGCGAAGCGGATGTGGACGGGTAAGATGGTGATGTTGAAGTGCAGCGACACCGTTCCCTCCAGACCGGGGTAGGTGGTGTCATTGACCAGGTAGTCAAGCTGGAGGGTGCGATTCTCAGTCACGTACAGGTCCCTCTTCAGGACAAGCTCTGAAAGCAAGGGCCAAACATGCAGTTTTACAGTTTTCATAAAAAAAGATGATTTGTATTCGCCCCAGGATTACTCACGGTAGTCGTGGACGGTCTCTCGAATTCCTCCAAGAGCAGCTTTCTTTTCACTGAAGGTGCCTTTTATGCCAAACGTTTGCTTTGTCCACGGGTCATTATTGAGCAAGGTCCCCACATACTTATTGTGAGTCTGGTCGATGGGGTAGATGGGGGTTAAATCCCGGTCAAAGACAAACAAAGCCCCAAAGGAGCCGCCCTGAAGAAAAATGAATACATAAATGTAAAGAAGATAAAAATCAGCCCACATTGCGTTGTGTCGATAAAACAACAAAGATCAGATCCGTGTCATATTGGTCTCCTCACCTTTGTCCGATTGAAGCCGATGATAACATCGGCTGTGTCTGTTCCATTCACGTACGGCGCATTGTCGTCCTCGTCGTTGACAAAAACATCCAGTGAAGTTTCCACCTTGGTGATGAACGTTTCTGTCCGGACTGTGCAAACCAGCAGGACTCGGTAGTATTCGGCCTCCTCGCGGTCCAACGCCGCCGTCACCACCAGCTCCGTGGTGTTCTCATCAACAGCGAACGGGGCTGGAGTATCTGCAGACGAGGGGAACAACCAACGTCAGGTGTGTATGTGTGTACGGCCACCGTCTGAATGCAAGATACCGAGTCAGAGCTGGGGTGTGATTTGTTGGGCTACTAACAGTTGCCACGGTGCCTACCAGTGACGAAATAAAGGCATTTAGTCAAAATGCTAACTAGTTTAACAGTAGCACAAGTTGATAAGAGTCATACGGTCAGACAATGATCAGCGTTGTGTTATACAGCAATAGTTACCTTAGGTTTACTAACCGGCAAAACACCTGAGTGTATTCAATTGAACAATGGTGTGTTTTGTTGCTTTTTAATTCAACTGTTCATTTGTAAGAGGAAGAACATGCCATTTCCTCCTTAACATGTTACAAAGGCTCTCTTTAAAGTGTCCGACCTGATTCCACGTTGTAAGTGATGGTGTAGTTGGGGCAGACGTTGAGTCTGGTGAGACGCCTGAGTTGCCGTAGGGCCCCGGGGAACCTGTTCTCCATGATGTGGGGGTTGGAGGTGTCTCTGTGAGGGAAGCACAGCTCCTTCATATCTGTCTGAGCGCACTTAGGCATCGTGGCATTGACAAAGTCCAGGGTGACCCGAGGGGAGTTTCTATTGCACTGGGACTTCCTGGTGAAGTTCGGTATCACATGCAGGAACAACTTCTTCACGGACCATGAGCGTTGATCTGACGGGACAAAATGAAGCGGCGTTTTAATCTCAGGCAGTGCTCTTTTTGATGACTAAGCTCTTTTTTTTGTTGCCTGTATGCAATTACATTATCATCCTGAGGGCAGAGACCTGCACATGGAGCCAAAGCATTATGCAAAAGGCATAAACGTCAAGACACTAATTCACTCGCAATGTGCGGCACTGAAAGGAGACTACCGGTACACATTGCCGTCAAAATGCTCGCATCCAACTCACTGAGCAAGGCGAAGTCGCTCTCCTCCAGGGTTTTGTTCAGGGACAGTATTCCGGTGTCGATGTCCAGATTGAACCAGGAGCTGTCGCCTGAGCGTCTGGGGTAGCTCGTCAAGCACAGGTGGAAATGCGGCCGCTCAGAGGCGCTGTCCAGCATGGCGTGGACCTGGAGGATCGGCGTCCCTGCCAGCTGGCCAACATACACCGTCTCAATGTACTCATTCTGAGGGAGGTACAGCCCGGTCGCTCCTGCAGAAAGAAGAAAGAAGCAGATGTTAAAAAGCAGACATGCCAAGTGAATCACAGGGGGGTTTAAGTTATATTGCCTCTAAGGGAAACATTGTGATCACTGAAAATAAGGTCTGACAATAATGCTGGGTATTATTAGCAGTTATCAGACATCTCTTTCTGGATATTGAACTGTGGGAACAATACCCACGGACAATGCTGTCTGGCCACTGAATGGAAATGAACACATGCATGGAATATGACAGATTCTGTTTCTTTTTTTTTTCCTCCACTGATACGTCCGTCATCTCCCCCGTCAGCGGATATTGAAAGGAGGGCTCAAATGACACTTATGCAGCTCTTTTAATGAATTTCTCATACGGTCAATAACATGTGGTTTCCGATTCTCCTTCTGTTCACCTTGAGAAGTTTAATTACAAGGGATAACACGATATGGAGGAGAGATGAATCATTACCTGCCAGAGGGGGGAGGGGGATGTGTGCATGTGTTGAGGAAATCCATAAAGAGCTACAGCAGGCTGTGTTTTACAGGAAAATGGAGATGCAAGTGTTCCTCCTGTAATTATACCCCTGTTATGTTCCTCTTTGACGACGGCAGGCGACCATTTAGGGAACGCACTAATGTCATTAGCAGACAGCAAAACTAGATTTTCTATTTCTGTTGGTGCAGTTGAGGCCTCGGCTCTGGTTTCAGACATTGATTTAATTTGGCGGGGGGGTTGGATGACATGAGGCCGAGCTGATGGATAAAACGTGGCCGTCCTTCCTGAAGGATGGAGATACACTCAGGGAGGCTGCAGCCCTTTTTATTAAAAGATGGTCCTGAGACAAAAACAAACAGCAGGCCACTTGTTTGTTAATCTTTCTAGGATGGTGGGTGTCAGTTTCATGACTCAGATTTGAGGGATGGTTTTTATTTTTGCTAAATTCACCACAACCACTCAGGTTGAAAAATGTCTTGAGGCTTGATCTGGTTTATATTGTTTTTTGTGAGGTATTTAGACCCAACAGACGCCACCTCAAATGGTTTCCTTGTAGATGTGTTCAATGCCCTGTCTTGGTCATTCTGGTTGACACCCCAACGTAATCAAATATCTTTAATAATATACTCAAAAAGACATACAGGCAAAAGCTGGGAAAGGCTGAAAGTAATGTGATGATGATGATACAATAAATGAATGTAAGAATTCTCATATACATTCTTTCATAAAAGGCAGCCACTGTAATAGGTCATTCGTCAATTGTATGTCTCTTTAACTGAAAGTCTTCACTGTTGGACAAATCTGAGAATTACAAAAAGGGAAAATATTTGCAGCAATGGATGTGATATCTACCCGCAGCGAAAATGAGGTTAATCAAATTGGCTATGTTTGTTTCCTGAGTTGCATAACAGAGGAAATCATCCAAAGTGAATTTAGGATGCTATCAAGCTGGAGATTTCAAACCAGACCAAAGGAAGACCTTAAGTTTCCTCCTAAGTGAAACAACATTGATCCAAATGCACCACAGATTGTTTGATACCTCTGAGTCTGATGAAAAGCCAATTCTTTTATCGAAACATTGTACTTTTCGCGTGTTATAAAATAGTGCAGTGTTGCAAGACCTTGGGAGGCAGAATCACAATGGTTCAACATGGTTTGCATGGCCTTACTATCGTAGTACAACATGGTGCAGCACCTGTTACATACTGTGAACAAACTTTAAATGTAACTCTAAGCAACACTTATATATATATATGTATATATTGCAAGGAGCAAAATAACTGAATATGATGTTTCTTTGTGAGAAAATATTGGAAGTTAATTGCAAAACATCATGCAATCTCAGCGTAGGTCTCCAGCTGTATACTCAAAATGGCCATAAGAGGGAGCCATTATCTTACTGACAAAGGCCCAATAGGAGTGGAGAGCTGCAGCTTAACCATCATCATAATACATTATTAGACTGATGCTTGTATTAATTTGATGAAATGCTGAAGATCTTGGATTAAATTGTGTTTTCATGAAGCTAGAAATATCCTCCTTTCAACAGCCCTGTGTTATATTAATAAAGAAATGAATTGAATCCACAGACATCTAACACACCATCATGAATCAAACGGCGCGGATGACAGCGGCTCAACAAATAAAACTATAGGGTCCGACATGTGAACCAGTGGGAGCCGAATGTATTTATGAACGCCGGCCTTGGCTGGAAGCCACGGTGGCTGGACGACACAATTTGTTTACTTACCTAGAAACGGATCAATATTTTCCCCTGAAGACAATCCTAAATATGACTTAGTAAGGGTAGTGAGAAGTTTAAGTTCAACTCGCCCTGGTCTTTAATCGAAGATCATTCAGAAAGTGATCTTTTGTGTTATATCTAAGTTACATAACTCAAACCATTATCTTATTCAAAAGTTTAAAGTAAGTGCCATAAGTCCAAG
Organism: Melanostigma gelatinosum; assembly: GCF_949748355.1. Taxonomy (NCBI): domain Eukaryota; kingdom Metazoa; phylum Chordata; class Actinopteri; order Perciformes; family Zoarcidae; genus Melanostigma; species Melanostigma gelatinosum. The sequence goes on along the minus strand of NC_136647.1, from coordinate 13,260,387 downwards.
TGTAGATTTTAAATGTGGGGGAGTACTGAAGTATTGAAAACTATAGGCTTTGTATGTATAGTTCCCAACCTGTTTAGCGTGTAGTTGCTTACGTGTGACACCTCATCACAGGAAATAGCGTAGTGTGGAAATGAACTTGAGCAGTTAAATAATAAAAACAACAATGTAGGAAACGTAAAACAGCAGGTGCACGTGCTGTCAATCTGTGGACACTGGAGGACCATAGTGGGGAATAAGTAACAGTTACTACTCGGATCCTTTACTTAATAATCCAATATACACTTGTCTGGAATAGGCAACAATGCATAAGTATATTATATAAGTACATTGATCATAATCTTTTAATAATGTCATGAATGCATGACTTGTATGACACTGCTACATTGCTTTTTTATTTTTTATTTTAGTAGATGTTTGAGTACGTCTTCCACCACTACAACACTATAAACATAGTTATAACGGGTTTAACTTTTCTACTCTTCAAATATTTCTGCTTCGGACAGGCGCGTCTTTCTGTGGCCCGTGATAGGTGTACAGTATCACGTGTTTGTTTCCAGGTGAGGGAGAGGAGGAGGAGCCAAAGAAGACAGACGTCTCCGGATCTAAGGCCACACGCCATGACAGGCCAAAGTGGAAGAGAAGCAAAGTTTTCATCCTCGTGAATTTGATGGAAAACATAGCAGCGTGTCAACATAAAGCGGATCCGGAGGGGATCAAAAGAAGTGTCGGGACAACGAGGTAAACAACGAGCCTGGGAATGTTGAAGTTGGAATCCCACAGTAGCTACACACAAGTGGTGTAAATGAAGCCTACGGCAGGAAGACTCGTAGTTTGACGAGGAAATGTGAGAGTTTTACAGGAATGCGCGCTGCGGATCCAGACAGATGTTGACATGTAGGCTGCGGTGAGATTTAATAGGGCGACAGACCTATATGTTCAGAAAAATAGCCATAACCAACAATATCATTGCTAGTTTACGTTTAATTATTGATTTTACATCGCCGTCTCTGCGCGCGTGTGTGTGTCGTGCTTCTGTGTCGGTATTTTTAAATGTGTGTTTCTCTTCCTATTTCATTTAAACTCTGTCTGAGCCGCTGCACTTTACCAAGTCTGGACTTGCTGTCCCAATCCAGGCGGATTTATTACGCAGTCGTGTGTGTGTGTGTGCGCGTGTGAGGGTGAGGGTGTGTGAAGGCATCCTTCCCATCTTCCTGTTGTTAATGTGAGCCACAAGGAGAGATAATAACCACCTGTAGCCTGCACACACTATGGGAGTGCATGGTCAGTGGCAGGACAGCTAATAGCCATGGGTGTACCTTTCTGTTGTGTGTGTAGATGGCACAAGAAGAACCGCTGTATGATTTCCCGGAGCCCACCCAGTCGTCAGAGCGGAAGCTGTTGGGGCATCAGAGGGGACAGGGCTCTCTGAGAAGCATCAGCGTGCTGGACCGTCTCCTGCTCACAGTTCCAGTCTGGCTCCAGCTGTCCATCAACCCTGCCACCGCACTGCACATACTGCAGAGGGAGCCTCCTGGGGTAAGAGCCGCATACACTTTATCTAAATAAAATCAGGAGCACAACACATGTCCACATACGTTTAGGCCATACCTCTCTTGCCTTCTCTGTCCATGTCCTACACACATGCACTCAGTAATCACTTGTCTCCTCCCGCAGACCTTCCTGGTGCGCAGGTCTCGCACATCCCGGAAAAATGTGCTGTGTGTCCGCTTGGCGGATGACAGCGTGCCATCCTTTGTTCAGCAATTTGGCATCAGGGAGGAACAATCCAGTAAGAGTATGTGACAACTTAAAAAAAAACATCATATTTCTGTGTCTGACCCATCAAGACTGAATCTGCCTTCTTTGGTAAACAAATATGTAGTCATGCCCGTGTGCTCACGTCATCAATATTTTCGTATAATGGCAAAACTACGGGTATCATCTTTGCTCCAGTGTTACATCGTTTTAACACACGACTACATCTCCCCCTCCCAACATCTCTGCATCTTTGAATTTTCCTCACCCCCAGCTCTGTGTCTGGAGACTTCAGCCATCAGTTTTCCAGATGTCCCAAGACTAGTTTCCTTCTACTGTGTCAGCAGGTACCATCTTGCCTTCCTCATTGGCATTCTCCTCAGCTGTTCACCATTTGTGTCTTTTCTTTTCGCTCCCTTCACTTCCTGTGCAATATGTTCACAGCAGTTTTCCCTCTTTTTCTACATTTGTCACTGTCAATGTTGATTGATCTGCAAGAGCAAATGCTGGTGTTAATATTGTATGTGTTCTGTGTATCAGAGATGTATTACGCTTCCCTTTGGAGCTTCCTGAAGCCATTGCAAAGGCGACATCCCACAAAGAGCTCGAGTCCATCTCACATATGGGAATAGGTTGGTGAACACAGCTCCTTGTTTGCATGCATACTACATACATTATTATTACCTCCCAGCTGCTGCGTAATAAACATATGACATATAAATACTTTCGTTAAATGAAGGACGAATGAGTAGAAAGACTAAAGTTTCACTGTAATGAAAACATCATATTTTATAGAATTCTGGAATTCCCACCTAAACGTCCGTGGGCCTCGGGAGGCACCTAAGCCCCAGAAAGACAAGAAGAAGAAGCCAGACACAGCAACCTCAGTCCCGCCCGCTGCTGCCCCACAGACGAGCTCTGCAGCTCAGCCGGATTCAGCTCCCCAGCCCGACTCAGACAACCAGCTCAGGACGGGAACTACTTCTGACACGGACAAAAACCAAGCAGGTTCAAATCCCACCCTGTTCAACGAGTTCTGTCCAATCACGACCCGCAGCCCCCGAGAGCTGGACTGTGGCTACGGCGCTCTCTGTTTCGTCAACCCCCTTTTCCTGCATTCCCAGAATCCTTTGTCCAGACAGCGCATGTTCAGCCGCAGCCGCAAGGTTCGGATTTCCACAGAGTCTTCGAGCCTGCTGTTGCCCCCACTCGCTCCTCCACCTCCACCACCGCTAATGCCCAAAACCAAAGGAAAATGTAATGCCCGGAAACGGGGACAAGGAACTGCCCAACCCAGTAAAGGTCCTCAGATTGATCTCACCTGGCCCCTGCCTCTGACACAGATGCAGAACACCTCCAGTGAGGCCCAAGTTCAGCTTCCATCAGCAACTCCTCACTTCCAGCCTGAGATGCAGGAGCGGGGCCAAAGTGAAGCTGGAGTCATCGGTGAAGAGGCTACAGCTCAGCTATCGGCAGTAACGGAGAATCTTCCACCCGAATCAGACTACATGCAGCCCTCTCCAATGATCAGTTTCGCCAGTTCGTCCTCACTCCCTCCTTACCTCTTCCCATATGGTTCTCCCAAGGCGCCTCCCCTTTTCCCCAAAGAATCTCCGTCCCTCTCTCCTTTTGACTCTCCCTGGGCTTCTTCCTCTCTCGCCCCATCTCTCTCCCCCAAGTCTGCCATTTCCCTCTCTCCATACGACTCACCCATCGCTTCACCTTCCCTTTCACCGCACCAGTCCCCGTCTCCTTCTCCTTCTCCAAAGGCCCCCTTCTGTCTCTCTCCCTTCACCTCTCCGTCCTTCCTTCAGATGGCAGAGCAGGCCTATCACACACCTTCTACTCCTTCAAGACCAGATCAGCAAAGATCAGAGAGAGAGGCGGAGGAGGAGGAGGAGGGAGCAGGTGGGGGTGAAATGAAGGATGAAGATGACACAAAAGAGGAGAGGGGTCTGGTTTTACAGATGAATGCTGCTTCTCTAAATGACACAGACAGCTGCAGTTTCTTCAGTAGTCTTGAGGGAGCAGCAGAGACTCCACCTCACTCCCCCCACATACAGGACGATGCTACAAGCCTCTAGCGCACAAACATTTCAGACGAACTGATTTACATTATTATAAAGCACTGTGGAATTACTAAATGTGAACGTGGTGACAGCATCTCAGGGTCTCACCCTGAGATAATATAGCAAACCTTTGAATTAAATAAGTTTTTCAAAACCAAAAATTGTACACGATACTGGTTGTTTTCAATGATTTAACTGCAAACTACTTTTTATTATGCTCTATTGCCAAACATTTCCTTAAGCATAACACATTTTTGACTGTTTTGCAAACTGACAGCCATTTATTTCCTTCGATATCAGTATTTTCTAAAAATTCAATTAAGAACTTTCATGAGTGAGGTAGTCCATCACAATTACCCTCTACATGCCTTTATTTTGCTCAATTTACATCACGTGGCCATTGTTTTGTTTAATGTGTATCAGACGGGAACGCCTCGAGGGAATTTCTTCAAATTGGGCACTAAAGACGACTGACTCGAGGATGAACCGATTAGACATTGGTGGTCAAAGGTCAGTTACCTCACAAAACACATTTTTGGCCATAACTTAAGAATTAATATGCTATTCATGACAATTTCACACAATTGTCTGAAAGGATTAAATTATGAAGCAATTACATTTTGGACATACATGGATGTAAATGGCAGCTTGAATGGTTGGAGGTTTACAACCGAAAAGCAGTAATTCTAGTTTGCAACGGTAAAAATGATATCGTCATAGCTGCAATACAGTTACAACTGCTTTTGAGTTGGCTACCAGGAGTCGCTAGATTTCTTTTTTGGTAAAATCAACACTGAGTTGATTAACAGATAGTGAAATAGGATGACGTGAAGGCAGTCATTATGAATTTCATAATAATGAAATGAGACTAATGTTCTGGTAGAAAAAAAAAGCCCACGAAGATCTTATCAAACAAATTTAATTTGTGCAGATTCACCGGGGTCATCCGTACATACAGCGCTTCCATAGGCCTTCCAGACATCAATATGTTATGCAGTCATGACTTCATTCTGCCAAAACTAAGCAGTCATCGCAGCGAGTTAACAACCTCAACCTTTCAACTAATCAACACCAAGGCTGGACAAACATTTAGCCGAGTGGACACGCTGTAAAGATTGAACTTTTTAGCCAAAGGTTGGCTTTAAAAACCAATTCATGCACATCATCTCAAGTACAGACACAACCTGTCATAACGAACATTTTATTCACTTACACACGTTTACACCCAGGAGCCAGTGTTACTATCAGGCAGCATTGGTTTAATGGACAGTTCAACACTCATTGGAAGAATGTGCCCTAAATAAATTTAAAGAGTGATGGTGGCAAATCATTTATTTGTTGTTCATTGTGTCACAAAGACAGCACCTGACATTAGATCTGAGTCATGTCCAGAAAAACTGTGGCTGGTGTCTTTGGCAGATCTGTTGTTATGGCTTTACTGTATAATATGAAACTTACAGTTTGTCTCTTCAGAAGTATGTTTGAACATCCATTAAGAATCAATTTGCTTTCACATACAAAAAAAAAAGAATCTGATTTCAGTTGGTATTTCTGAAGCCTATGGAGCAGATCATCCATCAACACCAGCAGGGAGCGTCTCTTTTGCACAGCTTCAACAGGTCGGCCTCCAGCTGCTCTGCGTCGTCTTGGAAGCGCTCAGTGAAGGAGCGAATCAAACCTGCCGCGCTGCCTTCGTAGTCAACCAGCTCCACACTGTCCCCTGGAAACCACACAGCAGGGCACAAACTGAATAAATGACTACAATCGCGTCGATGACAGTCTGTAACTACAAATGTTGAACAGTAAAATGTTCTATAATGCTAATTTTGATCAGTTATAAAGCAGTGCTAATAAAAACCTACTTCAGCGCTTACAAACTAGTGTAATTAGAGTTCGTATGACATGGTAAAAAGGTAGAAGTGTCAGTTGTTCCCAATGACTACAATCTAAAAAAGGTACAGTCATGTTACCCTTCTGTTTACAAAATGGAATCAATAGAATAGATGTGAGAGTTTGTGTACAAGCATCTGTCGTAACAAACCCTCAGCAGGTACAGATGCAGCTACATACCACTGATTCTGGTGTTGGCCTGAACAAACATCTTACGATCTTCCTTCCTCAGCAGCACCGTCTCCCGGAGACGCAAGAAGTTGTGAGCGCCGCTGTCGCCGACGGTGGAGTAGCAGTCGTAGAGCGCTCTGCCTCCTTCCACATCAGCGGTTGCCTTCAAGACCTACAAAAACAGTGGAATCCGGTTAGCAACATGTTGGGAAAATCAACATGGTTATTATACAGAGAAATAAATAATGGCATTAACATATGTACCTTTTGTAAACCGTGATAATGTGTACATTTCTTATTTGGTTGGAGTTGTCATGTGAAACTTCATTTCATGTTTTACTTTATTTTTAAATAACCAACAATTGTTATTAATTTGCAGATTATTATTTATTGATTCATTGTTTAGTCTATAAAAAAAACATACTGAAATATTTTTACAATTTCCTGAAGCCAAACATTCACTTAATTCTTGCACTCAAATATATTGAACTTTTGAAATAAACCAGCAAATATTTACTTTAAAAAATAAATAAAAACACTTCAATGCGACTATTGAAATTGTTGCAGATTTTTGGAATTGATTTATCCCTCAAAATGATGCCATGTGAAGTTTTAGACCACCAACAACGCTATAAAGTAGTTTTGTTAATGCACCCCAAATGCATTAGTCTCTTGCACGCACATGTAATACACCAGTAGTGTATTAGTGCAATCAAGCCGACATGCATCTACAGTATATGGATTTTATTTTATCCATCCAAGATACATTTTTTCAGTATTGTACTTTCTTCAATATGTTGTACTTATAGAATCTGCTGTCTGGGCAATTGTGACGTCAAAACTCACCATGAACCAGAACATACCTGCAGTTTACAGAGGAACCTGTGGATGGCGTTCTTGCCCACGGTGTGGATCTTGCTTCGGTCCAGTGTGATTCGAGCATCAGGCTTGCCGTCCTGTCCCGTCACTTCTTCCAGGCCCACCAGGCCCTCCCCGGCCTCCAGCAGAACACCCAGGATCACGAAGCGCGCCTGCATGTGGGCCTGTAGACACAGACATGAGACATACACAGTTTACTCCTCCTGATCGAAACAGACTCGGTGTAAACGAAGTTGTAAAACAACACAGACCCTTTAAACTGAGCCAGTCCGCTTGTAAGAAACACAAGCTCAACGGTCTGTAAGTTGACTCGTCTTGTAAACACGGTTCGCCAAAAACTATGAATCTCTGAAGTTCCATATAAATTAAAGTAACGCATGTATTAAGCTATGATCAATCATTACAGGTTTCAAATCAGTCCAAGTAAAGAGTGAGAGACGCAGCATGTTATGGAGGAGAGCAACTCGCTGAGCAGACAGATTACCTGTCTCCAGCTCTTGTTCTCAGGCGTGTAGAACTCCAGGCCCAACAGTCCCGCTCGGACCATGCTGAGCCAGTTGACGTACACCACGTCCTCCGCATCCTGGCCCTCGTGGCCAAAAATACTGGAACATACAAACAAACGGACAAAGGCACCGATTAACACGCTTCTCAGCCATCAGCCACAAATCACCTGGGCCCCATTTCAGAAAGCAGGTTTAATAAAGTCAGTTGATTAAACCTGAGATAGTAAACAACAGCTGATCAGAGTCAGTAACTGGAATTATTTCATTTTTAAAATTAGGAGGTAGAGGGGTGATGCGAACTTGAAGACGTATAGTTTAAAATCGATTTTCAAATGAGACATTAGACTTTTTGGCTCAACAGCATTCAGTGGCTTTATTTCAGTTACTTTGACAAATAAAGTAAATTTAAAAACTGTCACTCAAATGATGGTAACACAGGTTCAGACTATACGCAGCATATTTTAAAAACTGCTCACTATGAAATACAAACATAATCTCCAATATTATAGAAATTCTGTTCCATCAGAACGACCAATCACATCATGAGTGATACAGACAATTATTCTTTGATCTACGCGTCTTAAGCTCCATATCAATCTTTACCATTTAAACTGAGATGACACATCAGGTGCAATAAACATTTTAGTGCAACTGCTTTAACGAACAGAGCCGTCTTGTGTGCACAGACTCACCGTGTTATGAAAGAGACATGAGGTTTTATTCTGAGCTAAGGGGGACTTGAAGGTGTGGTGTATTTAAATGAGGGCAAAATCCACTGTTCACAGAAAATGGTGACAGCCCATAAAACGGTTACTTTAGATCAGGGGTGTCAAACTCATTTTCACTCTGGGGCCACATCAGCATCACGGTCGCCCTCAAAGGGCCGGTTGTAAATGTAAGACGGTGTAAATGTAACTACGGTACTCCTAACATAGTTAGTTTAGTTTCCCGGGATATCTGTGACTTCCACAACACGTACTTCCAGTTGTGTGATTTCTCCTCCGCCATTGTTTCCTGTTGCTGGTGCAAAATGCATTCTGGGATATTTGGCTGTCCCAAGTACAGACAAGTCACCTCCGATGCATCCCGGGTAAAATGGGCAGAGCGAGCCACATCCGGGCATTAGGGCCGTGCTTGGCTCGATGTGAACTTTGAATTGGAACAGTACTTGGGCTGAGACTGATGACGTTTCAGTACAGAGAAGTACGCATGTTGAGAAACTTGTTGGAAATCCTCTTTATGGGCTGTTGCATCTCCTGTCCACCTGTTGTGATAGTTTTAATGTCGGCACACAGACAACATGCCATCTCATCACTTCGACTTTCTATCTCATAATTTCGACCATGGGGATATTTTTATTTTCACATCTAACTTTAAATTTTTGTAAAAAAAAAAAAAATTATTATTTTTTTTTTTTTGCTGGCGGATTCGTGGGCCACATAAAATGACGTGGTGGGCCGGGTCCGGCCCGCGGGCCGTATGTTTGACACCCCTGCTTTAGATAGTCCTGAGGATTTTGATTCTGACGTACAGAAAAACTGAATGAAAGGAAATAAAACGGCATGTCTCGCTCAGTAAGGGAGGAGACAGAAGAGAAAACCTTCAGTGAGCAGGTCAGGCTCAGAGTCCGTCACTACTGTACAGAGACATGAGCTGAGAGTCCGTTACATGAACATAATGTACCTGAGCGCTTGCTTGTTGAGGCACAGATAGAGTCCGACACACTCGGCGCGGCATTCTTCATAAGAGGAAGCAATCGTGGAGAATTTACTGTCCCACGTCTCGCTGCCCCGATACCAACTGGACACCTGACAAAAAAAGAAAAGAAACAGTCACACCGTCAATCACTTTGTCCTTTATTTTTGCCAATGAACACAGTTATAAATTGGTGTTCACACAAACTCACCAGCTCTCCAGTCTCTGGGTTGGTCACCTTACTCTGGTCAAAATTGAATTTACCCTCGTCATCCTGTGGAAGAAAGAAAACTCAAATCAGTTTTTATTTCCTCACTGATGATTCTTCAATCATACATCAGAAAATTAAACACGCAGAGATCAATACGTCTGACTGACCTGGACAAACAGCTTGCCACTGCCATGACCCAACAGCTCATGAAGTCCAACCTGCACCTCGAATGATGGGACCTTCCACTTGATAAACACATCCTAGCGCACACACACACGAGAGAATGCATTATTATAGGAGTGTGTGAGGGAGACAAGAGCTTCTGTGTAAGAGAATCAGGAGGCTGCATGCGTTACCTTGTCCTCCTCCTCCAGGAAGGTGAGTTTGTCTTTTTGTGTAGCATAGGCTACAGACAGCACGTTGCCTAGTGACACGTTTTTAAAGCCCTCCGACTGTCTGAGGTCATCATCTACACGCAATAACACAGACAGTATTAGTAAGTATAATACTGTGAGACTTGAACCAACTGAACTTTTAAAACTGCATCAGTGTACATACAGTTGGGGATGTTGATGCCAGCTGGTATTCCGCTGCCAGCGTAGGTGAGAACGTCCAGCGAAGTGAAATCGGGTTTCAGGAACGTGTCTTTCTCAAACTCCCTCGGCCAAGGAAGCTCAGGGAGCAAGACTTCTGCTGAGCTCACCAGTTTGGCAAAACGCTCGCTCATCGCCTTGTTCACAACCGCTATGAAACCTAGAGGCGATACAACGAAGTGAATCCCTAGGAACAACAATCTGACTAATCTTAAAGAAGAGACAGCAATATAAACCCTGCTGATATTTGAATTATTTACAAACACGGACACAAAAACTCATTCACACATGAGCCCGCTTCTTTAATGTTAGCAAAGTATATTAACAGCATGTTGACCATGGACTTTAGGATTGATGGCAGAGTACTAACCTAATAAATAGTGTTGAACAACCTTCTTCATACTACGTCCCTGTCAACTTAATCATTGATTGGCTGAAACATTTACATATTACCCACTGGAGTTAAAAGCTGCGTTTATCAACTTTTTAAAAGTTGCTCAACCACAATAGCCAAGTTCCACTAAGAAGTTCCTGGAAATTTTAGTCCCCGGACTACTTTTTAAGAAACTAACAAATGTTCCCTCAGCCCATTGATGTGCTTTAGACGATAACCGCTGTGAAACAAACTGAATTATTCTCTCACTCAGTCTTTTTATATGACTTTAATGTTATCAAACAAAGATAAATGATAAACGGTGCCAGTTACCTTCAAACTCTCCTCTGGAGCCGAATGGGTCTCTGTAGCTCTCTATGAAACCTATATAACTGAGAGAAGGGGGGAGGAGCAGAGAGAGAAAGGTTTCAGAGGTTTCAGAGATTACTACAGGAGGAGAGCAGTAGTCAACAGCCACATTGGAAGCCTGTATTACAGCCGCAGACTTTAAAGAAATAAATCAGGCAGCTTGGACCTGCAGCAGATGTGCTCTGTGTTTATACATCAGATTATATTCAAGGTTAGCAGGATTTGACGTCACAAGCAAGGAGATCATTTTGTGTTAATTTGACATTTTTGTGGTTCACTGGGCTCACCTCTCAACAATTGGTCCCTTGTCTTTGATCCAGTAGCGCGAGCCCTCTTTATGGGCGTCAATTGAGCCGAAGGTGAAGCTGCGACTGTACTCCTCAAGCATCTTTCTCTGGTTCTCGTTGGCAGCGTAGGCCTGTGTTCATTATTTGGAAACGGCAGAAGAATTACAAGCGGCGCAAAGTTGCAGGAAGGTTAAGTTTTAGGCTCAACTCATTCAGTCACAAAGGAATCTGTGAAACTTCACTGACATCACATCCATGACATTAGACCTCTGCATTTAACCCATCCCGAGCATTTTAGCAGTAGCGGGCTGCTGTGAAGCGCCCGGGGAGCGACTTGGGGTTCGGCGTCTCGCTCAAGGACGCGTCGCTGCTGTATAAACTTCCTAGTCGGGAGATTTTCTTTCCGTTGTGGTTCAGCTAAAACAGCACAGCCTGAGAATTGACTATAATCTGCGCTGTATCCCTCCCTCTCACCTGTGCTTTTTGGAGGTAATAAGAGACTTTCTCCATGAGAGGAGCGTAGTCTCCCCTCTTCACAGTGAACTCGTTCTCCTCAAAGTTGAAGCTGCCGCAGCATGACTCGCATTCCCCCTCCACTGCGCAGTCTGTGAAGCAGGAGAGTACATTTCATTGCGTTAACAGACTGTGAAACAAATACAACATTTATTGCATAAAAAACAAAATCAATTTGTTGGCAAACAACTCGTTTGAGTTCACAAGCTGGAATTTGTCTAGCAGTCTACATATTACATTCCGTCACAAGAGCAATACGGTTGATTATTGTTGTAAATGTTTATAAAGTTGTCATGTAAGACTGTAGCGCTGACCTTTCTGCACAGCCGAGGCCAGGCGAACCTCAAAGCAGGCTTTACCTCCATTGTCCGTCTTAAACAGACGGGTGTTGTAGGCAGACAGTTTCTAGAGATAAACCACAAGAACACAGCTAAGAGTCAGCCGAACCAGACCGAGAGACACACGGAGGAGTGAGAAAGGACACAGGACACAGAAACAGGATGAACCATTGAAATGGGGGGCAGAGATGAAAGAAGATTCAGGAAAACGTAACGAGAAAGGAATGCGGGAGTCAGAGTGGAGCACAGAAGGAAAGAAAGCGCAGATTACAAGAGATCAGGGACACAACAACGGAAATACATTTTACTTACTTTCGAGTCAAGAAACTTCTGAGCCAGCTCAGCATCCTCCAGACTGCAGTTGCTTGAGAAGTAGGTGGTAACTCCCTGAAGAGGGGAACAGCAGAACTACTTAATGAGCCATGCATTGTTTCATCGGGGTCACCTGAAGAACTCACTGGAAGTTTAAATTCAGCGGCTTCCTAAAGAGTTATTGGTGTTTGCAAACAACCTAAACACACTAAGCCGCAGACCGTTTGACTTGCTACCATCTACTTATATATTCAATTATTATAATGCAGAATAAGAAGTCATCTTAACATGCATTAAATCTTGTATGTCCCGACAACACAATTGACATTTTATTAAATATTACGAGACAAACTAATTTATGGTTACAGCTGACTTGTATAAAATTATACAAGAACCCACCTTGTCGCTCAACCCCAGCTGTTTCTGTCTGTCTTCCAGGGAGAAGAGGAGACACGAGCAGCTGTCCCACAGAGCCTCCATCTCAGTGGGCTGCTCCTGAAATGCCTGGCTGGCCCTCACCAGAGCTTTCAGCTTGTCCTGGGTGGACAGACACAGATGGCTTAAAATATGTCACAGCCGTTCGACAAGTGTTAAAACCAACTGAAAAACAACTGTTACAAATCAGCTGAAGTGGATTTTTACCTTGGGTAGATTTGGGATGAACTTGGTGTCTCCAAAAGACTTGTAGTTTCCCATGTTGGCATACAGACCAGCTGCATACACCAAGAATGCCTAAAATATCAATCAAGAAAGAAATACAACACAATGTTCATCCGGTGTATAGCATATTGAACGTCTTTATACATGTTTGCATTTGTTTGTGGGTGAAAAGGTGAGTCAGCGCCAGAGACAGACTGTGTACCTGGTACTCCTCAGAGCTGAGTCCAGTTGCTGTTGCAACCTGTTCCAGCTGTGCCGGCGTCTGCTTCCTGAAGATTCTCTGCAGCAACACAAAGATATCTGCAGACTCTGGGGACGTCTGCAACAGCACTGCCAGACCACCATACCTAACACAGCAGAGGATGCACAGGCGTTCAGTTATCAAAGTCTTCAGTTAATTGCTCATTTCAATGGTGCTCGACTTGAACTTGCAAAATCCTGTGATTTGTAGCGTACCAGGCTGCGCGTGACAGGTAGTGAGAGTACATCTTCTCCTGAGGTGAAAGCAAACGGAAGGCCTCGGTGCAGTCAAGAGCAGCTACACCAATCTCATTTGGGAGGTAGTACTGGGAGTCCACCATCTTAAGTCTGAGGTTCAACACTGACGATGAGGAACTGAATTAAGAGAGAGGAAGGGAAGAGAAAACAATGAGCGGAGGATAAAAATATAAAAGAAAAACTGACATTTAGAACAAACATCATTGGTTTTTTTTTCCATAACCATGAGCTACAGTAAGTATTTGCACATCTAAGCTTCATGCAGGTTAAGCAGATTGTGTATTGTACAAACACATTGATAACAGTTATAGTGAAAACATTAACTTGAAAGTTGTAAAATCTGCATCTTGTTTTGCTCAGTATGATTATTGTATAAAGCTATGGAAAAAGGCTACTTCTTACAAGTAATTCTACCAAATACTCAATTCGTTGGCATATCAAACAGGACTGCCACAATTTAACTGTTAACATACATATATACATACATACATACATACATACATACATACATACATACATACATACATACATATATAGTTTTTTTTACAATTGTTTCGTCAATGAAATGTTTAAGTAACTAAATGGTCGTGTGGCCTGGCAGCTGAAGAGGTGCCAGCGTGCCTCCTGGGCACTGCCGCGGTGCCCTTAAGCAAGGCACCAGACCACTGAAGAGCTCACCGCCCACTGCTCCTTACACTAGAACAGGTTAGATGCTGAAACTAAATTCCACACGTGTGACAGTAAACTTTTTAACGTTACATTCCATTTTCTGTTTCACTTTCAACTAAAACCAATAATTATATAAATGATAAAATAAAAACGAAAAGCAAACATGCAGAATCACACACGCGTTTAACGTTAAATGTCGCTTTAAAATGAGCAAACTAATAACCACTCACACCTCATTTAAGTAAATAACGTTACGTTACTGTAAATAAGTTTAGTATTCAGGCTACTGAGCTAGCTCAACGTTACCGTTAGCTACTAGCGCAAAGCTATGCAGATGCTGAGTGCTATAAACATATAAACGTGCTGCCACAACTAGCTACTGTAAGACAATTATTACTTCGAAATATGATACGAAGTGCATGATTAGCAACTAAACACTTCATCTCGAGAGGTATAAAGGTGGGTACATACTCAATAGCTTATTACCTTCTTTTCTTCAACAGCTCCGTCAAATTGCAGTCTCACGCTCGGCACTACACTTCCTGTATGTATTCACCGTAAGACCCGCCCCTCAATCAATCACAGGTTGTACCATTTGGTTGATGGGAAAACTAACCAATCACGTACCGGCACCGGACTTTTCGCTGTGCTTCAAGTCGTAATTCTTTAAGCAAGGGTAAGCATGAAAAACACATTGGGCCTTTCTCAATATCTGGACCCAAACAAAGCACACAATACTGTAACACCGCAAAGAAAAGAATTGGAAGAACATATTCACGTACACGCAGATAATTACCAATATTGCCTCCCAGTGCAGACACAGGACGAGGTGGCCGAGTGGTTAAGGCGATGGACTGCTAATCCATTGTGCTCTGCACGCGTGGGTTCGAATCCCATCCTCGTCGGAGATCTTTTCCATAGTCGGAGATGTCTCCAAATTATTTGGCCACGGTATACGGTAGACATCGGTAATAGCATGAATAGTGCCTCACACAACCGGAACACGTGGTATGGTGACACTCCGGAGAACCTGTTCCGGTTTGTGGCAGATCTCCACCCTCCCCCCACAGCTCCCCGCACACACATAGTGGATCCATAAAACCGTAACCACACATTCTTTTCAAACACACTTTCATTTGTTCATCCTCTTTAATTGGACATTGTTTTCTGTTATTTTCCAGATAGGCTTATAAAACCACACAGCATTTCATCAGTTTATTGGTTTTATTGAATTCTAAAAACACAATCAGAAAGTGAATTATTTACAAGGGGTGTGCAACAGAAAGTAGTTGGCTATTATATCCAAATGGTAGGTTTAGTGACCAGCCTTGCTTACACACAAGATAAATGTGAAAAAACATCTGTGTGTGTGTTTGTTTATTTTAGGGTTCATGCTTGGGTTTTGCCAGCCCTCCTGTCAGGAGGCGTTGTAGGGAGTACCCAGCGATAGCAGTCTGAGAAGCTCAGGCTCTTGTCCACAGCACAGCTGGTGCAGTAGACGATCCCCAGAGCCAGCATCACTACGAGGAACACGCACAGAGGTACCAGCAGGGCCACCAGTAACCAGCTCTTGTCATTCTTGCGTTCACCTGCAGCAGATCCGGCCCCTGTCTCCTCCGTGCTATCTACTTCAGATCCCTCTCCCTGCCTTGTAGCTGACCCGTTTGCAGTTTCAGCCCCCTCCTTATCTCTAGCTTCACTACCTTCAGTCTTAGCTTCAGCCTCATTATCAATTTCATTGCCTGTGTTGTCTTTTTGCGTTGGGGATGGGACTGTCTGATATCGCTTTGGTGATAGGGCATCCCATTGGTTCAGATGATTGTCTGACCCATGAGCCATGTCAGGGGAGGGGGCTTCAGGGGCTTCTGTCAGCCAGTCAACGTCAAAGTTAGTGTCAGCTTCAAAGTCCGGGTCCGGGGTGAATGAGGTGGCCCAAAGAATATCATGGTCGGGGTGCAATTCGGGCATGTGAGCGAAGTCACCGGGGTCAGGGGTCAGGGTGGAATATTCTCCATCATCAGGCGAAGGCTGGCAGGTAAGCCCATCTGACTGCAGGCTGTAGCCATTGTCACAGTAACACTGGTACCCTCCCATGTAGTTGAGACACTGCTGCTGGCAGGGCGACTCCCCCACACACTCATCTACATCCACACACTTTTCTCCAATGCCCGACACGTACCCGGGGTTACACAGGCATGTGAAGGACCCCGCTGTGTTTTCACAAGGGCCTTCACAGCTGTCCTCATAGACGCACTCGTCGATGTCCGCACACTCGCCCTCGTCGTCTGGCTGGTAGCCGGAGTGGCAGGTGCAGTGGAAGGTGCCTGGGATGTTGACACACACTTGCGTGCACGGTTGCTGTTGACATTCGTCTACGTCAGAGCATTTGCGGCCATCTGGACCCATTTGGTAACCGTGGGGGCATGTGCAGCGGATGCCCCGCAGTGTCTCCACGCAGTCGTACTCACACCCCATCTTCACACAGACCTCTTTGATGTGGGGCTGCTCAGTGGGACCGGCGGAGTCAGCGGATAATTCAGGTGGGTCAGTTAGGCTCAGGGGATCAGGCTTGCAGCTGTACCCGTCCTCATCTATCGTGAAGCCCTCAGAGCAGTAACAGTAGTAGTCTGTGTCTGTGTTCTGACAGTACTGCTCACAGCCATGGTCTTCGCTACACCAGTCCTGGTTCTGCGGAGCTGCACCAGATGTGCACAGCGGGGCATCCCTGGACCAGCCCACTGTGTCGTCGTCTCTCTCCATGCACAGCACTGTCTGCTCAGCACGGGCCTCTGGGTCTGAGGCGTCTGCAGGGCACGGTACAGCGGCTACAGAGCCGTAGGGCACGTGGGTCAGCAGTGTGCTGACAAGGTGAAAGGGGGTGGTGTAAAGAGCCGGACCACGGCCCTCGTCCTCCAGCGGTGAACACATTCCTTTGTAGTTGTACTGGCAAACGTATCCATCCAACGGCAGCGCGCAAGAGCCGTCGAGCCACCGGAAATGGTCAGCGCTCTCACGTCCACTCTCAGACGTGTGGACGTTCATGGCCACACAGCGAGGGGCCGTACAAGTCCCAGGGGTGTCTTCACGGAGCCAGTTGGTGAACTGGCCGTCCTGGTCTCCTGTGGGAAGTTAAAGACAAGGACCATGGTCAGTAAAAAGTAGAAAATCCCTCTTTGAGTTTTCTCTTCTATTTGATTTGCTTTTCAGATCTATATGAAACATTTTAAGAGTTAATCCTTCAGCTTCTGATTAAAGCTGCCATGTGTAGTATATTTTATGTGACTTTATGAAAAAAAAAAAAAACTGCAGTCTATATGTTGATGTTGCCCTATTCATTGTCATTTATTTTGGGGGGGGGGTTACAGCAGCCTGCATTGTGGTCTGCCAAAGTGTTTTTGTTGTTACCACCACAAGGAGTCGCCAAATAGGCGACTATATATTCTGTATATATGAACAGGAACAAATCTCTCTATCAAACCCTTGTTACATCAATCCAAAACTATCCCTGCATTGCTAAAGCTAGATACTCCCAGGGATAAGTGAGAAACATGTTTTTTTTATAAACAAACAAACAAAAAACAGCTAAGTTGACCACATAACTCTTTAAAATGTAATGTCTGTTCTAACTCAAAGACCAAGGCAGGCACAAAAAAACAAAACAATCTGGCTTTCAGCGGGTCAGGTTTTCTGTAACGACTAAATCAGGTCGAGCAGTGAGGTCAAAAGGGAATTTGACTTCCCCTGTCGCGCCAGCTCCGTCTCTGTGAAAGTAGCTAATGTAATAACCATCCAGTCGGTGCAGAGCTGGAGGCTGGCCCGGGTACCAAAGTCTGACAGAGAGGTTAGGGACGGGGACCAGTATAATCCATTCATAAACTTGTTACAAATGACATGTCTGTGTCTGTGTGTGACAGTAGTATTATTGAAGTAAGCCTAATGGTTGTCAACTATGATTTAAGTTTAGGAAAGTCTATTGTTGTATCATCACAGGTCCATATTCACTTAAAACTACAATGTATGGTAAAAAAGGTTTAAATCTAGCATTGGTAAATTTAGTTCTGCACATGTAAGTCTGCAAACACAGCTGAACCAACTTAATCTGGTTGATTCACTAACTAAATCCTGCTTCAGCCTCAATTGTACACAGTTTTTCCATTAGATTCTTACAAACCTGGAACCATTATGTAACTTTCCCTATTTTGGAGCAATGTTTTTTTTAGATGAGTTATCAAAATCCACTAAAATGGCTCAACTGAACTGACACTGAAGGGTCAAATGTCAAAAAGGGGAAACTTTGCCTGTGACCCAGACGAATCCTCGGAGTGGTCGGGTGGATGAGCACTGGCGTGGCGGTCTGTGCAGCCCGATCCAGAGGCGAAGCCTCGACCTGGTTCCCTCGATGGCCGACAGCAGCTCATGGACCACACCCGCTGCCTCGCGGGTGTGCATCGTTGCCAGGGTCCCACCTCGCTCCCGACAGCTCCGCCCAGCCTCCCTGAAGGTTCTCTTCTGGAGGAAGACGGTGTAGCATCCCTCCTGGTGGCAGAGCGCGTCTCTCTCCGCCAGCTGAGCGCTGGCTGCTGGCTGCTCCGCCTCCGTCTCCCTCAGCCTCTGGCCTTGGCTTCCAGGAGCCAGACAGACCATCAGCAGCCACAGGACACACAGGAGAGGCATGCTGCTGCTGCTTCTTATGATCTTTTGCATCCTCCACCAAGACATGAAGTTTAAACTAGGCCAACATTCCAACCTTGCTGTCAAAATAAATAACCTGATAAAGAAAAAAATAACTTTTTCAACAAACCTGAAACCAAATTCACCCACTTCAGTCAATTTAGTCAAACTGCAACTAGCCAATCAAGACTTTTTTAAATATCCTTTTAATGTATTTGAATAAATTATCTGGTCTAATTGACCTTTTACTGAAAGTAATCTGAGGCAGATAAATCCAAAACGGCCCAAGCCCCAGACAAAAACCTCTACGGTGCAGAATCGGTCAAACTAAATACTCAGCAGACTTTCAGCACTGCTGCCACAATGAAGCAGATTACACCAGATCCCATATCTAACAGAAAACCAATGCAGTCCAGTGAAGTCCAGTTGAGTCCAGTCCAGTCCAAACTAAAGTCCAGAGAAGTATACCAGTATAGTCCGGTGTTCAAAATTGTTCAGTGGAGCAATCTGCCTTTCAAGTGAGTCCAAAAGAGATAAATAGACTCCAAATTTGAAAGTGATGAATTCCAGTGACGGAAACCCTCTCCTGTATCTGATCCTGCCAGGGCTCTCTCGCCTCTGCAAAGTTGTCTTCCTGACTGAACCTCAGAAAGAGAGAGAGAGAGAGAGAGAGAGATGGGGGAGGGGGGAAAGGGGGGGAGGCTACGTAGAGGAAAAAGAATTGTGAGTTTTTTGGAAGAGGGGGCTGGTAAAATGTGTGAGTGTATAAGGGACGGCAGGAGGGGCTGACAGATTGTTGTGTGTGTGGGTGTGTGTGTGTGTGTGGGGGGTTACAAAATTGAAAAGCCTCAGAGAGTTATGAAAACCATACGGCACCATTCCGCCCCCCCCCCCCCCCCCCCCCCCCCCCATCTTGCCTATGGCTTTAGACACACGCACACACATAACCTTCAAGCTTCATGCTGCACAGCATCCACAGGAGTGGAAAGTGTTTGTCAGCTCTGAGAGATGCAAAGATCGTCTCCCCCTTCTCCTTTTTCTCTTCCACCTTCTGTCTTTCTGCCTGATTCTCCTGCTCCCTGTCAGCATGGTTGTTTTTTTTGTTCCTATATTTATTTCTCTTATTCTCATTCTTTTTTAATCTCCCCCATTTTTCGCTCTATTGTCTCTTTTTCTGCCACCACCCTTCAGTCCCTCTTTCTACAAAGCACATACCAGCTGGAACATTTAACAGTCCAATGGAAACATTTGAGTATGGAAAGGGAAGACCTGTTGGACTATGCACATGTGTGTGTGTGTGTGTGTGTGTGTGTGTGTGTGTGTGTGTGTGTGTGTGTGTGTGTGTGTGTGTGTGTGTGTGTGTGTGTGTGAGAGTGAGTTCATTTTCATGCTGTTATACAATAACTTCGTATTGGCACAGATGTCTAAGAGTATAGAGTTTTTCAGTGTGTGTGTGTGTGTGTGGCTACCACTCTGGGGCATATATGGAGGAGAGGAAACAGGACATGCCAGATGTGCATCAGCCTGACCTCTCAGTAGCTGGGGAGCAGGAGGGTAGACTGGGGGTACCTCCACTGCCGTTACATGATCCGTCCGCCATGAATGGTACACCTGGTGCAAAGTTAAAGGTGAGTTTGGATTTTTTTTTAATAAAAAAGGAACATAAAATGAAGTCAGCAGCTGATGGGAATGTTACAGATTTAAAGCTGCCAGGGGCAAACAACTGGCAGAGAGACCGCAAATTAAGGTCTCCCACACACAAACACGCTGAATTGTTGTACAGCAACATAAGTGGAAGAGTGCTTGGGCAAACAACAGCCCTTCTCTGTGGAAAGTGTGACCTGCCACAACACAATTTAGGGCAGCTTGATGTCATTATCATATGTTGCTGTAGCGTCTCAACGCAGGATGATGAGATGGAAAAGTCATGCTATTTGAGTAGTTGAATCCGTTATCAGCTGCAGTGTTCTGTACTCTATCTGTGTTCACCAGATGCGTCGGCTGGCTGTGGCCTGTTGGTTTTGGCAGACAGAATGTATACAACAATTCAGTAGTCTGTTCCAGTTGTGTAACAACCATTGGAACTAGAGGGAAGCAAATAAAACCTCAGGATCCTGGAGATCCTAAAGAGCCTTTTGCTCTTGTTCCCCACCTCTTTCTCCTCCTCCTCCACATCCCTCATCCTCTGCCTGTTATCCTCTAAATTTCTTTTTCTTGGACTACCCCCATCCTCCTCTGTCTCCTCTCTTCCTTTCCTTGTTATTCTTTAATCCCCCCTTGTCCCTCCTTTCTCGTATCCTCTCCTCCCCTTCTGTATCTTCTCCCTGCTACTCCTCTCCCCCTCTTCTCTTTTAGTCTTATTATTTGGGCTCCCAAGTCAGCAATCTCACCCCGAGAACCCCAGCTTTTGCCCCAATCCTCCCACTCTTGGTCTGTTTATTCTATCGCACAGGCCTGGTTGACCCCTCCTCCTGCTCAGACTGCCACGCCCCCAGAGACACATTCCAGAAATGTAATTGATGGAGCAGACAAAACTTCTCCTTTCCACAGTCCTGCGCTCCCAATTCCCCTCTTCAACATCAATCTACTTACAGTACCTCCAAGCTGCTCTATCTCCCGACCCGAAGACCTCTAATGGAACATACAGATCTTCTGACTCTCTTCACCTCCTAGGTCACAGCCTACTGTCTAGCTCCTTGACTCCTAACCACTTGCCACATGTCGTTACTGGCTCTGATATATTCTCAACTTCTAGCTTCCAAGCAGCTGAACTGTAACTTCCAGCTCCAAAGCCTCTCCATTTCACTTCAACCACTAATTCTATTTTTTAATGCTGAACAGCTGTTCTTGATGAGATGTTCTGTCTGGATTGCTGACACTTGAATGTACACTTAAGGCCATTTCACTCAAAGACCATTGTGACATGTCTCTAAGAAGACTAAAGGCTGGGTTATGCTAGAAAACAACGAGTTTGTGCAATGTGTCGTCCAGTCACGTTGAAATTCAAAAGTGCTTACAAACAGCCACATTCAAAGGCAGAGCCATGATGGAGGGATAACACTGCACAATGTCAGGCAATACTTTGCTCAATCTACTGGATGTCAATCACAATTCATTGCATATGTGGAAAATATATTCCTGGTCTGTCATTCTGTTTCTCTCCTAAGGTCACCAAGCTTCCACACTGATGTCAAGGAAACTGCATTTCCTTACTGCCGTGGGTCAGTGGAGTTCAGACTCACCCCATTGAAGCCTATTGAACCGTGTGCACCAAATCGAATACAGCAGGACACGTCAGTTGTTCATTTTTTCCCAACCGCCGGTGTCTTATGTCATGCACACGCACGCACGCACACACACACACACACACACACACACACACACTGAAGCAATTAGCTGCGGCCTTGTGGTTAAATAACGGAGTCTAGGCATTCCTGGTGATTTCTGTGGCGTGGAGGAAAAAGACGATACTTTTATCCACTTCGTCTACAAGGTCCATATGTTTCATCTCTCATAGCAGACATCTAGGTGCTCTCCATCCACACCTAGGCTGTCAACAAATCTTCACCACAAATTTCTGAGCAGACTGGGGTGGAATGGGTGAATCCAGAAGGAATAATTCCCTGCCAGTTGATGTCTACAGTTGCTTGGACCATCAGCTAAAAGAGCTAAGAGACACTTTTAGAGGTAGCTGGCGAGCACAGTTACCAACTGCTATACGTCCATATGCCAGATGAACTTTATTAACCTTTATTTAACCTTGAAATAGTTTACTAAGCATGCTTTTCATCCATGTCCTCATTCCTTCATGCTCAGTTTCACACATGTCCACACCTAAAAGCTGCCCAGTACCAACACAGTTATCCAATGAGCAGCTCCACTGGAACAATTTGAGATTTTCAGATTGTAAACTGGTAACAAACTGGGCACCGGGAGAATTTGGAAAATCTAATTTGTGTCTTAATTTCTCATTCTCATCTACAAGTATTCTTGCATTGCATTCTTTAAACTGGCAATAAAAAAAATGGAGAATGGAAACAATGAATATCATTGAACAGCTGCTCCTGAATCTCCGGTTTGGAGTCATCTGGCAATTTTAAAACAAACATGGTCGCTGATGGAAACTGCAGTGATCGAGCTCTATCTGTCCAAAAACCCTTTTTTAGCTTTGCAGAAGCAGCAAAGGCTCGGGTGATACTAATGCACCTTGGAGTTTGCTGCACGTAAAGAATCACACATGTTTAAAGAAACCTCAGGCCAATAGAAACTCTGCTAACAAAATCACCAGAAAACTGTTCAGGTTAAAAGAACTGCTGAGAGGCAGAAACAGAGATGGAGAGCGCACTGGGAGAGCATGATTCCTGACAGATTATTCCTTTTCCAGATGATAGGCTCAGTTTTTCCATAGACACACACACACACACACACACACACACACACACACACACACACACACACACACACACACACACACACACACACATTTTACACTTCTTTGTAGTGTCTTTCATGATAAAGTCATATTTCTCCAGAGACGGAACCATTTGTGTGTGTGTGTGTGTGTGTGGGTGCGTGTGTGTGTGTGTGTGTGTGTAGTGGTAAATGGATCAACAGTGGGGAGAAAGGATGACGACTCCACAAGAAAGGGTCAGGACACAAAGGCTCAGACACATAGACAGACGTCGGATGTGAAGGACCTTTGAGATAACCCGCCACACGTCTGACTTCTCTCGACACCATTTCCTTCTATTCTCTCTTGACGTCTCCTGTTGAAACTACATTCGTACCCCACATCCCTCACGTAACCTGAACTCTATTTTCAGCGTGTGCTTCACCAAAAAAAAGCTATTCTGAAAGAAATGGCAACAAATCAGTGAAGTGCCTGAGTCAGCATCAGAGAGCGGAGGTAAATCATTCCCTAACCACAATGCTAAAATCTTCTGCAGGCCAGCTCTGTGCGGGGAAGTCAAATAACAGCCTGTTTGTCTTTGCTCTCTATTATTTCTGCTGTCTTCAAATCACATGGCTGCCAAATCGGAGGTTGTTACAGTTAATCTCAGTGTAATTCTCCGGGAAAAATTTAGGGTAAGGTAGGTAATACAGTTGCTTCTGGCAAAAACAGCTGACAAGCTTGATCCTGAGCAGCAAAGTCCGCCAAATCCCCAAACTCTCATCAGCCAGCAGCTCAAGACTTTGTGGTACTGGAAAGATTCCAAGTTATGACTGAGTTGAAATGTATGAAAGCGAAGCAGCGAGAGAGCGTGATGAGAAGTCAGCAGTATTTCCTTGGACAAATAAAGATATGAAAAAACCCATCCTTGGTCTCTTTAAAGCCTGTGATGTATAAAGCAGCAGGATCACATGTTCGTGGTAAACACACCACCACAATACAGTAGGAAATATTTCCAACCATGCAGGAAATGTCTGACGTGCTATCATTCACTTCTCATGCACACATCCACCCACACACCTATAAATACACACACACAGTCATATATAAAAAATACTTTTTTTATTTGAAAACCCAGCACAAAATGAAATCCATCGTAAAAACAAGAAGTTTTAAGAGGAGTATATTTAATTGAATTTAATCTAGCATGCCGACGCTGCGGGGGTAGCCAGGCTGCAGACAGGAATGGCACCATAGAAGAAGGAGTCTGTCAGCGTGAAGAGAAGCAGCAGAAAGAGCAGCAGCCCTATCAGATACGAGAAAAGTAGAGCAGACCGCTGAGGGTGTTGCAGGGCCGAGCTGACGTCAGGCAGCCCTTGACTGTTACAGAACGAATGGCACAAAACTGGACCCACAACGTGACCTTCAGAAAGAGATGACAGATTTACTGTAATGAGGTGTGTACTGTACGTGAGCATGCTAGCAGGTTAATGCGCCGCTCTTCTCTCACCAGTTCTCATGAATATAAAGGAAGTGAAGGCACCGAACACAGTTGTGTACAAGAACTGACTCCCTACAACAGAACAGCACAGAATTATTTCCCCCATGAAACGTGTCGAATTTAAACTTAAATCATTCATGTACTAAAATCCCCAAATAGAATACTAACTTCATTTGAATAAATTTGCTTTGAGGAGAGTTTTGTGAGCCAACTGACCTGACACCAAGAGGATGACACTCATACTGTCCTTGTGGAGGTGCCGTTGCTCTACGATATGGTGGAAGTGGGCGAGAATGACGAGTAAAGTAGCTATGAATTGAGGCAAAAATCGATGTCAAATGAAAAATAAATAAAGCCCTTGCTAACATGTATACGCCTGAAAATCTGGCTGCCATACCAACACCGAAGAACAGAGGGGCCATGAAGATGGCAGCTGTGGGTCCTGTGCAGGGCACCAGCATGGGCAGCATGGCCCCTCTGAACACCAGCTCCTCCGTCACCGGTGCCACCACCTGGTTCCTGAGCCACACTGCATCTCCCACACACAGCATCCATGATTGAACATCTGGGAAAATAAAGTCTTGACTTACACATCAAATGCATGCAGGCACATATGTAAAACTACCCAACCGGGACGTAATATATAACTCACTTAGTGCAGACTGCAGTGTGAAGCCGTCGGGGTTGTCCATCACAGAATGAACCAGGGGGCCGAGATAAAAAATGGAAATTGAATCTAAAACGTCCAAACTGCTTTAGTGCAGCATAAATAAAACATTCTAAGAGGCAAACGGGATCCACAAGGTAAGAGGTTCTCTGGTTGACTTTACATCTAACAGGTTCAGAAAAATATGGCAGTAAAAGCAATTT
The DNA here is from genome assembly GCF_949748355.1 of Melanostigma gelatinosum. NCBI lineage: Eukaryota > Metazoa > Chordata > Actinopteri > Perciformes > Zoarcidae > Melanostigma > Melanostigma gelatinosum. Next base: position 13,235,167 of record NC_136647.1, on the reverse strand, counting down.
TAGAAAAGTGAATGTTGTTTCATGGGAACTCTGGATATTAAGCTTTAAATCTGGTCTTTTTTTCCTCAGACACTGAATTGGATCTAAGAATTCTCGATGAAATCAGCGTGCTTAGCCAAGCCCTGTGGTACCTTCATGAAATCAACTGTGACAAGCAGGTGCTCAAGTTGCATATCGTTGAATTATTGTACATCTAACAGCTAAGCCATCCTCGATAAAAGATTGGCAAAGACAGAAATGTTTTTCGTCAAGGTTTAATCTGGGTTGAGACTCTCGGACATACCACGGTTAGAAGTAGTGGCAGTACGGCTGCAGGAACCAGACCTTCCAAACGAACTCCCATCAACTGCCACACAGACGCCTCGAGCTGGAGGAGCAGAATGCAGCTTTATTGTTCTGTAATGTTCACTGGACAAAGCCTGTCAAAGATCGAAATGGAGTTTAATTCTCAGCGGCTCTCAGCGACATGCAACATTGTTTATTGCATTAGACTAGTGCCGACTGGAGAATTGAAGAGAAGGGAGATACAGATGTTTTTGTTCACGTACTCACCTTGACATCAGCCCAGTGCATCCATGCCTTCACCACTGCAGGTGACAGTGCAGAGACCAGCAGCACACTGGCACAGCGACGCATTATCAAACCGGGATGATCCCTGCGCACAAGCACACATAGAAACAGTTTAATAGTCCAGTCTAACGGCACTGTCACAGCTCTGCTGGTGAGTTGTACCTAAGCTGCTTCTCCAGACATACAAACTGCCAACGTACAGGCAGGCGAGCAGAAGGCAGCTCAGCACACACACCCAACACCTTGTATGGGTGTGCTCCACCTGCATCATAGGGCCATGTTCTGGTTCGAGCATGACCGAACTGAGGGTTTGCTATCAGAGCTTCAGGAGGTTCCTGCTGAGCTACAGCTAACGCATTGGTTCTGTCATTTAAGATTAGCATATCCCTATAAAGTGGAGATCTGTGCTGCAGAGTCAAGCTGATTAGCTCTAATACTCTAGGAGGGGACAGACCACAGGCGTGCGTGTACACACACACATACACACACACACACATACACACTGTAATGATTCACTTTAAAGATATATGCTTCAGTAAAATGAGCGGACACAAGACTTTCTGTAAACGACGTCCTATAACACCACAGCTTACATGAGCCTATTCAAATGTTTCCACTGGGTAAGTTTGACCTGAGCTGGGAACATGCCTTCACTTTTTTACTGTTCATAAACATTGGTAATTTAATTTAAACTGATATTTAGTGTGTGTAACTTGTGCCATAATAACAGGAACGTTTCACTTTCTACTGCAATCCAGTGCAATAAGGCAAAAAAGTACAGGCTGTATTCATGGCCAAGGAGTTCACAGCTTCATGTTGTGTCCAAAAAAAACCAATCAAAATCCAGACGCAAGCAAGCAAACAATATTTATGTTTCTTGAACGTATTTATCAACATCATTCAACATCAAATCTTCAACTCATAAATATAGACAGCATCCGGTATACAGTGTGTGATAGATATACAGTAGTCATGTGAAGCAGAGAACCACTTTATCAGTGCACCTCAAACAGCATGCATACAGTAGTACAAGGACACAGAAGGGAGGAAACGGGTTCATTTCTGTGATTCAAGCAGGCATGAACATCACATCCCTACATGTTATTTAAGGCGTTCAGGGTTTGTGCGCACACAAGGTTTAATAACTCCTTAATATGAAGAATGCTTTCAGCATATAAAAAAAGAAAACCAATATTGCAACAAGTGGAAATGAGTTTTGGGTTTATAAAAATGTCATGTTGGAGATCATCCTTCAGTTTAAAACGTGTACCCTGTAGTCCAGCTCATGACTTGTCACCTTTTATTTTTATATCTAATATGTTTTGGCGTATTACGAAAGGACAAGGCACATTTTGGTTTTAATCCAGCAGATTCTGACAAGCTCTAGTCATGTCAAGATGGGTAACCTATTCTTTGTAATAAAAAAAAGAAGAAGGAAAAGCCAGTGTTCAAATACTGAACAAACGCACACATGAACACACACAAAACACATGTACAATAGATGTACAACAACCTGACACATCGTTTAAATAAATAAGAATATGTGAACTGAACTCAAAATAATGCTTAAGACGGACAGCAACTTTGACAGAACAACAGTTATTCATTTTCAAGAAAACATAGAAGACACAGTTTGTTGTCTTTCCTCTTATAATGGGTTTGAACAGTTCTTTGGGAAAATAAAGGCACTCAAAAAACAGTGAAATATGGAGCCCCAAAAGTCCTGAAAGATCATCTTTTGCTAATAAAAGCTGTGTGTGTGTTTGTGTGTGACATCGCATCTCACTGTAGGACACATTTGTCTTTGTTGTATTTTTGCCTCCTCATCTCCAGACCGCGCTCTAGACGCTCATCCTCCTCCATTGCCCTGCAAACACAAACACATATAGAAATACAGCGCATAAGACATCTTAGCCATCTATACCCAGACCTGTATCAATGAATTGCTTGTAACTAAGGAATACAAATAATTCATATTGTTTAACTAACTACATTTTATGTTTTGCACGTCAGTATCACAAGCATTAACCTTCAATATTCTTTTACTCTTCAATGCTTTCTCTGTAACCTCTTGTATTTTAGGGATTTGCAGTCTCCCTGCGACTTGTTTTGTCTTTTTTCCACACAACCATACACCCACACACACTCACCCTCTCTCCTTGGCGTCAATGTCTCTGATGATCTCGTCCCGCTGGTTGACCAAAGACACCAGCTCTTGGAGGAGCAGCTGCTCCCTCTGCTGCTGTGTGGACGACTTCTGCCAGTCTGCAGGATAAAGGGCAGAACGTTACGTAACGGTTCCTATAATCATGTGCAGTTCACCAATTTCAGTTTTTTTCTTGTATTAAAGAGGGTTTACCTCCTCATTCACCTTAAAAAAGTGGCGTTGAGCAAGAGGCTAAATGGTTCCCAGTGGTGGAATGTAATGAAATGCATTTCTTTTTTAAATCTATTTTATTGGTTTTAGTTATCAACATGCCAGTCATCTGTAAATCCCGTTGAATTGACTTTTAAGTTGATAATCTGAATACTTCCTCCACCTCTGTTGGTTACTCACCTTCTATAGCCATCATCACCCGAAGTTCCCTGTTCAGGAGCTCAAACCTCCTCTCCAGATCTTGCTCCTCTTGTCTGTAGACACAGTTGATAATCAGCTAAAGTATTGTGTATACCGTATGTGTGCGTACATGTGTGTGTATTGTTAGTGCGTAGAGAGGTCTTACAGTAGCTCCAGATTGTCCTGTCTGCGTATCAAAGCGTTCTTCTTGTTCACCAGAGTGAACCACTCCTGGATCAGTCTTTCTTCTTCAGTGCGGTCGCTTCCTGTATGAACAGAAAAACAAAAGGCAGTTTAGTTTGTATATGAGAAAACCTACTCCGTTCACTGATGCTCCCTGAGTCCTCCCAGTTTATTACTTATTGATTATATATGTATTTTCCACGTGTCACCTGTTTCCATGAGGCTTCGCAGTCGTCTCTCCACCACGGCGGCTCTGCTGTCGATGTGCTTCTGCTCCGACTCCAACGCTGCCAGCTCACTCAGCACATACTGACTGGTGTCCTGCAGACACTGACCACAAGCCACATCACACACACACACACACACATGCAAACACACACACAATCACACATGAACATACAAGCAAGAGAGGAAAAAGGGGAAAGGAGATCGAAGGAAAGAGGGAGTTGCGGGAAAGAGGAAAACAAGTAGAAGAAGATGGTCAAAAGATTAGAGAGCGGCCTAAAGAATGGAATCGATGTGAACAGATTTGTACAAAATGAAAGCAAACATGATTTGTTCCTTCTGGCAGCCATCAGTCACGTTAATGATGTTCATTTGATTTGATGTGAGAAGGAGAGTCAAAGATAAAAGAAAAGGGTAAGTAGAGAAGAGAAAGGGTTAACGGAGGAACACATAACTGACCATGGTTTCCTCTTCTTGTTTGGGAGGCTGTGTCTCAGCTGTACTCTCTGCACACAGGGACACACACAGGACAAATCAAAAGTGTAAAAAAAAAGAGAGAAATAAATATGAATGGGAAGTTGAATAAATACTCGGGCTTTAGGTACTCACCTGTATTATTAGTGATTCCTGTCTTTGTGTCTTCATCCTACAAGAAAAAAATTAAACTGTCACATACAGTAACTATTACAAGGCTGACACATATGGCAAATTAAGAAAATAGAATTTAAAGTGTTTTTTAAAATCCTGTTTTAGAAAATGACATTACAGTTTAAACATGGAAGTCAGTTCCAGTTAAAAAGAAAACAACAGAAAGTGTCACCTGAGTCAGTCCAGAGTTGCCTGCTTTAGTACCCAACCTTGGTGGTGGGACTGGGGTTATTGACTCGTCTCCTAAAAACAGATATAAACAACTATTAGAAGTTGGCTTCTTGAACCTAATAATTCAACCCAATTTCCTGAGAAAGCTTGAAACAATTTCCTCTTTTGTATTTTTCCTGACATTTGTCTTCGTCAAACCATCATGACTCAATGTGGACGGGACTCTTAAGTGAGTTTGACTGCACGATTTGTTATGATGAACCCACAAAAAAGGGTCCATGAAAATAAATCAATGAATCGTGGTAAAAACAAGAGAGTTGATATGTTTAAAAGTGGCACAGAGGCTACCTTTAATCAGGCGTTTGGTCCTCGGTGGTGGGACGACCAACGTGCTGCTCCTTCCTTCCTCCAAGCTCACTCCTTCGTTCAGTCTGGCCATGCAGAAAGCAGCGGCATCGACATTAGTGGGACCGGGACCCGAGAGGGCGAGGCCGTAGCTGGACTGGCTGCTGTTGTGCTCTATCTGCAGCACGCTCAGCTCCTGGTTGGTGAAGTGTGAGCGGATCTGGCTGAGGTAGGTCATGACTATGAGCCTGTCGGGGACAGACAGAAGAACCATGTCGGACGGCTCCAACAGGCGAGAGATGCCCAGCGCCTCGAAACCGTCAAATGCCTGATGTGGTAGGAAGACAAGCACAGAAACACAAGAGAAATATCTGTTAATGACTCAACTATCAACACATCTGATGGCACTTAAGAGCTGCTTATAAAATTGATCAACATGAGCCACGTCTTTACCTTCTTGTTGTTCAGCTTGATGTCATTAGAGACCAGCTGGTCAAAATCTCTAATGGGACAAAACACAGGAAGCATATAATAATGATTTAAGAACACACAGGTTAACATTTAAATTCATGTGGGGCGGACACCAACAATTACTTTCATAATTGATTAATCTGTTTGTTATTTTCTTGATAAATCAATCTATTGTTTGGTCTATAAAATGCCAGAAAATAGTGAAAAATGCTCATTAAAACTTCCCAGAACACACGCAAAATGTGTAGTTTTGTCCAAACAACAGCCCCAAACCAAAAGACATTCAATTTACTGTTATATAAAATGAAAAGAATGAAGCAGATATTCACAGTTGCAAATTGAATTGACAATTGATTGTTTCAGCTGTAAAATATAAAAAAACGAATGAAAAACAAAGATCAAACTAGAAAGAGGCATAAAGCTGAAAAGCAGGTTGTGTTTCTTGCGAGTCGTACATTTTGTCTGGATGGAAATGATGTAGGATGGAACAGAAGGCCAGACCATTTCTCCAGGAAGTGCTGAAGTTGGTGACCTTTATCCCCCGGTACCCGTTGGTGATGTCCTGACACCACTGGAGCAACGACTGGGTGGAGTTCACCAGGCCCTGCAGGAGGAGGACGAGAGAGGAAGAAGTTCCGTTTTTGTTTGTAATTTAAAAAGCATGTCAGAGTTCATGTACACATCAGTATTGTGCATATTTACCTCAGCTGCATCGTCCTTCCCGTCAGCCTCCTCTCGGACCATTGGAGCAGGCTTAAGGTCAGAGGTTTCTTCTTCTGGTAAAGTAGGAAGCCGAGATGTGGTCATCTCACAGTGATGGGGAGGAGTGATGCTTGTGTCAGTGCGCTCATCACTGGTGTGTCTGCTTGAGGTGTCTCCAAGCTGTGATGGCGATTTCTTCCCTCCACCATCAGGGAGGTCAGCACATTGGCCTTTTAGCCTACGAGGAGACAGGGCATAAACAACAGAGAGACGGGTCATGAAAGACACTTTGCTTTTGGAACAAAGGAGATCATTTAAACAGCGACGAGCGAGAGACATGCAAGCTTGCTGACACGGCAGATGGCAGCACAGCCTTGGTGTTGCAGGGCATGACAGGGAACACACAGCAGAACTTTCTGCACAGTTTCCTGAACACAGGTCTATGCTGCTCGGCCAATTTCAATCACCTCAGAACAAAGCAGATTCACCAAACACTTGTCTATGTTGTGTATTTTTTCCATGCTTTGGGTATTCAGTTGAAAAACATATCATACACAGCAGCAGTTCTTCAAACTACGCATGCGGCCCGGTGGCAACACACGCATGTTGCCAGAGCTTTTGCGAGTCCAAAAGAAAAGCATTTGCTTGCTGAGCTGTGTGGCTGGTGTTTCTAGAAGCATGGCTTTATGAATGCCGGTCTGATGGTCTGTCCACCACCACAGTCCAGACTGAAAATGAAAGATAGATCCATGGCCAAGAGGATGAATCCGCATTTCTTTGGATTGGAGAGTCTCTGACTTTACCGCTGGTTGACATTTTGTGGTATTGAGTGAAATTTGGGAGAGACCTCAAGCCCGTACCAACACTTTGTTTCATGACCAAATAAAGATTCCCATCAGCCTCAGCTGTACTTAGTAAGATACTGTACATCTGAATGTTAGTCTCGTCATTTAGCATGCTGATGTAAGCGTTCAGCTTAATGCACTGCTTCAGACTCACCAAACCGCTAGTGACTAAAGACTCTTCATAGTATGGTTTTCATACGTAGTGAAAAGAAGGCTTTATTCTTATTAATGATAATTAATAATACAAATATTATTATTTGTATTGCGAATATATATTATAAGATTGAACTTCAAGTCAAATTTAACTTCAAGTCAAATCTTTAGTGAGTGTCACTTAATTCTGGCATTTCTGCACATCACATACCCAAACAAACACAAGGCTTCGGTGGCATGTCATTTTCTGGAGCAGCACAGGCTGACTTACACATCCTCCTCTCCTTCTCGATGTTGCTCCAGCTCATTGCCCGGTGGCTCCTCTGCCTCAGTTCGGGATATTTCCTGCACGGTGTCACAGCAGCACTGACTGTAATCAACAAGCTCTGTGGTGTCACCGTCAATATCACAGGGGTCGGGAATGAGGCGCTTCATACTGCGAGGGCCAGAGACAGGTGAGGAGTCACCTGTCATCATATTGATTTTAGCCAACAACAGCCTCTCCTCCTCTTGGAGCTGTAGGTCTTTGGTTTGTCGGTTGAGATCAGGGGTGTGTGTTTGTGTGTGGGGGCAAGTGATTTGTGGACTGTCACTCTTTGTGGTGTGTGTGTCATCGTTTTCGTTATCATCCCTCATTTCAAGATTCTTGTGTGCCTCTGTAGCTGTTTTGGGCATTTTTGTGTCATCGTCGATCTTACTGACGTTTGTTCCTGTGTGCGTCTTGTTGTGTGACTGCACGCTGGCAGTGTTTGTGCTCAGAGGAAGTGGCCAAGGCACCACAGACGATTGGACAAGTTCTCCCTCCTCGATGGCTGCTACCTCCAGGCGGTGGCCAGTGTTTGTGACATCATCATCTCTCTGTCCTTTCATTGGCTGTTTTTGTGCTCCACTATATTGGGGAGCAGATTTGGCTCTAGTTTTCTTACTGTTTCCTTCCTCTTGATTATACCCCGAAAGAGGTTTGAGAGGAGGACGTTCTGCCAGGCTGGTTAGAGATTGTTCAGGTTTATTCGGGCGACTGGCAGCAGAGCTGTCGTAAAAGGTTTGTCCACTGGAAGAGATTAAGGGTTGCATCTGGGCAACAGCAAGGGATTGGTGGCCTGGGCTGAAGACAGAAAACAAGATTTCAGAGCTGAACCTGAAGGCTGAGGTACTTTTGAAAACACTGACCAGCAACAGATCCTTCGCATGCTCCGTTCCCCTCGGCAACATACAACCATTTATCTTACGCTGCCAGAGATCCATATTGTTAATCTCGCAGAGGTCGGAGGAATGGTCTTTATATCCCCATTGTTTGGAAAAGATTTTCCCCAGACTTCCAAAGCAAGCAAGATTATACCAAAGATTACAGCAAACTGGACAACGAAAGCAAAACACCAATTTAAAACATGCTCCAGCCTCCATTGTATTGCAATATCCAATGACCAAACCAATCCACTTATCCATGCTACTTGACGTGCTACAGCAGCAATTGAGTACTGGACAAAATGCGAGGAACCTGTCAATATTCATTGATGACAGCTGTGTAGACAGCAGCATTCATAGACAGGAACATACAGCAGATGCAGATGCATCCATTATACAGCTTCATCTTTTCTATGCATGCTGCACTACTGCTGCATCTTTGATTAAATCCTTCTTTCTCCAAGTTTAAATGACTCCAACAGCAATAGGACTGACTCAGTTTATCTACACTGGAAAAGCTAGTAAACTCTGGCAAATTGGCACCATTAAAAGCATGCCGAATTAGCCATTGGCAGTTCCTGTTTGCAGTTTATCCATGGATAGCCAGACAGCTATCACTGGATTACTTGGATACTGAAAATAACCTAAAAATGTGAGGATTCTCAGGCAAGGTCTGGAGTTTTAAGGAGTGATTTGTTTTTCCATTTCTAAGGAGATTCATGGAGATGATGTCTTCGGAATGTATTAGTTACACTGAATATAAAAATATGTGTATCATGTCGGTGTTTTCAGATTGAGTCATGACTCTGAGAAGGAGTGAGATATTTCAAACAAGATGTGCACTAAGGCTTTTAAAGTAGCATAACTGTGTTGATAAGCAGGCTTCCTGTTGTTGCTATATTACCGGAAACATCCTTCCTTCACCTGACGCAGTATCTTTGCCATCTGCCCCTCCCCCCAATTCTCTATCTCTCAGAGGTTAACTCTCAGTTTGAAAACCTCTGTTTTAAGCCTCTGTCCGAACCAGGACAAGATGTGGAGAGGAAATTCCAGTTTCCTTCACAAACAACATGGTCATTATGTTGTTTGGAGGAGGGGGGGGGGGGGGGGGGCACATACAGTACATGACTCACATCAACATGCCAACACACAACTTTCTTGAAAAAGACCTGCAGGAAAAGGCCAAACCCTGAGTAAATGAAGGTAAGTAGTGCTTAGTAATTATTATTTCCCTGCAGATATAGCGAGTGACAGCCTTGATTATGAGAGGAGGCATACACCACAAATGTACAGGCAGAGTTCTCTGTATCCACAAGATGCAACAAGCAGCTCTCTTTCACATAGCCAACTCTCTCCCTGCAGCTATCTGTCTCTCACCCACCCTTACTCACCCTGCTTCCCTTTCCATGTACAGCTCAGCCAGCCAGATGGAACCAAGATCTTCCTGTCCTCTCTCATACTCCACCTCTTCGTCCTCCTCCTCTCTCAAACACACTGGGATGGCGCCAGATTTCAGGTTGGATTTGCCCTTTTTAACTGATCTCAGGACAGTATTATCCAGGGCTTTCTTAACAGCAGTTACAGAGGCCTCGGGTTTAACTGATTGGGAGTCAACTTTGCTTGTTGGTCTGAGTACAGGGACAGAATCAGCAGGTCTGGTTGAAACCAGTTGGACAGTATTTGTTGTCACTAATTTGGGATCCGACTTGTTTTCTGGCTGCTCTTCATCAACCTGTAACCTCTCATCATACGCAAGATCATCCATCTCCAGTTCCCTCAGAGGAGGCCAGTTTTTTGATTGGTCGTTCATGACTTCCTGCAGTGACGTAGAGACAGAATTGATCTGTTTCTGTTGTGGTTTCTCTCCTTTGCTATCCTCTTCCCTTTGCCTCACACCATCCTCCTCTCTCCTTCTCTTCTTTTCCCTTTCCATCTCTCTCTTCCTCTTCTTATTTTCATCCTCAATGTGCTGCTTCCTTTCTTTCTCTGCCCTTTCCCTCTCTTCCCTTTGATTGTTCTCCAGCGCTTCCTTCTCTTTTTCCAGCCTCTTTGTCTCCTCCTCCCTTTCCCTCTCCATCTCTTCTCTCTCCTTTTCCAACCTCTCTGCCTCTTCTCTCTCCTCCCTCTTCACGTTTTCTACCCTCTCCTCCTCCCTTCTCTCCCTCTCCTGCTCTCTCTCCTTCTCCTGCTCACTAGCTGCCAGTCTCAGACTTGCCACCAGACTTAGTCCGTGTGAAAGTTTCTGAGTCAATCCAGTCTGTTTACTGATGGTCTGGTTTTCTGTTGTGTCAGAGAAGGCTGTGGGCGGAGAAATGTCGACACCAACGGGAATCAGTGGGTCGTCCTCTGGCTCAGCGGAGTGCAGAATCTGTGCGTCTCCTCCGTGTAAAGATGGCTGATCTTCATTACTTATAGGGATGCATGGTTGGCCTGCAGAGTGGTGGGCATGCCTTGCATCAGTGGGTCCAGCAGTCTGCAGGATGGAGGTCACTGTCTCATAGCTAAAGGGACAGAGACGAGGGACAGGAAATCTCTGAGACAGTTCTCACCCTAAAATGACCTCAGCAGGCTCTGAACAGCTGGACAGAAAGCCAGTCAGCATGCTTGATTAAGTAGTTCAGTTTTCTCAGACTTTGTTTTGGTGCTTGTCCAAAACATACAGAGGAAACATGTATTGTTGGTTGCACTGAGATCCACCCCGCACTTTATTTCTACTTATTAACTACTAAAGCCCTCGGGCATGATTCAGAAAACGTGACCAGAAGACATGAAAACGCTTGCAGCTCTGAGAAAGATGACACAACAAGCCCATATACGCATATGCACAAGACAAATTCTCTACTACACACTGAAAAGATGAGCACATTGTGTTCGACAGCTCACCGAATGGATTATAACCAAGAAACAAAACAATGCTTGATCAACCACTTGGACCAACAGCATGGTGTATCGTTGTAAGTGGTGGCTTTTGAGTGCAGTTGTTCTCAGAAGAGCAGTTCCTAAACACCAAACTGTTTCTGGTTTTCCACAGCATTAAGCACTCATATACAATATGTGTGTTATGGCAAATGTATAGCCATCCCATACCAGCATTACTCCCATAGAGATAAAGTAATAAGTCATCAAAATGTAATAAAATGTCTCTTTAAATTGATTAGTAAAATGTATGATAAATAGGCTAAAATGTGTAAACATACTGCTATGCCATTATTAGAAAAGGCGTGCATTTAACTTTAAAACACTTTTATAACCTCAGATATAATGATTATTTATAAAAAACATAATTATAATTTTGAAGTCTTAACTCTTAATTATTATACTACCTCAGTCAATAGTGTCAAATATTATCCCTCTTTTGAAGTTGTATTTGTATTTGAAGTTATAATGCATGTGTTTTTACTGCACCTGCTTTTTGAAACATTTAGAAAGGTTTTTCATTGCATTTGACAAGTTATTGAATTATCCAAAAGTTGTCTAATTATTAGCAGTTATCGGCAATACGTTGTGACTGTATTTAAGTTTGGTCTACAACACCTTTTTAGCATAATGCCTCACACTTAAACAATTGATTTAACTAAATTCATTAATTGGTTATTTTTCAATAAAAATAGACGGATCAGATAGGCAATAGGCAGGCAGAGAGACTCACCCTTTATACAACACCCCAACTACTGCTGACATGAAGCCAGTAGGCCCCAACTGCTGCTCTGTAACACACACGTCTGCCTCTGTGTGTGCACATTTCTGGGCACTAACACACACACGCACACACGCACACACACAAAATGTAGTCTTGTGAAAAGCTCTCATCAAATAATGTCCATTTAAACAGCCAGTCTAACAGCATAGACAGTGGTTGAGATGAAGAGAACAGCATCAGATGAGGTTAATTGCAACTAAGCACTGGGTAGGCTGCAGCACCATAGAGGAATGTTAGTCATTACATGTGCAGGTGTGTGTGTGTGTGTCTGTGTGTGTGTGTTTGTAGTGGTTTGCAAGCAAAAGCAGACATATGCCATGCTGCAAAGGAACCGTCACTGACTCACCCCCCTGTTACACCACCCTCCTCATGCTTCTCATCCTTCTCTTCGGTGCTCTCACTACTTTCCATCCGTCTTTCCACTCCTGTCTCCGCTGTGGTCTCCTCTACTGTCGCCCACAGCTGCTTTTCTGCCTCGCACACTGGCTCCTTATTGTTGGTGAAACTCTCCTGACCACCAGTCAAGACCTCGGCTGGTTTCTCCTCATCTGCTCCCTCCTGTTGTGGTTTTCCTGATGGCTGGAGGACTTGTTCCGACCGCAGTCCTGGTTCTGGTTTTGCTGGAAGCAGCGGCTCTAGCGCCAAAGCCGTTCCCTCGACGGTCGGTTTTGGGGAAACTTCGGGTGAGGTTTCTGGTTCAACGCTGGGTCCCTCTGGCTCTTTGGGCTCCTCTTTAACTGGTGGAGCGCCGGGTTCAGCAGGAGATGGGAATATGTGATGGTTTTCTGAGTCTTTTACGGTTATTGGTTGGGGCTCCTGCCTGACAGGGGTGTCCACCTCAGCAGCATCTTCTCTTTGTGAGCTGGAAGAAAGGGATAAAAGCATGAAGGGGTCTTAGTTTTACATTTTCATACCTACTACATCATTGAGAAGCCAGAACAGCAAAGCAGACAGACACGCAGATACACAGAAAGAAAGACAAAGCAGACAGACAGACATCCCCTCATCCATTCTTGCCCTCTGCACAAAGGTTTTGCACCCTCCATTGCAGAGATCTTTTCAGATGTATCTTTCCCACTTCTCCCTTCTAGCGCTTTCCATAGAGGAACCTCTTCATCAGACAGCCTCTGTGAAGGTGGCACCAGGGTCAAGACCTCTGATGTGAATGGTTTATCCTGAACATTGGGGCCTGAACAGGTGCTAGGTGGAGTATATGTGGCCGATATTTTCTTTTCTGGGATAACAATGTTTGCCAATGAACCTTCCTTTAAGAGGGTTGCCCAAGACTGGAATAAGGAGAGAAAAGAGGGAAAAATATAAGGGGGGCAGGTTGAAGAATTTCAAAAATAATCCAGCAGAAATAGGAAAGGGAGAAGAGGAAAGCCACACAACAACGACAACACAAAAAAGTAGTAGTAGGAACATTTGCATGTTAAAATGCAAGACAGATTTCAATGGTAAACAATGCATTTTTATCGTGTGAATTGTCTTAAAATCACACGTGCACACAAAAATAAGCAGCAGAGAAGCAAAGAGTGCTCGTAAGCACGATCTAGTGGTATTGATATTTAAGACAAGACTTAGTATCGGTGGCATCAATACTTTGGGGATCGATCTGCCCCTCCCCTACAACATAGATCAATCAAAGAAAGCTTACATGAGCAGAGAATCAAAAAAGAATCATCACGGAAGAACAGAGAAATAAGGATTCAGCACAACTTGATTCCACTTTAGGACAGAGTTGCAGAACAAAGTCTGATGTTTCAATCAGTAGAAAGTGAATTTAAAGTGACTTTTTGGTAAATTGATTTTATTTGCAGATTAAGAAAGCAGATGACAGCCATTTGAGTTATGTAATATCAACACCTACAGTGAAATCATCACTTTTTATTTCAGTGGTGCAACTCACCGCTCATTGGTGGCAGAGCTTGGTTTGTCAACTGTTTGAAGGGTCATCTTTCTGTTTTGTGATTGGCTGAGAATTTGTGAGGGCAGCTGCTCGGATGTCCCGCTGGTTTTGTCGGGAGGAGGAAGGTGGAGAGCAGGAAGTCGAGTTTGTGTTACATCTTTAAGAGCCGCGGGCGAGTGTGTGAAAGTGGGAGGAGGGGCGTCGGTGTGTTTGTTTAGCTGAGGAACTGGCAAAGAAGTTTTCATCTTTTGCTTATCCTCATCTGACTTGTTGGCCTCCAGACTGCAGATCGTAGCAGCTCGTTCCTCCTTGCTCCTCTTGTTTTCCTCCTCTTTCTTTCGTCTTCCCATCTCTTCCTTCTCTTGCAGAAGCTTCTTCTTCTGTTCATCCTCTTTCTGTTTCCTGTCTTCTTCCTCCTTCATTTTTCGTTCTGCTTTCTCTTTCTCCTCTAAATGTCTCTTCTCCTCCTCGTCCCTTTTTTTCTTTTCCTCGTCCTCCTTTTTCTTCTTCTCTGCCTCCTGCCTCATTTGCTCCTCTTGCAGTCGTCTCTCCTTTTCTTTCTGCTCCTTCAAGAGTGTCTCTTTCCTCCTCTCCTCCTCCTCTCCATGCCTTTTCTCCTCTGCTTTTTTCCTCCTCTCCATCCTTTCCTTCTCCTTTTTTATGAGTCTCTCCTTCTCTTTCTCCTCTCTCCATCTTTCCTCCTCCCTCTCCTTTTCCTCTTTGAGAACTCTTTCCTTTTCTTCCCTCTTTCTCCCCTCCTCTGCTTCTTTGACCCTCTTCTTCTCCTCCTCCCTCCTCTTCCTCTCCGCTTCTTCCTCCCTTTTCTTTCTCTCTTCCTCATTCCTTCTCTGCTCCTCCTCCCTCTGCATCCTCTCCTCTGTCTCATTTTTCTTTCTCTCTGCCTCCTCCCTCTTTCTTCTCTCTTCCTCCTCTTTAATTTTCTGTTGCTCCATCTCTTTTTCCTCCTTCAAGCATTTGTCCTCCATCTTCTTCTGCGCAACCACTTCAAGGAGCCTCTTTTTCTCTTCCTCCCTCTTTCTCCTTTGCTCCTCAAACACTCTCACCTCCTCCTTCCCTTTTTGCTCCTCCTCTTTCATTTTCCTCAAGAATCTGTCTCTCTCAAGTCTCCTCTCTTCCTCCCTCCTACATTTGTCCTTTTTCTCCTCCACCTCCAGCAGTCTCCTCTGCTGCTCTCTTTTCCTTCTCTCCTCTTCATTCCGCTTTCTCTTCTCCTCCTCTTCTCTCAGCATCTCCTGTCTTTCTCTTCTCTCCTTCAGAAGTCTCTCCTCCTCAAGTTTCTTCCTCTCCTTCTCTTTCTTGACCTCCTCCTCCTCCTGTAAGAGCCTCTTCTTCTCCTCCTCCAACAGTCTCTTCTTCTGATCCTCATGTTTTCTGCTCTCTTCCTGCTTCTGGAGCGTTACTCGTTGATCTTCCTCTTTCCTCCTCCTTTCCTCCTCTTGTTGTTTCTCCCTCTGCTTCTCCTGCTCTGCCTTGATCATCACCTCCTTCTTCATCGCTGCTCCCTCTAACTGCTCCGTCAGTGATGTATTTTCTCCACCAACTTTTTCATTGTTTTTCTGCAGACTGCAGAACAGATAAACAATATTACTTAATCCTCAATCTGTGTGTGTGTGTGTGTGTGTGTGTGTGTGTGTGTGTGTGTGTGTGTGTGTGTGTGTGTGTGTGTGTGTGTGTGTGTGTGTGTGTGTGTGTGCGTGCGTGTGTGTGTGTGTGTGTGTGTGTGTGTGTTTATTATCAGCACCATCAGTTCACATTTTGCAAACTTATTTTTTAATGCTCTGGGCCTTGATTGTATCTGCGAATACTCACCCCGGAGGACACCTTTTGATGGTATCCCGCTTCGAGTCATCCTCCTCCAGAAACAAGCCCCCTGATTCTTGTCGCTGTGACTCAAGCGACTCAAAGATGATGTCGTCAAAGTCAGGATCTGGCTCAGGCTTTGCCAGTGGCGGCTTTTCGGCCTTAAAGACGCTAATAACCCCCATCTCATTAGTTGCTGTTTTCAAATCAGTTTCCCCCTGAGCGTTTGGCTGCTTAGGAGTGATAAATGCTGCCACAACATTGGTGGAGGGCTGCTGAGGGGTGGAGCTCTCGCAGCAGGAGAAGGGCCATGGAGGGGGCGGGGCTATGATCAGCTCTGAATGTGACTGGGCAGGACTGGGGACAGAAATACTGGAGGTCAGGCTCGAGAGATGAGTGGGTGAGAATTCACAAGGCGGACCGTGCAGGAGGTGATTACGGGTGGAAACAGAGCAGACTACAAACCTGATCATTACTCCACTGCCGTGTAAAGGAAGGTCAGTGCAACAGGAGGCAGGGTACACACTCAACTAGCACATGTTAGCATCAAGCAACCATGAGGCCTTGAGCAATCGTTTCACAAATCTCTTGATCAACAAACAAGGTAAAACTGTTATTCACCCACACACGCACGCTGAAGCAGGTTTGCCTCAGTCAGCACGAAGGTGGGTCCGCTCTCAATGCTGAGAGTTCGAAGATCCATGTTAGAAGATTGATACCACTCTCATGTCTGTGCGGTAAATATGAAGCTACCTTCCTACATGGTTAGCTTATATTTCCAGTAAGAGTGGGAAACTGATAGTCTCGCTCTGTCCAATAGGTAACAAAATTTGCCTACCAGCATCTGTGAAGCTCACCAATTAATACATTATATTAATCCGTATAAAAAGCGTAAAAATGACGTTGCTTCACAGGGTTAAATACATAGTATTTTGTGTACAGATTAAAGAAACAAGATGTAATATGTTAATTAGTGAACTTTAAAGGTGCGGTAGGTGGATTTTGTTACCTTTGGATGGAGACAGGATTACTGCTTTCCCCATTGCCAGTGTTTATGTTATGCAATGCCAACTTTCTCCTTGTTGTAGCGTCATATTTGATAGACAGGCATGAGCACGTTATTGATGTTCTCATCAAAAAAGCTAATAAGAGCATTCAGCAAAAAACTATTCTTTGAAGCATTCATGCAATTTCAAGCAGGTAGCCCATCTTAAAGTGTCCAGATGTGCTCTGTGCGCTTGCTGAGTCTGTGTGTCTGTGTTTCTCCCAAGCTGTGCTCTGTGGTCTGCTGACACATTCTCTCCTCACACAGCGACTCGTAGCCAAACACAGGATCCAAACCAAGCAATATAAATTGAATCACTCATGTGATATCATCCCATGACCTCACCTGATACTTGCTGGTTCATCTTTGATGGCCACCTTTGAATCCTGGGCTGGTCTGATTGGCTGGTTGGATACTCTGATGTTGGCCACGGCCCGGTTATTTTGAGGAGAACTCTTGTCCCGGTGCAGAGGGCTCTGAGTTGTTTCCTCGTCTACTTGAGCGAGGGGGAAGGTTGAACCTTGAAAGAGCAAAAGCGAGGTTATTTTTTGGATGAAATCTGCTTGAGACATTTCTAAACGTCAAAAAACATGAGGTAATGGTCTTGGCTGTAATAAAGACATGAGATTATTTGATTAGCTGGCTGATATACCTGACTGACAGGAGCTGATTGGAGCGGAAGGAGCAGAAGGAGACACAGCGAGCTGAGAGTGAGGAGAGGAGAATAAAACTGAGGTGGAAAGAGATGAGGAGCGAGGGGGTGAGGAGAATGGAAGGGAGGCAGTAAGGGCCGGAGCGGCGGGGTCACAGAGGGCATCAAGGTCCGGACTACTCAGCAGGGGGACAGGAGTGATGTCACTACCAGATGTCAACCACGTCCCCTGAGCATCTGAGGAAAGCAGAGAGGAAGGAGAGGGAAGAGGAGGCGGAGAGGGAAACAGGGGAGACTAGATGAAGCAGGTTTATAGGAAAGAGTGAAATGATGAGGGAAGACGTCAGAGGAAAATAAAACATGACATTGACATTGGTTACCTGACTCTAAGATACTGGGGTGAGTTTTGGGGAGAGGAGTGGACTCAAGAGGAGGTGCATCAGCGGAAAAGGGAGATGGAGATGAGGGGCGGGGGATTGATTTGACAACCTGAGGTCTGAAAATGTGAGCACGGCCTAGTTGAGAGAACAGGCGATGAAAGATATTAAGAGCAGGACAGAAGAGAAGAAAATGATTTTAAGATTTGAAAATAATATTAGTAGTGGAGCATCTTGTTATTCTAGACAGTCACAGCAGAGACAGACCGGAGACTGAAGTAAGATCATCAGGAGTTTGATCCTCCGGGGGGCGCCGTTGATGTGAAATAGGAACTGAGGAGAGGGAGAGGGAGGAGTGATGAACGAGAGAGGGATAAAGACAAACCAATGTATAGTTAGCGAGAGGCAAAGAGTGAAAGAGCAACGAGTAGATACCAAATTATCACTTCTAAAACGGCCACAAACCTTTCCTTTGTTCTTGCCTGAGGTACTGCAGCAATGTCAAAACGTGCAGATGTTTAACTCTGATATCATCACAAACTGATCTTCCCCACACCACACATACTGTATATAAGTAGCATACCTTTGACTTGTAAAGTAACATGGGCATGACTCTAAATCATGTGGAAGACAAGGTCAGACCAGACCAGCACACATAAGGAATCAGTTAGTGGAAAGCATGCAGCATGCCTGTCTGCCAGCCAGCCACATTGATACCTTTTCCTGAGCATGACTGGAAGATGCTGGGCAGAGAGGGAGGCTGAGAGAGGGTCCGGGTGAGTGGAGGGTGAGCGGATGGAGGCTCAGAGGACAGGGTGGGCTTACAGGGAGAGGAGGATTTAGGTGGGAGAGAATGGGAGGCAGTAGAGGTGGTCTGATGGGTCATAGTAGTGGACACAGTGAAAGAAGACATTTGGGGAGCCGTGGAGGAAGAAGTCATGGGTGATGACAATGCAGGGGAGGGAAGTTTGGAAGTTAATGAGGTAATGCCAGCTCCGGTGGTGCTGGGCTGCTGAAAAGGCAGTTTTGAGGGGGTATTTGAAGAAGAATTTAGGGGAACAGACGGCACTGCTAAAGAAGGCTTCACTGACACAGATCCAGAGCATTTGGGAGATGGAGGATGAATGGAAGAGGAAATGTTTTGGGTTGAAGGTGTGATTATGGGTGCTTTGGAGGATTTGGGGGATGGAGGATTTGCAGGAGACACATCAGAGAGAGGCAGGAGAGAGGAGGCACTTTGGATTGAGGGAGTAGCCGCTGTGAGCTGTGAGTTTGGAGGATTAGGTAGTGGGTCAGAAGAAGCAAGAGCCTCAAGGAGACGAGGGTTTGATGATTTTTTATGCTTGGATCTGGGTGAGGGCTGAGGGGAGGGGCCGGGGGAAGGTTGGATCTCTGACTGAACAGGGGTGGTGGTGAAGGGGTGTCGGCTGCGACGGGGCGATGGGCGAGGAGCAATAGGTAGAGGAGGGCGGGAGTGGACAGCAGGACTGGGAGGACCGCCATCACGCCCACAGGCTGGATGAGTAGATGGATGGATGGATGGATGGATGGATGGATGGATCAGGGAAAGTAGATTTTTGCAGAAAGACAAATTATGAAAAAGACAGGAAGGAAAAGGTTATGAATTTAGAATGAAAATGAAACTAACTGGGAGTCAATGACAGTTGATGATTTGACTAAAGGTGAGCACATCAGTGGTAGAAACTAACTGAGTACATTTACTTAAGTACTGTACTTCAGTGCAGTTTTGAGGTACTTTACTTGAGTATTTCCATTTTCTACTGCTTTATAGTTTTACTCCAACAAATTTCAGAGGGAAATATTGTACTTTTCACTTCACTTGATTTATCTGACAGTTATAGTTACTGGTTACATAACCAGTACCTATAACATATCTTATTTCATTTTCCTTTCTCATAAAAAATGGAAGATAATCTCTTTTAACGCAAGTGAACTAATTTCACAATATTCTAAACTCTATTTGAATCATTGTAGTGCAGCAACCGGCTTTTTAAATTAATAATTAGTATTATCATTTCATTGTTTTGCATTTAGAAATATCTTCATAAGAGTGGAGTTTTTCTGCAGATTAAACTGACCACATTTTATATTAACAATTAAAATCACCTCGACCAATGACAACAAAAATGCTTCTCACATATTAATACAGAAGTGATAATTATCACATCGTATATTTAACAAGGGGACACTCTCCATAATGAGTATTGTTGGTACATTCATTTTATTTGGTAATTAAATACTGCTGCACTTTTACTGTAGGAAGTAGGATTTCTAATGAACGCAGCAGTTTTACTGGTATTTTTCATTGTTTTGTATTCCTACTTCTACTTAAGTAAATGATGTACATACTTTTTCCACCACTGGTGCCTATTCGGATAACAACGTACGCCTTAAAGCCATGCAACTACATTGGTGGTTTGACAGTAATGCCTCTCTGGACACATTCACCTTTCAATGCCATGTTGCTTTTCACGCCTCCAAACAAACATCTGTGGCCTTGGTCATCACATGATTCTCAAGAATGTCTCGATGAGAAATATGTGGTATGCAGAGCAAATGGCACGAGTGTGTGAATTACTGTGATATAAACCGCGCCTCCCAATAACAGACAGGTGGAGAGAGAGAGTTCCTGTTCACACCTCCTCCTCCTCTCTGGCAACAGAAACAAACAGCAGGAGCAGGTGAAAGAAAGGGCAAGAGGAAGCTACCTGAGGCTGGATAAGTGGATCCAGTGGAGTCTCGCTTGTCAGGTGGAGGGGGAGCGGGGCGATTTGGGCGAGTTAGAGTGTGTGGAACAACTGCAGCTACCAGAACAGAGTAGAGCAAAAGAAGTGACAGGAGGAAAAAGAAGGCAGAGGAGGAGGAAAAGTCAGAAGAAAACGCTCACAGTGAAGATCAGCGAGAAGAAGCAGTGGTTGTGTTAGTCTGCCCACCTGTAGCAGTGACAGACTTCTTGTCCTCATCTTCATCGCTCTCATTGAAGTCGTCCATGTTGCCGATATCTGTGGGTTTGACGCTCATCAGGCTGGCCAGACTTTGCATGTCTTCATCACTGAGGAGCAAGAACATGAGAGCAAACATTTATTACATAGTCATTACTTAGTGAGGAAAGCAATCCCTTCGATAAATGAACCAGTCAGTATATTAAATGTGGTTGAGGCTTCATTTCTCAACCTCCAAACTGGAATTTTATTATTTACAACAAGTATAATACATACAACACATAAAAACTCTTCCTTGTTTTTGTAATCGGTGTCCATTTTCAAGTACGTATTGTTGAAGCACGAGTCTCTGAGATAAAACTATTACTCACGTGGCTTTCCCCTCTCGAACGAAGACGCATGACAGCGACAGCTTGAGCGTGGCCTCCACCACTTTGACAGACAGCGGCTTCAGCTTCAGCGTCAGGTCGGTCTGGGTCGGCGTCTGACTGGCAAACCGCTTCAGGTTGATGTCTGCTGATGCCAGCACCTTACGATGTCCCTTGGTCTCCTTTACATGGCCAACAAAAAGAGCCATGATCAGTAAAGGATTTTGAATCATATCAATTGAAAGAATCATAAGCAGAGTAGTCAAGAGATACTTACACCCTCAATTACAAAGGTCCACTCTTTGTCCTCAAATTCATCAGCATTGACCTCCTGAAGAGGGGAGAACAACAACACCATTTGCAGTCGAACATCCTGCCCGACCATTGCACACACTTTTTTGTAAATTTAATGAATACATGAATTCATTTTTCTGGTTGTAGAACATATTATGTTATGATATAACAGGTGTAAATGTGACACACACATTATTATTATACAACTGTGAATTTGTGTATATTTTTACTATTTTTATCCAATATCTAACTTAAATGTTAACCATGTTAACCGTATACATTCATGTATACATTCTTCTACATACATTCCTATTTCTGTTTTAACTGTTTAACTGTGTGTATATATATATATGTACATATTCAGTGTATATTATTATTATTATTATGTTCTTTCCAATACTCATGTATGCAATTCAAATGAAGCATCTTGCCATATCAATACAAGACGATATATAGCATAATATACTGTAACTCATTTTTTAGATTCTTGTTAAGTTTCTGTTTTTATTATTGTTGTTGTTGTGTGATTGATGTGTGACTTGGCTTCGCTGCAATTTGCTTTTGGGATTAAAAAAGTACTCTGAACTCTACTGGACCCCTCGTGCTCTTTATGGAAGCATCCATTGTTCCCTCTAATTCTGCCGTTTGTGTGTGTGTAGAGTAAACAGTGTGTTCTGTTGTTTTGGTACCTTGAAGAGTGTAACAGAGATGTCGATGTTCTCTGGGACAGGCCACACCACCATGCCCCTGTAGGGGTTTTTGATTCCAGGCTGCCAACTGTGGAGCTGCACAACAAACAACATTGGTGAGACTGTCAGTCATGGAAGAAGTCCTCCGAACTGTTACTTTAGTAGAAATAGCAACGCTTAGTGTATAAATACTCTGTTACAGGTAAAAGTCCTGCATTCAAAATGTAATTTGAGTAAAAGTATGGGCATCAAAACTCTGAATCTGCAAAGTAAGTGGGAACTAAAGCTTTAAAATAAAAGCAGTGGAGTTATTTCCCTCTGAACGCTACTTTCCACCTCTGAAGACTGTGCATGCCTCTGTGTGTGTATGTTTGTTGTGGTTTCGTGCTTTCACCTTGGAGCACATGCGTCTGTTCCTCCTGGTCCACACCACCCTCAGCTTGTCTGGTTGCCTACAGAAACAAAACAAAAAACACATCAACACACAGAAATGACGTCTTGCCTCATGTTGTTACTTGACATTAATCTGCTCTTCAAAAAGGAAACAGCTTCTTTTTAAAAGTCAAAACAACCATTTGATCAACATCAGTAACTTTACAAAAACCCTCGGTGAAAGGATGTTCGAACTTCATTAAATCACGTCTCCAAACAAAGTGGATTTTGTACAAAAAAGAGAACACGAGTTGTAATAGAAAGTCTTGTGAATCGCTGGAGGATCATTCCCTCCAGTCAAAGACAAGGCACTGATATGAGTGTTCATGCAGAGTGCTGTGAGCTCATTGGTCAAATTGTGAATGTGTGTACAGCATATGTGTGTATTTCATGCAGCTATTTATCTGTTTAGCTGTTTTAATATGTGTGTGTGTGTGTGCCTATCATTTTGTATATGTGTGTTTGTAACACTTTCCATTGTATTTTCTCAGTCCTCTGTGGCACAGGAAGTGAAACAGGAGTCATGTGATCTGAGTCGGAGTATGTGAATGTGAGGCGTGCATCTTGACAGGAAGTAGGAAGAGAACACACACACACACACGCACACACCAAATATTACCAGCACATACGAATAATTCCTAACACCTTTCAAATCTCAGAGCCAACTTTAAATATGTTATCGTTACAACTCTGTTTCAACACCTACATATGCTCTTTAGAATGATAAATATTGTCTCAAGTTGCAGTGTATCAGTGCTCAAGTTTAAAGAGGGCACGTGTGTGTAAGTCTTTATGTGGTACAGTGTGTGTGTGTTAGGGGGTCAGGAGTGGCATTAGAAATAGCACAGCTGACCGGCACAGCGGGGATGACGGAGGGGAGAAAGAAGGAACAGCACCAACAGGAGACTATAACGTATGATCCGAACCACAAAGACACAAAAACATCTTCTGAACCAGAGAGCTTTGTAACTATGGGTTTTACACGGGCGAACATGCGGTGTAATGCAGTTGTGTAACATGTAATTACTGTAATTGTGGTTGGTGTTTTGTCATTCAGCAGACAATGGTTTAGTCCACAGCTGACTAGAGGAGGGACACACATCACCCACATCCATGTAGAAATGTTTGCTTTTAAACAGCATGTGGTGTCTGTGATTGTGTTTGCGATATCACTGTAAAAACAGAACATATACACATTTACAGACAGTCAAATAAATCAACTTGCTCACTAAGCCCATCTCATGTTTGGGTCACATAAAGCACTCCTTGTGTTACTGTAAAAATAGCCTGTTGCTAAGTCTTTAATTATATCTGTAGACTGTCTCGGTCAACATCATGTTGTCATGTACAAACGTCCAGGCCTGCTTATCTTTGGCTCCTCTGTGTTTCTAATTCCTCGATCCAATAGAGCTTGTAATGGTGAATATCTTGTCCTTCCAGTCATGGTATCGTGTAATTGTTCTTTCCGCTTCGAGGCAGTAGAAACAGATTGTGAAGACAACATTGAGAATATTATAGAAATTAAAGTTGATGTGGCGCACTACTTGCATATTCACTGGGCCCGTCAACGAATATTCTGAATGCACCGCATGTAACATTAGGTCGAGCTGAACGAGGACTAATTTGATTGACCGACGTACACATCCGACAGCTACAGAGCAACACTATAATACATTTAAAGTTGTTTGTGGCAACCTGATGAATGTAATTCAATATTCTCTCTTTTTGTCTCTGTTTTTGGTCTCTAAAAACTCCTGAGGTAAATATCTGGCTCTGTCTACACCTATAGGTGCTCACTGCTCCCTATGGTCACTCTCTACTTTTACACTATGACAGCTGGAAGAGTGAACCATAACAGTAAAGTTGTGGACAGCTAAACAATGAGCTGAAAGTCACTGATGTGTAAAGCTCTGTTTAAAACCGAATTCATTTGTTTAATTCAAACTGTTTGAGGGAACCGAGTGCATTAAACCTCAAACGATTTACCTTTTTATTTCCGTTTTATTGAAGCGTTTTATTTCCACAAAAAAAAATTATTCGATTTTAGTTGTGAAAACTTCAAACTCTGTTGTGGCTACTTTGAGGAAACCAACCTTTTAATTTGCATTAACACAACATTAACACACACGTCTGACACAACTTAAACAATATATTTAGTTGTATGCCGAACACTCATGACTAATTACAAAACATTTAAATCTTAAAACTTTTTAATGTTCAGAGTTCTCAAAAGAGCGAAACTTGTACTACGTCATTCCAGTGCTGAGTGCACACAGCCATGACGCATTAAGATATTAACAATACTTTTTTAAACATCTAACATCTAATCGTTACACTTTGGGGAGTCCTTAAGAATTATTTATTTGGTATACTTAAGCACAATATAATGATTTATAAACTGAAATAAAAACTTAACATGTTATGATATAAAGTCAACTTTAGAAAATGAGTCAATGGAACAAACTGGAATGACTTAAAGTTACTGTGAGACATTTTGGTTATGAAACAGTCTCAAGTTAATACTGATGGACTGTATGACCCTGTTTCAGTCAAATGAGAGGTTTTCTTCAGGGATTCTGATGCACACTACTGCTTTCAGCCACAGGGGCCGCCACAATTGACATAAAATGAAAGTTCTTTGTGGTAACTTTAAATGCATCACAGTAACAAGGGCGTATAGGGGCGACAGTTTCTAAGAAAGCCAATGGTTTCAAATCATAGCACTAAATTACAACAACCCCCCCAAACACAGACACACACACACACACACACCACACACACACAAACATGTGACTTGTGAGACACTTTCAACCCCCAAGGATTCATTTCCCGCCTCTGATGTTTGAGGTGATCTTTAAGTATCACTAACTCTGTGCACTATAGATTTAATCACAGGAACTTTGGGTTGATTTCCTTTTGAAAAACAACTTTAAGCCGAATAGGATCTTCCACCTGTCCTCTCTTCTCCTTCCCTCTGTTGTTTCTGACAATGGTAACGGCTTATCAACTCTGATTTCATCATGTGTGGGAGTTGTCACTCTTTCTAAATCACTCTATCCCTTCCCATCTGTTTGCACACATAACAGCTCTCTGCCGCTGATCAAACTCTGACACTTCGTTGCCTTCAATCAATGCAGGATTTTAAAAAACAAAACGGTTTGTTATCGTGCTGACAACACGCCGCTTACACAATTAGTCCATACTTCAGAGTAATCTGGACAGATAAGAAGGTGGCTCCAGGAAAAGGTGGTGATATTATTTTCCAGTTTTGGCTTTTCAACGTGACCCTAAAGCAGCACCCTTTACTGCTAATTCTTGACAGTATATGAGTATGTTTTCTCTCCGATGCTGTGTCAATGTGTGTCACAGCAGAATAATGCCTCATGCTGCATCACCTGGCCACCTCCCAAATGTTTTGTACAACAGGAAATTGCACACGAGGGGGAAGCCCTACAGAGCTTGAGCACTACAAAGTGATTGGATTGGAGCTTTGAAATGAAATAAGAGTGAGACTACTGATTTTGCTTGATTACAACGGTACATGATTGAATGTTGGTGTTGAATATAAAAATATTGCTCACAATGTACACGGACACTTAGCCTTAGTTGCCTGAATTTGTATACATTTTCAAAAATAAATAAGGAGTGATAGTAAAACATCAGCAAGTAACAAATACAGACTGTTATTCATTGTCACATTGGTTACATGATAGATAATGTATCTGCACAAATACTTATTGTCATATTCAATCATTAGTCTTTAAAGAACAATGATGCTTTAGAATGGACTGTGTCCTGATCTAAAGGTTAACACAAAACGTGTCAATAGGCGCAGTCGGGAATCGAACCCACTATCACAGTGGAACCGCGTATCACATGGAGGCTACATGCATGATCATTTGCATAATAGAGGCTGATTATCGCTAACATACTAAACCTGTTAGGGGAGTTATTTAGATGTCAAACAGGAAGAAACGTTCACATGGGTCATGGCAGAAAAGCTCTCAAAGTCACTGTAAAGATCCAGACTCACCATTTCTTTGTGCACTCCAACACGAGTTCCTGGTAAGAGGCGACAAACTGAAACTTTGAAGCTTTTTTACCAACGCGCTGCAGTCTTTTCCATACCGAAGTCATAACTTCCTCTGGTAAGACATATACAATTTAACAAACAGGAAAGAGAAAGAAGGGCTCGCGCTCCGCCGCGCAACAATAATCCAAGTTCCTTAAAAGGACCTCTTCTTCTTCTTCTTCTTCTTCTTCTTCTTCTTCTTCTGCTGCTGCTGCTGCTACTGTTGCTGATGATAATAGGCTTCACACAAACTGCGACTTGCGCTCATTGGCAATAAGTGGAGTCACGCTGAGAAATGTCGCGGTGTAGTGACCAGAAAGAGACGGACAGAACTGGCAATGAAGCCAGAAGCAAAAAGGAACCGATTCCGCCCTGCTCGCTGTCATTCAAACAGCAACACGCCTGATATGAAGCGAACGTTTCAACCCAACAACTGCAGCGGCTCTCATTGACAACTGTCTCTCTCTCTTTCTGGCAATAATCCACACGGAGCCACGCTTAGTCAAGCCCTCCTCCAACCTTCAGTGACAGCAGAGAGACAGACAGGATATGCAAAGACTGTGTGGTGATGCAGCATTATGCAAAAAGGGTCTTTATCTTTGCTGCTTTACTGTATGTGCGAAACATCGCAGTCTGCTGTCATGCCTGTAGACTTTGATCCTGACTGTCTGTGTCACTGGAACAGGCTTATCTGACCATTTCACATAATCAGCTCTGCACACTCAGATCTACTGCAGGTGTGTAACCCTGTACGCTGTCATGCAACTCACTTAACTTAACTGAAGCATGAAATGCATAAAGCCCATTGCTGTTATCAAAAAATAAGAATTGAGCTCATACTAAAGGCACTTCCTGAGTTTCAGTTGCGTCATTCAGTGCTTTCAAGAAACGTGTTTCATCCAGTTAAATACAGAGGAATAGTTTCCATGAGGGCCAGTCAGTGTGTGTGTGTGTGTGTGTGTGTGTGTGTTCGAGCTAGGTCAGCACAGGGATTTTCCTCAGTGAGAGCAGGAGTGTATTTTTAGGGATGGATGGATGGACAGAGGCAGCTGGGGTGGAGGGCAGCAGCAGCGGGAACAACTCTCTCATGACTCAGAGTTGTTGTAATGTTACACCGTGGGTCGATTATTCAGAAGGAGCATTGTTGCTCTCAGTACCAACAGTTTGTACGGCTTCCTGTTTTCAACATACCTCCTCGTAAACAGACCTGACCCGCGTGCGTCCACATATTTTCCACTTTTCATGTAACACAGGCCTTTCGTCTTGTAACGGCGTAACACATTAAAGTCCTTTCCAGCGCTCCAGTCCCTGCTGACAGCCACTGACCTCCAGCCTGCTGTCTATTTATTCAAATGAGCACTCACTACAGTGCAGGAACAGTAACTATGTGGAGTGATACCAACATTAATTGCTGATAGATGGACAACAAAAAAGACAAAGAGAGGCAGAGAAAGAAAGGGGGAAATGAAGAGACAAACAGGTGAGGAGACATGCTTTGTGACGAAGAGACGGACCCACCCAGTTAAACGGCAGATCGTTTCTAACAATAACCACAACATATGTTGATTATAAATAGAGAACAGCATGAGGCTGTCTACTCCAAACGTCACTCCCCCTTCATTGCTGCTCTCCACGCAGCAAATGCTTTCCCCCACTCTGCTGCTTTCGACATGACCGTCCGAGGAGGGAAGGAGCTCTCGTGACTAGTGACAGTGTGCCCCCTGTTGGTCATATTTTGCAATTTCATCCTCTGATTACCTTTAATTCAAATACAGAAACGCTGTGAATGCCTGTGGTGTACACTGGAGTTTCATTTTAAGATTTAGAAACAAAACAAGTAATTTACTGGCTTTTCTGAAGCATGAGCATGTGCAACTGTTTCCATCAGACAGACTGTGCCACTTTACTTCATGAAACACAGTTGAATAGTCCCATGCTTTGTACAGTTCTAAAGGTTTGAGCTTAAAAACAACATGCTTTCATGAACACTACCTACAGATAACACTGTAAAAAGCTGATTATTCATGAGAATTGAATCCGTTTTAATATGCCTTCATCCAAGTAGAATCCCACCAGAATCAGCCTTTAGTTTAATCATTTCCTAACATTAGCCTTGCTTTTACTCAGGCTTGTTTTGAGTTTGGACTGATGAAGCCTACTCTAGATGAAGCAAAATATATTTCAATAAACACACATAACTGTATTTAACCAAGAGAGGTGTCCAGATAAAAGGAGTGTCCTCGCCGAGACAGAAGCAGCACATACAACGTAAAACAGAGGTTACAAAAACGTTTTGAACATTTCATAGGCAGCCAAGATACTTTTAAAGAAGTAACGTGCAATCTTTTTTTGTAGAGCTCTTTTGTAGACAGGAAACGTCAGGGTCGGGAGACATATAAATATCTAATTTTATAAAATGACGAGCTAGACATTATTTTCAAAATAATTCCTCCTTATATTTAGGTGAGAAAAATGTGTATACTATGTCAAATGCTCACAGAATTAAAAAGAATACAGATAATATGATTGACGACACTTCAGTCAAGACACTAAATGGCAGAAAATACTGTGCGATGGGAAACATTGTCCTGCTTGTTTTACAGAACAACATCTTGGTTTTCTTCTCAGTTGGTCTTCATTTCTGCTGAGATATTCATTTGCTGTCATTTGATTGGCCCACGGCCAGAAAAACAAACCGGCCAGAAGATTTATGGTATAAAAACTAGTGTAAGTGTTGCCTGAAGGTACACATGAACTTTGAGAAGACAGCACAGTACATGGTGCATGTGAGTGTGTCTACATCAGGGAATATGAAAGGAGTCTTTGATCCACTGGTCCCTGGAGTTGCTGCCGGGTGGAGGCAAGGACGAGGAGGACAGAGGCTGCGAGGGGATTCCTGTCTCCTCTTCATCTTCATCATCCTCCTCAGAGGATCCATTATCAGCACTGAGCGAGGCCCCGGACAGGAGCGAGTAGCCCTTGTACTCCTGGATGGCCTCGTGGAGAGACCACAGCTGGCACAGCAGAGACATGTCGAGCTGACGCAGGCCGACCTGTTACACAAAAAACACAAAATATGTTCTGGCCACCAAATATTATTCACACATGAGGAACTTTCATTTTCACCTTCTACCACATAAATAGCATGAAAAAATCTTCATCCCCATTACTTTGTATTGTTTGCTTTATTGGAAAAAGCCAGAGAGGGAAGATTGAGTTCAGATAATTTTGTCAAATGTGTTTATAATCATAAGTGTAGATTTGTGTGACGCAAAACAGGCCAATTGCGCAGGTTTTCTTTGCACAGAACGTTGAATTTGTGCGCTATTCACACGCACACACACACACACGCGCACACACACACACACACACAGACAAAGGCAGGATATTCGCAGACCACCTTACCATCTCTTTCCGCAGCAGAGCCAGAGCGGCGTCCAGTCCCCCCGTTTTTCCGTAACCGCGCGGCGCGTCTCCACCGCCCCGGCTGATGTCGGCCTGGATGCGCGCTCTCTTGCTGTGCACCTTCTCGATGTCCCGCCACGACCCGCCGCTGGAGTTCAGGATCCCGCTCAGGCCTTTGGGCAGCGGCGGCAGCCCGTCTACCGAGAAGACGCCGCTCACCGGACAGTCCGCCGCGCCGCGCCGACTGCCGTTCATCGCCACGCCGCACCGCTGCCTCTGCAGGAGACGCACAGTTACTGCATTCAGGAGAGACCCCGCACAGTCTAATGCTGTCTTACCGTCACCCAAAGGTGCTGTCTTCCTCTCTCCTGCAGCAGACGCTGTGTCCAATGTGTCGGAAACAGGCTTTTCAAAGGAAAATCAAGTCAAATGCACCGCTGTCTTCTGCGGTAGAGGCACCGAATTAGAAGTTAGTGTCACGCTTCCAGTTCCTGCCTTTGTTTTGTTTCCTCTCTCCTTTGTGAGAGTTCACAGACACAGACACAGACCCCCCCCCCCCCCCCCCCCCGGCGGCGCCACGCCCCGCTGGTGTTTTTTTGGGGGAAAGAGAGACTGTCTGTCTGTGTATTGTTTGATTGAACTGGTTCACTGCTGTGACACAAACACAACAAATACACTCATTCTGTCCAACGCAACACCATTTACCAGCAGACAGGTAAATGAAATAAATGTGTGAATGACTTCATTTCCAGTGTGATTGTGGCAACTTGTGTTGAAACAAAGAT
The DNA here is from genome assembly GCF_949748355.1 of Melanostigma gelatinosum. NCBI lineage: Eukaryota > Metazoa > Chordata > Actinopteri > Perciformes > Zoarcidae > Melanostigma > Melanostigma gelatinosum. The sequence continues at coordinate 13,204,600 of NC_136647.1, read as the reverse complement.
ACGACTGTAATTCACGGGACACGTTTTAAACGGAAATGTACATGTTTATTGGTACTTGAAATACTACTTGTTTAAATACAGCGTTTTTTTCAATTCAACTTTGCGGCATTGTGTTTAGCATTTTGGCGCCCTCTTGTGGAACGAAGCAAACTGCAGAATTAGAAAACACTAGAACACTGAAGCTGGCTTTTGATCTAACATGAAGTGCTGTCTATTGACGTACAGTGCACAGTTTATTTGCTCTAGATGGTTTTAATGAATGAAGAATTATGAATTTGACTCCTGAATGTCGCCCATTTCATCTGAGCATCACATGACCACCACCACCACGTATCAAATATATTTACAAAAACCTCAGAACTGCCCGCACACATTCACAATCTTTGCGTCACCGGCAAGTCGGAGACAAGGGTATCCATCTGAATCCAGACTGAACAGTCAATAGAAAAATGCATCTTGTGTCAGAGGACTGGTGTTTTCAACAACACACTCACAGACTTTACATTTGAATTGATGACTCAGTGTAGTAGTGTTGTATCTCAGCATAGACACTGCTGCGTGTGCAGACACACAATTATACAGACATTTGGGCACTAGAGCTTTAGCTTTGATTGAATTTGCAAACCAACACCCTTTGTTCACCCGACTGAACAACTCATCATTTACCCTGATATCAATGTGGTGGCCTTTTTAGGATCAATCAAAGTCAACTGCAGAATTACGTTTGCAGTCTTTTACTGTAGATAATAGATTAAGTCTTATTTTAAAATGTTTTAATGACCAGACGGTTTTAAATTCTTACCAATGACGAATGTGCATTTAGACATGTTCCGTTCTTGTCACTACATCATAACTTACATATTGACAAAAACGGTCAAATGTTCAAACAGGTGTACTTAAACATTTAAGGAAACAATGTAACATGATATTTCTGCCGGCCATGTAGGGTATGCTAACTCAAGAGCAACTTGTGAACTTATGACATTTTAATCTTATTTCAAGTGCATTTGCTGACCAATTTCAAATTCAGTTCTATGCAGGGAGCCAGTCAAAGGGAAGCAGCGAACCAGAGTCAGTATTCCAGAACAGAGGCAAGAAGAAACGGCGCTCCAGGGTTTCAACCTTTTCCGTGGCGGCTACTGGCTGAGCTCCTTGAGGCTGCGCAGCGAGTTGGCACAGCTGGTGATCAGGCTGCAGAGCTGGATACTCGATTCCAGGGAGGTCGAACTCTGTAGCTGGTTAGTGGCCCACCGAAGTTTGACGAGAACAGCCTCCTCAGCTTCTAGCAGCATAGGTGAGATGGCAGGGGTGGGTGGACTTACTGGGGGGCGAGGAGGTGCCAGGGCAGGGGTGGGTGCAGGGGTTGTAGGAGAAGGGACAGCAGGCAGAGGCAGGAGAGCTCTTCCCCCTGCTGCAGCCCCCTCACAGTGCTCCGGTCTGGGCAGAGGAACGGACACACTTGCCTGACTACTGGTGCTGCTGCTGGGGCCTCCATTGAGTTCTGGGACCTGGGAGGGTGCAGCGGACTGGGCCGCGAGCTGTCTCTCTCGCACCTGGGACAACGCTGCCTGTGCATTCAGAGCTGAGGGGAGCGGAGAAAAGGGAGAAGGGGAAAGATGGGAAGAAGCACAAATGGTATTTACAAACACCTACAAAGCAAGATGAGCAGCCATGACAGAAAGGAGACAGCAGGTTTCCTTAATACTCATATGTGTGTGTGTGTGTGTGTGTGTGTGTGTGTACCAGGATTGTCCTTGTCAACATCAGAGTCCAGCTCCTGACATGAGACACAGTAGTTTTTGTGCTGTTTGTCCTGGAGAAGAATCGTCTGGAGACACAAACCAAACGTATTTCAACACTCGTGATAGAACGACTCCATCTTTTCTACATTATTGAGGCGACCAAAAATCACACACGCAGCGTAAAAGTCCACTTGACTCACCCCGCACACATCACAGCACTCTCCCAGCATCCTGTATCCTTTGAGCAGGTAGTCTCCCATCAGCTTGCTGATTTTGTCTTGTCGCTCCCTGCGAGCCTGGATCACCTTCATCTCGGCCTCTGTTGGAGGCTCCCACTCGAAGTCCTTGTCATCTGGGGTCAGTGACAAAGTGTTGATTTTATTCAACTGTACTCACAAAATTCAGAGCTTTTTGCTGTAATAACACACTTTGCACTTCTGTAGCGTGTGTGTATATGTTGTCTGTCTGTTAGCCCTTTGTGAAATGTATTAGCTCGACTCCACAACACTTTTGCACTTATTATAACCTTTAGATGTTTCGTTGTGTTGTTATAAAACGTGATTAGCATTGCCGCAGTGCTCTGCTGGAAAATGATAAGCTAGCTAGCAAACCAACTCGGCTAACGTGGGCTAACATAGTCTATACGGTGCTGACGAACACTTTTAGTAAAAATAAGATTATACACGGTAATCAATGACAACACGCGCGCGAAAAAATACGTATTTGTCAGTAGCACGGGTAAACGAGATAAATGTCAAAGTTCGCTCGCTTATAAGATCATAACTTCACAAACCTCCATTCAGAGCCATGTTGCTTCAGTGCTGCACGTTCTACGTGATGACGCCAGAGTCGCTGAGTTTCTTCTTCTTTTTTGAGGTTTGCGGCAGTTAGCCTCCTTAACGTCGCACTACCGCCCCCTCCTGGAGTCTCCCACAGTGGACATTTAAAAACCTCTACTTAAATGAATCTCTTTACTAAATATTTATAATGTCTGAGCCAAAGTGACTCTAATTTCAATCCCATCTTTTATTACTATTATGACAAATAAATGTATGATTAAACACATGCATATAAGTATCACAAATTAACTACGTATTATGAAATGTCTGAAGGCAATTCATTGGTGATATTTTGTCTTCAATAAATAAATGTTGGAAAACAATCACTTGAGTCGTCGCGTTCCATGACCCACAACTGTTACATATGGACCAGATGGAAGGTAACTGAAGATAGGAGTAATGATATACTATTTTATTCGTTTAAGGGGCTTTTGTTACCCACCAAGTTGCAGCGGAACCGGATGTTGCAGCGGAACCGGATGTTCCTCGTAGAACCTGTCTGAATGGACTTTTATCTGTTCACCTTTTCTTCTGGATGGTTCTCCTCTGACTCATCTCCCGAGTCAAAACCACACCCATAATGCATTGCTGGTGAAATCCAGGCAACTGCCATTACATGTGAGGAGAACTGAGTCAGCACTATCACACTGGATTAGAATTCAGGGTGGACTTAACGGAAACACAGCATCGACTGTCCTGTACAATGGTTGGGAGTACTCGACATTCTATGGTAAAAGCTTTGGATGGGACATCTTGGCAGGAAATTTGGAATTATGACAATAAGGGTAGAAATTACAACACAATTCAGACATCAGTCAGAGTGAGACGTGATGGAAGTAAAAGTAGAAAAGAAGATTTTCAGATTAAGGTTCGGACATACAGGCCTCAATGACACATTATACACATCATGAAAAAGACAGAGTGGGATAAATGTGAGATATGCAACTGTAAAGAAACTGTAGAACATGTGCTGATAGAGTGGAGGAAGATCAGGGTGGAAAGAGAAAGACTGAAGAACAGAGTGGTAGATACAGGAAGGGAGTGGAGCATCAAAGGACTGTTAGAGACAGGGGACAACAAGTTCAGCTTAAAAGGGCTTTATTTAACATTTTGAATGGAACGGGTTAAAAAGCCAGAATATGACTGCAATATGAAGTTTATTTCTAATTGTTTCATTATATTTATAAATAACATTATTATTGTGTTTAAATGATAACTGTCATAAAGTCATGATGTTACACACTCCGGTCCAGTAGGTGGCGCCTTAAACATTGGTTTGTAGTCCGCCATTAAAGTGAAAGAAGAAGAAGAAGAAGAAGAAGAAGAAGCGGACTCATCTCCTGGTAGCCTATAAAGCTATTGAAGTTAGCTTAGCATGCTACCTGGAAACAGACGGACGGGGACGGAAGTGACCAACACAGCGCTAGTCAGAGTTTAATGAGAGTAAACGGTGTTTTTAACGGAGTTCGTCTGGAGGAAAACTTGCTGTGGTTTAGTGAAAATGTCTAAAGTAGAAATGTTGAGATATTTAGTCAACCAGCGACTAACTGCGGCTGATGAAGAGATATTTGGTCTGTTTGAAAGAACGATAGCAGAGTACGAGGAGGAACTCTCTCGTTCAAAAGAGGCGAATAAGCGACAACGGGAACTTCTGGACGCTGTTCTCAACCCGGAAATCCGGATACAAAGAGCACGTGGGTTCACTTTATTTCTTCTCTCAAACACTGTTCATGCTCCGGCTGATAGCTTTTAATGTAGTTTGGAGTGAGACTCTGTTGCAGTTCGTCGTTTTCTTCTCCTGATTTAATACCTGCAAACGTGTCGCTTTTCGGCGAAATAAGCAGTTTTGAATCAAATATATATCATCCACGTGAGTGTAGATCCGTAGAGTTTTTATTTTTTAGGGGGGGGTCAACTGGCCAGCCAGCGTTTCTCAGATTGGAGTGAGACCAGGAGAAAATGTGATGTCGTGATCTTCGCAATAAAACATATTTGATGCGACGTGTCGAGTCTTGGCCAATCAGCGTTAAGATGTCTACACAGTCTTCATTTCCCTCCGTTACAGTTTAAGTTCCGTTACCGTTCAGATTTGTTGTAGTGATGGGAATTCCTGCTCTTTTTAGAGAACCGGCTCTTTTGCCTCGGCTCACTAAAAAGAGCCGGCTCTTTCGGCTCCCAAATGGCTCTTCAGATTTTTTGGTGCTTAAATTAATTTATTACCAACAATAATGTAAAATGATGCACAATATGAATTACTAATGTAAAAAACATGCACTATATCAAATGTTTATTATATAAATACACGTATTTATACACTCTACAGAGTGATAACAAAAAAAATTAGAAAGTTAAACGTTTGTTTTTGCACTATTTACAAATGAACTTAACTACCTTTTAACTATTTTAAATGGTCACATAAGTTGATTACATTATTGTATTATCTGGTTCTAGTGATACTCTGGAAGTGTATGTCCAGGAGACTATTTGCTCAATTCTAAAATGTCTTTGTAAGCCCTCTGTGTGTGTTTACTGTTTTCCTGCAAACGTCCAGCAGCTGTTGTTGGTTAAAGAAGAGGTTCCCTCTGAGCAGCAGGAGTGGAGCTCCAGTCTGGACCAGGAGGACCCAGAGCCCCCACACATTAAAGAAGAACAGGAGGAACTCTGCACCAGTCAGGAAGGAGAGCAGCTTCAAGGTCTGGAGGAGGCTGATGTCAAGTTCTCATTCACTCCTGTGAAGAGTGAAGATGAAGAAGAGGAAGCTCAGTCCTCACAGCTTCATCAAAGACAAACTAAACAGATGGGAACAGAAGCTGATGGAGAAGACTGTGGAGGACCAGAACCAGACAGGAACTTGGATCCAGATAGACATCCAGAACCAGATACTGATGAGAAGACTGGAGACTCTTCTGACACTGAGGGTGGTGATGGGAAGAAGACCAGAGAACCTCAGTCAGGTTTAAACTATGTGAAACCTGATGAAGTCCGTGTCAGTGATTCAAGATGTAGCGCTGGTGAAAAACTTTTTAGATGCTCTGAGTGTGAGAAAACATTTGGCGAGAGTGGAACTCTGAACAGACACATGAGAACCCACACAGGAGAAAAGCCTTTCAGCTGCTCAGTCTGTAAGAAATCTTTTGACAGGCGTTCAAATTTACAGTACCACATGAGAACCCACACAGGAGAAAAACCTTTCAGCTGCTCAGTGTGTAAGAAATCTTTTAACAGGTGTTCAAATTTACAGAGCCACATGAGAACCCACACAGGAGAAAAACCTTTCAGCTGCTCAGTCTGTAAGAAATCTTTTAACCAGCGTTCACATTTACAGATGCACATGAGAATCCACACAGGAGAAAAACCTTTCAGCTGCTCAGTCTGTCAGAAATCTTTTCACCTGCGTTCACATTTACAGATACACATGAGAATCCACACAGGAGAAAAACCTTTCAGCTGCTCAGTCTGTAAGAAATCTTTTAACCAGCGTTCAAATTTACAGAGCCACATGAGAACCCACACAGGAAAGAAACCGTTCAGCTGATCAGTTTGCTGTGATAGATTTGTGCGCAACAGAGATCTAAAGGTACACATGAATACCCACACAGGAAACAATCCCCTTGAGCTGTTCTGGTTGCAGTAAAGTTTCCGTTTGTGATAAAAGCTTTCAGCACGAGTCACCTCTGAAGTTACACATGATTAACCGCGGTTCAACTCCACTGATTTCAACACAAAAAGTTATTCACTGAATGAGCGCCAACTGTACAGTTTGAAATAGTTTTGATGATTATATTGATGATTGATTTGATGGTAATGTCAGTTTAAGACGATGGTTTTACCTGCATCTGTGCACAGTATATTGTATTCAAATGATTTCATCAATAAAAAGTAAAAGGTTTGTGTATTTCACTGGTTCATACAGTTGTACATAGCACACTTTGTTCCTCAGGATTAAATCCGTCAGTGACTGGAGTGTGACTCAATAGTTCTTTATCTTACTTGGCAGTTTGCACTCTTTGCTGCTGCCATTACTGGTATAAAATTGTCATGTCTGACACAAACTCATAAAAAGGTCCTGAGATAAAGCAATCTACTCATTCTTTGGAGTCACAAACCAACAACATCCTGATCTCGATCTATAGTTCCTTCCAGTTGATCAACAGGCCGACACATTCCTGAATGTGTTCACAACTTGTCGATACTTTTTTAGATTGCCGGTGGCTTTTCTTGATCGTACCATCATCTTATCCTAATCATTGTGCTCCCCAGGCCTCTTGTTCATGTGTATGAGCACTTTTACCAGCTCAACTTTAGGTAACCATGCATGAAACAGGCCCCACCTTTGACTTTATCACAGCTCAAAGCTGTTCAAAGCTTCCTGAGTTGAATACTCTGTTTATAATAAATAGGATGCATGATCAGCTGATTTTATCATTAGAAAGTTTAAAACAGAACAATATTTTCCTATTCAATTCCTTATTTTTCTTGCGATGACATTCAGATCCCCCAACCATTCCAATGGATGGATTAAAAACAAAATTAAAACAAATCCTGAGTAAATGCTACAAATCTTTGAATAAGTAATGTAACATCCCATGTTTACTTTAAAGCCCTGTATTTAACATCCTGAACAGCAGCAAACAACTGCATGAAGGGCTAAAAATGTGTGCGAGAGATCTCAAACACTTTTTGACAGAGGGACAGCCCTAAGCCCCATCAAGGCGGCAACGTTCGGTCACATTCGTATTTATACCATTTACAGCACTTGCAGTCTCTAATACTCAACCATTTACCAGGTGACGTCAGTTAAGTCCCTGAGGGTTCAGGGCTGAAGGCCTTAGGTCAGGTAGACCGCACCCAAATAGCACCTGAGAGGACACCATCACTTTAATTCTAGCACCATCTGCTGCAACCTTGTAACTCCAGTTACACTGCACATGTGGCCTTCATTTGATAGCTTGCTTGCTTGCTTCACGATCATCTGTGGTTGTCGACAAAGGTTGTGAGCAGTGGCGGCTGGCCAATAGAGGGGCGTGGCCCCACCTTGAGCCACAAAAAAAAAAAAAAAATTATAATAAATTATACAAATAGTCAATAATAGCTCGTCAGGAGAAGTCTCTACGGGCGAGCGCCAGAACCGGTTTGGCCGGCTGGATGCAGTCACGCTAATAACTTACAACAACAGGGACAGATCCAGCATGGACAGTGACGGGAGTGAGGGACATGAAGCACCTGTCTGAAAAAGGAAGGAAACATGAGAACACCAGGGCACACATGGAGAACTCTGTCAGCCATATTCGGCAAAGTGAACATCTTTTCTTCTACATAGTTGTCCTCAGTCTCATCTGCTTAACTTGGTCAAATTAACAGTGAAAACTCATCATAGCTCAATTTAACATCAGTATTCATAATTACACTTCATGTTTACTTCTCCCTATAACAAGGTCCATAGGGGCATCTCAATAAATAAACATGTTCTGTTATATTCTATTGTATTTTATATATATATATCAACATACTGTATATATCTATATATATCTGTATGTGTGTGTTTCATATTATACAGAACATAATTATACAATATATATATATATATTGTATATATATATATTGTACATATATATATATAGATATTGTATATATATATTATACAGAATTCCCTGTGAGGGTGACAAAAATATGATGTCCTGACGTGTTTATCAAAGTGTTATTAACTGCTTTTTTTGTGTTGGAATAAATGTTAAATATTTAACTGCAATGTAGTAATACGTGTTTGATACCTTCATTTTTTTTGCATTATATCATACTGGGATGTTTGCTGAAATTGATTGGATGGCCCGACCTAGAACATGTTCCACCAGCCGCCACTGAATAGAAGTATACAGGAGGCTCGCATTCCTTGCCCAGGGAGCGCACCAAGTCCCTGCTACCAATAGCCGTTACAGAAATAGACAACAAAAGAGCTTGATTTTATAATATGCCACATCTGAACAAGGGTAAGCACCAACAAATATTCTGTTACAGTTTATAGTCTGTAATGTGGAAAACTAAATGTATGTATATATATATCAATATATATATATATATATGTATAAATGATTGTGTGTGTGTGAGAGAATTACTGTACCCAATAATTTATGTATAAGATCTTCAAATTGCCTTTGCTTCATATTTTGTGTCCCATACCAACTTAAGCGTAACATATGATAACAAATTGCACCATAATTACAAAATGCGGTGCATTTTGTAGCTCAAGAGAATGAGCACAGGGTTGACACTGACCTCCCGCTGAATAAAACAAACACCAGTTGAGTGCAGCAATGTGTTGTAATCTGAAATCAGCAGAGACATAAACAGAAACAAAACTTACACCACAACAATTCAGTTTTTACAACAATCTTATTGTATTATGGGTAATCTGATACATTTTACGGAAAGAGAAAAGTGCCATTCAAAAGAACAGGTGACCACTGTAGTCCAAAGCACAGTGGCTTGTTCAGGCTTCAAACGGAGTTCCCATTTTACGCCACTCATACTCTGAAGTAATTGAAAAGGATTTTAATTTTGTATTTGTGTGGTTCTATTTGGTCTCTAAATGTTGGATACCATTTTACAGAGTACTATAGCTAATTGACAATAATTAAACAACAAAAACAAGAACAACAGAATCTGTGAGGGGACTGTTACATCTGTACGTTTGGTGCGTCAAAAAGCTCATTCTCTCCAGTTGCTTGGTTATTGTTGTATGGGTTTATTTCACCAGTCACATCTTTCTTCTTCTTTGTTTTCTTTCACATCCCCTCGTTGTCTTCCTGTCTTTCTGTGGGTTTCTTCTCAACCTCCAGCGTAACATCCTCTCTGGGAAGAAGAAATATGGATGATCACTGAACTGCATTTATTGTTGCCTACCATAATAGGAAAATTACTTTTTAAATAATACAAAATAATCCTCAATCATTCATGTTGAATGCCTTGGGAGTTTAACTATAATTGTTACTTTTTTTCGTGATAGTTTGACAGATAATAAGCGGTCATAAAAACGGATCCTAATGTATAACCATGTATAAACACATGTGAACACACCGAAAACAAAGCAGGGACAAATATGTCTTCAGGGTTGTGTATATATCCACTTAAACTGAACTCTACTGTCGATGAACCTCACCTCGACTGTGGGGAGATTTCTTTCAAGACACTGTAATCGAAAAAAACATGAAAAGAACCATTTAATACAATAATTCCTGAAAAAAATGTCAGAATGTCACCTAAATTGTTCTCCTTGCTTAACAACTTGTACAATAAATCTCAACAATACGATTTCTAGGTGATATCACCAAAACATATGATAAAGGGATCTGGTATACTACGCTGATGTTCAACCTTCACTCTGCTCAGTTTGGAAGGCAGGTTGATGTGAGAGAAAGAAAATAGGATGAGAAGATGAAAAAGGAAAAGTCAGTAGATGCACTGGTATCAGCAGGATAATGTTAGTCTGTGTGAGTTATTAAAAAAATACCTTCAGGTTTGGGGTGCATGAGCTGCAACGGCAGCTCCACTGTGACATCACTGCAGAGAAAACCAACCAATCAGAACAATACAGGTGATTCATGGCTGCATGCGCTTTGATATGACTGTAAATAAACCTTACTCACCTGGAAGTGAGGCCGCCCAGCAGGCTACATGAAGACAAGAGAGAGTTTGTTTTAGTTCATTTCAGTCTTTTTTTTTCTTCAAAAGTTTCTATGCACCAACATTTTGAATATATATCAATATATATATATATATATATATATATATATATATATATATATAAATAGGTGGCTTTATACATATATATATATATATATATATATATATATTTATATATATATATATATATATATAAATAAATATATATATATATTTATATATATATATATATATATATAAATAAATATATATATATATATATATATATATATATATATATATATATATATATATGTATAAAGCCACCTATTTATATATATATATATTTATATATATATATATATAAATATATATATATATATAAATAGGTGGCTTTATACATATATATATATATTGATATATATATATATATATATAAATATATATATCAATATATATATATATATATGTATAAAGCCACCTATTTATATATATATATATATTTATATATATATATATATATATGGCTATTTCTTGCCTGAGGCAACATCATGCATAACCGCACATATTCGTGATCCGGCCCAGTTAAAACAAAACACGTATAGTAGGCTCAGGTATTATTAGAACAGGTCACACGCCTCTATACTTATCACTGTTTTGTCTGTGGTGCAATTAGTTCCCTGGAAATAGCGTGGCTTCTCTCGCCCTCACCAAGACAAACACATTGTGACATTGTGCTTCCCTCTGGGCAGGCTCTCCCCGATGAACACATGACCAGCTGACCAACAATCACTGTCAAAAAAGCACTATCAATACAAAATGATGCCCTCTTTTAACATAATTTGATGAGAATAGATAAGGAGTAGAAATACAGAGTGAATTAACCTCATGTTAGGACATGGTTAGATGAGACCAAGTTGGCATTGCTCCCATGAGAGGTTTTATTTAGGAACAGCTGTGAACGTACATTAGGATGCTGAGCCTTTTTAAAGACCAAACACTAATATGTGGATTGTCTCATGCGGTGCGTCAGCCAAAGGGCACAACCAGCAAAACCAATTATTTAGGCCAGAAAGAGATGAAAAGATGCACAACGATAAGATGACATGACATGAAGCTATAGTATAATATGAGATAATGTACAGGTGAAATGAGCCCATGCAATCATAGCAGATGAACAGAAACAACAAGTCTACACAGCCACTCTGTGAAGCTATACTTGAGCTAAATGGTTCGAACTCACTTGAATGCACTGGCTGAATGGATATGAGCATATAGGATGATCAGCAGTCAGCAGGTGCATTCATGCACAGCAGTTTATTTTCAAAGGATAATTTCTCATTAGTTCATATGTTGCCTCTGCCTGTGTGTGTGTGTGTGTGTGGTTTTACATCTGCAAAGGGAAAGCAGACTCATTATTAATCAACCAAAACATATTGTGGGATAGTAAGGTCAATCAAGCATCAAAGAAGCAAAGACCTCACAGGACTCTCGCGTTTATTTAACGTCATACACGGTTTGGAACAAAGTTTTTAGGGCATTAATACCCCAAACTAGTGCACACACAGAAACCCTGGAGTTGTTCTGGTGTTTTATACTCTGCTGGGTCTGTAGTTGATGGGAAGCTGGAGGTGAAAGGTTATATCGTGCACAGAGAGTGGGAGGAGGGCGGGGGCTTGTCAATGTAAGTCTTTGCTCCGAGGCCCCCTAACTGCACCATGATTGCCGTTTATGTGAAAAAGGTGATCCAGAGGTGGTTTACAATCGAATGAGTTACGAGCGCCATCTAGCGGATCCAGGGAAATGACCCAACAGCGACTATCTCTCTTTCTCTTCTGGTCCGGTGCTTCACAGCGAGTATATCTCTGTTTAACAATTACACATAACAGAGAAAAAGTCATCTTCAAGTTGGGAAACGGTAAGACAACTTGTCCTACAGTAGTGTGAGATAGGGCAGTTATACTCATTAAATATGAATATTACGAAATCATCATGAAAATCAAATGAAATCATCGTTGATAGGCCTGTTGAAGTGTCGTTAACAACAAGATGGACATCTGTGCAGCTGTGGAGCGAGAAACGTATCGTGGCTTTGACGTCAGGTGGCTGAATCACATCCTCTCCTGGTCCAGAGGAGAATTGCGTCTGCTGAGGACTCGGCGCGCTGCTCGGCCGGCCCGGACGCTGCAGTGTGGGTTACCTTGCCATCGCTGCGGCTGCTCGCTCCCGACACCACGTCCCGCTGCAGACTTCCCGGGCCCGGGGAGATCAGGGGAACAGGGAAGCGCCGAAAGCCATGGCCGAGTCCAACCCGCTGCGGGGGTTCCCCCGTCTGCGCCGAGCCGCGGTAAGCTCCGCTCGGGAGGTGGGGAGGTGGGGAGGACACTGCAGCAGAGAGAGGAGCAGGGAGATAGACGAGCTGCTCTTCAGACTGTTCGGTACTGCGACACAGTGGTTGAGGATGTGCTCTTAGTACAGCAAAAACTGCATCAGATATTTAAAACCGGTCGGCGAAGAGACCGGTCAGATGGCAGTTAAATGTTGAGAGGATGTGTGCAGGACAGGGCAATGACAAACGTGTTCCGAGTGTGTGTGTGTGTGTGTGTGTGTGTGTGTGTGTGTGTGTGTGTGTAACTGCAGATACACAGGACAGCATATCAGCTTTGGGCACTGCAGTTGCTGTGGAGTGTTTTCAAGTTATGCACCCTTATGTAACAGATTTGGGAATATGTGTGAAATACTTGATGCCCACAATCGAAATGCAGTTGTGGAGTGCAATCATCCAATAACATTGAGCACGGCTGCTTCAGGAGTAGGTTCATAATGATGACTTGGATGACTTTGGTACAAAAGGCTAAAAAGTATGCCGAAGTGAGTTGGAGAGAAAGCTGTGTGTATTTGTTGTACAGTCAGCAGTTTCCAGTTTAAAAGGCTATGTGATTATTACAACACACGTGAAGGCAGATACAGTGCACTTTCCCCGCCTCATATGAAGGGTAAAAGCCCTCCTTGTGATTTATAATTCATCAGGCTATTGGATCTGTGCTAACTACGCAAAGTAAATGTGTGGTGGACAGCAGGTATTTAGGGGGAGAGGAGAGGAGAGGAGAGGAGAGGAGAGGAGAGGAGAGGAGAGGAGAGGAGAGGAGAGGAGATGGGGCAGAAAGATGGCAAGCAGGTGAGGAAAGAGTCATCACAATTGGTACACTTGGTTGCTGCTCAGTCGTCATCAAGCTTGTGGAACTTTCAACTGGACAGAACTGGAAGTAATAAGATAGTAAGACAACGTCCCGTCTTCTGATCCTTGTGCCACTGTGCTCAATACAGAGATACTATATGTCGCTATAAAGAGACACACAGACAGACACAAAAAAGGGATGTTGTGTTAATAACAATGATAATACGACAGCTCAATATTTGGGACGGAAAAGTGAGGGCATGCAAGGCACTTTATAAGGAAGAAGAGTGACGAAGAAGCTGAGTCAGTCGAAGGAGGAGCTGACCGTCAGAGAGCTGCTCCCTGATTGACACAAAGAGATGCTGATGCTGTGTTGAGCTTTGCTCGACCGCACGATCGTCAATACTGACTGACTGACTGTCCGACTCCTCTCATCCTGTGCTCCTCTGACCAAATCCGGGGATGTGGTGGAGGATAAAGCCACAGAAGTCAGTTTAGCACATCGCTTGGCTGACATTAAGACATTTCCCCGAAATATATTCATGGTCTGTCCTCACGTCTGAAAGCGATTGTGAATTGTCACCTAATGCATTTTTAATTACTACTACCTTTCATCCTTTGTTCTCTTTTCTAGTCCACTATTAACCTGCGTCTAATCATCTAATAATACGCAGCTGAATACCATAATACACTTCCTTTTTCAGACCTCATTTCCAGGAAATCTGCATTTGGTGTTGGTGCTCCACCCCAGCGGCTTGTTTAGCTCTGCCCCGAGTCCGTCTTCAAGCACTGACCTGGGCTTCCGCTTCAGCCAGGATGACTTCCTGTTAAAGATGCCGGTGAGAAGGGGTTAAAACTGAGGATTGAGGGATGGGAGGACATTTTTTTTTTTTTCATGTAAACATATTTATTTCATTTATCCGACGCAGCACAATCCTGTCTCTGCTCGACTCCACGCCACACACACTCTTCCTGTCCATTTTGAGAAACAGTAGATGCTCTTCTCTTATTTCCTCGAACTACATGCTGCCAAACGCACAAGTTGAAACACGATGTCTTACTGGATGCCTTGTGGTTCTGTGCTTTTAGGTGGTGATGCTGCGCTCAGTCGGTGACCTGCTGCGATACATCGACGAAAACCACCTGACAACAGACTTCACCGCAAAAGTGGAGTACTGCCAAAGTGACTGGATCGTCCTCCGCACGGTATACCACCAGTCAATTCACCAGAGCGTGGAATGCTGCTGTTGAATATCAACAAGTTCAACATAAATGAAATCCATGTTTGCACAAGCTGCAAACTTCCCTAATGGGTTTTGCAACTAAAATTAAAAAAATAACAATGAGCCCTTCTTACAGGCCTTATTGTTGTTCTTGTATTTGTGCTTGTGAAATTTGGCTAAAACTACTCCATTTGAAAAACCCATTTTAATTAGAAATGTGTGTGTGTGTGTGTGTGTGTGTGTGTGTGTCTGCAGGCTATTGAGACCTTTGCGGTGACAGTGAAGGAGATCGCCCAGCAGCTGCAGGGCTTTGGATCAGAGCTATCTGAGACCGAACTTCCGGATGAAGCCAATGCCATCGAGTTCCTGCTGCACTCCCACACACACCGATACAGACAGATGAAGGTCTCCTCTGGCTCTTCTCACTTTCCTCTCTCACTCTGTATCTCTGTGTCTGGCAGTTTTTTTAGTTTTTTGATTTCATTTGTCTTTTCTTGTTGTTTGCCATGTTATTTCAGGACGATATCCGGAGCGTGACGAAAGAAGGTAGGCTGCTGCTGTCCAACCTGGAGACTGTCAAAGCCTCTAAGAGAGACGTAGAGGAGGAGCAGGACCTAAAATCAGACATGGACACAGTTCAAAGGTACATACATCTTCTTTAGAGAAAGATCTTTTGCACAAGACAAGTTTAAAACAAAGTAGAGATCGTAGTGAGAGAAGGAGGAATAGATGAGAGGATTTAGAAGACACACCCTTGCTTGACACTAACATCCTAAAGCAGACAGCTTGTGTCAACGTCTGTGTGTCGCGTGTGTTTCAGACTCCTGGCTCAGCTCAGAGACATGGAGGAGGCGTTTGATGGCTTCTTTGAGAAACACCACCTGAAGATGCACCAGTACCTCCAACTGCTGCGCTATGAAATGAGTTTTCAGCAGGTGTGATGATTATTGTCTGTCATATTAGCTGTGTATGTTGCACTGCTGTCACGATTGACTCTGTGTGTGTGTGTGTGTGTGTGTGTGTGTTTGTGTAGATGGAGGAGGGACTGGAGAGGATCAGTGACCAGGAGACGGACATTGCCTCTGTGGGAACCACGGTGGTTCAGACAGAACAGCTACTGATGGACCTGGAGATGCTGGACACACACGCTCAGGTTACAAACAAAGTCACACAACAAGCACACGATTACAGCTTGAAGTGTTGTTTGAAGGAAGAGACCAAGCAGAGCAAAATGCTCTCATAACATGTCTTGTCTCTGATGTCAGACGGTCTGATAGTGTCGTATCAGTACCATGCTAACTTCTGGGTTGGCCTACAAAAAAACTGTCATTTCTGCAGCACTCCTGTTACAGACAACCACGTGTGTCTTCTTGCATTCAGTTTAAACCTTTATGCGTGTGTTTGTGGCTCAGGAGGAGATGGGCCATGCCCAGGTGCTGATCCTGCACGGCCACCAGTTGGCCGCTAACCACCATTACGCCCTGGCGCTCATCGTCCAGCGCTGCAACGAGCTGCGACATCACTGTGACATCATCACCACTGCCGTACGCACCAAGCGGGCCTCGCTCACCCGAGCGCGAGACCTGCTGCTCCGCCTTGAAGGGGTAAACATGCTGCCACGACACACAAACGTGCAAACTCAGAATTATTGATGCAAAACAAAAACATTAAAGAACAATTAATTGTTGACCGTGCATGCTCTGTTTCCGCAAAAACAACATAATTCTCACAAATGTAGGTGTGCAATGGCACCAAATCTGTACCCATCCATCTTAGATTTGTGCTCCTGAAAGACAGCTAATGTTTTGTTTGAGTGTCATGTCTGACATAACGGGGGGCACAAGTCTTAAAAGGACAATTGTTCAATATCCTCATGTGAACCTTTTCTTTGTTCTTTGTTTTAATCACATTAAAAAATGTGCCTGGATCAAAGCGTGTTTCCCTGCGTTGTGTCCTGTGTTTGTGTGTGCGCAGGCCCTTCGGTGGTGTGACGATGGCGCCTACGTCCTGGCCAGTCAGATGGTGGACAAGTTCCAAACCAGAGAGGGAGCTCAGGAGGCACTGCAGTACCTGAGCTCTCACCAAGAGAGGGCGCCATCTGCACTGAAAAACAGCCACGACATTCTGAGCCTGGAGTTTGAAGCCATACTCACCCCACAGCTGCAGGTAACCCACCGCTACTGAACACCAACACTCGAGATGATCCGCTTCTCCGCTCAACTTGCACCTCTTTTCTCTCTAGTCCCAAATTTCCATGGTAACAGCGAAGCTGAACGCGGTGCAGTCCATGATCAGAAACAGAGAGCAGTGTCTGAGGAAGCTGGCGGACGTACAAGTCAGACCGATTCAGCTGGTGGCCCCCAGGCCTGAACCTGAGCAGCGCTGCAAGTCGCCCCTCTTCTCCCCCAAACATGGTACGACCCACCTCAACCACTCCTTTTCTCATCCCATAGCTGTTTACACTTATTTTTGTAGTGTGGATTTGTTTTCATGGTTTAGAATCTGTCTACTGTCTGCCGTTGACTAGGATGTTATTATGATACAGTTATCTTAACTTCACTCCTGATAAGCCCAACGTCTCTCACCTGCACTGCATTTGACATTAAGCAATTTATGTTTTCTATTGTATATCTCATGTGCAGCATTTAGTTTGCAATTCCTCTTCGCTCCATTATCACTAGTTGGATTTGTGTGCCTCTGTGATTCTCCCCACAGGTGTAGACTTTAACGTCCTGAACTCCAAGTTCTCTTTTGACTTGCTACCTGGCAAAAGAGCCGCGAGGAGGAACAACAGCCAACGCAAGGTGTGTGTGTGTGTGAGTGAGTGTTTTAAGCCGACTGTAAGATGGATCGCCATTCAATTTTGTACACACATTCACACACATTGTTCACACACATTCATGATCCTTAGAGGATGAATCCTAATGACTTTGGTGATCCACTGACGTTTACTGTGGCACCAGTATGAGGTTCACATTTGTGTTTTAGAGTGAAATGTCTCAACAACTATTGGATAGGTTGTTTTGTTTGGTGTTATCAAATGTTAGCAGCATAATGTTATTGATTCAAATATGCACGTGTTACAAATGTGTCCACGGCTCCAAGCTTAAAAAAACCTGTTTAATGTGTGTTATGTCAGATCGAGGTGATGCATGACTTCCAAGGCAACCGCAGCTGTCTGTATGGCTCCGCCCCTGAAACAGATTCAGAGGCAGAAGACAATCCAGAGCAGCTCACACGGTACGCAGTCTGTCACACATGATCCTTCACCTAAAGCTTGAACTTTTACTCAAATGTTCCACTGTATTTGTATTACTTATTTTGTTGCCTATGTCGCAGTGTGCATCGTGCTTTAGCATAGTGTTTTGTTCACTTTTTGTCAATTCTTCGCTCATTCTCACTTTTACCAGCCATATTATGAAGGAACTGATCGCTACAGAGAGGATCTATGTGGACGAGCTGCTCTCTGTCCTTCTGGTGAGTTGATTTTAGATTGTGTTTATGACATTTTGTTATTCCTGTTTTCGAGTTCTCTGGTCCTGTGATCGGTGTTATCTCCTCTCCTCAGGGCTACAGGGCAGAGATGGAGGACCCATCCATGTCTAATCTTCTTCCTCCAGCTCTACGCAGCCAGAAGGACTTTCTCTTTGGCAACATGCCAGAGATTTACCAGTTCCACAGCAGGCAACTCACGCACACGCATGCAAGCTGTCACAGAGTTGTCCTTGTCTCCCCGTCTTTTCATGCGAATCCAATTTCCTTTCATTTTCCTCTCCATTTAGGATCTTCCTCCAAGATTTGCAGGGTTGCCTGGAGACACCAGAGAGGGTGGGGATTTGCTTCCTGCAACGGGTAAAGAAATAATGAGGAGAAATACTGGAACTTTATGTGAAGTGACATGACATAACATATCTAATAGTACGTGGGTGTGTGTGTGTGTGTGTGTGTGAGCAGAAAGAGAAGTTCCAGGTGTATGAGCGTTACTGCCAGAACAAGCCTTGCTCTGAGCTGCTATGGAGACAGTGCTCTGATTCGCCATTCTTCAAGGTAGTTCCATACCATATATTTGTGATTCATCGTTTCACTCATTGTCACATGTTGATGGTATGAAAGTCATTAGGATTAGTGTTGATAGCAGACTTAATCTTGAGATTTTTTGCTTGTAAAGCTGTTTCTTATTTTCAGAA
This sequence comes from Melanostigma gelatinosum, assembly GCF_949748355.1. Taxonomy (NCBI): domain Eukaryota; kingdom Metazoa; phylum Chordata; class Actinopteri; order Perciformes; family Zoarcidae; genus Melanostigma; species Melanostigma gelatinosum. The sequence continues at coordinate 13,185,772 of NC_136647.1, read as the reverse complement.
CCCAATAATGTTTTCCAGTTATGCCTTGTTCATTCAGCAGAGTCTCTCTGTCTCACTCTGCAGGAGTGCCAGAAGAAGCTGGACCACAAGCTGGGTCTGGACTCTTACCTCCTAAAACCAGTCCAGCGCCTCACCAAGTACCAGCTGCTCCTCAAGGTTTTGTACATCTGAGTCAGTCAGTGATGGAGCGTCACCCAACACCATGCACGTTAATAGAGATTTAGTTCTTTGGTGCCATCATGAAGGCAAATTGTTTTCAGTTTACAGGTGCATCATTTCAGAAAATCTTTTTTTTGCAATATGATAAAGATTTTGCTGCCCTGATGCAAAATCGTATCACGCGTTGAGTGACTCTTGCAGCTTTGGTCATAATGAGACAAAGCGTAAATTCGGCACACCTACTCTACTCTGCTGCAAAGTTTATTTACATGGCAAAATTCTGGGATATAGATCGAATAAACGCAATCATATCGGCTACAAGAAGAGACTGCATTCATGCTAGCTAAATGCTAACATCAGCATGCTAACATGAGTTTATCGAAAAGTTAAGGGACAACAGAAGTTATTGCAGTTCATATTGGCGGGGACATGAATGTCTGAACCAAATGTCATGGTGATAAATCCAATAGTTGCGATATTTCACTCTGGATCAAATTAGTGGACTGCACTGCAGTCAGCTGGACAAAGGGCCGATGGCACAGAGAGCCAAGCAATCAAGACATTTATACCAACAGCACAGCATACACACTGCTAACGACAGATGAGAAAACTTATTTTAAACGGGCACAGAGACATATTGACAACGTCCATGCCTGCAGACTAGATTCGTTAAACTGAAAAAGCACTGACCTGTCATCCTGTGTGTCTGTCCTGGGTCAGGAGCTGTTGAAGCACTGTAGGGAGGAGCGACACCGCTGTGAACTCCAGCAGGCTCTGGACTCCATGCTGGAGCTGCTGAAGTCTGTCAACGACTCCATGCATCAGATAGCCATCACTGGATACCAGGTACCAAGCAGTCAAATCAAAAGAGAAGACAGAGCGGACAATTAGATTGCGTTATCTTATTTCCCATTGTTTTATTCTCTTCCACCTCAGGCATTAATTAAATGCAACTATTAAATGAAAGTAAAAAGTTTTGTGTTCTTGGAAAATTCCAAGTAACTGGCTTTATGTGCTGACATTGTACTGAAGGATGTTAACATGTCATTTCATTTTGTGCTCCAGTCTGCTCAGAAAATAAAATGTCTCACATGTTGGTTCAGTTCATCTACTTCTTCTCCGTTCACCTGTCTGTCCCAGGGGGACCTCAGCCAGCTGGGCCGAGTGGTGATGCAGGGAGGCTTCAGTGTGTGGATCAGCCATAAGAGGGCAGCGGTGCGAATGAAGGAGCTGGCCAGGTTCAAACCCATGCAGAGGCATCTCTTCCTCTATGACCTTGCCCTGCTCTTCTGCAAGCGCAGAGACGAGGACACTCACGAGAGGACGCCCTTCTACAGCTTCAAATCCTGCCTCAGAGTAACAATATATACTAAACTCACTTCATTAGGTACACCTAGCTACATCCAATGCAATCCAATTCAACAGCCCTGCAATAAATCCTCCTTTTATGAAGCTTGCCGTGTCTTTCTGCTGAATTGTACTGCACATTATTGGTGAACATGGTGTAATAAATGTAGAGTCAGTAAGGATGACAGCTGATCGGGAAATGTAGTTACTTTTCTTTCTTTCTGTAGATGAGTGCAGTGGGAATCACAGCAAATGTGAAAGGAGATGTGAAGAAATTTGAAATGTGGTACAGTGGCAGAGAAGTAGTGTACATAGTTCAGGTATTTGATCTTTTGATTTCTATTTTCTATCTCTTATTTTTGTGTTTCAGTGTGTGTACCTTTAGCTTATTCACTCAAACCTCTCTTGTGGTCTCTATGTGTGTGTGTGAGTGTGTGTGTGTGTGTGTGTGTGTGTGTGTGCGTGTGTGTGTGTGCGTGTGCTTGTCTAGGCTCCCACACTGGAGGTCAAGGTTGCCTGGCTGACAGAGATCCGAAAAATTCTCACCAACCAGCAGAAAATGTGTCAAGGTTTCTATTACTCACGTGTTTCCTTCTTTCTTTGAAAAGCCAGATTTTATTTTAGTTTGAACTTGTACTCAGCTCTGGCAATATATCTGTGTCTTCTGTCTCTTCTCCTTTTCTCAGACGAGACTCCTTCTCTTCAACTTTCGGACAACACCCTCTCTGACAGGTGATTCTCTCTGCATGGCATCCCATTCGGCCTCTGTGTCAGTTTATGACCTCCTGATGTGCAGTGGTGGGGATGGGTCAACTCACTTTTAATCCAGTTTCAATTCAGAAATTGATTTTCAACTTGATACATTAAGGAAAATACTTCTCTCACCTGTAGTGTTCATGAGAGAAATTCAATTTCTGAAATAACCCCTCAATTTCACCCACCTGCCACCCTATCTTATTTATAACAAAGCATCATGATAATATGTATGCAGTGTGTTAAAGTTATTGGATGAGTTTGTATGTGTGCGTGATGTATTTCGATCTTTTTCATTACCCTTGATAACTGGTTTTCATGACTACGTTGCCAAGTCCTGCAGATGGCTTTAACACTGTCCGTGGTGCTGAAATGCCACGCGTCTGAATTTCAGCACCATGGAGAGCGCTATACACTGTATCAACTGCAAAGACCCAAATTCTATACCATTGCAATCAACACCTTACCAGGCTGCTTCAACAGCGCTTTAGTGTGTGTAAGTCACAGGGTGAGTAAATAAGAAACATGTGTGTTGAGTGTACATGTTATATGCTTAAGAGAAAACTGACAAAGTTTAAGTCAGAGAAAATTGTTGGAACACTATCCAAGATTTCCCAAGACGTTGCTCTGATGCTTGTTAGTCATTGAAAGCACTGGTTCTCAAGGAAAGTGTCAAAATGGATGTGCGTTTGTGTTTTTGTAGGAGAAACTAATGTTCTGTTTACTGATAGCATGCTAGCATCTCATACATTTGATGAATGGTGAAGTCTTCTGAGCTTCACAGTTATCATTGTGTAGGGAAATTATTCGGTCAAATGAAAATGAGAAGATCAAAACCAACACTCCACTGATCCTTCTAGCAACTATTTCTTTGTGTAGCCAAAGCCTGATATAGCTCATTCCTTTGTGCCATATATCTCTGTAGCAGGTTCTCTGCTACCCGGTGGGTCTGGGGAGCACAATGACGCCAGCACACGGTGGAATGACGGGTTCAAATGGTTTCTATTGTCCTACACCCTAACTGGGCTTGGCCGTGTGCTCAATCCCACATACACTAGCGCATCGATTGTGAATTAATCCGCAGCTAAAAATAGTCCCCAGAAAATGCAGTCTTACTTAATGATTGAGAAACGTTTGTCAAGAACGACAGGGCCCAGCTGTTTTAGGGAACTATAGAGTCTTTTGGAATCGTGAACTGCATCTTTGTGACCCATTATTAAAGATTTGCATCTTCCGTAGCTTGGGACAAGGGAAGTCAGAAAGCACGGAGCGATAGACTAACTAACACATGTTGGTTTTGGTCTTTTCCTCATGCCAGCCATATCCTGAAAGTGGATACACTCACATAGACTCACAGTTCAGTTGTCAAAGTATATGAGCATGGGATAATCATATTCAGAGAATGTTTTGTGGGATTTTTGATTGTTACTAACAGATGCAGGATAATATGAATGTCTCTTTGTTGATGATTTGTGTACACGACCGAGGTGCGGTCACATAGCATTTGTAAGTAATTACAGTCTTTCAACCATAGAAATAGAATAGGATTGGAATATCTGTGGTCATTTCAATAGTACAAAAGAAAACGGCGATGATTGTTAGTTTTCATGGCGATAAGACGTGTCAATTGGCCGTAAAGCATTCTTGCAGCTCGCTTAGGAGAGAGATCTGCAGAGACAGATGGCTGGCTAGTTAGCTAGTTAGCTTGTCCTTCTCCGTAGTGCCGGGGAGTGAGGCGGATGGTCCGTTAGATCCTGCCTCAGTGGGTCCACGGATTGCCGTAAGTCTGTTTAGTTTATACTGAAGTTAGCCAGCTACAATTGTCGCAATGGCAACAGAACACATAAAAATGGCCGCCACTCTAACCATCCTTCTTCATTGATTTAAATGGGAATGTCCGTTCTAGTCCTATTTCATTTCAATGGTTTGTAATTCAATTAGCAGATGTGTAGGCTTTAACATATTCAGACACACTGACTTTTACATATGTTTCTGTGTTTGTCTTGGTTTTCTTACATTGGACTCCAACCTCTACTACTTAAAGTCACACTGTGAATTATTTGCAAATGCTATTGAATCAAGGCCTTGTATGTGTGCAGAATACTGTGGACTCAAAGTAATATTTCCATATATTGCAGCGATCTCAAATATATGTGATTGTGAACTTAATGGAATGCTGTTTTAATTTACAGAATGCGAATGATCTCATTTTGTGACACCGTGGATGTTGTTGTTGTTTGTTTTCGTTTGTTGTGGTCGTGTGTTGTTCCCATGGTGATGCGGTTTAGTGCATCAGAGATGTGTGTGTCGTGGGGCGGAGCGTCGGTGGGAGGCTGCTCAGCGTGTCTCCCTTTTCCTCACAGCTCCTCGGCGACGAGTTACTCCCACAGGCTACGGGGGGAGGAGTCAATAGACAGAAGCCCCGCCCACACGGAACCCATAGTTCACTCACCTCGACGCAGTGAGTCGCTGAGACACATTATTCACAAACTAGACCACATGACTTTATAACATTTTAGTACGTACAGTCATTACACATTTTCTTTTGAAAACGTTTTGCTCTTCTAAAGACTTTCTGGTCCTTCTTTCTTTGGACAGATGTTAAATGATACCTCTCAACTTTAACATCTCAGCCATCTTGTCACCTGCAGCTTGGCCTGTTCCTGCCCACTCAGTGGCCATCTGTGAGGGTCTGGAGGACTGGGGTGCAGCTACAGACCTCTCCAACTTATCGGACTCAGACGAGGAGGATCAGCCGGCCCCCCTGGTGAGAGTTTATTCGTCATAATACAATACTGGAGAAGTGATGTGTTGTTTAGTCTACGGGGGGAATATATGAACACTAAGTCTTGCAGCTATAACAGCTTACAGACCACAACGAGTGCTATTGGTTGGCGACACCAAGGCTACAGGTCCTGCCTGAACCCCGGAGAGCTCGACTCATCTACCGATCTATCGCCTCCCTCAACTGGGTGGCACTGATGACCAACAGCTTGGTGGGCAAACGCAGAGCCAAATTGGCCGAAAATTGCCAGTTGGATGGCAACGGAACCTGTATTCGATATAGATTTAGGACTGCTGTGCATGTGGAAAAGTATCAAAATGCACCATTCTCCTGCCTTCTTTTGTGTTCCAGGTGGCGGGCAGGTACAGGGTCATGGTAGAGAGCAGCATGGCCAGCACTGATGACATCATCTTTAACTGCGGTGATGTCATCCAGCTGCTGCATGAGGAAATGTCGGGAATGTGGTAAAATAGGCTATTTGTTTCAGAAATGTTTATTGCACACAATCTTGAATTGAGTTGCGAACAAACCTGAAAAAAATGTAATTTATGGTAAAATAGTTTTATGTGTCCCTGTTGTGTTTACGTGTGGAATCGCAGGATGGTGAGGAATGTAAGTCGTGGGGAAGAAGGCCGTGTTCTACCTGAGGACCTGAACAGGATTCTGGGAGAGACCTGCTAAGAGCCAATCAGAACAGAGGATAGATGACACACACACACACCGACTCTATCAACTACCTGATCAAAAAGGGACACGTGCCACTGCAGAGATGTTCATCAGATTGAAGCACATCAACTCCACATTGTACTCTTCCAACTACTGTGACATCGTCACCCTCAGAAGGCTGTACAATTCAGAATGGACCTCAGAAGACCGTAACAATGCAAAGCACATATGTGGGGCCTTGTTTCCTTTATCTCTCTTTTCCAGCAGTAGATTATCTGGACTTGGAGTTATAACAGAAGACGTTGAACTTTTATTGGACATGTTTTATCATTTCTATTTTCTTATGAAGTATGACATGCGTATGCCTATTAACATATCATTAATGTTCACGTGCCAAACAGCTCAGCTAATTAGCGTGTTTTATTTTTGTATAAAATAGTCAGTTCATGACAGGAAGTACATGACAGGAAAAAAACAAGGGAAGAAAAGAATATTCAGCAATATTCAGTCAAGGTCTCCCCATTCATATCAGCCACAGTGGGTTTGTTTTGCTACTTAGTGGTGTTGGTGAGGGATGTGTATGTGAAAATGTCATTGCATGCATTCTAAAGATGATCTCGCCTTGTGATAGCAGGAAAAGTACAAGTGTAATTAATAACATGAGCAAAGGCTGCATTCTATTCAGCCTTGGTCTGGTGCACGATGCCTTAGTGGGCTATATTTAAATGGAGCAGAGCCTTCGTTAATGTTAATAATTCATTTTTAGTTCCACCTCTTCTTCTTCTGCTACGACAAGAGAAAATGTTCCCCGTGACAAAGGGTCTATTGATGCAGCACTCTTTGTCAGTATTCAGTATCAACTATCTGGGTCTGGGGAAAGTACTGCAATACTTACGCAAGATAAACGCAGTGTACTACTACACGCCATTGGCTGTTGATTGTTGTCATTCAGTGGTTTACAATCAGCTTTTACATGCAAGTTGCAGATACTTCAACAGTGAGATCATTTGCAATTTATTTTGCTGCTGTTGATAGTGTTATTATTTCTGTCAACATTTGGAATGTGTTGATTTTAGATTGGCGATATTTCTGCAGCTCTTCCATCAAATGAATCTCGTCCTCCTCTGCTGCAGCTGCACAGAGATGAGACGCGCTCCATGTTTCTGTTTGTTCGCTGCTCTGCATGGACAGATCACCGCACATGCCTGTTGCTTTATCTGTACTGCTATTTTACACTAACATGGGGATTATGCTCAGTGTTGGGTAGCAACAATGAATAAATTAGTGTAGAGCTATAATTGCCAGCTGAACTATTACAGTTACATTGTGGATTACTACATGTATATGGACTTTGAATTAATTAGAAAAAAAATTCACGAGAGACTATTTTAACTTCTTTAAAACTGCCTGGTTTTAAAACAGTTGAGCAGCTTTCCCACCATATGTGCTGAGGCGTAATCTCTGAAGGGCAGACAAGTACAGTATATCACTGAAGTTACTGAAAGCTATTCAGTGAACTGTGAATATGTAAATAGTAAAAATTAAAGAAAAATGAGATGTTAAACTTTGGGCAACAATCATGTAAATGGTGAAACTTTTTTGGACAGTCAGATGTTGGCAGTCATCTGTCAAGTGACCAAAGTTACATTCCTGCAGTATTTGCCACATCTCTGGATTTTATTCATCGAATCCCGCTGGCAACACTAAACTAAACTAAAGATTGACTTTAACCCTGAATAAGATTCATTTTCACCCACAGTGGGGACATTACACTCACTTGAGTGCCGGACTGTCAAAATAAGGTGTGACCAATAAAACATTTCATCATGTTTCATTTATTTGATGTTAAACCAACACAGGCTATACTGTAACATCAGATGTATTAATGGTCAGGCTTCAATAAGTGTTTTCCACAGTACCTTCAACTGATTGCTGCTTTTGCTCATTTTGCACTTTTTTGATATTTTGAATCATGTGAAAGCTTGTATCATAATGCCTATTTTCCTAAATATAAGCACAGGATTATTTGATTTGATTCAGCCTGACTGCTGTGATTTCTTCCTTATGTAACATAGTGTGTAGGCTTACCGTCAGAGCCTCACACAGTGAACGCACCCACACAGGTGTTTTCACTCATCCTGCCTGATCAGACCTCCTTTCAGGACTATGTTGCCGTGTACAGACTGTGCTTGATTGCCACTTCCTTTAATCTGCTGTTAGTTTTGTTGCACTTATTGAGGCAGGAGAGCTCACACCTTTATGAGCCATGTGATCAAAATTCACCAGCAATTTATTTCAGTGTTTCAAACTGATCTTACCTTCTGCTAAAGCTGCCCCTTTTCCTCAGCTGAATTGTCAGCATAGCTCTGCCCAGCGTCCACCTGAGCAGAGGTCTAATCAGCAAGTGAGTGAAAACACCTGCGTGGTGAGCAGGCCAGGCCTCTGAACACCCACACGGGTGTTTTCAGCTAACCTGGCCGATGACACCTTTCAGGACTGTGTGGGCCTGTATAGACTCATTCAGGGACATCTTCCGACCCACGCTCAACCTGAGCAAGAGGTTTAATTAGACCGAATAACTGAAAACACCCGTTTAAGATTCAGGAACATAAAATAACATTTTAGATTGGCATCTTAAGATTGCATTTAGTTGCAAGTCACACATTGTATGAAGAGCTAAACGCTATTAGTTTGCAACATTTCAAAAAAACAAATATAATCAGATATTTCGATTACTTTTTATTAAGGAATCCAAAATAACATGATTCAGTGAAAAAAAACATCTTTCACTTCCTCTGTATGTTTTGTTGGCTGACAACTCCATTTGTCAGTTGATAATTCGGATCCTTGTTGTCCGAAGGATCCACGAGTAGTACCGTGCTACTCGAGTGTAGACGCCATACTTTCCCTCCAAGGCACATTCCTCCCCCCAGCTGACGATACCTGTCAGGAACCAAGTGCCGTTGTAATAAGTGGCATGCGGCCCCCCACTGTCCCCCTTGCACGAATCCTTCTGTTGACTTTTGTAGCCAGCACAGAACATAAAGCGTGTGATGTGGTGCAATGCGCTGCTCTGTTTACACACGGTGCGGTCCACGTAGGGGACCTGCAGCTTCTTAAGCGTGGTGGGCTGTCGGCCTGTTGTGCTAAGCTTTCCCCAGCCGCTCACCAGAGAGCTGTTGGAGCCCCTCAACAGATTTTCTATAAAGTCTTTGGGACCCAGGCAGATGGGACGCCGTTGGTTGGACAGTTCCACTGGAATGACGAGCTTCAGTAGTGCAATGTCATTTTCATGCAGGGACTTCTTGGCATTATACGTGGGGTGCATATGCTGCTCTGCCACCTCATGGTTTCGCTCTGGACCCTCATCCTGGCTCACATCATGTTCACCTAGAAGCATAGATTAATGTGCAATAGAATTACTCTCTGCACCAGGCAATGTGTCGGGTCTATAGCATCTTCTGAACTTAAATCTCAAACGTCAGAGTGCCACTGAATGCACCAACTACGATGAGGCCACTGCATTACCACACAATAAAATGATAAAATGCATTGATAACTGTTCGATTATCGGTCTCAAGCAAGTGAAGTATGAATTATTTGTTCTTACATGAACTGTAACCAATGGCTGCTTGGAGGATAGAGTTATACTTTGGGAAATAGTCAGCATTCATTTGTACTTATTGGAATAAAATGTGCAAATAACCGACATGGTCCAAAGAAAAACATGTCCTGACATCAGCTGCAATAATTAAGACGAGTTTGTCTTTACTTTAGAGTTATGGATCATAGATTACATGTTTGTTTTTCCTACCCACTCTGACGAAGAAACTCTCTATGCCGGTACCCTCCAGCACCAGACAATGGGCAGCGGTGATGACCCATAATGTATTGAGCAGAGATCCTCCACAGAAAGGCTTTGCTCTTTGATGGGTGTCTGAGGAAGACATCAGGGCCACCTGCACACAAACACATTCATATGCACAAAATGGCAGAGCAACATCACAGCACAATGCTGCCTCCTTGTCCCCTTCACATTTTCTCTTCTCCGTCCACCCTCTCTCCTCACCACTGCAGTCTAATCTTTCACCTCCTTTTCCCGCTTTGACTTCTGTGCCTCTTAAAAGGGAAAATCCAGCAGTTTTTACTTCACTATGAAGGTTTGACGTTTAACAATGTAGCCTGAGATGCAATCTTGCACAACCGGATGTCTGCTTCATTCATGTCTGCTGACATGTGGCATAACTTTAGATCTCAAAAATCCAGAAGCGGCAAGCAAACAGCCCACTATGCTTCTTCTTCTTTTCTTTTTTTTGTCCACTTTTGTGCTTTCATATCTCCAGACTTTCAAGTCACATATTGATGCAAGATTAGATGGAGAAGCAACATACAATCCAAAACAAAGAAGTACAAAAACAACCAATCACATAATATTGTTCACCATTTGCAGGTGATACGTCACATTCTGCAAAGAAGAAAGCGAAAACCACCACACTGAATCGCATCTGTGAATATTACCCATTTGCCTTCAGCTCATCCCCATCTCTTTATTCTGCACCCCACACTACAGTACCTGCCAAGGTATCTCTCCAGGAATTGCATCATCGCCTCCCACAATCCTCTGGTCAGTGTTCTCTTGTGCTGTGATGGTGGGGAGCGTGGGGAAGAAAGCCCTGCGAGGCAGCTGCTTTTCCTCCGTTTCAGTGGCACTGCTTGCCCCCCCACCGTTCATGAGAACCTCCGCCGGATTTACAGAGGAGCTTGAATCCGACCTCACTGATCGTTTTTTCACTGCTGAGGCCACAGAGATGTTGGACGGGCCTGAATCATTTGTATGGAAGTCGTCGTAGTCAATATCCTCGTCATAGAAGTCATCTTCCAGGGCGTAGCTGGAATTGTCTTGTCTGTCAGAGCTGTGTGCCGGGCTTGATGACCGCGGGGTTATGGAGGACTGCACATGACCGCAGCTGAATTGTTCTGAGGTGGGAATAAAGGACAAAACGGAGAGAGAGATTCTAGTTTTGTCTCTTAGACATCATTTCATGTTAGTGTCAGATTTTCCCACAGCTGGGAAGGTTTCCTTGCGACCCTTTTGTTATTTTGTCACATGCTGAGGGTGCAGCCGCTTTAAACGATGGGCAGATTCAACCATTTCACTGTGATTTTACTTATATTATCACACGGCTGTTGTGTTGATCACTCTGGATCCTGAGCAAATACAGTACCACAGTGCAGTTGCCATTTCTATGTTTGCCCTTTTGCTAGCTAGCTGACCAACTGATTTAGGTTTTTGGAATGGTTCGGTTTTTAGTAAGAATTTGGAATGTGTCAGCAGTAGGTTAGAGATGGGTGTGTTTACTAAAGATAAGGGTTGTTTGGTGGTTAGGGTCAGTGTAATCACAGGTCGATTCAGTCTGTGTTGAAGCAGTTGCTGCGGGATCGTTGGTTTAAAAAGCAGGTGTTCATGCTGTCAACAAAACACATACATAAACTGTAACACACAGTTTATGAGCCAGTCTGTTGGAAGTGGGACGAGAAGTGAAACATGATGAGTCCAGCATTCCGTGTTATTGCGGTTTATAAGACAGCTCGTATATCACTCTTGAGTTCTGGTTCGTATCCATCTGTGGGTGAGGAAGTTTATGTCAAGCAACTGACACCAGGTTTTCAAAAAAAGTATGTACTTTTATTCAAATATTGTAGCTTAATCTCTGCTTCTTTACTTCTACTTCATTATATTTCAAATTCAAATGTTGTGCTTTTTACTCTTATTGAGCTTCAGTCTAATTCGGTTTATCAATTCAATAATAAATTATGATATAGATTAAACTACACAGCAGTATATAAAGTAGTTAAAATGAGCTCCCTCTTTACCAACTGCGTCATTAGTGATGTTTACACATTAATTATTGACTGACTGAATCAATAACGACAATCAATGATATAAAATCCACTATTCTGAAATGAGCTATTGTGCCTTATGAATACTTTTGCTCTTGATACTTTGAGTATATTATGATGTTACTACTTTTGTACATTTGACACCGTGATATTGCTACTTTTCCATCATTTCCCATCATGAAAGTTCTGAGCACTTCTTCCACCACTGAAAATATATATTACATGCACTCTTTGTTGAGTCTGCATTCACTGTAATGTGGTGTAGTGCAGTAATTAGAGCACAGTGATTTGGGATGTGCCATAGTCGGCACAATTTATGAACTTCTACATATACAGTAGCCTATAACCAACACCCTGAACAACCACGTTGCTGAATATATGGTTTATGATTTTTTTTTTGTTGTACCTGTTGGTTCACAGCTCCTCTTGTTTGGCCCGAGTTTGTAACCAGTTGCACACTTACACACGGGTCTGTCTGCCATCATGAAACAGAAATGGGAACATCCACCGTTCTTGACGAAACACTGCTTGTTCATCTCTGGAAACAGGCGGGAAAGCAGATGGAATCTCTTTTATGTGTTTGTCTTACTGATCTTAGCCCCCACACTGTATGACTGTATCTATGTGTGTATATATATATATATATATACAAAACATATATACAGATACCAGATCGGCCTGTTGTTACCGATATCTGTATCGGTGCATTTCTAATACATTACACTGTCAGCGAAAAGAAAGAACTCACCGATTTCACAGTTCTTGCCGTTGAAGTTTTCTCTGCAGTAACAGGTATACGTGCTGATTCCGTCTACACACTCACCTCCGTTTTGGCAGGGGGGTGGCTGACACTGGTCACCATCTACACACAAGTATAAAACATACACACACAGGTTCAGAGGTGACGATGGGCTGTAAAGTAACTGTGACAACTTGTCTTTCACTTGTCTTACCAATGTAGACGGACCAGAATTCCATCTGAAATAAAACATTAAAAACACAGACATCAATGAGAAACATGAGAGTTCAGCCACTTTATTACAGTGGGAGATTGGCTTATACGTGTGTGTGTGTGTGTGTGTGTGTGTGTGTGTGTGTGTGTGTGTGTGTGTGTGTGTGTGTGTGTGTGTGTCTAACCCACAGTTTTGTCAATATCCTCGAACACCTCCCTGGCCTCCTCCATTGTGCAGGTTTCTTCTTTACACTCCCGCTCCAGGTTGGCTTTATGTAATTCTTCAAAAAAGCCGGTGTTGTGCCTGCGCAGGCGACGCAGCACCGTGTCTGCTGTCTGCTGAGACACAAACACTGCTCCTAAAAAGGTAACAGAAGACAAAGAAGGAAATGAATGAAAACGCTCTGTTATTGTTCTCCATTAGTAGCCCTTCAAAAGGAGTTACATGGAGCTTCTTTTTTAATGTTTTCTCTGAAAATGTGTGGACCTTTATTTGCGATGGATCAGAAAGTGTAAGTCCCACTGAAGCTAAAATAATGTGCATCACGTCTGTGTTCAGATTTGACAGAGTTGCGACTCTGAAGGATTAGGTCTACGTTTTTACACAAATTGAAGGAATAGGGTGACAATAAGTGTTTGAAAGCAACTTACCGGTACTTTATATTGACCTTTTCCACAGCAGACACTTTTTGCATTTCTACCTGTGCTGTTGTTGGATCCCCAGACCACAGGCTGACTCCAGTCACTCCAGAAAACAGACTCTCCACAGTAGATTGCCAGTCTGCTCCTCACTTGCAGCTCATATATGGAACTGCTGGAGGGCAAGTTGACGCAGTAATCCTGCATCGCAGTAGAGACGTGATTGTTCTGTGGACAGTAAGATGGAGAGGAGAAAGGAGATGGGTGCAAACTAAAGACGACATAACGAAACAAAGAATGAAAAAGAAGGATGAGAGATGTTTTGATCCTTCAAACTGCCTACCTCCCACTTCCTGTTGTTGACCCTGTAGCGAACCTCACTCTCCACACACTTAACATAATCCTGGGACCAGTTGAGCCACAAGTTGGAGTCGGATCCTCTCTGGACAGTCACGTTAGTTGGTGGATTTAACTTGACTGGAGACGACACAGACCATTGAAAGATACAGAATATGATGAATGTGATGACAAGGTGCTAAAGGGCAGCCAATATATTTTCACCCTTTTCATTTCCTTCATTTCCTTCTTTTTTAAAATTGTTTCTGAATAACAGCATTGTTTTCCTTTTCTAAAAGAAGATTCTACATGTATGTTACAGTTGTGCTGCATCTCTCCCATCAAATAGAAGTTTCTCTTCTTCATTGATTGATTTACTGTTTTGAATACCTCACAATGTTGTGTTGCCACCCCAGTGAATAAGCATACCTTTTGTTTTGAGCTCAAGCTCCTTCTGATAGATCTGATTGCCATGTACCAGTTTGGTGTTAAATGATCTGAACCTCTGTCCTGTCTGGTAGGGCTGTTCACATCCAGTGTTTATATTGTTCTCTCGCAGATACTTGGAGCACTCACTGAATTTGTCAGGTTGAAACCTGTAGAGAAATCACAATTTAGACATTGACATACAAAGCAAAGTGTGGCCGTTATGTTTTTTGGAGTCATTTTCTACTTTTGGATATCAGAATATAGACCATGATCGTGTATGGAAAGTGATCGCACCCCAGATAAATGCACAAAAGGAAAAAGTGGTATAACATGCTTTCAGAAGTTCATATCACGTGCAAAAAAACACTCTATTTTGAAGAATTACTTTTATCTTTCATGTAAGTCCAACATTTTACTCTTTGCAGTTTGATCAATTCAGATGACGTCACAAAATGTTGGGTTTTTTTTAGGGTTGATGTGAGTAATTACGAACCGGCTGTAGAAGGTGTAATTGACTTCTGGAGTCCCCTGCTTATTCCAGGAACAGTGAACATATTTCCGATGCACCACCAAACAGTCTACTTCTGTCAGAGACACAAGAAGGTTGAGACAGAATATAGTTAATGATGAACAGAAACCAAAAATCATAAGGATTCACACTCATAACACCAGCACGCTCCCTTTCACCCATAGATGTATTACTGTCGGAGAGAGGTCCTGTACTGTTTGCCTTGCACCTCTTTCTTCGTATAAAATATAAATACTGAGCCTTGCATCAGTATACCTCTGTCAAAATGTATTAACCACCTGTTAGACCATCAACCCATCATCATGGCGTCAAGCTCTCTTATGAGTTTGAAAAGAAAAAAAACTAAACCAGGCTCACGTTTGCTTTTTGGTAGTAAGACTACTTTTGTTGAGTATCAAACACTCACTCCTAGTTGACTTACAATACAGCTTTTAAAGGTTGTGGTTTCCTTCACCTTGGAGAACAGCAGCTCGAGTCATTTTAAATGTTCAGTGTTTACAATGAATTCAAAAGGAATTCAGGTTTTACAGTTACAAGACAGCATGAAAAGTTACACAATGTATCACATCTGCTGTCCTCTATGACAAAAAGTAACGGCAAACATTTTACAACCACCTTTCAGAACAACAAGGAACGAGATTTTTTGAGTTGCGTCTCTTAAAGTCTCGGGGTCAGAAATTAAGCCTTTAGAACCGGCCTAACCGTTCTGACCTTCTGACGCCTCCTCAATCCGTACCTGCTCCTCTGTCATTTACCTGTGTTTTCCTCTGGGATTTCAGCGGCCAGCCCGTACACCTCCAGCAGTAAGCCAGCTATAAAAGCCAGTAAACAAAGTCTGGCCATCGTGTCCAAACGCTTTTGACTATAGAACCAAAGCTTGAACTGAGTGCCATAGAGACAGATCCACCACTCCAAAGTACAGCAACACACTGTTTATTCACCTGGGAGGCCGCAGGGTATGTGTGTTTGTTCACATGTGTGTGTGTGTGTGTGTGTGTGTGTGTGTGTGTGTGTGTGTGAGTGTGTGAGTGAGAGAGAAGGAGGGAGGGTAAGGTCAAACGCGTGGGAGAGATTTTGAATGTGAGTATAGCAGTAAGAGAGAGAGAGAGAGAGAGAGGTATAAAGAGCCAATTCAGTCGCGTCATGTTGAACTTGAGCAACGTCAAATATTGAGAAAGAAGTCCAGTTCTGGACATTGTTGTGCGTTTGTTGACATTACCAGCTGTTGGTCATGTTTTCTTATAATGAGTCTTGACCAATAAGCAGCTTTCGTAGCATGGCTTACGTGACAAATGGGGGTAACTGTGCGCACACGCACACACACACACACACACACACACGCACACACACACACACACACAAAAAAGCATACACATCGATTCATTCAGAGGATTCATACAGCCATATTTGGTCTGTATGAACAGTAGCTGATGACTAATGTTAGCAAACTAGATATTGCTGTGAAATGACATTATTGACTCAGTTCACTGACTTTTTGACTAATCTCTAGTTTGTGCTGCTTTTACACTGTGCTAGGTGTTTACCATTGTGACATATCACTTATTGCAACAGTGGCTGCTGTTCGGCAAAAGATTTACACACAAAGGCTCGCTTTACCCTTAAGCCAACTCTTAATCCTCAAAACAGCCTTTTAAGGAAGCGAGGACAAGGGGGCCAAAATGTCCTCACTCTTCAAAGATGTACACTCAAGTTGCTCCTCACAAAGACAGACATACAAGACACACACACACACACACACACCGAGTAACGTGTCCAGATTTTAAACGGTATCACCGTTCAAGGAGACAAATGTTCCAGATGGGCAAATCAGCTTCAAGTCATTTTGACACAGCAGAAGAGACTGACATTATCATTCAAACTCCTCCGCTGCTGCTAACATTTACACTCTGGCGCAAAACAACACCCAAACTCCAAGCTTGATCTTGACTATTGAAAGCTGTTTGATGAGGCTGTGAGTTACACAGGGTGTGGCTGCGGACAAATCACTGTGACTGACAGGTCAGCTGGCCTTGAGCCAGCAGCTTCTTGGCAACAGTTGCCTTGTGGTGACTTATTGGCTGAGGGTGATTTAAATAGGAGGGTGGCACGCATCCCTCTTTTCATTTCTTATGCAAGCGCCATTGAATGAATCCCCTTTGCAAACTTCAGACTTTTACCACGGAAACAATTGTGTGGGAAGATAACAATTAGCAGGTTCACCGCCCATTTGGTAACAATTGTGATTAAACCACTCCGTGCTGATTAGTGTTCTGGGACCCGAGCTGTCAGTGCTGTGAACAGTGGCTCAGCAGTGGAGGAGGGGCCGCTGATGTCAAGCATCTCTCATGTAAACGCACAGAAAGAGGCACGGCAAAGTGGGTTACAAACCAGGAAAAGCATGCTGGTGGGAAAGCTTGTCCCCAGTGGAGCAGAATCCTATCCAGACTGTGTATCGTGACCGCTTATCAAATTGAAATTATTACATCAGCATTTCTATCATCCGATTGTCTTTATTGTGAACAGGCTGTAAACTGGTGAGGAAAAAAGAATCGGGAATAAAAACAGGTTATAAAACACTTGGAATCTAGTTTTTTTCTATTCATTTTTCAGTCATTATTGTGCATCTGTAGTAGTCTCACTGCTGCAGGCCACATTCAACATATATGTTTCTTGCATCTTGTATTTAATGTTTACATGGCTGCTGACATGTATGCTTTTCTTAGAGGAGTTATTTATCTTTGTCTCGACACTTGAAGTATCATGGAGCAGCAATCCTTTGGTGGTCCATTTTTTTTAGCTTAGTCAGCGTAAATGCAGAGATGGTGCAGTGACGAAGGCCATGGGATCAAGTCAATAACCGCCTTTCTTTCATGTAACCCTCTCATCGACCAATAAAGAAATGTCCACGCTCCTTTTCAGTTTAATCACACAGCTGTTTCACCTGCGACCAGTTTACACTGCAGAGCAATTACTATGACTGGCAGGTCACAGAGCAAAACATGACTTGTAGACCCTCAGGTCTACAGTTCTTCTTTTTTTTTTAAATTAGCTCCAGGTACACAGTTTTCACTGGGCTGAGAAGAAAACATAATGGGGGATATTTCAGAAGAACATATTTCAGAAGCAGTTCTACTATGCTTGACACTTCATCTGTCATAATCTGATTTGGTGTTACACCGAGGAGGATTTAAAAAGCTGACAGTTACCAATTTGACGGAGTGAAAAAATATACAAACTGTATCTAAATGTATTTATGTTCTACTTTTCCAGGAGCATTTTATTAAGATTGGGTTCTACTGATGGGAACAGGAGCGGACGCATGTGGCACTTTTTGTATCGAGCAGCTGGTCCCAGGACCGTAATCCTCCAGAGGGGGGCTCTTGCAGAGGGCCGGCTGTGCTTTGGTCTGATGGCTCATTTAGTAGCTGGGAGTAAAAAAAAAAGGCCCAAAAAAGTAAAGGGGCCTGTTATGCAAGAGTCATAAACACTTGTCATACGAGACAATGTATATACTGTGAGTCAGGAGAGGAGAAACAAAATGAGTGTTCCAGTGGGATACTTGCAAGTTGTCATCGTCAATTTCACATTGTCACTGTTTCATTAGTGAATAACGGTGACTGAGTAAATAAAGAGATTTTGTACTATGACATATACAGTGTAGCCCCATTTTAACCTCAAATTACACAATTCCCAATAATAAGCATGACGCCGTCTTATATTCAGGAAATGTTGAAAGGGACTTCAGATAAAGAAACACAGTGACACACTGGGGAAGCAGCGTTTCTCCGGCAAGATAAGTGTATGCCATCTGCCTCTGTAAAAAAAAAGAAGACATTTTCTAACACAAATTGATTAAATGATCAATGAACTGACTCATTTGCATCGTGTTACTGCTGAGTTTGCATTGCTCTGCATTAATCGGTTGGAAGACCAACTCGTGAATATGGTGATCTTCTTTAAGATGTCCATCCTACTAATTTATCCCCCAGAAAAATCTGTTTTATTCTCAGTATTCAGATTACAGAGTCTGTAATTGTATGAGTTAATAATGATTGTAATTGTTTTCATTTATTAATGTTCATACTAATTCGTAGTGAACAGGATTTTCCATAACCTGCAACTTTATAAAGTTATTCTTATAGTTGGCGTATAACTGATCTATAAATTATTGATCAACCATTAAAAAGCCATTAGTTCAAGCTTGAAGCCCTTAAAGGGAGCTTGATTAGTGCCTGTAATTGTTTAAATAGTTCCTATCGGATATCTGATTTTATTGCCTTGGTTGTGTGCGTATGTGTGACATTCTTTGTCTCGATATGTGCGCGTGCGAGTGCAGTTGTTGCGCGCGCACGTTTGGTAGCGCTCCTGCTGGTGTTTGGTGGCTTGTAAAGACGCGGCGGGTCCTCAAACAGAGTCGGGCTGACGAGCGAGAGAGAGAGAAGCAGAGAGGAGCAGTGAGAGTTGGACTGTCAACGGCGTGTGTGTGTGTGCGCGTGTGTGTGTGTGTGGAAAGAAATCTGACGAGGATGAAAAAGTAAAAACCCGCGACCTCGCATCTCTCACCTGAAGTTTGATTGAAGAACCAGCAGCAGCGGCAGCGGTTCTCCATGAGCGGAAAAACGAAAAGCAAAGAGGATAAAGACCATGCCTCCAAAGGTGAGTGATGATGAACCCTCATCCCTGATAGTCAGGATCAGGGATGAGATCATGGGCGGTTTTTTTCTTTCTTTATTGTGGGGACAAAAGAGGGAATATCTGGTTTTGTGATGGTGCTGAGATCAGCAAACTGGCTACTTATTCCCATTGTCCACACAAACCAGAAAACATAAGAGGGACAAGAAATGTCGTTGGACACATGTTTCAAAAGGCTTTAAAAAAATCTCCAGAAAATCGAATTGTGTTTATAAATGATGTTGATGTAAGCACATTGAAAATTGTTTTCGCTTTCTGCTTTCTTGCAAAAAGAGGAGGAGACAATAAACCATGGTGCTCAAGATGAAACAGCATGCATATATTATAAAATCGCTGACATCGGCTATTCCCCACTAAAAGGGTTGTTGGGTCTCAGATGTAATTTCAGCAGTGCGCACAATGATTAATTTCCTCCCCTCTGGACAGCAATACACAATACACGCGCGATTCACCACAATGGCCAAATGGTACTATCATTGCCATGGAGACATAAAAAGGGAGTTGCCCGTGTAACCGATGCACGAGACCCGCTCATTCACAAAAAAAGAGAAAGCAGGAAGATGGAGCGTGCAGGGATTTTCGTCATAATGTAGCCTAGACGCCCAATCAATCAATTAGGCTATTAAGAATATTCTCTATTATTCTATAAACAATATTTATATGCTTTTATCAAACATCTAAAATCCTAATTGATGTTTCTGTCTTTCCAATAATCTCAAGTGGAGGTTGCTTTATTCATGTCTCCTGCCCTCACGTTGTGAGTAGGTCCACAGTGCATGCAAGCTAAACACACTTACAATAAAGTTTGAAGTCAGCATTTGGTCTTGACTGAAAAATGTGAAAACCTTGAAAATGAAATGATGCTATTTTGTGAGACCACATTGATCAGTCAATTGACATGCAATGCATATTGTTGTGTGACGTGTGAGAACATAATTGTGACATTAAGTTCAGAGAAAATCTATTGATCACGTGGTCATGTTATTGGTCAGCTTTTTTTTATCGGCATCTGAATTTGGTAGAAATCCAAACAGCCGCAGGTAAAAGAAAAAATCTGCACTGAAATCGATGTGCAACTTATTCACACAAATGATTTGCGTTTGGTCTGAAAATACTTTAATTGCGGTTTTCTAATGAGCTCTTTAATGCCAACTGAGCCCGGAGGGAGGAGAACATCCACTGGTCCTTGACGGGTGGTGAGAGCTGCAGTGGACGCTTTTCCCCTAAAAGCCACAAGGGGCCACAATAAGCCCATTCCTGCACTTCAAACATCTTATCCTCATATGCGTTCTCCTAAAGCCAGCAACACGTGTGAATTACCGCTCGTTAAATCAATAAGGTATTTTCAAAATAAACTTCAGTTTTTACAGACAAAAAACAGGTTTAGGCAACAAAACTTCTTAGGTTTAGGAAAAGATCGTAAAATACTAAGTTAGGTCGCAGACCTGAGAAAAGGCGCGATGTAACAATGTCAGTTAAACTCCATCCGCTATACTGTGCCATTAGGGGTTGCTATAGCAACAGAGTGTTGAACTGAAACGAACCACGGCTGACAGAATAGTGATACACCTTATTTATGGTAGCTTTAACACACCAATAAAAAGAAAAAAAGCGACAAAAGCAAGCCAATAAGTAGGAAGGGTGCTTTAAAAGATGATTTATCCACTGAGAGACCAGCACCACGATAACCTCTGCACACTGGAATGGATTCCAATACGACAGTCCGATAATAGATTCTGCCCGTGTGACACTAAACGTTGTGGAACCAAATATGAGACCTTCCAGTCGAATGCTACCCAGTACTACTTCACCACATACCATAGCAGCCTCAATACAACTGAACATCTTAAGTAAAGTGTTTGATGAAGCGCTAGTGCGTTTCATGCATCACAGCACATGAACAGTAAGCAGCACAACGTAACAGAGTCAAAAGACAGCAGCAATGTTCACTCTCATCACAGAAACACGTCATGTCCGATGTACTTTTCCCCTAAAATATCTTCATCAATAACCCACTCCACCTCGGGTGGACGGACATGCAGCATTATATGTCACCTTGTACTGTTCTTTGTATAATAATAGTGGCGTTAAGGATTAAGTTTGGGTAGAACAAGAACTCATTAACATCTTGTTCTTAAAGAGATTAGGCTTAGAAATGTGGATTAAACTAGATGTGCGTGTGTGTGTGTGTGTGTGTGTGTGTGTGTGTGTGTGTGTGTGTGTGGACTCCCAAATAGGCAGCATGAGAGGATTCATAGAGACACTATTGTTAATTAACCCAGATTGTGACCCAGCAATATGGCAGCGGAGGTCAACATTGCACTGCAATTAAGGCCCATCACTGAACCACACCTGACTGTGATGTATGTAGTGATGTCTGCACGTCGTCTAGAAATAATGCACTACGAGCACATAACGAGAACAATACTTGTAATGTACCAGCTTTGGTGATACCCCGACAGCATCATGGGGTCAAAGTTTCAATTTGTTTTTGGTTACTTTTGTTTATGACCAATTCAACCAATGGCATCCTCATCAGCCTCAGCTGTTCTTTGTGTTTCGTGCTTATTCGCAAATTTTTAGCAAACTAGAGAAAGATGTTGATGCTCAACGCCATACCTGCTAAACCTCAGCATGTTACAATTGCACTTGTGAGCTAGAATGCTGATCTTTGCATTTAGCTCGAAGCACTATTGTTGCTATAAAGCAGCCTCAGAGAGCCACTAATGAGGCTGTTTAACTGTAGATTTGCTTTTAATTCTTACATGGTTAATCATATCACAATCATGACTTAGTTTTGTTTTTAAAATTCTATTTTTGCCATGATATCATTACAGCAGGGACAACTTTCTGGATCTATGCACCAACAAATCCAGATCACCTTCATGCCCACAATTAACTTTATCGCCTCGAAAGTAGTTTCATTGGTTGATTTCTTAATCACGAGGAGAGCAAAATGGCTCTTTGTGGCTATTGTGCTATAATTTGGGAGTACAATGTGTGATGTCATGAAAACAGTAGAGCATTTAATGGCATCTATGTTATCCCTTAGTCGAGGCGCCACCATTTGTGCTGCCGTATGCTACGGTAGGTGAGGGGCCGTCATAAACTGGGGCTGGCAATTTGAAAAGTGTGGATAATAATAGAAATGTGACGTGATGAAGCTCCCAATGCAACAAAATGTGTTCTCCATAGTTGGCCATTAGTCAGCCGAAGCCTGATCAACTTTTTAAAATGCCCATCATCTTCTCTATTCTTGCTCATTACTACAATATCAAATATGTATGTGTGGCAGTGAAACAAGCGCGTTATTAATATTAAGAGAAGAGATAGTCGTCACAGTAGTGTGGCAGCGATCAGGCCCTTTAATGAGACAGCACCAATACATTCAGATATCAAGGGTTGCAGACTGTGTGATGCACATGAGAGTAAGGAAGATAAACAGATTTTATTCTGGGGCTCCCCCCCTTTTACACACACACACACACACACACACACACACACACACACACACACACACACACACACACACACACACACACACACACACACACACAGGCACACAATTCCACAACCTCCCTTTTTCTGTTATCTGATCATATGGCGCCATCTAGTGGCTGATAATGTGAATCATTAAAGACAGCTAATGCTCTCCCAAATCCTAAGGGGAACTCCATTGAGGCTTTTGTGACTAGACTCCAGTGATTGGATGCTGGCTCCCTGCCCAGGCTGTTGGCTTCGGAACCTTTGCCTAAACGTTCCTGATGGCATCTTTGTGGTTTTGTATTTCAGGCCAAGGCTACAAAGCTATTTTGGGAGACGTGGTGTGTGTGTTCAAAAGCTAGAATGGTATTTCCGTTCATTTGAGACAACTCAAGGAAACAAAATCTGACCACAGGCCCACAGTGACCCAGAATATCCCTCTGCTTGATCCAACGGAGTTATTGCCTCACCACAGGAGGCCACAGCATAGTGAATTGTATTAAGAGATTTGGATTATCTGCATGAAAAGCGCATTACCTTCACAGATGTTTTTTCTCAGATAACTTGGATGTTTCTTTTTCTACTAAGACTTTTCCAAGTTGCTGAGTGTGCATATTTCTCAGCAACATCCTGCTTTACTGCCTTCAATGGCTTTTATAGGCTCCTGTGCTGCAGCATATACGCAGCAGCGGACACTCTGCGATCTGTGATGCTTTGTATATCATCTCAGCAACGTGGATGCTGTTGTGTTCACAGGAAGCACTGTAACAGCACAACAATGTAATGGGCTGATAATGCAGAGTTATGGGTGGCCGTGTAGACTCTGTGTGTAATCCTGGACTGGCGGCATTGCTCCGAGTGTGGTTACATACAGGAATGTGCTATGAGGGTGTGCATTCATTGAGGGTAGCCCACAGACCCACTGAGAGATACAGTACAACGCCTTTAGGTGCGTGTATTTCTGTGTATTTGAGTGCATGCTGTGCAAGTTTGTCTATTTAAAAAAAAACAATCCTTGGATTTAAACGTGTATTTGTTTGTGATTAGAGCCTTAACATGCATGTTTACCCCTTTGTGTCCCCTTAAGGAGTTTTAAGGTTATTTAATCACAGTATTTCAACATGAAAGCATCTTATATTATCTGTACCATCTTATCAAGCTCTTCATTGAAGCTATATCACACTCAATGGAGTATTCAAATTCAAACTACTCCTAAATTGCAGTGCTAAACTGAGTTTCACAGCTGACATTATAGAACACAGTGACACAGACAGCAGTCTTAATTAAAAAGTAAAAACTTATCCAGTAAGGTGAAATACATGGCTGTTATGATTAGTTTTATTTGGTAAATAGTATTAGCCTTAGGGAGTGTAGGCTACCTGGTTAAAGTTAGAGGCTACTGAGAGGTTCACACACACACACACACACACACACACACACACGCACGCACACACACACACACACACACACACACACACACACACACACATACCTACACGTACACTTCCTCGATAGAGTCTTAGATTTGGGAACGGCCTGCTGGCTGCCTCCCTCTCTTATTGTGCCAGATCAGCGGGGCCTTGAGATGAATCATTGATGACCGGTTCCAACGGCTTAATGGCCTCTAATGTTCTGTAATGATCTCCCGTCAACGCCATGCGCACGGCCTTAATGGATCCAATGCCGTGGAGAATTCTCTGGCTTGAACTTCGGTAATTCCTCCTCCTTTCGTGGAGCAGCGCACAACAGGAAGTGCGAAAAGCCATGAGCACAAGGCTCCGGAGCTCCACGGGCGCAGCATGAGTTTTCCTCTCCGCCGATCGACCTCAGGTAGGACCGGGGGGGGGGGGGGGGGGGGGGCAATTTGGAATAACGAGATTTGAACCTGGCCGAGCTATCCTGCTACGAAAGAAGGCGCATAACTCGGCCATTTGGGAATATACTTTTATAGGGGAAAAGGGATAAACATATGGTTGAGTTGAGGTCAACGGAAGTCTCCGAAGGGACTTTTCTGAAATGCTGACTCTGTGCTTTTGTTGATGATACTTAAACAGGTCGTTTTCATTCTTAACTTGTTCTCAAAATATTAAATGTTGTATTTTATAAAGTTGTGTTTGAAATAAGTCGATCATTTTTGGTATAACGTAAGTAAGACGTGCGATTTTAACTCAGTTAAAACTTGAAGCGCTGTCCGTGGTGCTGAAAGCAGCACCAGGCGCGCCCTACTCAGAGGGACTGCTGGACCGTTTGATTAGCCTCATGTCATCCATTCATAATGTATGGCCTTGTGATTTAGGCTCTTAGTATTATTCTTAAGTATCCTTTACATCCTTGAGAACGATTTCAAAGCATTTCAGAAATTGAGATCCTGCACTTGTCGGCCTATCGGTGTCCTCCACGCTCACGAGGCAGATTTCACAACTCCAACTTTTAAAATATCACAAAACTTGACGGAAGTGTCAGTTGGGGAATGCTGGAAAAAACAAATCAGAGACCCTGAATCAAAAGTCTCGGCTCCTAGCACAAATCCTGTTACTGTCAAAATCCATGTCAGCCTGCAGGGCGGCTTCTCTCATCGTCTACTCTACCGAAATCAAATCAAGCAAAACTCACATCAAACGTCCCAAAAATGATTCAGGTAAAAGGAAAGCGCGTCAATTTCAGAGATATTCAACAGATACAGAAGTACGTTGTACACTGTTCACTGCTGTCTTTGTCGACCTTAAAGGCCTCAAAGTGTTTATCTTCATTATGAATACTGCCGCATGCTGCTGGGTTTCTGATCGTACTCTAACTGGCAGAGAATCACACACTCTCTCTCTGGATGTTTGCTGTGTAGTTTTCTCTGTTGGGATTAACTCCCTCTTCTCCAACCTCTTTTTGTCAAAATCTACTGCTGTAGGCTACAGAGCTCCAACCAAAGATCAGCTCAAATGTATCGTTCAGATCCCTGATCTTCATTTGATTGTGTAAATGCAACAGTCTATATAAAGCTTAATGAATCTATGCTATTTATTTGCAGCCATTTATTTATGCTACTGGGATATTTTCTGATCCTGAGAACAAATCAATTAGTAATTATTTCCTGTGTTATTTGGTTGCAAATTAGTTTCCACTGATTTGCTTATTGATTCACGTACTTTCTGTAACATTTTGTTATTGTGCTGATTTAAGGCTAAAGCCTGATAAACTGTCGTGATGATGTTCTTCGGAGGCATCTTGTTTCTGGTTTGTTCACCCTGCAGCTTGTATTGTCACATTGTGTTACCTCTGATCTTTGCTGCTTTTGCTTTTAGGGGCAAATGATGTGGTTTTTAAAAGCAAGGAGCTCATACATGAAAGATGAAGGCTTCGCTTTCAGTCACTTCATTACAGTGGTTGTACATGTTTGCTTTCAAATTCTGATGTTTTTGATGACATCGCAGACTGCTTATGAAATCTTTTGGCTGAAAGCGCCGTCTCTCTCAGGGAATGGGTTGAGCTGTGTGATAAACACCTAAACTATATTGAATCGTACATTTACAAGGGTCTTACCTAACCAGAAGGCAACGGGTGTATGTTTAACTCCTTCAGTCAAGGACAGGCTATAGAGGCTCCACTTCAGTGACCAAGTCCTGACCCCAGTTTCTATCCACAGTCCATCACTTTCTCCTCCAGACACAGGCTTATTCTCACTGTGGGCTACTGAGATGTCCACTTCAGTCATGTAATTTACTGCTCATCACATCCTCTTGCTTTCCAGCCATCGATTTTCCAGCATGCATTGGCTCTGCCTGCTGCTCAGCTCCGGGTGCCACAGGTCGACCTCCACTGCGAGTCAGTCGGCTCTTTGTCCGCAACCCCGTCTCCCTCAAGAGCCGTTGGGAGTTGGCAGTTGCCACTGCGAGTGTATCTGCCTCTGACAGTATCTGTTTTCTCAGGAAGTGCATGATTTGGCCGTTTTGCTGCTGTGCATGTGTGTGCGTCCGCTCTGGTGCGAATGCAAATGGGACTTAGGAGAAGAAGAAGAAAGACACGGCTCATCCGAAATGAAGAGCTGTCTTCGTTACTCGCCTCCTTCTTGCACGCTGCAGCCTTTCAGCAGTGGTGAACCTCTGCACCAAAATAAGATGAGAGCCCCTCCTCTTCCCACTTTCCCTCTCTGTCTCACAGACACACACACTCACTCACCAGGTCTCTCTCAACCTTCCATTATTGTCCCTTCACTTGCATTTCTCTTGTCTTTCCTCCTCATATTGAACTCTAATTCTTCATGCATCTCCTTTCCTCTTCCTCCAGCCTCACACACTCAATATTGTACATCTCTCTCAGTCCCTTTGCTTCTTTTCATAATTCCTCCTCTCCTTCATTCATCTGTCTATTTTCACAATCTATTTATAGGGTGTGTACAAGCTTCTCCCTCTCTCGCGCTCTCTCTCGCTCTCTCTCTCACAACTCAATTTCTAATTTTCTCCCTTGCCCCCCTTTTCCATTAGTCCTCCTCCCATTAATTCACCTGCCTGTCTGCTCTCTCCCTTTCATTTCACTGTTTATTTGTTCTCACTCCTCCTCCTTTATTACATTCCCCACTCGGCTCCCTCTCCATCTATCTCCCCCCCACCCACCCCCACACACACACACCAGGATTCAGGGTAACATGTAAATATCATGCCACGTGGGGTTCAGGGCTACAGGTGCCCTATGAGGAGCGGCCCAAACGCCCCTCATCACACCCTTCCGACCCCCCCCCCACCGGACACACGCACACATAGAACACGTACACGTGCACCCCACCACCCCCCCCCCCCCCTTCCCCGTTCCTCGGGGTGGGCAGGGCTGCAGCAGCTTCATGAACGGCACGGCAGCATGCGTCTCGATCCCTTTCTCTCCGAGCCGTTTCATTGACAAACATTCCGGTTGCTGCATTTCTGTCACGGACAGCGTCGAGGAGCGGAGCGTCGCCGGGGAGCGGTGCAGAGCAGCAGCAGTGATCCTTTAACATTAACCCCCGGTGTTGTTCGCACCAGTTTATAAGCTGTTGATTCGCCACTTGGACCCGGACTGGATCCCTTACGCACCCCCTCTTCCTCCTCCACGCTCTCTCGGGACACCTGAGGTGTGTGTGTGTGTGGGGGGGTGAAATCAAGACGGATTTTGCCACTCGGACCCATCGGGGGACGTGAGGCGGCGTCATTACTGCTCACTGGCAGATTATTGGAATTGTTGACCATGAAGCGCCCGGACGCACCGATGGAGGATTCCGGACACTTATTTAAGTCACGAGACTGCAGCGGCCGGTTCGTGAAGCGAACTGAGCCGTGGTTGGTGTAGCCAACCTCCCCGCACCCAACACACCCCCACCTCCTTATTCGCCTCCCCCCATTCTTCCCAACCGGGACGCGCAGCCTTGTTTCACTCTACCGGAGGAACATGTCCCGGGCAGCGGCTATCGCGAGCTCCCTGATCCGCCAGAAGCGGCAGGCACGGGAGAAGGCGAATGCTTGCCGCGGCACCGGCAGCCCGATCAACAGCAAAGGCACAAACGAAAAGCCGAGCAAGCTGAACGTGTTCTCGCGTGTCAAATTGTTTGGATCGAGGAAGAAACGGAAGAAAAAGCGACCACCAGGTCTGAGGGGGGGGGAGTGGGGAAGCCACGAGCTGCACCACCATCACCACCTCAACCATCTTCACCAGCATCATCATCATTACCATCATCAACACCATTTTCTCTCATCACTGAGGCTGGTCCTTCATCACTTCATCAATCATCACGTCCTCCTGGTTCAGGGATCAGTCCTGTTGCGTGACACCACAAACATCACGTGAACAACTTTGTGTTGTCCCGCAGCAAAGTGTTGTAGCAGCAGCGTGCCTCTCTGCGATAGCTGACGGAGAGCTCATTTAAACAGGATCCCACTTTAGGCAGCGCTTGAGCTACTCCTGTTATCACGTTGGAGCGGTCAACATTTTTGGGGGATTTGTGTGTGCGCCACATTGCACAGGGGTCAGGGATCGACATTGGGCCCTCAAAGCCCACTGATTGGAATCAGCTAATTCTCCTCCTGATACTTCCAGCTTCTTGGCGATTGCTGGATTTGATCCATTTGATCAAATGACAGTTTGATGCAGTTCATGTGTCTCCTCTGCTCTGCTCCTCTCAGAGCCCCAGTTAAAGGGCATTGTGACCAGGCTTTCCAGTAGCCAGGGCTTCCAGCTGCAGATGCAGCCTGACGGCACCATTGATGGAACCAAGGACGAAGACAGCACTTATGGTGAGTCCAACTCTGGCCTTTGGACTTGCAGAAAAGAGTAGACGTCCACTTTTTAAATGATTCTTAATTTGCTTTCTATTTAAAAAAAATCTATGCAACCAGTCTTTTCATTGAGGATTCATCTGATAACTTTCCACTAATTGATGCATTGTTTTGGCGTTTGGTCAGAAGAAAATCAAAAATGGGGATCATAATTTCCCAGAGGCCAAGGCAACATCTTCAAAATGCTTAAAATTGTCTTAAAACCCAAATCGATTCCATTCGATATCACATATCACAAATAAAAGCAATAAATCATCACATTTTAGAAACGAAAACCAGCAAATGTTTGATATTTTGTCTTGGGAAAATGACAAACTAATATAATTATTGTGATTATTGCATTCATTCGACTAATTGATGAATCAACTCATCGTTTCAGCTTTGTAATCTGCTTCAGATAACTTCAGTTACCAAGAATGGAAAAACAAATGTGTGTTACACCAACGCTGGCACATACAAATGCCTGTTTACTGCTTTCCTATGCTGGTGTAGAGAAATAACAGGCTGAATCAAACGTAGTGTTAAAACCTCCATTTGCTGTACATACAAAAGTAAAGGAAGATAAAATGACATAATAACTTCCAGTAGAAACTGAAACCATGCTTTCTTTTTATCTCAAGCTTCAATATTAATACATAAATGCAACATTTCGAAGGTTCCATATCAAGCAAGGTCTGGTTGAGTTGAATTCCCATATACCCACTTTAGTGTTATCATCCAAAACCAGTCCAAATCCAATTTAATGATGAACTCCATTCTGTGGAAATCGGTCCGATGTGTGAATTTATCTCAGACAGTCACTCAGCAACATGTCAGGTGTTCATTTAATTGGGAAACTGGTGGCTGCTTTATCCTCCAACTGTCAGATGGTATCCCGGCAATCGATCTGTGTTAAATGTTACCTGGTTAAAGAAATAGATTAAATATCCACAGGATGCACATTGCAAAAGATACTTGAAGAGATCCATAGAACACACTTTCTCTTTCTCACTTAAATACAGACAGACACACACACACACACACGGGCTACAATGTGTGATTGCTACAATGTGTGATTGCTACGGCTAATTGAATTCTGCTGTTGTGGTTGAGACGGTGATCCCTCTCCTCCTCGTGCACAGTCGGTGTTGCCAGCATCCTGCATTAATCTCTGCTGTACTTCCCGGGCCACCAACTATTGTGTGTACAAGAAAGAGAGAGCGAGAGAGCGACACGGCTACAGAGGAGGCATGTTCTTTAATTAGATGATTACAAGGTGGACACATCAAGTAAATGCCCACCCGCGTGAAATCAGGCGACCGTGACCGGGTTTCAATGGGTAATCCATGTAATCCACGTCTCCATATAACCGCAGTCATTATAAAGAACATGGTTTGGCTAAATGAGTGTAATTATACGAGGGCCTGGCTCATCAAACGTCCCGGGATAATTATGTTCCCTGCTGCACAGCTTTTACTGTGGAAACATAAAACACGCTGTGCTTGTGCCCGATTGCGCACAAACGGAGAAAACAACAACAAATAATATGAAACAAACAATATCACCCAAAGTGTGTAATATGATTATTAAATCTATACTCATTTGTTACCGAAGTCGATTCTTTGTCTGTTCATCTGACATGCTTGGAGATACATTTAAATCAGATCAGACAATCTGTGCTTTCATGCCACCATCACTGACGGGTGAGGAACCCTATCAGCTCCACATTGCGTGACGACGGACATCTTGGGCTTTTTATATTTGATTCTATCACTTTGGCTGTGCTAATGCATAGGGGCTTACATTTTCAATAAAAAGATTGCCATTGAAGGTGTCATTGGGTCATTTATTTACGATCTTCTGATATTTCATTGGCTAAATGATGAATCCATTGATATGAAACACAGTCGACAGATTATTGCGAGTGGAAATAACCCTGAGTTGTAGCTCCAGTACGACTATTTTCATTTGTAAGAGTAACAAATAGCTTTAAACTGCTCATTGCACTGCTAAATGTTTTCCACACCCTGACTTGCCACGTGCCTTTTGCATAATCAAACACCTTTCCACATTGTATTGCCGGCCGCTAAATCGTTCGTGTAATTCAGCGGCCTTAGCGCCTCACTGACCTTGTCAAATAGCTTCTCTGTGGCAGAATGGAGGCGTCGTCAGACCAGATGCTTCCATGTTGATGAGGATTTTTCTCTCTGTTTCCCCCTGTGTTCACTTTGTGACTGCTCGTTTGTTTTCTGTGTGTGTTTGTTTGTCGTGTGTGTGTGTGTGTGTGTGTGTGTGTGTGTGTGTGTGTGTGTGTGTGTGTGTGTGTGTGTGTGTGTGTGTGTGTGTGTGTGTGGATTAATGTTTGCATTCATAGCTGTGTTCAACCTGATCCCAGTGGGGCTTCGTGTGGTGGCCATCCAGGGCGTCCAAACCAAACTCTATCTGGCAATGAACAACGAAGGCTTTCTCTACACCTCTGTAGGTCACCACGCTCTCACAGACACACACACACACACACACCCATCACCATCATCATTACAGACCATGGGGGACTGAAATCTCCTCTTTGGGTCAGGGTTAGTGATGAATCAGCAGCTCTAAGTGTGACCTGTCTCATTATCATCCCATCATCACATCAATACTTTAACTACAGCATTGCCTTGTGAGTCAGCCGCCACTGGGTTTCATAATCCAGTGTGTGAAACTCTTCTCTATCTACTGATATCGTGGCTTCACAGGATTGATTTCAGATCATCCACCAGCCTCCTTTTGTTTATCTCCCTGCGGCCACTCTTTGATAGGAAGATTACGTTTTGTCCATTCACACACACACACACACACACACACACACAGATCCTGAGATTTGTTTTCATGCCTTTCCTCCCAGCGAGATTTACACGTACATCCCCCGCTGTGCATGTCTTTCCTCACACCGGTCAGAAGGCAGTGTTGGCTGCAGCGCAGTGCTCTAAGTGCCTCACTTTAGCTCTCGATGGTGGGCAGTGCGAATGCAAGAACAGAAAAAAAAAAATCGACAACAATGACACGCACTTATACCGCCACAATATCTGGCCCATCACGTCCAGTCCTGGAGGCTTGGCGTCTCACATGATGTTAAATACACAAACTATTCATACACACAAAGCACACACACATATGTTTGCACTGAATCCATTTCACAAGATCATAACCACACAAAGCTGGTTTCAAATGCATTAACGGGTGGCAGAGAGAAAAAGCTCTCTTTCTCTCCCTCCGGCAGCCTGAGCTCCATCTTCCTCTCAGTGGGCTGGTTGGTATTCAAGGGAGTAGCCGGTTGCTATGGAAATGCAGGAATAAGGAAATGCAAATGTCAGCTTTCCTAAGTTGGTGCAGTTTGTTCACGGAGGCTATCGCCCGGCCGAGATAATGATTCAAACAGCGGACCAACTGACGGATGAACACACTGATGGCAATGATTTAACATCTGTTTTGGTGCCGTTGCCGTGACAAACTCATTCCTCACCTCTCCGCGTCTACTTCATCACCTACTTGTCTTCTTCCTTTCATGATTTGTTCTAATGTCTGACACGCTTTCCCCTCAGGAACATTTTACCCCCGAGTGTAAGTTCAAGGAGTCGGTGTTTGAGAACTACTACGTCACCTACTCCTCCATGCTGTACCGGCAGCAGGCCTCGGGTCGGGCCTGGTACCTCGGACTCAACAAGGAGGGAGGAGTCATGAAGGGAAACCACGTCAAGAAGAACAAGGCCGCCGCACATTTCATACCGAAACCACTCAAAGGTAAAGGAAGCAAGCTGCCCTAAAACACACAACGTCTCGCAAGCAACAACAGACCTGTTCAACTGAAATGGGCTTTTATTCTGCAGAAGTATACATATTTCTAAATTTAAACAACACGTTTAAGGCACCAGAAAACTTTGGTTTTAAATAGAATTTCTCTATAACATTAAGGAGAGTTTGACACTAGAAAGCTGTTGTCACATTCATCTGCTGATGAGGGAAAGTTACTCTGTTCTTCCCTTAAATCTCAGTTCACACAAGAAGGATTTTGCGACACCACAACTAGTTTGGAAGCCAATCATGGTCCAACAGTCAACTTACAGACGAGTGAGACTAGAAGCTTCCAGGATACATAAAGAGAGTGGACTTTTCAGTGACAAAAGGAGACATCTTATGTCGAACAGTTCAACTTTTAAAATGAAACACATTAGCATCGTCATAGATTTGGGATTTCCCAATGACGCAGAAGGAGTAGATGTCATTGTCAGAAGTACCAAGTAGTTTATTGATCAGACAAATGAATTCTTTAAAGAAGGGTCATTTTATATGTCTTAAAGAATGTGAAAACCTGGTGTAGAAATAGTAAGTATATCTCCATAATATTAAATATTCATGACAAAAAAAGCAATAACCGGAGATGAAAAAAACATCCTTAGGCGACGTTCACATTAAAAAACACCTGCGCGCTACGATGACAACGAAGTTGCAGTAAATTAGCGGTAACTGACTGAACTAAACAAAGATAAATGGATTCCCAGCAACAAAACAAATCTAAAAGAAATCCCTCACAGTCGCTTTGTCTTTGACCAATCAGCCGACCTGTCAGCCGTCTTTGACGGCAAGAGTGAAGCAATTAAAACATTCCCTGAGATGGATAATAAAGCTCCGGTTTGATCCAAACTAAAATGATTGACTTTAATTAATTCACCGTTATTCATGGAAGAAATAAACATCTGCCCCATAAAACATCAGGAGGGGACCTTTAAATAACTAGGATTAAATAAGCAACAAGCAACGTAGCGGGAAACACATCCCTCATTACCGTTTATGACATTTAACATTCAAAAGCTGTGGCGTCTACATGGCAGCTGCAGGAACCATTAACTATGTAGGTTATATTTGCACTGGCAGCAGAGATTAGTGTGGCAGGTGACATCTATAAAGGGCACAGAATATGTGACATTGCCTTTTTCCAACAGAACCCCTCTAGACACATGTAGAGATGTAGGTGCAGTGAAATGCCCAGTGTCAAATCATTTTGGAAACAGAGCAAAGAACAAAAAACAGAATGAGAGAGAAAAATAAAGCTTTCATCAATAGCTTTATATCAACAATGACTACTTCCACGAGTGTGAAAGGCAGCTGTTCTCAGGGAACATGCTGCCTGCCCAGCACCAAACAGCAGACAGACAAAGATGGCGTCTAGCTGGTGAACACAGTGGAGCATACAGGGATGCAGGGGTGACGTATTTTTGCAGGACGTTGGCATCGCCCTGGTTCCCCTCGACAAAAAGCCGATGGGATTTTTCCATTGGATTTGGATTATTACAGAAATAAAAGGTCTGTGGCGAACACAAGTTGATGATACTTAGGCAAAAATGCAATCGGCAGAGGTAAAAAGCTCACGTTATTCGATATAAATGACTACGGTCGCATGACTTCACGTCACCACCACCAAGCTCAAGGCGGACGAGTGTTCCATGTGATTTATGTTTTGTCGTCTCATTTAGCCACTTCTTAGCAACGCCCTTTTTTAAGACGTGTAAAAGCTTAAAAGAGGGGTGTGTACAGACCTTATTTCAGGCATCTAATCCAAAACCCACTCAAAAAAAAACAACCATTGACTTTGAGACGAGGGAACCTTAAGTGAAAAAAATGCAAAGTCATTTCTGCTAAAGAGCCAGCAATTTCACTCAGAGGTAAGTGGAGAGCGAAACGAAGCACGAAGGAGAGTGAATATTGGACACAAACACGACTCCAGATGAATGCTAATGCTGCTCTGTACCTGCTGCGTGTGTAAATAGGCAACTGTTTTCTAACACGCTTGCAACTAAAAAGCAATATAATATGTCATTCATGCATTACAGTCTGTTTCTACTGTCCATGTGGGCAAAAATAGAAAGAATATTGCAGTTTTGGGAAAAAAAGGTAATAAAAACAATAACTGTTTATGATTGAAGACTAGAGATCATCATTACTTCTATTTCTATGGGTCATTGCATTACAGCTGAGCATTGCATGAATTCCCCTTTGGCACTTCAGTCAGAACTTATTGTAAAACCAGAATTAATTCAACTTTCAATAAAGCAAACCTTTCAGTTTTCTACGTGCAGGGGATCTATATGTACCTGACTGCCTGAACGAGGCGTGCATATCAAACATGAGCGATGTCTTAGATGTCCATTTAATGAATGCTTCTTGTCGTCTCTGTGTCTGTGTGCAGTGGCCATGTATCGGGAGCCCTCCCTCCACGACCTGACAGAACTCTCACGGTCAGGCAGCGGCACACCGACCAAGAGTCGCAGCGCTTCGGCCCTACTTAACGGCGGAGGGAAGTCGCCCAGCAACAATGACTTATCCTAGCCCCCCACCCCTCACACACACACACACATAGACCCACAGAAGACACACGCACGCGCACACACACACACACACAGATCTCAGGCCGACATGCCCACACAGCCGGCTGGTGAGGGGTAGGAGGAGGCGAGGACTAAAATGACGGACGACAGGAATGTGTTCTTCCACTTAACGGAGCCCACTGTGACTGACTGTGATGTAAATAAATCAAGGACAATCAAGCCGTCCGGCTCTGCTGCTCTGGTCTGCAGAGGGACGGGACCTGTGAATCTCTGCCCTTGACTGCTCTTCCTGCTGTATCATAACCTGAGAGAACGAGGGACGGCGATGGGAGGAAGGCGAGCGACGGTAGAGAGTCAGTCAGTCACATAGTCAGATAAACAGACTGTTACAGAGAACCAAAGAGTCCAAGTATTAACGAAGTTACTGCAGCGAAAAGGAAAGTGGCAAGAAAGTTAGGTGAGGGACAAAGGAAGGAAGGAAGGAAGTCTTTATCTATTCTACCATATGCGATGTTTACACAGAGCTCATGGGGTTAAGTCATATTTTTTAAATGACAAACGTATTCCTTGTACACTTATGAGGACTGATCCTTTGTTTGCATGCAGGTGTGTTTGTTTGTGAGTGGTCAAATACACGCCGTGCTTGCAGTAGGAGGGATGTGTGTGTGTGTGTGGGCAAGCAAGTGTGTGTGTGTGTGTTTGTTTGTGAGTGGTCAAATACACGCCGTGCTTGCAGTAGGAGGGATGTGTGTGTGTGTGTGGGCAAGCAAGTGTGTGTGTGTGTGTTTGTTTGTGAGTGGTCAAATACACGCCGTACTTGCAGTAGGAGGGATGTGTGTGTGTGTGTGTGTGTGTGTGTGTGTGTGTGTGTGTGTGTGTGTGGGCAAGCAAGTGTGTGTGTGTTTGTTTGCGTTTGTGAGTGGTCAAATACACGCCGTGCTTGCAGTAGGAGTGATGTGTGTGTGTGTGTGTGTGTGTGTGGGGGGGGGGGCAAGCAAGTGTGTGTGTGTGTGTATGTGTGTGTGCACGCATGTATCTGGGGGGAGGGAGGGGATGGGATTGTACCTTTTTAAGATCTGTTGTATATCAGACAAACCTCCCGAGGGCTTTAGCAGGTCAAAATAAGGTTTACTATATATGCTTCCATGCTTACTTCTTACAAGCGATGCTGTTGTTTATCTTTCCGTTTGTTGTTGTTGTCCCTTGCTGTTTGTTTGTTGTTGCATGGAAGCTTGTGGACCTCTGCTCAGTAGCAGCATGCCGAAGGTTCGTTTTTTTTTTCCTGGTCTTACGTGTTCCTGACCGAAAGTGAACACTAGTGAGCCAACAGTGTCAAACCAGAACACTCGTGAACCAATGGGAGGGCGTTGGAACACTACTGGACCAATAGTATTGCACCACAACATTAATGGACCAATGGTGTTGGACCAGAGCCAGAACCACCTGGACCAATGGGAGCACAGATTCACTTAATATTTTGGTTCCTGCTGTGGACAAACTAGAAATGCACTAAATAAACTCTTTTTAAAGAAGTTATCGTCTTGTCTTATTTTGTTGTATGTTTTTGCCACCCATCTGCACCTGTGATGGTGTTATGTTTAAAATGCTTTGAGTATTCATCGATATTAGAGATGTAATCAACTCGATGTGCTGTAGAAAACTGTTGTCAGTTATTCAGAATAACGAGACAATGATTCTAGACAGAAATGTTGATCTTTTAATTATTTTTAATTTAAAGTTTTGCACCATGAATGAGATTCCATTCACCTCCATTCACGACAGACATGGTTTAAATTTGTGTAAAATAAGTACAACAATAGATAAGTGAGAGATTTATTTTGTTTTACTTGGGCAAACTGGCCCTTTGTTTCTAGTATGATTGTGTTAACCCATACAGATCGATGCAGCATAACTGTTCTCCTTTTTATATTTCAGGAGGCCATAGGCTACCAGGTTTTGAGGATGTAATGCGTTCACACTGGTAAAGTATCAAAGTATACAAAACATATACTTACGTTCATTGGCAGTGTTTTCCTCCAGCAGGACTTTATCTGATACAACTAATTTATTTTAAGAGCAAAACTCAATCCCTTTCAAACAAAGAAATCAATGTCCATAATTATATTCCTTCAGATTGAGCATTTTTTATAACAGTAATTGATGGCTGTTGAGGTTCATTTCCGACTATTCTAATTAGTCCGTTTGAAATGCCAAAAATAAAACAAATATGGAAAGAAAAAAGCTTGAGTCACTTCCAAAACTCCTATCGTTTTGTCAATAGAAAAATCTTGCTTGAAACCATATTGTTCTGCGTTTTTAACTTTCAACATTTTCACGTGGTTTAAAACTGTTGGATGGCCCGCGTGCGCGACACGAAATGGGAGGCCCACACCTGTAGGCTATTAAAGGTGCAGGCTAACAGCAGCACGGCGCTACACCATTCAATTAAGCGTGTAACTAAATAAACGCTTCTTAAATAAGTATACCCATGTAACGTCTTTGTATGCAAACAACATAATCACATTTACTTATTTCTATAACCGTCAAACTGGATAGTAAAAGCATTTCATTTTAAGCGTCTTTTCTCCCACAATGCAATGCCAGGAAAGGAAGTTGAGGAGCTGCTCACAACTAAAAACACGACAGAGCCACTGATTGTGGATGACGGTTATGAACTCGCTCTATGAACACGAGACAAATACACATATGCAACTTTTCTAATGTGTCATTGTCAAAGTACAAACTGGTAAATGATGTTAGTTGAATAGCAGCCTACCAACAGCCAAAGGGTGTTTAGACGTCCTCACAATGTTCAAACCAGTGCTTACACTTGATTTCACCACTAGATGGCGCTCATAGTTCAGAGTGGTGATTCTGCTGCTGGTTTGTTACAGTGAACCACTCTTTTGAGGAGGTACCACGCTGAAACAAAGGAACAAAACTCAAAGAAACAGTCCAGGAGACAACACGTCTTGATAAAGTAATCATTTACTCCAACATGTGTGCTCGTTCATGTCGCTGCGATGATCAGGGAAAGCAGACACACGCTTTTATCCTCACCATTCCGAAGTGGGGCGCTAAGGCTAATTTCCAAGACATTTGTGTAATCACAAAATACAACAGATAAAGTGCAAAAGGCAAAAAAATAAAATAAAATACACCTATAATGACCAATAGTTTCACATTGCAATAATAAACATTTTACTCGTTTGTTTCAGGAACAGTGTCATACTCGATATGCTTTCCTTATGGTTTAAATACACCTCACAAATGTGGGATACTTCTCTTATTAACAAATATAATTTAAGGTAATAATCATGTCTTTACTTTTGGTTTTCATTTTACATTGACAGGTATCCTGTTAAGGTATAAAATCAGTGGACGTCTTGCCTGTAACTCTGAACTCACAGTGTTCATGAACCACACTCTCCCTTTGTGATGCATTTCTATGAAATCACATTTTTGCTTTCTGCAGCCCTGTGCAAATGTAAACACACACGCAAACTATACTGTCCACAGTGATCCACATTAATACTGTACTGGTACATCAGTGACGTCTGTCATATCTACAGTGGTTGAGACAGCACCATGCTGCCTCTACTTGCAAAGGTTCCTCTTTCTTGATAGTCAAGAGGAAAAACTGTGTCAGAGTCTGTCCTCTTTCATCTCTGCTTCTTCTTCCTCATCTCTTTCCTCTTCTTCCCAGTGCCAGTTATCTGCAACCGTTTCTTCTTTTCACACATCCTCCCTTCACATGAATCCATCTGTCGATCTGCTTATGTTCAGTCTAGGTCCCCTTCTTTGACTCCCACTCCTGGAAACCATGACACAGCAAAAAGTGAGGAAAGCATTTCTAGCTGTCCTCATCGCTCGCGCACACACTCTCTCTCTCTCTCACACACACACGCACACACACACGCACACACACACACACACACACACACACACCTTTGCCTTCTGCATGACGTTCCCCTTGGAGGAGGCGTAAAGAGCTGGTGGGCGTTTACGAAGCTCCGAGTTGATTGGCACAGTCTCATTATAAACCTTCTCCACCTTACTGCCTTGTGCCTGCGCACACACACACACACACACACACACACTCAAATGTCAGATTTCACTCATTTAGGATTTACAGTAATTGTGTGTCTAAATCAGGTGTCCAGAGCTTGATTAAATGACCGATGCCGGATCGTCTCTGCTGTAGCTGCCTACCTTGACGCTGATCTTGGTGTCAGTGGGAGGACCCAGGGCTCCTCTGGCCAATGATTTCTTCAAGTTTTCTTTGACCTCTGTCAGTCTGAGCTCCAGCTCCACCCTCTCCTCCTCTTTCTGTTTACACAGCGCCTCCAGCTTGGCTAACCGCTCCACACCATGACCTGCACACACACAAACACTCATAAGTTAGCACCGCTACAAAGCTGAAGTCTAAACAGTGCTGTGTGTATGATTTGTCTCGGACCTGTAACACTCTGCATCTCCTCCTTCACCTCCTTCTTCTCCTTGCGGAGGGAAATCAGCGCGTGTCTGAGCTCTTCCTTTTGCTTCTCCAGTTCCTCTTTCTGAGTCAGGTACCGCCTGGCGTCCTCCTCCGCACGCGTCTTGCCATACCGGCCGTACTGATTCACATCTAACAGAACACGTGGCAGAATATAAATAGACTATGATAAGAATGTAATTGAGCTGCTCAACTATTTATCTGCTTTGACAAACTTTTATTCTTCACCGCAATTGGGACCAGGAGAAGCCAGGTGTCTAACAATCTTCGCCTGTCTAATCAATCAATGAATCATGAAAGGAGACTCACTGGAGGCGTGTCTCTTGATGGCAGCCTGTTGTTCAGTTTTTTCGGAGCCCCTGCTGGAGAAGGAGGCATGACGTCTCACCGGTCCAGCTCGGCTCTCAACATCGCCCTCCTGGAGGAAAAACAAGCGCATTTTCAAAATCGACATTTCTGGAGCCCATTTCATTTTGATGCATCTGTGTGTTATTTATATAACTAAATCTGTACAGACAAAGCCATGAGGCGGGACTTATATGTGTAGTTTAATCATTCCAAAGAAATCAAACATGTGAATTAGCAGAATAATCGAGGCAGAAGTCTCATGATGATTTAAGTCATTTAGAT
The DNA here is from genome assembly GCF_949748355.1 of Melanostigma gelatinosum. Taxonomy (NCBI): domain Eukaryota; kingdom Metazoa; phylum Chordata; class Actinopteri; order Perciformes; family Zoarcidae; genus Melanostigma; species Melanostigma gelatinosum. The sequence goes on along the minus strand of NC_136647.1, from coordinate 13,145,339 downwards.
AAATCTGCAACTGAACAAAGAGGAGAGCGTCGCCATGTTGAATGATATTTTATCACTGGTTGACGTGATGTTTCCTCACCGCGATGCTTTCATAGACATCATCATATGTTCTGGAGTCTGTCGAGGCGCTGCTGGAGGAAGTAGCAGTGGTAGTGGCCCACCTGAGAGGAAAAACACAGAGACGGATAGTATTTCGGGATGTTAAGAGACAGAAAACTCGAATTAAATACATGTGGAAAGACGCAAACATATTCTGTAGGAAGTGACTCACAGGAAGGAGTGTCTCGCAGCGTGCCGGATGTCAGTGAGCGTATCCACGTCGATGTAGTCGTAGTGCAGCTCTTCAGGGAGAGTGGTGCTGCCGGTCTCTGCGAACAACACACCCAGCCAGCGGCCGAGATCCTCCGAGCAGCTGGCCTGATGGACACACAACAAACAAAGCCACTTGGTTTCTAGAAAAATGTAGGTGTGTCATCCCTGTGCACATGTTAACTTTCTGTCTCATCTGTTTCCACAATCTCATGAAAAAAAGAGTCAAGAAAAGCAAACAAATGAAATGAAATCTCCTCTGCCGGTATGAACAGATCTTTTGACACCTCCATATAGTACCTCTAAGGATGCCAGTTCGCTGCCAGCCTGCAGGATGCAGAAGGAGAAAGGATGTTTGGGGCCGAAGCCGCCTGTCACCACCTCTGCACCTTTGAGCGGTACCACGATGGCCGGTGGCCCCCGGTCCCCGGGGTCCTTCTGCAGGTACAAGCTTCCTCCTCGCACAACACACCAATGCTCCTTCCAAGAGCCGCTCAGACACACACTGAGGAAGCCTGCGGGGGAGGGAGAGGAGGAATGTGGAAGTGATGAAAAGACGGCAGACGTGGACATTCTTTTTAAAAGCTGTGACATACTTCTGCCAATGCTTTAATCATCAATCAGTCACTTAAATATCCACAAACTGACCAAACAGCCAGTCAATCAACCAAGTAGCATGTTGATCAACGTGTCCTCACCACAGCGTGGGTTTTCACGGTGACCGGAAGAGGAGGGAGGCTCTCCTGGTAACGGAGGTTTCCGTTTGGAGAAAGTGATGATCCGGTTGATTTTCTTCCCGGCCGCTCTGCTCATGGACCCCGTCAGCTCTGAGAACGCTCCGCGCTTCCCCCTGTCTAAAATCAAACGCACCCAGGTCAGACGGTGCTGGGGCCGACCCTGTGGTCACCGGGTCGAGGAGCACTTGATGTACAGATTTTGGGAGGTGAATCTCACATGATGTGCATCCATCATGCTGCCTCATCGGTGTAGTGTCTAGCTGTGTTTGTGTTAATAATACTCTCTAATCCAAACTAGAGTCACCACCATGCAGTTCTGCCAACCAGCCACGTTGCAGTTTACATCCCTGTCTGTCCAAAACATCATCCCTTTATCCTATCAGACATTTGTGTGAAATTGTCTTAATTATCATATAAATTCTTGAGTTCAGATCAAAGCTGTGTTTTGTGAGGTCCCAGTTATACCGTGAGTCCAAGTGGACATTTGTGTCAAATTTGAAGAAATTCAAATGTCGTCGGTGCGGATTTGATCAATTACATTAAAACATGTAATGAGAACATTCATGTGAAGTCAGGATTCAACAATAACATATTGTATTCAGAGTTCTTTTTATTTTATGTATTCGATATATCCCCTGAGTGTGACAGCGTGTTCATACTACATGCACCAGGTGCTGCAGCGCTCGGCCCAGCCTACTTCCTATGATGTCAGTGGGAGACAATCGCAGGAAGACAGGACAGGAAGGATGTCATATCTGTTCGCGCCTCACTTCCCGTCTCTCCCTCTCTCTCTTGTCTCGGTCAGTAAACAGGTTGTAACACTGAAACAATACGACTGTGTTTGACCCAACATCTTAGATCCCCGGGTTTATCCTTCCCGGTTTTGTGGATGGATAAACAGAAACAGTGTGTGTGCTTTAGATCAGACTCTTAAAAGGATGTGTATGTGTGCTTTTGTTTTTGTGGGGACTTGACTTCAAGACCGTGAGGATATTTTTGGAAAGCAAGGACAATTTAGTCTTCACTGCTTCTAATTTACAATACCGTAATAACAGACAGCTTACAGTAGTTTCTATCGCAGACAATCACAACACAAATCGATCGTTAAATCTCACGATGATGAAGAAGATCTAATCCCTCAGCTTTCAATGAAAAAAAGAGTGAAACATGTCAGTTGAATCAATGATGTGCTCATGAAGGTAAACCTACTCAGTGAGTCACTGGGGTCCCGTCCTGGTCCCTGTGCAGTGGACTGGTTTTCTGCCGTTGGCCCGCTGTCTGAGTCTGATGCCTGCCGGTCACTCTGCAGCATCTGACAAAGAGAAAGTGGAAACCTTCATTACTGGTACTTCTTTTTCTGTTACATATTAACATCATATATCAACCCTGTTTGAACGAATCCCGCTGTCCGCTGACTGAGCGATCATGTCAACAAAAGTTACACGCAGGTTTCTTTAAAAAAAGTCTCATTGTATTTATTGACTTTATGTATTTTAAAGCTATTCTGCCAACATGGGCTGGAACTGCCATGTCACCATGTATTCTGCTCGTTGCCAAAACTCTGTTGAGGGTAAGAGGCTCTTTGAAGGCCCAGCTCAGCCACCGCAATAATGTCACCTCACTCACTATAACCAGGAGCCAAAGCAACTGTTGTGTCATGCGGGAGCTGAAAGAGGCGATGTCAGCGGCAGACATTGAAATGTAAAAACTAGAGTATAGATTCAGAGAGGCAGCTGTTTGACTGAACCTCATTTGGACAGAAAATATAAGACATCTGTGACTTGTTTATCTGGCAAAACAAAGACCATACTGTAGCTAACACACTCAAAGACACATGCACACACCTTGTCAAGCTCCAACTTCCTCTGTATAATGGGAGACGTGGATCCTTCAGTGTTGCTACATTGGCTCCCAACATCTTGCACCACCTGGTTTCAGAAAAAGAAAAACGTATGTTCTCACCCGCAGCCATATTCCCCCTTGTCCTCCCAGACTGTCTCAGCACCAGCCCTCTGATGTAATGTCGATAGTGAATAAAGGTACCTTGAGCCACCGCTGGGCCTGCTCTTTACTCAGAACAGCCAGGACCAGAACTTCGCCTCCAGGCAACGAGAAGCGCAACTCGTGTCTCTTTTTCCGGCCTTCCTTCGGGACGTAGATGACGTTACACAGATTCAGCGGGAGCTCTGTGTGGGGAGTGCTCTCTTTGATGCTCTTATAGCACTAGAAAGGGAGATAGTAGGGTACCGTAAACACAAAAAATACTTTGACGTATCATGTGATGCCATTTCACTTCAGTGCTAAAATATAACCTTTGAAAAGAGTTTGTAGATTAACATTATATTGCATTGTATATATACATATACATTATTATCTGATGTTTGTTTGTTTCCCCCCCCAAATAACGGCAGATATAGATTCGATCCTTTGGTTTGAGAGACGTAATAAACATAAACCGCTCTATTTACCTGCAGTTTATTGTCTCTGACAACGACTAACTGTTTGGCCCATTGGCCAAAGCGTTTCTTTCGCAGTAGGAAGGCACAGATGCGGCAGTCTTTAACCGGTTCATCGGGACTCTCCTCGGCCATCCATCTCTGAGGTCGCTCCTGTCCTTTGGCCTCCTCTTCCTCTTCTTCTTCGTAAGACTCGTATGAGCTGCTCAGAGCATCGGAGTCATTGTCTGAGCAACAAAAATAACATATCTGATCAAATTCTGGTTCTGTTCATCCATGTCGTCTACCTTCTTCATGATCATAACGTGCCTGTGCCTCTGTTTGCATTTGTACATTTGAATTGCAACATGAGTAAGCACGAGAGGGTAGACCCACAGGAGTTTTTGGGCGGCCCGTCAATCATGGTGGTGGGGTAGTTATTGTCGGCATCTTCATAGTAAGCATCCTCCACTGAGTTCCTGGAAGCTGCAAGAGAGGAGCGGAAGATGAGATGAGATGAAGGAGGAACTTCTAATAATTCTGCTGGTTGCAATTATTAGTGCACATTTTTTGTTTTGGAGTTGGTGCACAGAACTGTTCATGTTGGTGGTGAAGTACTGAGGGGTGGATCCAGGATTCAGAGGAACAGCTTCTTCATAGTAGTCATCAGGGAGGGGGGTGGTTGGCAGAGGAGGGGGCGTGTCAGTCGGTGTCTGAGGGGAAAGTTAAAGGTTTTAGTTGCGAGGACAACGGAGGCAAATGAACTGACGGTTACATACTGTGTAGACGACTTACAGATTTATTGAGAGGAGTCTTCTCCTCTTCCTCTTTGTGCTCCTTCTGCTCCTCTGGAGACACACTGAGCATGTGCAGATCACAGTCTGACGGAACAGCAGAGGATTCATGTTATCAGAAAGATAAAACATAATACATTTTATGATATCATGCATGTTGTAGATGTTGTGGTATGATTGGAAATATACACTTATGATAGCTTCTTCACAACACTGAAGTGGTTTGAAAGGTCTACTCACCGAAGTCCTCAAACAGCGACTCTACAAAACTGGTGCCATTGCCATAGAGACAGCTGTTCATGTAGATGTCTGAGCCATTGACTGTGGAAAAGATCAATTCGGGGTTGGAAATAGTATGAAAGCTCTGCTTAGGATTGTGGTGTGTGCTCGGGTCAGGATTACAAGCCTGAGTGCGAAATGTTTGCCAAACATCCCAGATGTTTTGGAAGTGTTTTAGAATAAACATGAACATTGAAGTGTAAAATGATGTGTTAAGATAAAACCCTTAACCCATTCAAACAACTGTGAGAACGTGGTACCATCAGGATGCTTTGCTGCTTTCTTTGACCTCTCGTTATCCTCGTTTAACATTTACATTTCATTATCCTCTTACCACAATCCTCTTATCTCCTCCAACGTCCTTCTGTTCATCCCCCAGACAAACAAGGACTTACTGTCAAGACTTCACGAAGATTCAATGTCCATATTTCTAAATGTGAGACAAATGCTGTACTAATGCGGTGTTGCTCAGTTGCAGTATGGCAGGCTCATGACAAGAAAGTTGCCTCATTAAAAACCAATGAGGAAGAAAGAAATGCTCCGTCCTTGCCTGAACAAACACTGTAACAGTAGAACAAACTGCTCAGAAATGCTTTGGCTGCAAGAGTCAAGAAAATAAGTGCTTACTTACTGATGTAAGAAGACTCTATTCAGTCTCAGTGAAATAACAAACCCAGATGTTAGTCACACCCCTCCATCGGAGACCTAATTCCGTACCTGACAGCTGCATCGAGTCCAGGATGACACGTATGGAGGCCATCTTGTCAGCCGTGGCAGGACTGACCGTCTCGTGGTCCAGCATCTTCAGCAGAGAGCCCAGCTCGTTCACAAGTCGCTCCATCACGACTGCGGACCACAGAAGAACATATTGGTATTGTGTTTGCAGAGTGACAATAAAATATGCACAAACAGGGGACATATTATGGAGAAAGAAAATGTCAGTGCTTGTGCACATACGTTTGGGTGCCTGGAGTGCCTACCAACCCACAAACTGTTTCTTAACAAAGTCAGTTTTTTTGTGGGCTGCCTAGAGATGATTCAACAAGCCGTATTTGGATCCCCTTCCTATGTCACATGTAGGCTCATTAGAATATACCATCCCCCATTTGAGTATGTCCACCCACCGGTGGAAAACTAACTTTCCAAAGGTGTGCCATATTGTTCAATAGGGCAGACTGGGCTTTTTCCTGAGGGGGGCTTAAAGAGGCAGGCATTTCAAGCAGAGGGTGAATAAAGGTATATTCAGACAAACAATATGTGTTTTTGAACATTCAAGCATGTCAACATATTCTAGTAGAAACCCCGAATACAAGTACGAGCATGATATGAGCATGATATGTCCCCTTTCACATGGCTGAAATTCTTATGCTATTACAACAAGTGCATCAAATATCAATTTAACACACTCATGCAAGGCCACATAGACAAGTGTGAGCGAAACTGGCAGTTCTCGAGGGGCATGAAGTCAGTTTGGAACTCATCGTGCCGCCTGTTGCAACAGCTGACGGGGAGGAGATATTTAACATGCTAACACATCGCCCTGTTCGTGACGTCCACCTCAGAGTCTTTCTGTCTGTCAGGAAGTCTGTTTTGTCCCTTCACCACCACCGATTAGGTCCCACTTTCAGTTTGGATATTTCAGGCTTGCTTTGAAAAATAATTGTTTCCATGTTCACAACTCGCATCCTGTGTGTTTTGTTGACCTTGATATTGTTTCAAAAACTCTGACACACTCTCACACATCCTGCCTGGATGGAGGAGGCAGGGGAGTCGTGGGGAGAAAAGGAGCTAGGGACGATGGGGCAGGAAGCTTCCTTCCCTAAAGGAAATGGAGCCAAAGTAAAGAATCAAATCTGCACTTCCACTTGAGATAGAATAGGATACGGTTACCAAGCTGCCTGTTAGTTCATTCAGCTGATTGTTCATTCATAAGAGATGTCTGAGAGGCAGACGTCTGACACGAGGAACATTAGTTTATGTGTTAAGCAGACATGCAGAGTAACAGGCTGACCTTTAATTAAATACTGGATATTGGCCACTGTTGATAAGATGAAGTATTATTCCTGCCATTGAATAGATGGAGTGGATCTTTAAGAGTTTAGGAGCTGCTAACCCTCAAACTATTTTTATTTCAGTTTGGGTTTAGTGGAAAGTTGGCCTTGACCCACGTGCTCTTTAAGTGGCTTTCTCCACACCGCCAAGAAAAATATTTGGGGGAAACATTAAATCTTTGTCATTTTTGGCAATACAATTGTAAAATCAACAATGTTGCTTCACCCGAAACACAAACAAGGTTGAGTGGAAGTTCAAGGGCACAGAGAAAGTAATCAACTTCCTTTATTGATCTTCTCTCGCAATAAATAATAATACTAAATGTCCTTCTTACACTCTGAATAAACTCTGGGAGCGTGTACAAAGTATTTTATTTCAGTTTTATCAGGAAGAATCTTCTAGTGTGCCATACAGTAGCTAGAAAAAGTTCCTCAGTGACATAGTCAGATGTTAAAATGAAAGTGAAAAAGATAAAATGCTGCAGCAGGTAAATATGAATGTTTAAGAATAAAATAAAATATGTTTTTACAGGGGTTAAGATTAAATATGATGAAAACAGTCTTTCTTCTCTCACACAATGAGGACAGAGAGAGAGAGAGCGAGAGACACTCACAGCCTCCTCCGTCACCCCCCCAGTCTGACAATACTCTATTGTCTCACCAAGGGCCAAAATTAGATGACCACAATGCTCCGCAAGACCACAGCAAACAATACGTCAGAAACTCCAACAAAAACAAAACAGGAACTAACACACACACACACACACACACAGTCTAAGAGGGGCATGGTGCCACACAGCTGCATCGCTTTGATCCATGGGCATTCAGGGTTAAAGGATAATATCTCAAGCAGCTGTGTGTGTGTGTGTGTAATATTTCTCAGCCAGCAGCTGTGGTTTCCTGTCTCAGCTGTCGACAGTAGCGTCTCTCCACTCCCTCTTGATCATGACTCTCTCCTCCATCCTACTGAGTCTCCCCCTCTCCCCCATTCACTATCTATTGAATAAGCAGTCAAAGAATTTTCTCTATTGATCTATTGTTCTTCACTTATATACAGGAAATGTTGCAACACGAGCTGAAAAAACACAAGATTCAATGTAGTCAATCTGATAGTAAACAAAGCCAGCGGTGGACCGATGGAGCTTCAGAATGGGACTTTGGTCTATTTTCTGTTTCTTGAAGTCTGACTTTACAATCAAAGCCGACCGTTCAATTACGTCTCTCTCTCTCTCTCTCTCTCTCCTCCGAGTGTGTGTGTCTCTCTCTCATTCTCTCGGGGGGACCGGAGGGTTCAGAGGCTGAGAATCAGCTGCTCTGGAGGCTTGTGGTCAGTCTAACCCCACAGAGGGATCTTTGTAACCCCCCATTCCACACACACACACACACACACACACACACACACACACACACACACACACACACACACACACACACACACACACACACACACACACACACACACACACACACACACACACACACCTCATTTGAACTCATTTCGCGTGTTTGGTTGCAGCTCAGAACAAAATAACTACCGGTACTACCGTTTACTGCTGCTGTTGCTGTTTATCGCACCACATAATGCTCACGAGGAGCAGGGTGACAGAAAAAAAAAGATACTTTTCTCCTCCTAACCTGAAGCGTTGACTCCCATCCGTTACAAATCCAACTCACAACAATCCAAGGCGAACCTCCTCCCTGACTTGCCTCTCCCATCCGAACAATCCCTTCCTTTTGTTTCCTTTCCCTTCAGGACACGGAAGAAAACCGATGACAGCACTGAAATTATGTTGATGATTCATTGATGATCATTTTGCCTGACACACAGAAGTATCTTTAACAGGAACATTTAAGTTTTACTTACGTAACACATCCAACGTGTATGAAGCTGCTGTTTTGCGCTACAGCAGCCTCCCCCCCTCCCCTATAGAGGCCGAGGTCCCTCCAGATCCCACATTCTCCCTTCCACTCCTTTCTTTCTCTCCCTCCCTCTCTCATCCTTTCCTTTTAACCCCTTTCTCTCGTCTGCTTTTCATCCATCCCTTCTCCAGACACTCATCCTCTTCATACGGAGGTCAGAGTTCAAGTCTTGGCGTCTCCCGCCAAACTCCCTCTCAGACAAAAGTCTACTTCAGAGAGTCAGCATCCTGTCATTCATATTTGTCATTATTTATTCGTGACAACAGTAGATTGTGTCACTGCACTGGTTAGCGTTCAGTCTGACACTTTAAACGCCCCCCCCCCCCCCCCGTCAGAAACCAAACTGGCAAGATCTTTAAAACGAAACAGCTGGTGGGGAAATAGTGGTGGAATTGTCTCTTTTTCACATTCTTTCAGTGTCTTATCACTTTGCTCAGATAGTAAATGGTGAGGACACACAGGGAACAGAGGAGCATGCCACTGTGGCACAGCATGAGTCAAATCGTATAATGAGTCTAAAAGCCAGACTGTTGTGCGGTGGTCTCCCCAGGTTAGGAGCCATCCAGACAGTCACTATGGGAAAACAACATGCCGTGGCCTATTAGCTCAACAAAGAAGATTTTGATGCATACATTCCACCAATTGAAGGAAAAAGTAAGACATTCTGAAGTATCTAATGTCTGTACTGTAAACATGAAGCTGGCAACCAGAGGGTGGTTGGTTTAGCTTAGCATAAAGACTGGAAACCGCTAGTCTGGCTCTGTCCAAAAGGCAACAATATCTGCCTATACCAGCACCTCTAAAGCCCACCAATCAACACGTTGTATCTTGGTTGTTTAATCTGTACAAAAACTTGTTTAAGAATTACAAATTGCATTAATTAGAGAGCAAGGCCAGCTGTTTATCCCCGTGTCAAGCGGCTGTGCTAAGCCAAGCTAACTGGCTGGCTGGTACCTTCATGTTTAGCTTACAGAGTGGTAACAATCTTTTCATCTTGAGCTTATTTCCAAAAATGTCAAAACTTCTCTTTTAAACTTGCAATGATGTTTTCGATATTAGCATTAAATCAAGCGGCTCCATGTCATGCGATGGCGATTGTCAAGAGTTAGAGGAAAAGACAAATATGCATGCCTGCACACGCACACACACACAGGTTGTTTTTTGTGACAGTACTTCCTGGGAGTGACATGATGGGTTTTTTTCTGTTTGGTGGAAGAGCATTATCACCGCATCAGCTAAGTTTCCACCTACACAACACCAACATGGACAGACCTGCTGCTTTTGGATATCTGTCGCAGAAAATTTAAATGTCGTCTATTTGCAGTACAGCTCACACTGACTTCAAATGAAAGGGAGTGGAAAGAGAGGGGTGGAGGATCACTGGGTGAGAAGGAAATAGGGGAAAGTAAATGTAAAGGAGCCATGGTCGAGGTCAAGGCTGGTCAGTCATTAAACAGAGATTTTTACTCCCGTAGTACTAACGCTGCATCGTCCAAAGCCATTTTACAACTTAATCTTCTCCCATTTGTGGCAGCAGTTGCAATACTGGCTCAGAACCCCATTATCAATCATTCCTGTTTTTCTCCACAGTGAGAGTATTTTCTCTTCGAGAGTGCACGGATGCTCAAAGCGACCACAAAGCTTGTGTTTCAGTGGAAAGAAAAGGTGCAGGTGAGAACAGTACATTGAATGCTGGTTGATTAATGGTGGCCTCAGGGCTCTGGTGTTGGAGGTCACTGTACACGCTGGCTCACTGTCACAACTCACTGAAATACAGCCATCGTTAGTGTTATTAGCAACACATGTGCTTCTCTTGCTAGTAAGTCAAAATGTCTGATGTGACCACGGTGCCATTGATGGTGAATGCTGAACACGCGGTGGCACTTAGAAAACACATCATAATTCATATGATTATCATCACAATTACAAAGATGTGTAAGAGCTTTGAACAGTATCAGTATACATTTCGTTTGTAAAACTATTTTAGCTCAATTTATTATTCTATTTTTGTGTAAATTCCCTCCCTGCCAAAATACTGGGCCTATGGGGTAAAAGCATGCATGAATACTTTTCCTCTTCCTGATTTTTGTGCATAATGTGCATTGTTTTCCCTCCAGATAATCACTTGTGATCCTCTTTTGCCAGATTTTTAATTAAGGCCACTGCTGTGTCACCTGGTGTCACCATAATGCAGCTTCCTGTCTGTCGGCTGAAGGGTTTAGAAACAGAGCGGCCATTGAGCTGCTGCAGCTTCACCTCCAGCAGCGCTGCTTCCAACGAGGCACCTCTCTGTTGGTATCAGATTGCGTCACACTACCTGAGTGGAGGAGGACTCCTCCATCCATCCATCCATCCATCCACCCCCCACACCCCCCACCCCACACACACACACGTGTAACGTTAGGTGAAATGTCACTCGCCGTCACACGCTCGTTATTCCAAACGGGAGCCCGGGCGCGAGTTGATTCACTGAGATAAACTGACTTGAGCTGAACTAAAATAAAATAAAAACCATTAAACCTCAGTTGTTTTATAATGTTTTAGGCTTATAGCATTTTGTAGTGATGCGTTTAAGTCACAAGTATGTTAGGCTAATTATTATTTTAGTGAATTTATTACCATGTTTTGAATTGTGTTGCGCGTTTGTGACAGTTTATCTCCTAAGACGTGTGCTTCAATGTACATGTGTGGCTTTGGCTACATTTATGTAGTTAGGCTTCTTCACAAGGTTACTGTGATTCTTACGTGTGATATTAAAAGAGAGACTGTTACTCACCACTTTCGCGTTTGGAGTCCATGTCGTTGAGAAACTCAGGGTGTGCTTATTTCCGGTAATAGTCCCTTCGTAGTTTCATTCAAAAGTTACGGTTGGTAACATGTGAGACGTGTTCGCCTCACAGCGGAGCTCTGTCAGCCTCCGTGCGGCCAAAGTGAGTCAGAGTGGCCGCTGTAGTTTACAGCTCGACTCGGTAGCCGCTGGTTCATCATCCACAGCTCCCCTGGGTCCTAGTGCTAGTCAGAGCACTGCTACTAAACATTGGGTTTACCCTGCAGTCTATTTAGGTTTACCACACATTTAAAAAACATGACTCTTAAAAAGTGTCATGTTGAAGCAACACTAATCATATTTGAGGAGATGCAATCCACAATATGTAGTATTTTTATTGTATGACTGCCAGCGGTAGAATGTGAGGCACTTTACAAGAGTATTTATAAGTCTTATAGTCCACCAGAATTCAGAAAGAAATATTGTTTTTTTTACTTAGATTACGATTTGGAATACAAAACGTGACTTTATAAAATATGAAGATTAAACTACCCAACAGTAACCTATATAAAGTTACACTCACACTAAAAGAGCACTTACACATTAATGTACAAGTAATAACAAAATATATAATTTCTTTAATGTTTGCCATTGTCAAGTGAGTTAGTGAATACTATTGTCTCCCCAAGCTTCTAAAAATGAAACTGGTGACTGACAATTGGTAATGAGGTGTCACAATTAGACAGTGCTTTGTTTGGTGGAATCATACAGGTATACGTAACAACTGGTCTATGTATCTCTGCTGGTCTGTGCTGAACGTGGAGTGAGGTAAAGTTGAAAGCTTTGAGAGAATTCATTAATTAGTAGTCATTGATTTCTCGCCAACTATCCCAAATTACATCGAATACAATTACATTTTTTGATATTCTTAGAAGAACCACTTGAATCCTTTCAAAAAGGCAAAAAATGACAAAATAATGATGCTTGATTCATTTATTCAGAAGTTGTAGTTACAGATACAGGTTTGCAAATTACAAATAATACTTCAATAAATAAATAAAAATAAGTTAGTACCAAACACATTTATTTATGTGCTATATTGTATTGTTGAAGACCTATAGACACACACACACACACACACACACACACACGCACGCACGCACGCACACACACACACACACACACACACACACACACACACACACACACACACACACACACACACACACACATTTTAAGCCAATACAAATCCTTTCTTTCCACTTTACTTTTGTGAAACCAACTCTTTATTAAACTCAGTTTGTCATAATTTCTTTTCTCTTTGCATCTTTCTTTGTTTATCTCTTCACACATTCCTTTCGTTGTTACTTCCTCCTGTTCTCAACCCTTCTTTTCTTCACCTCTTTCCTTTCCTCCCTTCACTTGAGCATTTTAGTTTTTTCTTTACTCAGAGGGTCTGGATATTCGTCTGTGAAAAATTCTGCGCAGCTGCAAGTATAAATTGACAAAAACGATGATTCCTTTCAGTAAAAAAAAGCGAAACAAAGATGTCTTATTTTAACGTGTGTAGTACTAAAACCTGATTTCTGTGACGTAGTTAATTCACAATAAACCCTACAATCAGTGAACTGTACAGTCTGCTCATGTCATAGAGAAGAACTTAACCTCTGATATGGCTTCAGACATCAAAACAAACACATGCCAGTATTAAAAAAGAAGACCTTTGGGTTTCAGTATATGCACATTAAATATAAAAAACATTGTGTTCAATAACTCTAATGTTACTGAGACTCACACCATTCTCGTCAGCTTATGAGTCACTGATCATCGTCTGTGTGAATAAAACTGGATCCCTTTTGCTTCAAACAATATGTCAGACTGTCTTCCAGGCAGCCGATTCTCTTCCCAAACCGTCTCCCTTATTTTCAGCGTGGCAGACCCTCAGTATGGTAGGAAGTACTTCAGCTTACAGTCCCCCTGGTCATGTATCAGACCTCCACCCTGGTGTTTCTCTTAACACACTGCCATCTGCTGGTAAGAGAGTGAGAAGCAGAACAACTCCCTCCACTCTTAAACTTTGTTGCAGCTCCAGTGAGGCTCATCTGCTGTCCCTCAAAGTCTTAATGATCAGCTTCACCTTCCTCTCACTGTAGTATTATTTCCATTTTGGCTAGTTGGTATCAGAACAGTTCTGCTCCTGCCCCCTCAGAGGAGGAGAGACGTTTATTTCAGCCGCTTCCTCTTCCCCTGTGACAGTCAACTTGGGGTCAACAGACCTCTCTGGTGGCTTGTTTTTCAGAGCACACCGTTGGACCTGCATTGGGTTAGACGGTTCTGGTGGCTTTGTTTTGTCAAAAGAGTCGGGCCTGTTTCTTCAGTTCGTTCTTCTTCCACTGAGCAAGATGATCAAAGGCCGACATGGGCATGCCGAAGACTCTGTGGAACTCCTCTGGTGAGAGGTGACGCTGGCAGGAGACAGAGAAATTTAAAGAGGGAGAGTCAATGATAATCCCTTGAGTGTATAAACTTGCTTCAAATAGCTTCAAGTGAAATTTCAAGTAATCCTTATCCGTTTCAGAAATGTATCAAACATTCTTTGTCATGGCTCAATAGTAACGTCGGTCAGTCTGTATTTGCATTATACTCTTGTCTGTTTGTATAAGACAGTTATTGAGGTAGATTTTGTAAAAGAGTTTACCTCCAGTCTGGCTCGGTCCACATCACTCGGTAGACGCTGCTGCCCTCTGACTGACACTATTAGGGCTTCATATGGGTAGATCTAACACAGGAAAAAATGTAACTTCTTGCACTAAAACGCACAGAAACGACACAGTAAATGCATTCAGTCAAGGGACTTTCACTCATGATGTCGTTCTAAACTGTTTACTTTTACAACATAAATCAAATGCACCACTAAAAAAATACTGAATAGGTAATACGTAATATTTTTTGTGCCATTTTTGGCCTTGCACAGTCACCATTCTGCTATCAAGGTGTTTGGGTCGACTGATTTTGTATTTATCTTTGTCACCAACCCTCTGGTGGCCATCGGCAGCACTAACAACAATGGCGGATGCTAAAATGAATTAGAAAAATTGATTGAGTGTCTCTGTTTAGTTGATTATTCATGCAGATATAGGTTTTCCACTGAGGAAGAGATTAAGAGAAATCGTTTTTGGTGCTAACATGTTTGGTTTTTTATTTTCTTCTTTTGGGAAAATCATTGTTTATTTTTTTCAGAGTTTCTACCGAAAGGTTGAATGAGGTTGTAGGATTTCAAAAAGAGGGTGGATTTGAGATTTGCTCGTAACTCTTTCCAATCAGTCACACAAATGACGAGAAATGCACCGAATGATGTTCGACAAAGTTTAAAAGTATGTCTCTCTTTGAATGTTTGAATCTATTTTCTGTTTAAGAAAGAAAGTTGATCCCTTATTGAGTTGGTTGACTTCAACAAGGAGTTGAGCATTCCTCTCAAGCCGTCACTCTTAACCCTCCTGTTATGTTCGTTTCTTAGGTACAGCCATTATGTTCCCGGGTCAATGTGACCCGGTGCATGTTTAATCATCCAAAAGTTGTCAGAAACCAAAAATTCCTAACAAATACAGTTTGTACCTCATCACCAACACCATTACTAACAATTCAATCTGTATTTATTGGAATGGAATTATTCACCCCTCCATAGATCATAGTTCAATTCGGATAACTCATCATTTTCATGAAAAATACATGTTCAAACTATTTTTTAGGTACATTGGAAAAACCTAGATATAAATTGCATTAGACTACCATAACATGTATTTCTTTCAAAAAAAAATTTACATTTTGAAACTTTCTTTTATTCATGGGGTGATGTAGATAAATAGAGATGAGACACCTCTGCTGTTCAGGGTCATATTGACCCGCTCACTCAAAATCAAGCCAAATGAGTCATAAGGATTTGTATTGAAAGTAAACTCTATTTATGTGTATTGATAGCGTTAAGAAACAGACAATTACAAAAAATAACAAGATATGAACACAATGAACGAGGTGAGTGTGTGCGTGTGTGTGTGTGTGTGTGCTGTCCTACAGTAGGCTGCTGTGTTGTGTGTATCTGCAGAGTGTAATGTTGGTAGGACTCCCAAGCAACCCTTTCGTATGTTTCTCCCCTCCCCTGCTGTGTTTGCGGGAAAATAAAAGGTTCCTGCCAAAATAGTATCTGTTTTTCTCGGACAGGTGCGGTAGTGAGATTGGGATGAAATATTGTGTGTGTGTGTGTGTGTGTGTGTGTGCGCGTGTGTGTGTGAAATGGGGTGAAACATGGTGGGAGGGAGTAAGAAATACTTTGTCTCACATTTTCAAAGAAAGAAATGGTCTAAACTTGACCCTTCTGACCCCTTATAGCCTCCACTTTCACTGCCGGGTCAAATTGACCCGAACATCATCTCTGTAATATAAACCTGCAGGGGGGGGGTTGCAAATACATGATCATTTTTATTTCACGTTGATTACACTAATTAAGGCAAGCAGAAGATGTTTCATGCAAAAAAAGTACTTTCAAATATTTTTTCTAGATTTTCAAACTTTTAAATGGGTCAATTTGACCTGCAACATAACAGGAGGGTTAAGGGAGAAATAGTTCCAAAAATCCTTTCACTAAAGTTGGCAAAGTCAAGTTGGTGTTACTGGGTGAGATGAATTGAATATGGACTTTGAACAGACAACACATCACCCTTATCTATTATCCATTGATCCAGACCTTTCACTCAGTAACAGCTTGCTAGGTCTTACCTTGTATTCTGAAAGAAAAGCAGAAGAGAAAATCCGTTGTGATTCATGTTAACTGTGGCATTCGTTGTCACCTCTTTCCATCATTGTATACACTCTGAATAACATGCGTCGGGGCGGGAGGTAAATAAGGAGAGAATAAGCAGATTTAAGCTGTACAATAGTCTTACCTCTGATCTGCCAGTTAACTGCATTACTGCTGTCATACTGGTAATCTGCACCAGCGCTCTCAGGCTGCCAGGACACAAGAACAGTTTAGCAAACATGGAGCGAGAAGATGCATTTCATCCTTACAATGGAAGATCAAGCAAAGTAGAGAGAAGTCATAAAATATTGTATAAAAAAACCCATCAGTGAATTCATCACCCGACTTATGTTATAATAACAATATCAAGTTGTTAGTTACTGTCTCATGAAGGAGTAAAGCTTACAGTTTAATGAGTGGCCGTACCTGTCTTGCTGTCTCTATCACACACACACACACACACACACACACACACACACACACACACACACACACACACACACACACACACACACACACACACACACACACACACACACACACAATGAGTTAGCATGATTGCTTACCCTGTTTAGTCCAGTCCTGCGGTAGCCTGGCAACGAGGATGATTTGGCAATGTATGAGTCTGCAGGAACAAATACAAACACATAACCACAAACAACAAACAAGGGAAATATGCAAAATGATACAAACGCACTCGATTTGGTGCAAGAATGGAAAAAAGAATTCTGTAACTGCTTTGTAAACCTCAAGGCTCCCACTGCCTCTTAAACACCCACCTGACTGACTCCCGATTAAAGAAACGTGACTCTGATCACACACAGATTGATATTTCAGTAATTTAGTTTCGTAATGTACTGTTTCATCCTAAATACAACTTCATAAAATACAAATAAAAACTGCATCTACCGGCACATTCACAAGCGTATGTGTATTGCTGCTTCCCGTCATACTTTTACATTTTAATATGAATACCATCACATCAAAATTAAATCCATATTTCTGTTGTCGTTCCTCCAGCATGGCCACGCCTCTCTCGTGACCATTGGTAACCACCAGCATCCAAGCATCCATTGGCCCGCCCTTATGTGTGTTGTGCAGCAGAGGGCAGTGGAGTCTCACTGATCCCCTCAAGTTATTCTTCGGTCTTTCATTTCTACGTTCACTTGCCCTATCTTCACCATGTGCCAGTCTTTCGCTCTTCTTTTCCCCACCCGCCCTCTCTTTTGCTTTCTTGCTCTTCTCTTTCTCTCTCTCTTGTTCACTCTCTTGTTGAAGGGAATTCAATTACACAGCGGTGTCAAAGAGCCAGGACGAAACACCGCGATACAGTTGAATGCCGGCTGGTGCAGAGCTACTGTACAGCATGACTAATATAATGGGTTTTATCATCTCCAACACTCTCTTGCTCAACTGAGAAAAAGGTCTCATAGATTAGTCATTGGGTGTGTCTCGGAAATATGGTTGTTTCATCAGCCATGTGCCCTGATGCCAAATGGTGTGAAAACTAATAGCCTAAGCATCTCATTCATCAATTGATCAGTCGTCATTTATAGCACAAGTGGTGGCCTATCATCTCTGCTGCCATTTAAATCATCGCTTTTATTGGTTTTGGAGCAATTTGAATTGGCACATTTATCAGTTATTCTATTTTAATGGCACGACTGTGGCCTTATATGACAAGAATGCAATTTGGAGGCCAAGTTGGGATGTTATTGGGTTAAAATCCATGCAACAGCAATAAAAGGGTGTGTGTGTGGTGGTGGGGGGGGGGGGGGGGGGGTCCTGATGAACCACTCACCGCTGTCTGCACTGTGAACAGACCTGGGAGCTGAGGACAGAGTGACAACGGAGGGAGAAAACACACAGGACAGTATATTAGTTTCATCACGATACGCCTTGGAAATACAAAATCTCTTGTAAGTGAAGCCTTGTGTCTTGAGCCCAAAAACTCTGTCGTAATCTCGAGGAAGTGAAGTTGCTTACATGATGTGTGCCAAATGAGCAATCAGCTGGTGTTTCCTGACCGCTGTAACTGCCCCTGAAGAAAAGTGGAAGCTTAGATGACCTATACTTACTGTATTTGTGTGTGCACATGGATAGTGTCTGTGTGGTTATGGAAACAAGCGCAGTGTGTGAGACTGCGTTAAGTGGAGTTCATAAACCTGTCAAATAATAAAAGTACGAGGACAAACAGTAAACTGAAACCAGAGCGTTAGTTTTCAGTGGAGGGGAAATAAAGAAGGACAGCTGTTGTGGGACATCTATAAAACATCAGCTGTGTGAAGATATGCATCAACATGCAGGCAAATCACCATCACGACCTACACATCTTATAAAATATGAAGCAGCATCGTAGTCATTCACGTTAAAAATGCATTTGTTTATTGCATCCACCCACTGAACGTCGTCATTTTAATGGACTGTGCTGCAGTTTGAGATTATTTTTTTCTCAAACTCGGTGCTAGAATACGAAACATAAGATGGAAAATAGAGCTTTCATTTCTTAAAATATTTTGTTGTTATCGTAATTGAGAGGCGGTACTTAGACACAGTGGTGCTTTGAAGTCAATTCTAACTTCAGCATGCTAAGCTGCTCACAATGACGATGCTAAAATTCCAATGTTTGGCAGGTACAATGTTTACCGTGTTCACGATCTAGTTTAGCGTGTTAGCATGCTAACATCTACTAATTAGCACTGAAAAACAGTACAGTTATTTAAAAAGCAGGTATTTAGTCATAAACCATGTGTGTACCAAATTCCATGGCGATCCACCCAACAGCTTTTGAGACATATCAGTTCAAACCACATATATGAACGTGATGTTTGCACTAGAGGAAGTGTCAGGGGATCACAAAAGTCAGTAGGATTCATCCTCTGGGGACCACGAACATGTTGAGACATTTCAGTCAGAAGAGGTGGGCCGACTGACTGCCATTGCCATTGCCATTGCCATTGCCATTGCCATTGCCATTGCCATTGCCATCCCTGGAATGAAGCAACATACGTTAGTCAGTCAATTATTTAGTAGGAGTAGGAGGAGGGACATCTATTAAACGCTGGACATCCCATTTTGGAATGAGCCACCTATGAAGAATAGATGAGCACACACCTCTCAGTATTTTTCTAATCAGTATAATAACAGCAGACTATAAAAACCCAAAGTGATTACACAGCAATGAACAGCCACGTTATCAACGCCTCTCTCTGTCGGACCTCCCTGTGCACATAGCTAATTCCCCTCTCTCTCCACCGCTCTCTGACCCCGATTCACCCCTTTGGCTTCATGTCATACATCTTCTCTGAAGTAGCTCCAAATTGCTTTAGCTCCTCACTCCCTCTCTCTTTTGAATTTAATTCACTCTCTATCTCGTTCGCTCTCTCTCAGGCTCTCCTGTTATAACGCCCTCTCTTTTATTCCCATTTGACCTCCACCTAAACACTCTCTGTCTTTCTTTCTCTCAGTCTCTCCATCTTTGTCTCGCCCTCACTCGCGCTGAATGCAATGAGGAATGGGATCAATGGGAGAGTCATTGAAGTGGGAAACTCCTCCGACTACAGCTCGCTCAGCAGCACAATAAGACACACATTCATCCTCCTGTAAAGGTGACTCATTTCCTAACCTCTAACCGTCACCACAGCAGCCAAATCATCATCATGACAGTAACTGAAACCTGATCCTAATTTCAGCCGTGAACCTAAACCACAGTCTCGAAAGTCAGTGCTTTACAGATTATGTATACATTACGTTATTGACAACCGCTTTTGCCCACCATCGTTCTTGAGATCAGTTTTTAGCCATGCCAGCAGCATCGCTTTATGGAAGGCAACGTCCGTCTGTCGACCCACCACTTTGGTCCAAACTGAAATTTCTCAACATCTATTTTTATTGTTGTTGCATGAATGTTGTAAAGACATTCATGATTCCCGGAGGACACGCCCGGCTGACATTTGGTGCTTGCTTGACTTTTCCTGTAGCTCCTCCACGAAGGAAAATGACAAAAAAAGGCAGAGACTGCACAACCACAGACTCACAGACATTGAGGGAGCCGCATCCCAGATTGTTCAGCGCCTCCCTGCTGCTACAGCGGGAACTGCGTCTGCTCCCCCACTGGTCATTGTCGTGACCAGCTGACCGCGCTTTCATCTCCTCCTTCAGGATCATCCTGCCAATTCCCTGTGGGGAGGGAAGGGAGAGTAGAGGGGAGGAGTAGAAGGATGGGTTCAATAAAGGGGCCAGAAAGGAAGGTGGGGAAATGGACAGATAGATGGAGCAATAAGGCTTAGTTGAGTGGGATGGATGCATGGGCCCATAGATGGTGGTGGAATAAAGCAGAATGAGACAAGGAAAGGTGATGGTTGCTGTTTGGACAGATAGAGGGATGAATATGAAATGATAGAAGGAGAGAGGAGCATCTTTCTGTATCATGTTCCAGCTGGTGAGGTTGGAAAGAAGCATTTAATTATAGCTCATTAAATATTAACACACACTTAAAATATAAAAAAGGGAGAAGCAGGAGATTATCTTCCTTTCTTACCTTGTTTATATTGTGATTCCATCCATCCTCCTCACCTCCGGATGAAAACCTCCTCACCCTGGAGACTGGAGCGAGAGAGGTGGTAAGAGTAAATACAGGTTTCTAAGCAGGTGTTTGTGCAGAAGTGTGTGTGTTTCAGAACGAGAGGGAGCCGTACCTTTTGGAGAGCCAGCATATGGGTAATAGTTGGAGTCTGGGTGATAAATGCCGTTACAGTTGGGGGTGGAAAGGCCACTGGAATTGAGGAGGTTTTCATTGGTCTTACTCTTATTGGCTGTTGGAGAGGCAGACAAGTCTGAGGGAGAGACGATAAGAGAAAGAGAGAGAGATGAATTGCAGAATTCCTCAACGCAATTAATGATCACAAAACCTTTTTTACCATTTAAGCTATTCTAGTCTGAAACACATGCACTTGAAATAACAAAACGGCACTGAGAAGGGAAAAGTCAACCATGGTGCATGAATGCTGAAACCTTTTGCGTCAACAAAAGTGGGTTGGTTTGTTTGTTTGTTTGTTGTTGGCCTCTGAAATGATTCACTGAGGTTTTTGTGTCTTTTTGCGTGTGCGCGCGGGAGAAGCGAGACGGCCAAAGTAGCGCATTTACTTACAGAGAGGGGAGGGCTCAGCAGGGGGGAGGAAGGGAGGCGGAGGAGGAGGAGGCATCAAAAGCAAAGGGAACAGAGAACGGAAAGGAGGTCAGAGAAGATGCGATGGGATGTGATGCACAACTTCCAGTAAGCAAGCAAAGTTGTCAAGGGTGACGAAAGAACGCAATGTCTTGGAGAACATTGTTGATGGGGTTTTGTGGCTTTTGTTAGACAGTGAAAAGAGCAAGTGGGTGACATACAACAAAGGCCATATTCAGATTGATGCTGTGAGTGCATGAATCTGACTTTTATTCTTTGGACAGTCCGAACTTTCACTGGACACAAAAAAAACAAAACAAAGCAATCCGTCCTCTATTTGTTTTTTTCTGAGGTCATTTAAAAAAAAAAAATGTAATCTTTATTTAACATAGACGAATACATTCATCAAGCTTTCATCGGCAGATAACATGCATACATGTCTCGGGCCGAAGCAGACTCCTGCACCCCAATCCTGTCAATATTCTTACATTTAAAACAGATATGACAGAAGCATTAAAAGGAACCAAACGAAGAACATAAAACCGTTGAAACCGTCTGTAATGGTTTGTGCGCTACATTTGCTTTCTTTCTCAGTTGTTAACCAAACACCTCCTCGAGTAGCTCTAAAAGGTTTGTTTTTGAGCTGCAGCGATCTTTGACTATGACATACATTATGGTACTAAATATACAGGATGTATGCCCGATTATGGAACTTTGCCTTAATATGAAAACTGCTCTATAAATGATTCGTGCTGTAAATTTAAATTCATCCACAGAGCCCAGATCACAGATTGCCTGCTCAGACTGAGGCGAGAGGTTTGTCAGCACTTTGTAGCTCAGCGTAAATCATCCAGAGGTGATTCTGAGGAACCGTAAGTCTGTTGGATCCGCCATCTGAGCACTGATGGATCACCGACACACTCGGAGCATTTGGCGCTGCTTCTCTCAGTTTTACTTCCCCTTTTGAATCATCAATTGAATATGTGATCTCGCCTCTAATGCGGCTGCAACAGCCCAACATCTCAACTGGAGTTTAGTTTAGTTTTTAGTCAGGTCAGGTTACAGTAATGTTATTATTCCTCAGACAATGAGGGACGTGATGTGTGGTGAACGCCTCAATCGAACCTTTTCTCTACCGTTAAGATACCTCAACGCTTCCGACATTGATTTCTGATGCAGTCCTTTTGTGAAACCAAAATTTTAAAATCCCCCCGCCTGGAACTCTGGAATTGTTTTACTTAAAAGTAACGTAAGGTCAGGGATTCCCACGGTGCTAAACACTGAGCAGGCTGTGTTCGTTGCAGCAGAAACACTGAATTCTGTGACATTGACTTTGAATGTGGATCGGTCACATCATAACAGATACGCTCCCCTCATCAGGGTCAGTATGGGGGCTGATATGAAGTGATAAGAGTCAGTGGGAGTTACCTGTTGATCGTACTGTATATGGTGTTTAGGGCTATAACTAACAGACTAATACTACTATTTGTGTCATCGCCAATTTCAATTTCTGTTTAAGCCACTTGGTTGCTTCTTTACTACACAGTTTGGACGATGTTGTGAGGTGTTTCTACTTGCAATTCCACTATGCGTTTGCCTTAAAATGAGAAGGTTACTCACAAATCAACTCAAATGAACAGTTTAATGCTTACTTATTGTTCCAGTACTGGAAGCACACTGCAATAATCGTAACCTTTACACAGCTGAGATGTATCGTCATCCAACAGTCGAATCCAAGCCGTCAAAATGGCTGTTTTGAGCTGAACCAACAGTCAAGTGACCTCCTTCTGTCCATAAATGCTGACTAATTAGCTTTTACATACAACCTCAGTGTATTTAAACACCAGCATAAAATCCAAAGATATTTCATCTTCAATTGTATAAAACAGAGAAAAGCAGCAAATCCTCACATTTGAGAAGCTGAATCCTGTGAACGGACAGTTTTCTTCCAAATTCAAATCAAAATGGTTTCAATCTGCTGGTCGGTTAACATGCAACTTAACAGCAGACATAATAAACACAGTGGCTTTTCTCCAACATATTCCTTGAAGTCAGACAAAGAGAAGCTTGTTTCATACTGAGAAGGCATTGCCAAGCAGCTGATTAACAGGGAGACAGCCTAACAAAAGCTATCAAAAGCACAACTTTGTGAGGAATGGACGAACCTTTTCTTTTATAGATGGGGGGTTTCCTGTAGATGTTGGTTTCCTCGGAAGCTGAGAACAGAAGCAACAAGAGAATGAGTGTGGAGAGCAAAGGGGAGAGTGCAAGGAGAGGAATCTGGATTTCCTTAACAAACCCGTCCCTACAAACACAGTCTCCTTAACCGTAAAGCTGACAGCACGGGTGATAAACTGCTACGGCGGCGACAGTGCGGTGCATCCAGGCTGATTAATACAGATTCACAGGCTTTATTGCTGGAAAGAGCAGCAGATGGCACAGGAATAAAGAAGAAGGAGAGCAGTTGAAGGGTGGATAGAGGATGGAGAGGCAGAGGAAAAGATAAAGGGGAGAAACTTAGAAATGACAGGAGCATGTCTTGTAGCTCTCGTTTGGTGGGTTATTCTGTACAATCACTCAGCTACGAGTACTGGAAAAGCACTACAACAACACATTACAGTAAATTGTTTGCTGTCAGGAGCTAAAATTAAACTACAGCAAAACATACAGCATAAAAACATATTTCCAACTTCTGCACAGAGTGTGGCACTAAACCTGCCAAAGTTAGCGGTCCGACTCCCAACGGGCTGTCCATGCTAAATTTGTAAGCACTCGTGATGCTGCGAGGCACTTTGTATAAAAGCATCGACCAAATACATTCTGCTCGGTGTTCAAAAGCATGAAGGGAGTGATGTCGCAGGGGCTGGCAAGGAATAACAGCCTGGGAAAAAAACGGAGAGAGGGAACACGCAGTGAGAAATAGACTCAAGGCAGGAGGAGGAAATGATGGAGGCAAACCAAATGCACAGCTTGCAGTGAAAAGTAAAGGCCTTTTAAAGCGAAGGGAACAAAGACGGAGTGAAACATTCAGGGAGGAGAGAGGCCGGAACTTGATAAAACGGAGGGTTGATGAAGTGTTTAAATAAAATGAACTGGCATGAGTTGTTACATTAAAGCGCTCATACAAGAGCTCTAGATCAGTAAGATTAATCAGACAGACTCCCCGCGGGAGAGCAATGGAATCAAGATAACTGCTGCGATTTCTACACATGGATGATTTCATTTTCCTGAGACGGTGTGGGGAAATTGCTGAGGCATCGAAAATCAAATCAGGAATATTTTAATTGTTGATGAATCTCTGTAAAATATAGAGCAAAAAGGGTAAAAACACCACAGCCACAATTTCCACAACCCAAAATTGTCAACAACTAACTTCAGCATTTATAATAATGCTGATGAAAATGTCATATTACCATGGTCAGGTTCAAGGCTCTGGGAATGAGGTTGTATGTTAGGAGAGTAGCTAGTGCTGATCTGGGGTCAGGATGTGGATCTGGGCTCTCAGTATGAGTAAATATTTGGAGGGTGGGTCGGTTACGATCTGATGTGTGTAATTTCAGGTTAGTAAACAGGTCAGGGGTCAGCGTTACACATCAGGGCCTACCTGGCACATGGAAATGCTTGGGGACTTGGAAGGAGGTGGTGGTGGGTGTGGTACACCTGGGCTCAGGCTGACTGTAACAGGGTGAACTCCTGCCACTCTCACTGCCTACAGCCAGCGCAGCCAATCACAGTGAGGGAAACCAAAGCATGAGCAACAGAATGGCCCACGTCCCCAAACAGACAGAAAGACAGATAACCTGAAGAATTACATGTATGTGAGCGTGCGTGTTTTCGTGGGACGGCACATGACACCCTGTTGCACCCACTCAAAGAGAGTTCGTCAGTCTTTCCAGTTTGGAACCTCATACTCTGTGTGTGCATGTGTGTGTGTTGAATGTGTGTCTCAGCTTGAGTGGGCACATTACCGGGGAGATAATAATGCAGTGGGGAGCCTCCGTGGCGACTGTGTGTAGGGGAATCAGTGAAAGCGGAGCTGGAGGAACGCCTCGTTCTCACCTCCAAACCATCCAAGAGATCCTGGAGAGAGAGAGAGAGAGAGAGAGAGAGAGAGAGAGAGAGAGAGAGAGAGAGAGGCTATCTTAGAGAATGTGCTTTCATTTACTAAACGACACAAGGATCCTTTCAAAACACAATTTTAATCATGTTGAGAGCAAATCATTGTTATTGAAGTTCCCTTCCAGTACACACACACACACACACACACACACACACACACACACACACACACACACACACACACACACACACACACACACACACACACACACACACACACACACATATACACACACACCAACACACACACACAAAGACCTTTCATTTTGAAGCAGCCATACTTTAAAGGGATAGTTAGACATTGACAATATGCTGATTCACTTTTTTTTGCCAACAGTTAGATGAGCGATACCACCCTCACATCTGTATGCTGTATATGAAGCTGGAGACGCTGGTGGCTGGTTAGCTGAGCTAAGCTGAGCATAAAGACTGGAAACAGAGGGAAACAGCCTCGCTCTGTCCTAAAAGACAAACATCTACCACTTCAAGGCATTGTATCATATTTGTCTGATCTACACAAAAGCTAAATGTGTAAAACTGTTTAATGAGTACTGATCCCTGCTGCAGATAGTTGTTCCATCACAATCAACTGTAACTTTTGTAAATCTGCATTAATTTGCCTCCAATTACGTTGTTTACAAGTACAGATTACTTGAAAGAAAACCTCTGGAATAAGTTGGATGGACTACTTACATGAGAGTATGTTGATAAGGAGCCCAATGACTGCATGAGAAGAGACAAATATATTTGTCATGACTATGACAACAAAAACTATTGGTCAATTTCCTTCCATCTGCCTTTTTCTCAGAAGAAATGTAACTCAGAATAGCCCACTGTAACTGTCATGATTGTGTGTGTGTGTGTGTGTGTGTGTGTATATGTGTGTGTGTGTGTACCTGTCCGCAGCTGTATCGCTCCAGAGTGTCATCTGAGAGGTGTGTGTGTGCATGGTCGGCCTGATAAGGGATGATGTCAGGCCTCTGGATGTCATATCTGGCTTTGACCCTGGGCAGAGCTGCAAGCTGCTTCTTATAGTCCAAAATATCCGCTTTAGACTGGAAGAGAGAGAGAGAGAGAGAGAGAGAGGAAATGGAAAAAAGAACGTCTCAAATAAAACATTGTATAAAAATAAATCTTGTGCATACTAAAAGACATACACAAGCAGGAATCAAAGTGCACAAACAGAAAATACAGAGAGGGTTACTTTAAAATACCTGAGGGCACGTTTAATGACAATTTAAAGACAGTTTAAGACCAATGCACAGACCAATCTCCCATCAGAAAAGTCATACAAAATGAATAAAAAGTTCCTAAATTGAGTGTAGACCAATAGCTAAGGCTTTACGGTGCTGCAGACGCCCCCGTGTTGAAGCACATAGTGAAGCAGAGAGGACAGACCTGTGGCCCAACAAACCAGAGGGAGGCAGATGGGAGACGGAAAGAGCTTTCAGGGACTCTTTGTGCTTCTGTCACTGTCGGTTACATTTTGATTGAAAGATGTGACAGCTGAGGGCGTCACCACAGCATTGTTGGCATAACCATGGCGACGCCGATACTTACACAGATGAGCCGGTGAGGAGAGCCGAGGAGAGGAGACGAGCCTGGAGGAGAAATGGACGCCGTCTCAGAAGTGCGTCTCAGCTGGTCGGACAGATAGAGATAAGAGAGTCAGAGCAAGTCTGAGGTCAAAGTAAAGCCAGTACAAACACAGCTAGTGCAACTACATAAAGATGTACAACAACAACAACATTACACCTATCTAAGTACTTGCTGTCAGGTGAGTCTTTCTCATGTAAAATCCTGCACACACACACACACACACGCTACACGACTGTCTTTAAGTCGTAGTGGTTTTCAAACTACATGACTGACCTGGGACACAGACTACGCAATCTTTCACTGGGAGGAATCCCTGGTGAGGCCTCCAAACTATGTTTTGTCAAGAAAACAAGTGAGAAGGGAAACGGGCGAAGTCATGCTTGTTGATGTTGTCGTTGGCACACGTGTTCACATAGCAGCCTGTTTTCACATGTCTTTACTATTTCCCTCACGTAGATCAGCCACTGTGTTGTGTTTGTTCATGCAAACCTCCAACAACTTTGGTCCTTTTTGCAAATAGAGCGCATACAGTAAAGTTCCTCGGCCAGCGTTTACTTCAACCCGTGTCTCGTGCTCTCATTGGCTGTAGCTGCCTGACAGACTCCCCAACAGGTACAGATATCTAGCATGCTGTAGTTATCTAGCATGTGTCTGTGATGCGTCAGTGAGCCTCTCAGCTGGAGTCTTTGAACAGTTCACGAATGGTGCTCAAGCACCGATCATGTAGTAGGAACTGGGCATTAGCAACAGCAGTTTGTTATAAAAACACTTGGGTAAGACTTTATTTGAAATGTGTCATAAACTGCAAAACCACCACTTAAAAAAGAACAAAAACATTTTGGCTGAGACAGCAAACAGAGCCAGTCTCTTGCTCCCATACAAGTGGCAAAGGCCTGAAAAGCAAGATAAAAACAACATTGCATTATTCTGGAGAGCCTGGTCGTAGTTAGTTTCTTATAACGCAAAGAATATTTTAGCTTGAAAACCAAGAATGAGAAATTTCAGCCATGGAGAGAAACAAAGAGAGGGCAGAAACAGAAATAGAGAGAAATGGCAGGTGGTTGTGGGTATTTTGAGTATTGCTCACCCTCAGTTTTCTCTCCAGCCGAGCTGCTTCTTTACACATGGGGTGCCAAACCTCTGAACCTGCACACAAACACACACCATTTTAGCTCAGTTTATTTTGTTGTGTGTGTGTGTGGGCAGCTGCCATACAGTTTTATGGGATCCTATGAAGAGCAGATCAGCCTCCTTTAAGTGCCTCAACATCAAATAACACACACAGGAGGCTGTGGAGGCAGTTTGTCTGGTCTGAGGACAGAGGATGTAAGTCTTCTTGTCTCCACACACAAATAAACATAGAGGAAGACAGAGAGAGAGAGAGACAGAGACAGAGAGACAGAGACAGAGAGAGAGACAGAGACAGAGAGCGAGACAGAGACAGAGAGAGAGACAGAGACAGAGAGAGATTTTAGCCATGCTTAGCAGAGTGGTTGAAGTGATGGCAATGTCGTTCAGTCCACCATTTTCTTCCGGACAGAAAAAACATCATGAAATTCTGTTCAGACATTCATGGTCCTCAGATGACGAATCCTACCAACTTTGGTGATATCTTAACTTTTCTTGCAGTCGTCAAAATGTCCTTTTGTCCCACACTTTTGGACAGAGGACTCAGGATTATCTTGATTAACCGGGTCATATTTTCTTGAGAGACGTTGCTGTTGAGTTTTTCAAATGTATTTTCTTGGCGCTTTGAGCACCACGGGCCGAGTGCCATGTAGTCCCATTATATTTGAGAGAAGGCCGACATCCATACGGCTGATATCTCCAACACTTGGCAACTCACACCAAAAACGATCTAGATTGATCAAAAGCATGACAGCTAAGTGGATAACATGTATTTTGGATTTTTGGGTGAGTGCTAAACTAAGATTGTGATCATGGTTCACGTCATACTTGCAATACATCATAATGTTAGCATTGACACTGTGAGTCCGTTAGCATGCTGACGTTAGCATTTAGCTCAAAGCACTAAAGGACAATTAACTTCTAACCAACTAAATGACTCTAAAGAGAAATACAGCCCAAATAGTGGACCATTGTGTTAAAGAGACAGTGAGCAAGAACAAAAAAGACATACAGAGAGGGATGAGTGGTGTGACATTACAGTATGCTGTGCAAAATCAAACATTCAATCTCCTTCACTGAGTCTTATTATTTATTTTTTAAGTCAGAAATGCACATATATTGCATAGCCTGTGCATAACCATATGCTAAACAGAACCACTGCTTTGACAGCATTGTGCTTTGACAGCATTGTGCTTTGACAGTCGACTCCCAAAAAAAAAACGTTTTTTGAATTGAACTGAATTGAACAATAACAAGAGGTGGCCTAAATGAAGAGAGACAAAAGAAACAAGGAAGAGGACATTTTACTTCAGAGCAAAGATAAAGAGGGAATGTTCGCTCTGAGATCGTAATCATAAACCACTAATGTCAGGAAGCTACATGCATGTAGAGCTGATAGTGATAATGACAGTAATATATCCTCTTTGAACACACACTCACACACACACACACACACACATTTTCTCAGGCCTTGGGGGCAACGCAGGAACCGAATGGACTCAGTTAGCTGATCCTGACTCTAACATACAACTCCTATCAACACCATCAATCTAACCTGCACACACACACACACACTCACAGATACACAGAGACTACACACACACACACACACACACACACACACACACACACATACACCCACACACAAAATCAATACTGTAGACAGGAACCATGCGTGGTGATTCAGTGCACCCCCGTCCCACCCACGCTCCTCAACCCTGCTGCCGAACAGATGTATGGCCTTGGACTTGAGATGCTTTATCTCCTGGATGAGGAGAATCTAAACGGTGCGGAGAAAAGGAATTAAACAACAGCGCTGCACATCAGTTCTGAGAAAATTAGCTGCCTGAAATTTGCCTCAAATTATAATTCAAATGTATCCTTCTCGTTCTTTTCATTGAGGAATGAAGTCTCAGCCATATGTTTAGACTGACTTTTATTTTTTACTTTTATTAACTTTACGCAAAATGAGGTCAGTGGACAAAACTGGCCTCCTTATGTTATATTCAAAGGGGATGAATGCAGCCTGTGGAATCTAGGGAAGCAACATTGACATTTGTGCGTGGGTCATTTGAAATTCTAATGCTATAAAGCAGCAGATATTTAAATGGCCTCAGGAGTTTTGCTTTCTGCTGAATCATGCTGCCATGAGAAACACGAATGTTGCCAGTCAGATATGTACAATGATTGCTTCCATTCTTTTAACCTCCTGATGTCTGTTGCCCTTCTTTTTTTACATTTAGACTTTATTGAGAGAGTAGGAAAAGAGGTAAAGGTGCATGAATGCACTGAAGCTACATTCAGTTTCTACTTGACTCGGCCTGAAACTATTAGTTTGAAAGAAAATGACCTGATAACAATTATGAGAATCAACGAGTCATCTGAATTCCTTCTTAAGTAGAAATACATTTGGTATTGTTACGTTTTACATTTCTTTAGAATGAAAATAAGCAATTATACAACATCAGTTTGGGCTCTGGTAACTTGATATTGAGCGTGAATCCTTATTTTTCATATTTTACAAACAATTAGTGGATCAATGATGACAAAATATTCCAGTTGCAGTCCGAAACCTGCAGGAGTAAAGCATGAGAGTCAAAATGTTAACCGCCTGAGCGAAACCTACCATGACCTGCTGCCAAAGTTGTGGCAAAATTGCTGAGAAATCCACTGGAAGTGTGACCATTATTTGGACTGAGTGAACTGGAGTTTATACAGCATATATAGCTTAATGTGTAAAATGCTGAAGAATGAAAACACAACCGAGAAAACACTTATCCCTTTTTAGAATTTAAATTAAACATTCAGTTACTTCATTAAATAGTTCTCCACCCCCCACCTCCAACACACCTACACACACCCACCCACACACCCACCCACACACACACACACACACACACACACACCCACACACACACACACACACACACACACACACACACACACACACACACACACACACACACACACACACACACACACACACACACACACCACTTCTTATTCCAGACGTGTATCATGAGATTGATTGCATGTGTGTGCGCATGTGTCGTGCGTGTTGTAATCTAGTGTGTCTCGTGAGGGTGATTGCTCAGCCGTCCAGCATGTCTGAAGTCATCAAAAGGAGTGAATGTAACCTTGGGGCAGCTCTCCGGAGCTCAGCACACAAGCAAACACACCTGCATTCATATGCAGACACACAAATGTTCAAACATGTTTTCAAGCAGATTCACTGGCACGCACGGAAAAGAAAGCTTGCATATATTTTCGGGGCGTAGATTAATACACACACGGACTTCAGTTACAATATGCAAATTCTTAGTTTTACTGTCGGTTGTGAGCAGGTGAGCAGCAGAATGTCAATGAGTGTGTCAACCTGTGTGGTGACTCTGTGTAACCACATGTTACGGTACAGTAGCTCTACCTTTGATCAGCTCAGTCAGGCTCAATCATCTATGTACGATTTGAATTTCTTTTTTACATTTCCCCCTCATCTTAAGGAAACACTTGTGCTCTTATTGTCATGTGTGCCCTGTCTGCACAACCATATCTGCTTCAGTACAGTATGTTCATTTGCATTAACATCATGTTTTCAGAGGAATGCTGCTCATTTTTCTTCAACATATCAGACATTCTGACATTGTACCTATCTGCAAAAATGTTCGCAGCCAACATTTTCCCTTATTCCTCCAATATAAGCATGTATGTAAGCTTAACTGTGGTTGAGGTATGGCTAAGATTAAGGTCAGGGCACTTAATGATGTCGTTTAATCATAGTTTTGCAAATTATATGTAGCTCCATATAAATATTATGGCCGACATTACGATGCATTTCCTCCTAAAAGTAATTGCTAATGCAAACCAGCTGCTCTCAGAGTAATTTGTAGGACATTTGGTTGGTTATTAAGCAAAACGCATGTAAATGCAAGTTTGTGCCACATGGTCAAGAAGGTTTGCCAGTTCCTCATGTCAACCTGCATGAAGGCATGAATAAGCGTATTACCTTTAATCACTATTATCTAATTTGTAAAAACAGAAGCTCCTGGATGATTCAATTTCAACTTCCGGCAAAGTCGGTTTCATTCGGATTTATTCTGTCAGGGGCGGCGCAGAGTAATGGACACAGCAGAGGCGAAGGTTGAGTGGTAATTGACTCCAACCTTTGTGTGTTCAAAGAAAACATCAGCTGAGGGACGGTGTGTGTGCTTGTGTGTGTCTTTACCACTGAGTGTGGTATATGTGAGATCAATAAGCTATATAACGGTGCTTTGTTAAAAGTAGTCACTTATCAGGTGGCCGTATATTCTACAGCTCTCTAACTCTTTGACACACACACACACACACACACCACACACACACACACACACACACACACACACACACACACACACACACACACACACACACACACACACACACACACACATACTGGCCATCTGGATACTTTCAGGGTTCATCTAATTCAATTTCATTGCCTGTAAGCTGCATATTGGTTTTACATATATTGTACAATTTGTCAGGTGCTCCCCTCCCCTCCTGCACCTGTAAGGTACATTTCCTGTCCTTCCAGGAACATCATGTGACAGCGGGCACACCTGGCACAGCTGGGGTGGTATCGCTTCCCTCCAGCCTAGAGGAGAAGAACAGGAAAGGAAAGGAAAAGTGAGAGGAAATAAATGAGGCAGAGAGAGAGAGAGAGACTACAGCGGATGACACAAATGAGGAAACCAGAACAAAGTGTGGTGATAAGAAATGGAGAAAAAGAACGAGGCATGAAGAGAGAGGAGAGGCGCGATAAGAAAAAAACCCAGGAATGAATCGGGGTAGAGGAGATGGGAGAGTGTTGCTTTGTTGGTTTTGCAAAGCTGCTTTGTCATCAGTCAACACTTCAGACATTTAAAGAGGGACAGCTGTGTTTTTTCGCAGCTTTTTATAGACGGACACACGCACACACACACACACACACACATACTGGCACACAAACCCACACTTTCCTCCACGAAGACGAAAAATATGCACGTCCTCCCAACATTGCTCCCATCTGTCTCAAGCATACACACATATCCACACGTGGAAACGTGCACTCACCTCAAGCACTCTGCCGCTGATGTACCCGTTACAGCTGTCACACCTGATCCCAAACTGAGTGTGGTAGTCACTCTCACAGTAAGGTATCCCATCCCTGATGGGGTGAAAAAATAAATAAAATACTCTCACATTGAATTCCCCTGCTGGCTTTGTGCAACTGTTCCACTCTTATTTATCCTGTAACACGTTTTGATGCAAGATTCAGCTACATTACTCAACTGGAGCAAAAACAACGATTTTTCATTGTGACTTCTGTGTCTAGTTGATTGAAAGACTGATGGAATAACTGTCGGCTATTGTCTTGCCAATAAATAACGGATATACACAGGTGATGGCGAAAAATAAATCAGACTTTTGCCACAATAAGAGTGTTCCAAGTAGCTTTCTGAGCACACTGGTCACAGTGGAGGAAATATTTGATATTGGCTGAAACATAACTACAGTAGAGACTGTACATAAGGGGGATCAAGCCACCTACTTGCTGATGTACTCTCCAGTGAGCGCACAGCCGCACGTTCGGCATTTAAAGCAACTGACGTGCCACTGTCTCTCCAGAGCCAGCAGAGACTGACCCTGTTTGATCTCCTCGCCACAGCCGGCACAGTCTAGAGGAGCGGAGAGGAGACACAGGAAATGCAGCGATGAACACAAAAAAGAAGATAAGATCAGCTTCAACATTCTGAGCTTCCACTCAGTCCTCGTCTCTCTGCTCTGCCAAACTCGCATCCCTTCTCTCCTCCTTCCTCTCTCCTCCTCGTCCCTCTTTCCTGTCGCTATAGTCACACTGTCTTTGCCAGATGGAGCTACAAGAACCAGGCTACAAGACCACCTGGAGCAGCAGGCCACCTTTTGTGTGGGTGCGTGTGTGTGGGTGTGTAGCTGCAGGGGGATGTGGCTATACGGTATGTTTTGCAGCGTTCAGAAAGTGGACAGTGAACCTCTTCTGGGTTTTTTTTTCCCCACCTGTCGGGGAGAAAACGGTCTTACATGCTGGATGGAACAGTTAGATGTAGGTCATTTCAATACTCACTAAGGCACTTAATGTGTATTATTCACGGTACATTGCACACGGTACACGGTGGAAATAGTCACCAACAAATACACTCTTTACACCTGTTTGATTCATGTCAGCTAAAGATTGCAGTGCAAGGCGTGTTGTAACACATAACCTTTTGAAAGAACAATGAAACTTCATATCTGTGAATAGTTCTGAAAGATCTTTGATCTTTGTGGCAAGTAGCTGTGGTGCCACAGACGCTTTAAAAAAAAACACAACTTCACTTCATACATTGTTTGTGTGTAACTGCACAGCTTGTCATGAATTATCCCTTATACAGTGTATTTAACATTCAAAATTAAGAGTATAAGTGTGGTGTGGTTTGCATGTGTGTGTGTGTGTGTGTATACGTTTGTGTGTGTTTGTTTCTTACAGCTTGGTCCATGGACCTTGATGGGCTTGTCGCTTTTCAGAGTGTGTGAGCACTGCTGACACACACACTTCTTCCCACAGAAGGTCACCCTGTCTCCAATTGGGAACGGACTCCTGAAAACACACACACAGAACATTCCAGTACAGCTGTGCAGATATGGTGTTCTATGTTCACCCAGAACGCCAAATCACATTTCAACTCGTACCCCCTAGTGGTGCGGTATCTGTCTGTGCAGAGAGATACAACAGTTTTGTTTTGCAGACATTTTGACAAATGCAAATGGTATTTGTATCCAAACACAATGGATTTGAATGGAATGGCAGCTGTGGTTTTCATACTGAAAACAACTGAGACTGAGAAGCATATAGTTTAACACCAGTAGGACATCGTTTTTAGAATAGACTGAAATATGAATTCAAGAAGGCATTGAAGTATAAATCAAGACGTACAGTAAATGCCTTTTAGCCCGAGGGCTCAGCTGTAGCCACACAGAGTGAGGGCTGAGGTGAGCATCTGCAATGCAGCCACAGCTGAATCACATTGTTTTCATTGTATACAAATCTGTATCCAGATGACAGCAGCGATGTTCAAAACTCCTCTGGTAGAAAATAAGAAAACTCCAACACACAAGCTGATAAATGATGAAGTAGCCGCTGCTGTTCTGCAGTCGCTTAAGAAACAGAAAGTTCATCCCAAGTGTGATTCAACATTATTTGGTGACGATATCAGTTACTCGTAGTATTTTCTCACACATTATTGAAGATTTTAAACTGATCTGTCTAGTGGCAGTGAGAATATTTGGAGGACCTTTCTTTGATATCCGTTTAGTTGCAGCAAAGTAAGCTACATGTCAAATAGTCTATTTGATGTCCCACGTATTGGAAGTCAGAATCAATACACTGCCCAGCTCTGTATTATGCTACATGCCCCCTCTGCACACATCAGAGAGGTTGTTGTGAGAGTTCGGTCAATGCTTGCGAATGAAATTCATTTGAGAGACGCAATTTTATTGCAATATGCTGACAGAGTCGTTTTCAAAATGAATAAGCTTCATTCACATTTCAGTACAGTGGGTTCTTATTCAGTAGAGTGGGTGCACAAACAAACACATATAAATGTGGGGACTAGAAAAACTGTCAATGCAAGCAATTGTAAACCTAATGATCCATCTCTACATCTAACACACTCACTGACAGTTAGCCTTTTATATTATCATCATATTTACTGTGCAGCTCACCAGTCACACTTCATTCACCAGCTACTTATTACATTCACTGCAGCTTTGAATGAACTGACGCCAACACTAAATTGACATATAAGAAATAAAGTGAGACCAGCCGACCACAACAGACACGAAGCACATAAGTAGTGTTTCATATTTCAAATATTTTAAATAGTAACTTGTTAGATCTTGGATGTGATGTCTCATCAACGCCTTGCCTACACTGATGCACTTAATTCATTAGGGTCATTGATTGGTACTCCAAAAAACATTTTACTAATACTAATTAAAGGGCCACTCCACTCATTTTATCTGCATTTTTTAAAATATATTATATAGCCTTTAAAAGTTGTATAATCTCTTTCTACGGTCTAGTAAAATAACTAGGTGGCAACTGCTGGGTCTGAGAATTGAAGCCGATTCGGGAGTGCCTTAAACTTAATCTCTTTCTAATGTCTGGAATGGAATGGAATTCATGGACTCAATCACGAGTTTTAAGTCTTCTTCAAAACAGCATGATGTTCATTTCGTGAATTATGGTCACATTTGGAGTAAAATAGACCATAAAGCAGAGTGTGCTTTAGGGCGTGGCTACCTTGTGATTGACAGGTTGCTACCACGGCAGTCTTTGGTTGCCTAAAAATAGTATTATTCAGAGTTTTGTTGTACTTAGCCCCACCCTCTCTTGTCACTTCTTGCAAAAAGCCAAGATGGCAACAGTTAAAAACCAAGATGGCGACGTCTAAAACTGCTCACTTGAGGCTTCAATGTACAATGTACAGTCTCTGAAAATAACCCTGGTGATGTCATGTTTAAGAAATATGAGAGCTTATTAGAGAGTTGTGGTTGAAGGAAAAACGCTATTAACTTGCATTCTGGGAGTTGTAGAGTCCAGAAACTTTGATTTATTACTTTTAATTAGCTATATCCAGAGCATTCCCAGAGCAAAAAAAAAAAGGATGTTTCTGAATATGAGGCAGGAAATTACAGGAGTGTGTTGTGACTATACCTGCAGATGCTGCAGACGAAGCAGTGTGGGTGGTACGTCCTCCCCAGTGCAGACACCACCTCCCCACTGATATACTGGTCACAGCTGTCACACTGGGTCCCGTACAGCCGCTGGTAGTCCTCTGTACAGATGTACTCGCCAGAGTGGTGGAAGAAACCTGAGTGCACCAGATCACAGCCACAAACTGGAAAAACAGAGAGAAAAACCCCATGAATCAGCTCACATCAGGGGCGTCGTTAGGCCTATTTTAGGGGGGCTGAAGAACATTTTAGGGCCAAATAATTTGGCATTATTGGCTTTAAAAAAAACAATATTTTTTTTGGTGATGTCATTAAATTAAACTGTTGTTTGTCACATGGACAATTTATTTACAACTCTAACATGCTACATATGTGCGTGTGTTCTGGTTTGTATGTTTTCTCCCCCTGCAAATTACAATCCAACAGCCTATCATCACACTGAACGATATAAAGTTGACACTGTCGGGTCCATTCTCCATCCATTGTGTGCGGTCCCTTTAAGAATTAGGATTCGGGAGTGAGGCGGATATGAAAGCTAGTTTATCCGTCTTTCGTTTACAAGCAGGAAAATGATTTCTCTCTCTTTATTTGAGAAAAGTTCATATTTGTGTTGTCAAATTTCACTATGACCCTGAAATGCTCTTCTGTTATCATATACTGAATGCAAGCAAAACTACAGAGCAAAATCACACTCTTCTGATTGAACCAATCTATGAACTGTCTGAAACAATGGATATCCATGGCCCCAAATGGGCCCCAAAAAACAAATTGCCGCAAACATGCCACTCCCCTTGCGGCTAAGCCCCTCCTGTCTTTCAATCATAGAAACGCCCCTGGCTCACATCATTCCTTAGAAATACAAGGAGAGAAAGTAGGTTCCTCACTAAAGACAAGCTCTACAGCGCAAACACAAAAATAAGGTATAAAGGGCTGGTCAGGTAAGGAGTTTGCGTGCATCATGTATTTTCTATTGCTGTTTAAGCCATTAATGCCTACAATTAAATCAATACATATGATCAGTATGTATGATACTGTCATCAAGAAACTTGAGTTGCCAGTCTGTGTTGACACAAACACCAGTGTTCATCCACAAATCTAAAGGTTTACCCTTCTGCAGGTGCATAACGCTTGTACCACAGTCCTAATTATTCCTGAACATCCTTAAAGGTTCTAACGACCGTTGGATTCATGCCATTTACCCTACTTCCTCCCATACTTGGTGTGCTGTCACTATTGCATCCGCCATTTTTGCTCTTTTCACCCATAATGCATTCCACAAGAGTCTCACATTTGTTGCTCGTAGGGAAGTTATTATATACAGTCGGTGATATGATTAAGGAAGCTTAATGCGACAGGTAATGTTAACTGTATAGCAAGTCTGACTTAATGTTATATTTAAGACAAAGACAACTGGTTTGAGAGTAGTTAACAGTACACATGGCAGTATTTAGTGTGTGTGTGTGTGTGTGTGTGTGTGTGTGTGTGTGTGTGTGTGTGTGTGTGTGTGTGTGTGTGTGTGTGTGTGTGTGTGTGTGTGTGGCAGTGGAGGGGGTGGGGTTGTTAAGAGTGCAATCTGTTGTTCTCTCTGACCTTTAAATGGTTCGTACTCTAATCTGGTTTTGAGGATTAGACCAGTAACCAACTAATCTGTTAATTGTTTTCCACTATGTTTTGGTTGTCTGTGCATGTAAGATTAGGTATGAAAAAATGTGGTATGAGTGCCTGAGTGTAATAGTTTGTAAATATGTACCTGCATGTGTACAGTGTTTACACACGATGAATATGTTTATACGCAGCTATGTGAGTATCGTGTGATGGATGCATGTCCAGGCAAAGGGACACAGGAGCGCTCCCGCTGTGTTTACTACGTCCACTGACAGCATGATGTATGGCTTTTATTCAGCAAATGCTAAGTCCTTCAGCCAAATGATTGCTTCTGGTGCAGCTGTGCCGGAGGATGACGTGGGCTCTGCTGAGCTGGTTGGTTACATCGTTTAAAAAGGAGCTGAACGATGATTTGCTCCAGCTATAAGGGAGGTAGGGAGCTTACTCTCTCTTACCTCCACACAGTTGTCTTTTAAAGACTTTATGACAGCGATTCGGGATCGACAACTGATTTTTTTTTCATGCATGTCCCCAAAATGTATTGAATCCCTCATGCTGTCAGTGTCAGCGCCATGCTTTACCCATTCAGCTCTGCACAAGTCCACATATCTGTCGTGTTATACGCTGTACTGTACAGCCCCAGCCAGTGGATGTATAAACTGCGCTATGATACAACCTGGAAGTACACAGTACGTTCGGCATTGGAAAGGCAGCCAACGGATCAACATATCTGACAGTGAATTGAGTGTCTGGGCTCTAATTAAGCTAATGGATCTAAACCCAATGGAGTGAATGGATCCGATCTGATCCGAGCCAGTGTGTTAAGTGGCTCAGACAGAGAAAGAGACACTGTGGAGCAAGACAAGCAGTCCAGCTGCCTAATGTATGTGTCTACTGGAGCCAACCTGAAGTCATAAAGACAGTAAAGCAACATTTAAGTGAACCGCAGTTTAGTTTTCTCCATATAAGCCTGGAGCCAAACACATGAACCTTTTGGTTTTCATTTAGAGAGAAAGACTTTCATGAAGCCCAGGGATCATGGACTCATGTCATGGTAGCTTGCCATGCCCTTTTAAAAGTGCATTCTTGTCATATTATGTAGATGATATTGCTGTTCACTGCACATTTTTGTCACTGGACTATCTGCAATTACATTACATCCATTAACTGCTAACCGTAAAAAGTGCTGTTATTGCCAAGAGCTCCATAATAAACTGTGCAGGCAGATTGTTGCACCGAGGCAAGTTTCTGTGTATAGCACCTTCCAACGACGAGGCAATTCAAAATGCTTTACAAGAGACATAAAAGGCATTATTACAGGATATGAAAGAAACACAAAAAGGCTGACTGTCTCTAATTCTCTTAATTAATTACAAACCGGTGTTATGGTTTTCTATTTTTTTCTGTTTCTTTCTAAAGGTGGCAGAAACACACTGAACCAGGATGGAACTCCTTCACAATGCTCACTCTATTTAAACTGTTCAAAGTTTATACCTGCATGACACAGACCAGCCCGAGTCCATTTTCAGCACACACGTTGAAATTTGTAAATTTGTATCTCAGGAGGTGATTTTCCAACACAGATGTGATGCCTTTAACACCATCTTCATTATTCTCTTACAACAGAATGATCTTCTTACATTTTTGTTCGTTTGAAGATTGGAATCAATTTATTCATATCGGAAAGAAAAACCAGGACATCGTTCTCAAGCGCGGGAAACGCTGTACAGTGTTGTTGTTTTCACTCTGTCTCTGATAATTGCATTCTCTCTTGTCATGGCAAAGCTGCTGTCGCACAACTTTAAAATGCCAGCCTGACCTTTATCAGTCTGCCTGAGACTAACGCTGCTCACAAAATGATGCTCAACAAGGCAACCGGTTTTTCTTACTATCCACTGGGATTCAAAAGATGGAGTTACGTGGTTTCCAGCCAGCTGTGACAACATGATATGTACAAACCTTCATATCGATAAAGATACACTCTTTCCCTCTGTTTTCAAGACACACACACTTGAGGAAGACTTTTTTTTTTAATCCTTTTTCACTCTGCTGATAGCATTCACACGTTCATCACTGTCTAAATGGAAAGCGATTAAGATGTGGAGGCAAACCGGAAAGAGAGGGAGCAGTTGAGGCTTGCCTGGAATCCAGAGGGACCTCTGGTATATTTGGATTTTCAGATCACATGCCACTTTCAGCAAAAAATGTTCTCACAGAACAAAATCCGTGCACGGACATTTACAATGTAATAACAACAGACGCCAGAATTGCCACAGCATCTAAATGAGTATGGCCCTGCCTGCAACCATCCATTAGTCCCTCTGTCAGGGACAGTCGGGACAAATCTTCCCGTTGCCACTTCAACTTGCTGACTAAAGCATAATGTTCAAAAAGGTCAAAGGCATGTCAGTCGCCTCCATGCCAGACCTGTCAAGAAGAAAACGCATGACCCCACGAGACCTTGCCCTGATGTTCCCTGACCCCACCTGTTGCTCCAAACTCTGGCAGGTTTCTACGTGCGGTGTCTTTTCTGTGTGCTACGTCAGCACCAACCAGGCAGTTAAACAAAACGGCAGCTCAGAGAGACAGCAGAGTCCTATTCACAGTAACTGTAGTCACTTTCATTCGTGCGGAATTGACATTATGGATTTAAGAGAATTCAACCTTTACTGGCGATTGTCTCTGCTGGACGCTTGAAGCGCCGGCAGACAGAGTAACAGCATTTTTATGACCGTCTACAACCATCAAGAGAGTCATCCAGCCTCCACTCTGTCTCACTGTCGAGCACATCCAGTCTCAGTCTGTGTAGGGACCTGTAGAACTTATCAACACCAGACAGAGAAAACAATCAAAAGGGATTTTACGGGAACTTATTCAGGCCATATAATGAAATTAAAGGACTGAGAAATGGCTCGTTTGTAAGCCGTCGTAGTGGATCAGTGAGAAGTAAATGACACCATCACTGCTGCAGTTTTAGTGGTTCAGTTACCATTCAGTCAGTGAGGTTAGGGGCCCCAAACCAACGATCAGATTAAAGTCATGATTTAAACATGACGTTAGGTTAGGATAGGAGTCAACACAACAAATAACTTGATTGTTGGCTGCTTTGCACAAAGATAATTCTAACGTTCTACTGCAGACGGGAGAAAGAAGATGAGGCTCGTAGGGAACGCAAAGAGAAAATAAATTCCATGTCACAAACACACAAAAGAAATACAAATCAATAAATAAAATCATGCTCAATGCATTTTCTTTCTCCTCCCTTTCATCCCTGTGACTTTCCCTTTCTTCACTCTCTGCTCCATCGGTTTCATTCATCGCCAGCCTCCCACTTCCCCTCCCTCCTGCTCATCGGGGGGGGGGGGGGGGGCAGGTTCAGCTGCAGTTCGTCGGAGGCACTGAAGTATTGAGATATATTTCTTCTACATCTGTTAACAGTGATTTGTAGCCTATTAGATTGAAGTGCTTGGGGTCTGGACACACATGCACGCAAACAAACACAATTGGCAGAAAGTCAACGGATAATGATTTATTTGTTTACTGCCAGCGGCGCATGCACAGGGTGTAAGGAATGAAGGAAAGAGGCCACGCAAGAACTGATTTCAAAAGAAAGGATATAAATGAAGATGGAGGCAAGAAACAAGAACTCCTGGAGGCTCGATGCGAGAGTTGTTGCCTCATTTTACAATGGATCGGGTATCAGCAAGTATGTGATGCTCCGCACCGATCCAACATCACGTTATCATTTACCAGCTCATCCAGGCAGCACAGGAACAACAACATATGTCACTCGCTATCTGATGTCTCAGCCGTGATGAGAAAGAAGTGAGATGGCTCACTCGTTACTTCCTTCATTACAGTTACTTTTCAGTGACTGTCAAACGAGATAATAAAATAAAGTTCTATGGCATTCAATCTAGCAAGTGATAGCGCTCATATCACACTCATACATTTGTTTTGAACGTATTGTACCAGCTCGGTACTCAGTATCGGCTGATGCGCAAGTTCAGGTGTCGGCATCAGTATCGGGAAGGAAAATACGATATCAAAACACCTGTGCATGTTGACTGTCTCTTCTTTCTCATTTTGCTTCCAGACACACAAGAACACATGCAAGCGTGCACAGAAACACAGCGGCACACTGAGCCACGGTGCAAATGCCCATACAAGGACACACACAAAGGAGTGCCGCACAGCTGAGCTGATACAGCGGTTAATGCTTCACAGTTTGTCCTTGAAGTCTCTTCTGAAGAAAGAGCCATCCGTGACTGTCTGTATGGCTGAGCATTAGGGGTGTAACGGTAAGTGTGCGCCGGTTGTACATCACCTTCGAGGAGGGACTCTTACTCAAAATGATCCTATAAAAGTCTCCATAAATGGAATGAAATGGTTGAAATGGACTTTGTGCGATGTTTGTCCTTTTCCCCAGGAATGACTGAGTTTGTTATTTACAGAAAGAGATGCTGTAAGGTCACAGAAGATGAACGTGGCTCAGTTTTCGGATGCAGAAGACGAGAGGGGAGGATTATTTTAGACACGAGGCTAAGACGAGACGTGGGGAAACGAGGAAGAAAGGCAAGATGGGAGTCAAGGGAGAGATTAGAGGAAGAGGAAACGAGAAGGCATCATGTGTGAGGAGAAAGGGAAGCAGACAAGCGAATGGGGATGAGGATGCGGAGGAAGAGACAGGGGGGACCCAGGGGAGGTATCAATGAGGCTATCGATCTGTCCATCCAGCGCAGATCTGCCGTCCTGTCACTGTCTTCCCTCATCTATTCGCATCATCAACATGGGATGGATTTTCTTGCCGAAGCTCCTCAGCATTTGCATGAGTGTGATCAGGATGGACGGATGGATCAAAGAGAAGGAGAAGGGGGGAGAAAGGGGAAAGTCTAACAGTCTAACTGAGGAGCGGTCGGTAGAAACAAGAAATAAGGATTTTACCATTTTTAAAGTCTCAGTGCTTGAGCAGGCAAACAGCACTAAACACACTACAGCTGAGACGGATGGGGATTTGGTCTTAAAGGAGTCAATCAGGAATCGATTGATTCACCCTGAGGGCACCATGAATCTTTGTACTACATTTAAAGACAATCCATCCAATGGTTGTTAATTGAAGTCTGGTGAACCAACCAATCGACTGCTAGCGTGGCTAAAACTAGCCTTATTGTTAGATTGAATTGAATAGTGCCGACACCAACAAATACATTTTTTAAAATCAAGTTTGCGTATCAAGGTTAACTCTGTACCATCTAAACCTGCAATAAACAGCAGAATATACATTTTAGGCCATACCACCACCTAAATGAGTCACTATGCTACCCAATAACAGACAATCTCAAATCACACACCAACACACGGGGGTTGCTGTCTCATCTATCTCACTCTGCTCATCTGTTCCCATTTCTCATTCATTCCAAATCTCCGCTCCGCTCTCCAAAAACAATCTCTTCAATCCTAAATAGCCACACGACCACCAGATTACACCATTTAGCAAACAAAGGCGCATTGTAACTCTCTGACATTCACAGCTACAAACAAAGCACGTGAGACAAGAGAGCCGCAGAGAGGGGGGGAGGAAAGAGGAGGGAAAGAAAATAAGACCCCTGTGTACTAAAAGCTGACGATTTGATTCTTGTCCACTTCATCAGCTGACGTCTACTTGACCCACGGCCCATTAGCGCGAAGTCATTAAGCTTACTCTGCAAGATCAATTGTCCATAACAATACATACTTTAATATCAAAGGGAGAACACTTCCGTCAATACGTCGAGCTTGTGTCCTGTCAGAGGGCTTCGCTTGAGCAAACAAACTATCAAATCTGTTATTTCAGCTCAAGTTATTTTTAAGATGTAAAGTGGAAAACCCTCCTCGTTGTTGCTTTGTGGCTGCGTGCATTCAGGCGATGCAACTGGCAGATCAAAGAGAGAAACCAGTGTTGTGGGACAGTGTGGGTCTCGGCCTGTGAAAAGGAGGTTAGCTGGTTGGAGTCTGACTTCGGGCTGAAAACCTGCTGACAGCACTGTTAAGCGAGCTGCTGACTCCAGACCTCTATTTGTGTGATCTGTCCCACCTGCTCAGTGGTGGAGCTCAAACATGCAAAGACACACAAACACTCATATATGCGCACATGCAAAGACAGCACGCACGCACACACATCTGGGCGAATGCAATGTGTCTTCCAACAGTCGCACTCAACTTAAACCTTTTGAAGGTGGGGCTCACAGAAAGGGGGATTAGCTGTTGTTGTTTCTTTT
Organism: Melanostigma gelatinosum; assembly: GCF_949748355.1. Lineage (NCBI taxonomy): Eukaryota > Metazoa > Chordata > Actinopteri > Perciformes > Zoarcidae > Melanostigma > Melanostigma gelatinosum. Next base: position 13,100,608 of record NC_136647.1, on the reverse strand, counting down.
TGTGTTTGGATGAAACAAACACAATCAACATGTTAACTGGTAAGATGTATAGATGCTGCAGGGACAGAGCCAGGCTAGCCGTCTTGCTCCGCCTCCAGTCTTTATGCTAAGCTAAGCTAGTCAGCTGCTCATTCTAGCTTTATATTTAACTGACAGATATGAAAGTGGTATCAATTTTCTCATCTAACTCGAGCAAAACTAACTCCATATGGGGCCCGGACCTCTTTTGGGAGGTCTGAGGTCTCCTCCCTGAGCACTTCTTTTAATAAACAAGCTCTATTGGTCTACTTAGCCCATTATTTACATTAAAAGTACAAAAGAAATCCCAAAGGAAATGCTCGGTAACTCACCTGGCACATATTGCGGCCCAGATGGTAGTACAGTATCACTGGCATGTACTGTATGTCATCATGTATCCGAGCCTGGGTTTTTGGTATTTAGAAATGATATCTGCACTGATTGTTCCCCATTGGACTTACATCATAGTGCTGCAGTGGCCGCTGGGATATTTAGACAAAACTACAAAGCCTCCACCTGCCGTTCACTGTGGAGATATCACAATTCTGTTTTTTTCTGACAGTGGCATCCAATTACCAATGCCTCTGTGTCACCCAATGATTTTTTCTTATAAAAAAAACAGTTTGTCATCGACTTTGATCCTGGTGAAGTCATAGCTCAGTTTCTATTTCAGTGAAGCTATCATTGATTCAATTGTGCTGGTTCCTTCTTGTCTGAGAACTGGCAATTATTAAATATTTAATTATGCAAATTGATGTGGGTGGAATCCACACAAGGAAGCACATAAGTCCAAGATAGAAAAACAAATGAATATGAGACGTTGTGTGTGAGTGGAGAAGGGAAGCTGATGCAAGTGTTTGTCCATATGTGTGTGTGTGTGTTTGTGTGTGTGTGTGAGAGGAGGTGTTAATGTGCACTGAATATACAGAAGCATGTTTGTGTGTGTAGGTGTGTGGCAGCTTCTTACCTTGGCAGGTGAAGCAGAGAACATGGAAGTGTGTGTTTTTGACGCGCACCACCTCCCCACGACACACCTCCCCACAGCGCTCACACACAATGGCTGAATTTCCACGGCTGGAGAGAGGAGAGCTGCTGTTGTTGTTGTTTCCTCCATGAAGGCCTGACTGGTACTGAACTGAGGAAAGGATCAAAAACATGTCACTTATTGTCCTTTTGAAGCCTTTCCTTCTGTCGTCCTTTCAACTGAATTCAAACATCTTATCAACGTGATTAAAAAAAAGAAAGCAAAAAGGAAAAAGCCCTGCCACAAAAAGATAAACGATGTGATGCATTTGTTTTCTCAGGCAAGTGTCTTGTTACAGGAACATGTGACAGCTAAGCACAAGCTTTAATGCATAATGAATCTGGAAACAGATGCTCAGGTTTGTGTTGCAGATAAAGAAGAAAACAAATCAGATCCTCAATTTGACTCATTCTCAAACATCATTACCGACGTTTGTTTGTTGTCCCTCTCAACAAAAAGAAAGGACACTTATTTTCAATTCCACTCAAAAGATGTGGCAAACAATCCTGGTGGCTCCATAGGACAAAAACACACAAATACATACACAATATTACACACACACATGACCACACCGTCGACTGAAGGTTTAAGGTAGACGAAGAAGGCTGAGTGGTTGACTTTGTAAACAGTATTGGCACCTGGAAAGTCTGTTGCTCTGCCAGGGAGATCAGCACGACTTACAGCCATTCATGATAAGGAAGCGGCTGAAGAGACAGGTGTAGAGAAAGACGGACACGAACTCACTGAGACACATTTCAAACTGCTGGTGGCCTTCGGTATCTTATGGTTGTCGGGAAATATACAATTACTCATGTACGTTTGTACTATTGATCTGCTGTTATAATTACACTTTACAGATTTGCATTGATGTAGTAAACTGTAAACTGTTGTGATACTTCATTATGTCTACACTCATACTACTCCATTCACTTTTACTATGTTTAGTACTTTCGGGTTTTTTTCTCCATTTATGGCAATCAGAGAGTGCATTGCAACTTCTGCACATGACAATAAAGCTTTGAATATTGAATCTTGAAACATACATGCAGAACATGACACACACACCCACACACACTATGAGAGACAGAAAAGGGAACATTGGATGTTTTGGGATTACGCTTCTATCATCCTCGCTTATGAAACTGGTCAAATCCCTTTTCGGAAAAAAAGTAATTTCTTTATGCTGTCTGGAACACACGCACACACACACACACACACACACACACACACACACACACACACACACACACACACACACACACAGAGCTATGTGTCATGGTAGGGCAGTTGTGAATATATTTCACTGACTGGCAGCATATCCGATCAATATTGACTTAGATTTCCTGTAACAATCAACTGACCTCTATCCAGTGCGCAACAATCTGAGCAATGATTGATGAATGATTCTACTGTATTCTACCCAATTCAATTACATTACAGTTAACGCTGCTGCCTCCAAGAGTATTATGCAATCACAGAACACACACACACACACACACACACACACACACACACACACACCATGCTGGCAGGTTAAGCTGATGAAAGCAGGAGAGAGAGTTGTGGATCGATAAATGTTTTTAGGAGAGAGAGAGAGGGAGAGAAAAAAGGTAAAATTGGGACAAAAATGTTTCCGAACAAACTGTATGACCAGTATGTGTGTGTGTGCGTGCGTGTGTGTGTGTGTGTGTGTGTAGGTGTCGGTGTGCGTGTGCACCACAAAAGCTGGCATCGGCTCTGTAGCCAGATGGCAGCACAAGACTGGAACCACAGACATAGTGGTTGTGCATGTTTGTGTGTGTGTGTGTGTGTGTGTGTGTGTGTGCGAGAGAGAGCCTGCGTGTGTTCTTTTGTGTGTGTAGGTTTAAACGTTGCATGTTCTAGTTAACAGTATGTAATTGATGAAGGTGACGACATGTTCATATATTATACATGTACTCTTTGTGCTTCAGTGTGTGTGTGTGTGTGTGTGTGTTGTGCATCGTCTTAACACAACGCACACCAGCAGCCAGGTATAATGTCCTGTTCACACACAACCTCTAACCCTCGTCTACACAGTGGTTCCCAACCTTTTCTCTGGTGAGCCCTCAACACGAACTTCACTCTGAGGTGGCCTCTTCAACCAAACAGCGATTTGTCTTTCTCAGATTTTCATTTTGTAAAATGATCCGTTAACTCATGAGTAAAATCATTGACAAAACGTTAAATCTGTTTACTCATTTGTTGTTTTTTTGTTTTTTGGAAAATAGATTTTGGGGATTTAGTGGTTTCACATTATTAAAAACATCCTTATGTGGTTCTGTGTTTAGACATTGGGACATATTAATATGTGGCAGGCAGGTTGCAGCTTTGTCTTCCTTTTTCTTCTCTGGAAAACATCCGAGTAGCTGTCAGATGCTACTCTTACCTGACTACTATTGATTGTGATAAGTACTGATCTCTCCCACACACAAAAACAAAGAGAACAATTTGACTTATTCATTTAATATAATTATGGATGAACTGAGTGGCTCCTGAGAAAGATATCAATACACAATATCAGCCTCTGTCTCGAACCTTCATTGACAGAGAGCCGGCTAATAACATGATGAAATACAGTGTCAATAAGTCTGCTTCAGGTTAAACACTCCCAGGACATTATGTTATTGATTATGGAGCAGCAGCAAACACAGACTCACATGAAAACACACACACATAGCCTACACGTGTGCACCTCACCAGCACACACACTTACGCAAATGTCACGCACACACACACGCACACACACGCACACACACACACACACACACACACACACACACACACACACACACACACACACACACAGATAGCTTACCATTTGTCGGTCCACTCATGATGTGAAGGGGAATTCAAACAGCTTGAATGATTGTCCTCCTCAGAGTCTGTATCTGCCCGTTCAATTCAGCTTCCAGCTGCAGGACAAAAGCTCCAGATATGACCACTCCTGTCAACTCTCTATGTCCCTGTCCGACTTAAATCTCTCTCTCTCTCTCTCTCTCTCTCTCTCTCTCTCTCTCTCTCTCTCTCTCTCTCTCTCTCTCTCTCTCTCTGTCTCTCTCTCTCTGTCTCTCTCTCTCAGTCTGGTGAGGGCTTTCCCTGCTCCTCCCGGCAAGCGGATTACACAGCCAGGCAGCAGACTGCTGTACCTCTCCACCCTGCGTAAAAGTAGCCGGTTGAGGAGTTAAATCGAAACTGACTGCACGTGCCTCCTCTTCCTCGCGCCCTCAGCCTCCGCCTCTCCCACCCAACAAACCCCAGCTGTCCTCTGGATCGGCGCAGAGGCGTCCATCCCTCCTTGAAAGCCGGTGCGCTCCCGCAGAAGCCCGCCCGCCTGTGCGCTCCGGTGTGAGGGCTAAAACGCTGGATGGTGAGTTTCTGAGGGTTTACCACAGACTCGGGGCACCGGGCAGGACGAGCTCCGCTCACGGTGCGAGGGCGCCACATAGCGTCGGAGCTACAAACTGCCAGCAAAGAAGCACATGCCAATGTGAATGTAGAGCAGACGCACAGTCCTGTTTGGACCCCAAACTAGTTCTGCCATGCCTCCCTTCACTCCAGTGGGCCCAGCAATACAGTCTTGGTACAACTAAGTACATCTTTGGGACTTGGCTGACTGAAACCACAGAAACAATGAGAAACGTTGGTAACACACAGACAAGAAGAGATTTCATTTGGATTAACAAAGAGAAACATCTTATTCATTACATACACATTATTTATGTATTATTGTTGTTTATTATCTATCTATTCTTTTCTTTTCTTTTTTTAATATATACTTTATTGTTGAGAATGCACCATATGACATAAAAATCAAAGAGCAAGGATTTTCATTTTTTTGTGCATGTGTTACTCAGTTTACAGCAGTAAAGGAGAAAATAACAAGAAAGAAAAGCAAAAAACAAAACAGAAAACAAAGAGCTATTTAAATCAGAACACCCACCCACAAACCCACCCAGAGACAAGGCCTTCACATTTGTTTACGTAAAGTTACGTACAGTATTGTAAAACTATAGTTCAGTCGTTAGGTTAAATTGCAATTAATCAGACAGATAAGGGAAGGACAGAGGACCAGATGAATCAGTACAAATTACCAGACATATCTCATTCGGTAGGCAACACTAATAGATTCTGAAAATATGAAATGAAAGGTTGCCATTTCTTAGCAAAATTGTCATTACATCCTCTAAGTGCATATTTAATTTTTTCAAGACTTAAAAAAACCATCACATCCTTAAGCCAGGCAGACTGAGATGGTGAACTTGGAGATTTCCAAGCAAGGTAAAGGCAATAATGTCCTTCTCTTTAGTACTGTGATGGATTTGGCTGGGATTCCAAAGACTGCCAGAAGAGGGCACGGTTGTACCTTGATCCCTAAAACTACAGTTAAAATATCAAAAACATAGTACCAGAAGTGTTCAAGTTTAGGACACGCCCAAAACATGTGTAGTAAATATGCTTGAGGATGATCACAACGGTTACATCCTGGGTCGCGACCTGGGATTATTTTAGCTAGTTTGCTGTGACTAAACTGCATCCTATGGACCACTTTAAACTGAATGAGACCAAGTCTGGCACAAGACGTAGATGTATTCACCCTATTCAGTGCATCCACCCACCAATTCTCTGTCAGGTTCATGTTCAACTCACTTTCCCATTTGGTTTTGATTACAGAAGAGGTATCTATTCTAGTTATGATCTGGTTGTAAACTTCAGAGATCAGTCCCTTCGGAGTTGGATGTGTGTCCAGTAGGCTTTCCCAAAGTGTTTTGCACGGGAGATCAGGGTATGACGGAAAGTGTTTCACTACAAAATGACAGACCTGAAAGTATCTGAAGACATTTGAACAGTCCAGGCCACATCTCTTACAAAGAGAGTCGAAGCTAGAGAAGTGGTCATCGTCAAAAAGATCCCTGAAACACTTCAGTCCACTTTTTCCCCACTGCGAGAAGGTTTTGTCCACTGCAGATGGTGGGAATAGATGATGATTACTAATCGGACCCTGAGCAGAAGCTGTTAGAAATTTAAAGTGAAGACGAAATTGAATCCAAGTTCTAAGAGTAGCAAGGACAATCGGGTTAGAAGAGTGGCTGGACAGTTTTATCGGAAGAGATGAGTATACCAATGCAGGAAGAGAAGATGAATAGCATGATTGAGCCTCCAAAATGCACCAATCAGTCTCAGGGGCATTAATCCAAAATTATATTTTTTGAATATTAGAAAAATTTTGAATATTTCTGTTTGCTGCTGCCTTTAATTGAACCACGTTCAATTAATATATTAATCAATTTCCTGCATTTCTGCATTTTACTACTGCATTTAATTTCTTACACTGTTTTTTAATTGTTTTTAAATCTCCTTTTCTTTTGCCTCGTGTTTTGATGCTTTTAATAGTTTTATGTGAAGCACTTTGAATTACCTTGTTGTTGAAATGTGCTGTACAAATAAACTTGCCTTGCCTTGTGCTGCTCCTCTCTGCTTCTAGCCTTAATCCTCCTTTGAATAACCATTTTGCATCAGATTGAAGAATTGACTTCATGCTTTCTGCAAATGAACTGGGTTAAAATAAGATAAGCAACATGAGACCATCACGACTCGTACCTTTCCATTTCCTGTCCTTGCTCCTCTGTGTCTTCCTGATCGTTTTTTAACAGCTGGTGAACAAGTGCCACGCCAATGCAGTCTCCCACGACATTAATAACCGTGTTGCAGCGGTCTCTGGAAGTCACAGACAACATCAGCCTGTGACAGCAGAGGATATATGCTGCTTCACACAGATTTTGTTTCTTTATTTTAACTCTTTGCACTTCTATCATTTTAAGTAGCTGTCGTGTAGCTGACTGAACAAACATGAACATATTAGCATGAATACATAATAAAAAACAAAAAATCTAAAAAGATAAGTAACACTTATCTGACGTGGAAAGTAACGGGTTTTCACAGATTATTAATAATAACCTCTGTTACAATTAAGAATATTTATAATGGGACCAGGAACAATAGACAATGTAATAAAGTGACTGTGATTAACTGACTCAAAAAAGGGGATTCCTGACAATTCAATTTTAGAAGATATTATGTCTAAATATTAGATATACCAAATCAAATGGCTTAATGGATTTTAAGAAAGATGCCATCACAGTCCTGTATTAGTACATTTCCTGATTTTGATTCATTATGTCACAATTCCGACTGTAAAACTCATACTTTTGACAAACCATGAGTGTTTTAGTTATCATTCTTTGAATCCTTGAATACATTTTATATGTTTCAAATATTGCTTTTGTGTCTTTTGTTGCTTTTCTATTTTTCCTGACTAGAGAATTGTAATAGAGTTTAATATCCATCAGAAGTTCGTCAAAATCTGGTTTTCAATTGCTCCTTTTAAGTGTATGTATGTAATTATAATTATTATATAATATTATATTTATATAATGATTGGCGTCGCGCTGAATGTCTAAACCTTGTCTTAAGTATAACATTTTACATTTGATGTTATTTTGCTAACATAATACGCCAAACTAGAGGAAATCCGACAACAAGCATTCATTAAGCGCTCATCTCAAACCTGTCTCCCGAACCACGCAAAGAACAGAAGAAAAGCAAACGGCAGCTCTTTACTGTGGGGCTTCCTATTAAGGGACCAAGGGTTAAAGACGGGAAATTCATTGGCTAAATTTACAAGCAAAATAACATACAAAAGAGCTATAATCGAAGGCCTGACAACAACAAAAAGAAAGAAAAACTCTAGATTTAAGTAGGCAGCAAAAGAGGCGTTCACGTGCAGCTCCTCCGTGTTTTTAACTGTGATTGGCTGCAGGTCTCCAGATTCACCAGCCAACAGCCCGAGGGAGGGATAGGACCAGGCGCTGAGGCCCACAGAGTCTAATGGAGCAGCACAGTGCATAACACCGTGATTAGCACCTTTTATCACATTCACATGTGGGGGATGTAACAGGCTCCATATGGGGGCTTAATTGCTGGTGACTGTCTGTTGGAGTGGAGACGCATTTGTAATTTGGTATTTTGTCGGTCCTATGTGGTATCCATGTAATATTCCTGTATATTTTCAATGTGTCAACGGCTCTCAATAGTCAGTTAATGGTGGCGTGACTGTGGCCCACTTTAGTCATGGTATTTTTATCTCATAGCTTGTCCCTTTAATGATCATATGATAATATATTAACATAAACTAAAAAGAATTTAGGGGGAAAAAAGCACCAACAATTGAATTTATACTGTGATGTTCCAATAATGTTTACAAATTTTCCCCTGGGGATGAATAAAGTACATATCTATCTATCTATCTATCTATCTATCTATCTATCTATCTATCTATCTATCTATCTATCTATCTATCTATCTATCTATCTATCTATCTATCTATCTATCTATCTATCTATCATATTGACAAACTTAGGACTTCAATTTAAATCTGTGTTTGTTTCATATCTGATTGATCCCAGATTTATAGACAGGTAGACGGGTGAATAAAATATTCACAATGATTGAATAGACCACAGTTCAGCAGCCACAGTGGCTACGGTGAGCCAATTATCTGGAGCTACAAAGACACCCCAAAGGGTGGCAGCACAAGTTAAGACAACATTAGTGGAAGCGCTGCTCTGCAGGGTGTGCAGGTATGTTATTGTGTCCTATTACTGAAGTGTCAAAATAGAACACAAAACTAAATACATGAGATGCATTCTGGGTGAAGTAGTGGTGTCACTGGCATTAGAAATGAATGACGTTGTGCCTTAGCCAGAATTGCAAACCATTGGAATATTTAAATTCAACAGTCAGTATTTACGGTGATGCATGTAGACAATTAGAATTATATAAAATGTATACAGTCTTAACAATATCCCCCTTTTCAATACAACAAACCAGCATCATATCGATTTCTTTGTCACACGTGTTCTTTTTGTTTAAAAACATAATTCCAGTTTGAACACTGACATTCTCTCTTGGATACAAAGGCCCTCCAACACAAACGCATGTTTATACAGTTACCTCTCTGTCCGTCTTGGCTCAGGTCCCTGTGAATTAAAACAATGTGCAGCGTACTTCCTGCAAACACTGGTAAACCACTCACGCTTCCTAATGCCATGCTGCACAAGAAGCCACACGTTTAAGAGCAAACTGGCTGCAAAATCTTCATTTATGAAAATAGATGGTCAAATTGTGGTGCATTTCTGAACAGAATCTGTCCAACTGCAGTTTTGTGAACACAAGTTTGGGGTGTGCAGGTATCTTTTCTGTGACTACGTTAGATAGTCAGTGGCACAGTATTAGGTTCTAAAAGAGGAAATACAGAAGATGTCAGTTGTCTGTGAAAGATGAAGTGACATTGTTGCTAGTCGGACCAGAAGCAGCTGATGGGGAAGTTGAGATTCGTGAATATGGTTTATGTGCACACACGTGAACTGAGGAACAAAAGTAGCATCAACCACATTCTGTTCTTCTGTTTCGGTGAAAAAAGAACAACAAATGTGAGTCGAGAATTTAGTGAAACATCAATATCAGTAAATCATTTGCACATTAAGTTTGAGATGTTCATAGCCGAGTGTAATATCAGGCTGGGAGCCTCCACTTGGCACGCGTTTTTTATATTGTGCACTACCAGGTAAGATGTTATAATAAAGTAGCAGAGTCGCATAAATACAGTATGGCACTCTCGTGATGAGGGCGCTGCTGTTCCAGTGCAAACAGGTAAATTATAGCGTTTGCACATCCAGTATCAGAGCTTGTTGGTGGGTGGAGGGACGGATGAAAGAAGATGAAACAAACTCTCATGGTGTGGTGCCTGAGAGGGGAATAAGTGGTCACATCCTCTTGGACAGGAAGTAACAAGCTTTATAGGAAATGTGGCACAACACCAGCCTGTAAATACCTTAGCAGTGAGATCGAGAGGGAAATATCTGTCTCCTCACAAAAACAACAGTAAAATCTCAGGCCAGAAAATTTAAATAATTAGTTAAAAAACACAAAAACATCCTTAGAGCTGAGGGGAACTGCAAAGTCAGGGGATCATTTTGTGTTGTTTGTTGTTGTCAATGTAACGGACTCCTTTCACATTACACGTTGGCAGTTTAGCCATTGTTGACATGAAATTATAAATCAGAACAACTTTATTAAATTGATGACTAAACATGCGTTCATTTATTAATTTATTCATCACTCTTCTAGGTTAAAATAGATGTCAGCAATAAGCATTTGAGACAAAGAGAAAAGAGGCATATTCAAACAATTAAGGTCCATTAAGGTCCTAACCAGAGGGCAAATGTGTTGTGAGAAATGATGCAGATCAAGTGTATCATCCATCCCTGTTTTGGCTGAAGCTGCATATCTGGAAAACATTTATTGATAAAAGCCTGAGGACCAAAAGTATGAGAGAAGATGCAGCAGTCTTTTGTTTCACAGCATGCGGTACAAATGCTTTGCAAATCTTCACAGTAAAGGCAAACTTAATTATTTGTTTTAACCTTAACAAAGGCAGTACTTACCAGATCCACTCTTTCCGTTACCTTTCACAATAAAAGCCCTAGACATATATAGTTCAGTGTGTAACTGTTTACCAGACAGAACTTTACTCAGAGCATTTTGCTGAAAGGAAACTCAATAAAACGACTCACAGTAGAGCTTACGCTTCACAACAATTTACCTCAGACTGCCAGACGCTGCTCTGGGTCAATCGGGTCAATGTAGTTCTAGCCTCGTCAACCTTATTGAAAAAGTGTTTTGTGTCGTTTAATCATCACACCCCTGAGTGTAAAGTCCTTAAAGACTGGATATTGCCAGTGTGTGTTTATCACAATGTGGAGAAACAAGTATGTACTCCACATACAATCACATTGAGGAGACTCTCCTCCCATTTGCAGACGATAATTCTGTCCTGGTTTAAGTGGCAAAGGTCCTGGTACATGTGTGTGTGTCTTTGTCAGTCAGGAATGTTACAAGTTGAAGGTGAGGTCACTGTCATTGTGTGCTTGGATGTCTGAGTATTATCACTGATCAACGTCCCCCTCCCATGATTAAGGGGTCATAAGTGGACTATTTTATTTTCAGGGTCCTCAGGCTGTGAGACTCCTAAATTAGGATATACCGGTATGTGTGTTTTTGTTAGCGAAATGGGACTACCAACTGCATTTGGTTGCCCAACCCTGTTGCACAATGACAATACATTAACCTTCTACCTTTGTAACCTGTACGATTTATTGTTCAGAATCTTGAGGTCAAATGTCACAGTACCCTCCACAAAAACATAAGATTTATAACGGTAGGTTAAAGTATGGCTGATTAATCAAAACATGGTCATGCTCTTTTCTCCAAATGAAAGATAAAACACACTTTATGTCCACAGATCTTCAGATAGATGATTTATCAATACCTTGCCTCAAAATACATTGCATGGCGATGCATGCTTTAGGATTTTCTTCTCTCCCACAAAACATCATGGTAAAATCATCTCAGGGCTTTCTCTTAGTGTGTGTTCATCATCATAACAGATGGGGATTATCTCAACCATCATTCAGCTGAAGCACATGTTGTGTGTTATTCCCCCATACCAATGGTGCCACCTTTCACATTGGAAGACATAAAATAATCTCAGTCATCGTTGACTGAGATAACAGTATAAGAATTACACACATCCTTTATGTGCAAATAAATAGACAAATGAATTCAACTCACGACAGTTGAGAGCTGTATTTCTCACAACTCAGAATAGTGTGGTGAAACCAAGAGGAATCCTACTCACGAAAAGACACTCTAATAAGTCGGCTGTTCATTTTTTCAAGTTAATACATTTAGTTTTTAGCATGTTTTTACAGTCACAGTGTAAAGACAATTATTTAGGGATCTTGCTAACTAGGCTAGCTAGATAGCACTATCTTTAGCTGTAACTTAGCATTGGCTATGCTAACTGTACCTGGCTCTGCCGGGTCTCGCTGTTCTCCATTTCAAACCCTTTGTCCAAATACTGTCACATGGCTCCAAAAAACACCATCAGATTTCTGCCTCGGAAATGTTCTATTCAACTTCTAGCTGTTGAGGTGTTGCTATAGGTCTGTGTGCAAAATGCCGGCGTAATGCATTGTTAATAACTGGCTAATAACAGTTAACCTGGCTGGAGCAAACCCTATTAAGTTTTGTGACTTGTTGTACTGGAAAGCATTCAACTCAGATATTAATTTCCTGCTCTTTTTCCTCGATTTCCAAGGTAAAAGTAATGCACTGTTACATAAACGAGGTTGAAGCACATCAGCTTTACAGCACTGAACCTATGAAAGCAAATACTATGACCCAGGTTTTACCGTAAAGGAACACCTGTCAATCTTTTAAGAAACAATAAAAAAAAAGATGTCAACAATCAACAAATGGTTGATTCATTAAATCGTCGACAGACAAAAATGTAATCAACCATTCATTTCTCTTTTAAGTCAAGTCAGAGGATTTGCTTAATTTCTCTGTTTTATATTTGTTTTCTCTGTTTTAAACGATCCTTTGACTGAGAAGAATTAATGCAAGTGTTGCATGCTTACACTTGAGCCTAAACTGTCTTCAGAAAACTATATGTTGAATCTGACTCTAGGTTTCTAGTCAGAAAAAATGCAGCACTTTGTGTAAAACATCCACATCCAAAGCCGTTGAGATGCTCATTGGTGTAATTCAAGAACACTTGATGCATCTGCTGATCTTGAAGAGGTGAAAACTGCTGAGGATTGTTTGGAAATGGTGTTTCAAAGGGGATGACAAATGACACAAGTGGGGGAAAAGGAAGAGGGTAATAGTGCCAGGTGAACTAGGAAAATAAGTATGAAAGATGAGCTGCAGAGTACAGGAGCTACCCAAGTGGGAGACAACCAAAGAAAGGAAGCAGAGATACAGTCATGAGAGAGGCGGTGGAGGGGGAATTATGAACGCTACGGGAGAGGAGATGAAAGAGGAGAGAGCGATGAGGGAGGAGAGAAAAGGAGAGATGGTGAGTGATGGAAACACAGGAAGAGTGGAAGGTACGATGATGACAGAGAGAGGAGGGAAGGAAGGCAAAGGTGCTGACTGGCTCACATGCCTCATCCATGAGGTAGATCTTTCATTTCAACACACACACACAAACACCACACATTTGGTGTATGTCATTTTTTATTTATGAAAGGAACACTTGTGTAGAGAGGTGTACTCAGACTTCGCAGACTTCAGCACACTATAAAAAGTGATTTTACTTGTTTGTTATTTTAGCATTTTATTCTGTCAGTATGACAAAAGATTATTGAAGTTGTCGTGAAACACGAAATTACTAGTTAGTTATATATACTAGTTATATATATTATATATATATATATATATATAAGTGATGTATAAGTTTATATATGTAATGTATGAGCTATGCCATCGCAGGGACCAACATTAAGAGTCAGCACAAAGTTACAACGGGCCAGTGAAGTTAAATTACGTTACAATCAGTTACAAAACGTTACAACCTCGAAAAAGTAAAACAATAATTTAATTGAAATCGTATTGTATACACGGTATTTCTGCACAGTTGCAGATAAAGATTAGTCTTGATTGATAAGACATTCCAATTGCTGTCTGGTTTTGATACATCTCTGCAAATATAGTTAATTGTTAGATTTAAAAAAAATACCACGATCCCATTCTATGGACTCCCAAAGTGATCAATATTAAATATAACATTATGAAATAAGTGAAATATATAGAATTAACTACAAAATTGTGAGATGTTATAACAGATTGTTGAAACTCAACTCCCTATTATGGAATTTTATTTTTATGTTTGGTGGATTCAATTATATAATTAGTTTAGTTGTCATTCCATAAACTATCTATGGCACTTAAGTCAGGTGATAATAGGTGGTCATAATTGTGAAATGGTAACCCAGTCTTAGTTCAAATATGGCCTGTGGTGTTGGATGTGAATGTCATGCTTGATCTTTCTGTGGCCCTCAACTGTCTCGTGGTCCATGACTTGGACCACTTCCCACACGATGCTGACTGGTTTTCCAGTCTCTTCTCTAGGGTCTTTGCCATTTCTCTGCTGTAGTGTTCCCCACAGCTTTTGCATTTTTTGTCATACACATTCTTTCGGGTGAAAGACCAGAGATCTTATAGTGTTGAAAGGTTTATGGTAGGCACACCAGTGGTAAGGGACATGTAAGGACCCCCAGAGAAGAGACTAAATGAACCCAGGAAACCGACAAATGTCTGTGAACACCACACTAAAACTGGTCACTGTATGGAGTGGGAATAGATCAGAGGTTGTTGGAATTAGTTGAGTAGGTCAAGTGGAATTGTAAGCGAGTGACCAACTGTGCTACTCTAGCTTATGCCTCATGCCAAAGAGCTCTGACATCCAAAAATGATTAAACATCGAGCCATGTCATTGCATTCAGTGCTCTATTTCTTTTGAAAAGTCTGGCATGATTACTTTATTCTGAAAAAACTCACAAAAATAACAACAGTGGTAAAGTCAACAGTATTCCTCTTTTATTTTATAAATGTATACGTATAATAACATAAATAAATGTTGGAGACATTTAAGTCTTTGTCAACTAGAATAAATAGAAATTACAGAAAAGATTTATTTTATGAGCAAATTCTACTTTAAATAGGAGATTCAATCCAAGGCCACAGACAACGAGGCGGTATGGACTGGTAGGATGAAAGTTGGCATTGTGATGGTGAAAGAAGGAGAAGACATCATCGACGTGCCAGTGGTCCTTGAGGAAGCAGTCATCCTGTCTGACCTGAAGGACCTACCAAGCGCCATGGCCATGCTGATGGGTTTGCTTTTTATTTTATGTTGGAGGTTAAGAAATGTTGACTGTTAACAAAATGTACACCAATAAACTGGTTGGATGTAAATTGGTTATGTTTCTCTCTTACTGCCATGTATTATAGGTTATTGTAGAACTTTTTGTTAAGTTCAATAAATTGATACATTTACTTAAAATGAACATACCTTTTTAATTCAGTTGAAATACATTTGCAAGTCCAAACAACTACCCTAAGCAGTTCAATCAATTAAAAAATCCAAATTAACCGAACTAAGGCACAGGTTTACACAACAAGGGATATTTAATCAAGATGACATTTGGTTATGTTCAAAGAACAAATTCTATTTGTTCACTGAACTTAGAATTTTAAGGAAGCCCTTTAACTCATATTTTTAAGTTGAAACAACATGTTATATTTTACAGTGCAGGTGTGGCTGCAACGACCACAGCTGGGTTATCACTATTATCACAGCTGTGCATTCACTTCTCTTAACCGCCCCCTGGAGAGTGAGGAGTCAGCAGGCTCTCAATGGCTGTATAAAACAGACAGTAAAATGTGTTTTGAGTAACCAACCATGAGAGGTCTTTGAGCATAGCCATAACTGGCCACCGAAAGATAATTCGCAGTTTGCTGCAGCAGAATGCAAGCGTAGCCGTGGACAGACACAGAGGTGCATACTCTCACGTATGCACACATACACACACACATGACCGATTCTCCTGGCGGACATAACAACTTAAAAAGTCACAGCAACTGTGATCCAAATAAGGGTCAGTGTCTAATTCTCCCGCTATGATGAATGTTTTTCGCCACCTTGGTTGACGCTTTCAATCATCACATCTGTCAAAACAGTTGTCTCAGCCAGGCAGAAGTTACGCTGGGGCTGTAAGTACATAGACATGGTATTTGAGGAGTGAGACTGAGCAGGAGATAGTGACAAAATATATATTGCATGAGGTATTTTGTGTTTTGATGTCTTCCAGAACCATTCCACTCATATTCCCTTTTATGTGCTACAGTACGAAGCAAAGCCTGATTAATGGCTGAAGACAGCTCCTCCACAGTACATCACACAGTACGTCACATTCAGTGGCGGCTGGTGGAAAATTGTCAAGGTAGGGCCATCCTATAAATTTCAGCAAACATCCCAGTATGATTTAATGCAAAGAAAATTCAGTATCAAACACGCATTATTACTTTGCAGTTAAATATTTAACATTTATTCCAACACAAAAAAGCAGTAAATAACACTTATATAATATAATATAACATGTTTATTTATTGAGATGCCCCTATGGACCTTGTTATAGGAGGTAAAGATCAGGAGAAGTAAACATGAAGTGTAATTATGAATACTGATGTTAAATGAAGCTATGATGAGTTTTCACTGTTAATTTAACATCTCTATTACATGTTGATGCCTCCATGACCAAGTTAAGCAGATGAGACTGAGGACAACTATGTAGAAGAAAAGATGTTCACTTTGTCTAATATGTAGCTTGACAGAGTTCTCATGTGTGTCCTGGTGTTCTCATGTTTCCTTACCTCCTCATCCCTCACTCCCTACCCTGGTGTTCTCATGTTTCCTTACCTCCTCATCCCCCTAACTGTCCATGCTGGATCTGTCCCCATTGTTTTAAAAAGTGAACTAAGTTATTAGCATGACGTCATCTTGCCAAACCTGTCTGGTGTACAGTAGAGAAGCTTCGTACTGCTTCCCTTTCCCACGAGTCTGCTGTCTGATTGTGAGGTCAGGCTGATCTGATATCAGCTCTTTGGCTGCAGAATCTCCGCCAACGTTCTCCTCTCAAACGAGACCTGGAGGAGTAGCGCTAGCGCTAGCGCTCGCGCGTAGAGACTTCTCCTGACGAGAACGTGAATCTATTTGAGGGCGCTGATTGGCTAAATTGTATGTCACTCATTTATATCTTGAATCAGCAATTGGCTAAACTGCTTCATAGACCCGTCTCTTTTGGGCAAAACCGATTTTGCCCCCCTAGCTGCGCGTTCTCAGAGTGTCGTGCACACAGACAGCGAGCAGACGAGCACACAGGCAGAGAGGACGAGCAGGAAAAGCATATATTTTGCGCAGATATCGTATTTTACACATATTACTGGGTACATTCCATAGTTCAAAAACACAAATATTGACAATTTGTACAATTTATGATTATTATAATTATTATTTAATTTTTTTTGTGTCGCTCAAGGTGGGGCCATGCCCCATTGCCCTCTATTGGCCAGCCGCCACTGGTCACATTACAACATCATAGTCTCCATTCAGTATTCAAACTCTTTCTTTAGCTACCTTTTTGGCGTCTGATAAAAAAACGTTTGCAACATGTATATCTTTTTGGTAGAGTGAAAGAAAAGTACCATTAAACTCTGATGCTAGTCAATTTTGCAACAAAATTTGATGAGCGTGAATCGACTTTGAAGTTATTTTAGTCATGGTGGTGGTAATTTTCCTAAATCCCAGAACACTGTCGTCCGTGCAGCCGTTGTCGGATCTTGGTGCAGGAAAGATAAGGTGCACAAATCTGGACTAGGTGGTGTAGGTTATTATAGCAGCAGGAAGCAGTACGGTTTGGTCTATTTGGTCCAGGTGCACATACAGGATATACTGTACAGACCGGACCTTTTTTTAGCAAAACAAATAAGTAGTACCAAAAAAGATGAGGCTGGTAATGTTTCAGTTTTCCTCATGGACGTTCACTGCTGCTTCACATGCTTTCAATCAAATTGTGTAAATTGTAAATTGTGTAAATTGTGTAAACTAATGTGGTTTTACAGACAATTGGTTCTGCTCTGCAACATGTCCTGGTAACGATAGCATCTAAAGTGACGAAATGTGTGCTGTATTACCACAGCTGAAAAAGGCTTATAAGTACATTTCAGCCACATGATTCACATGCATATAGCTGCATTATAGATCCCACCACTTGAGGAAGCCACTCAATACAGAGGCAGGCGGCCTGTCATTTCTGAAGCCGATTTTTACTGGATATCGGATTCAGTGGAAAGTAACAGAGAGGATTAGAAGAGGAAACTCACCAAAAGGACCTTGAGACCGATTCACACTGGCACGCCAAAAGCTCAACTCAACATCTTCATCTCTTTCCCTTCACTGTCATTGCTCAGTAATTTTCCTTGACTGATCAAACACTTGGCTGGGAAAAATTGTGGCGCGTGGCTTTTGATCCCTTCGAATAACTGAAGTCATTCTTAAGTGTAGAAACACTGTTCCCAGGTCAGCAACAGCAAAAAACAATATTGCCTTCTCCAAAAAAATATTGTGTGATTGTGTGGTTGTAGCATAGAGCAAAAAAACAAAACCAAAAAAAAAAGGATTATGTTCAGTTGGACTGAGGAATTCTAACCCTGAGACATTGTCACCGAATGTTTTGCAGTATTTGCAACGTATAGATATACGCTCATTAAAAAAACATTTCTCCATTATACTGATCAAAATCTAAATGGACTCTGTGTAGCAAAATAAAAAAAAACAACAAAAGAAAGATGTATGTCACATCTCTGTAAAACGTTTTACATACAAAGTCATGAACACCACATTTGGATGATGGAGAGCTGAGGACAGGTGAGAGCTGAGGACAGGTGAGAGCAGAAAGAACAGCTGACAAGGAGCGACTTTGAGACAGCAAACTATAGACCAGAATGGGTTCTCCATAGGAAGCATAAAGGGATGGATACTTTAGGAGTCAAGGTGTTGCAGGGAGAGGAGGATGTGGAGGGTGAAAAAGAGGAAGGTATCGGGCAAGGACAGGAAGAGGTGGGGAGAGGAATGTGTTGGGGCGACAGGAGGATATGGCCACACTGACTGCAATGTGTTTCTTTTCTCATGCGAAGACAGAGAGACAACATCGAATGTACGCTGTAATAAATGTCCCTGTTAAATTACAGTAAACTACTGGCAGCTACAGCTTCCAGCATTCAACTGTAATACAGTGTACCTACTGTATTACATATATATAATAATTGTGTCCATTTTACATGAGTTATGAACATTAATGCCATAGAAAGCAAGAGAAAGAGCAAATCTGGAACTGCACGATTGAGACAACTAGATGGAACTATACTGAATTGAACAGAACATTTTAGAGACTTGTTACCTTAAAATGGCAACAGTAACATCTGGTTACAGTGTGGGCTGTTCCTCTTCCTTCCTCCTATGTGAGGTGCTGTGTGGGGATGTGATGTGGTCTTCTTAACGCCCCACTCACAGTCCAGGACTTTGTTTATGAAGGCGACTACAAAGGGATTCACAGCTGCTGCCTTTCTCAGGACCAGCTTCTCTGTATTCTTTGACACCACCTTCCCCTGGTTGGCATCTGTCCCCCTCTCAGGGTTGAGACCAATTGAGCACCTAAAAAGTTAAAAAATTAAGATTATTTGCACTTAATATGGAATCCCATTGGATTCATTAAATAATAATTCTAAGTCTCATTATAATGACTTCTGTGTCTACTAAACATGAGAGAATAACCTTATTTTTAGAAATAATTAGATCTTTTTTGAAAAAAGAAACAAATGTTCCATATATACTCCATGCCTTGCTCAGCAGTATCAGTCATGGACTCGCTGGGAGCGTCAGGGTGGCAGACATCTGTAGAACATGGACAATGGTATCAAAATAAAAAAATGTGTGTATAGTGATAGTAGACATTAAAAACAAAAAACAAAAGTTACATCAGCAAGGAGTATCAGTCCCTCATTCCTTGCATGGAAGTGGGCCATCATCAGCTCTTATTGGCATCAGCTTGCATAGTAAGCATGTTTCCCCTCCCTGTGTGGTGAGAAAAGCAACATGACACATCCTACAAACCGTTTTACTTGAAATAACTTTTCACAATTTATGTTTTGATTGAGTTATTTATTCTGTTTTATTGAGATGTTCCACGTGTCTTGCACTTTATTTCCTGCCTTTGTCTGTCTTACCCCTAATTAGACACTGCTGCGTTCAATCACCTGCACCTCCTCAGTCTGCTTCACTTCACGTTCTGCCCGTCTGTTCCTCTCGTGATCGTCTGCCCCACCCTAATTGAAACCTGTTGTGTCTAATTACCTGCACCTTCCCTGTGTATTTAAACCCTGTGTGTCCCTTGGCTCAGCGTTCGTTTGTCTTTGGTGTAACCTGGTCCGTCTGTCGTCTGCCTGCCGGTTTCTCCCGGTACGTTTCGTGCCTGCTCCCCTTTGCCGTGTTAGCTGTTTCTTTGGATGTTTTATTTTCATGGACTTGTGATTCACACCTTTTTGTGTTGAATACTTTTTCGTTACAATTAAACCCACAATTATCCAACCCGCCATTTCCCGTGTCTCCCTGGATTTGGCAGCTTCCGAGCCACAGCTAAAGCCTGAGTCCTGAGTCCTGTGTCCTGTCGGCGGTCCGGCCGACTCCTGCCCCCCCGGTTCCTGACCCCGCTGCCAAACGCCAGCGATCAGCAGTTGCTGACCCCACTGGGTCACCAGCCGAGTCCTGTTCCCCGGATCCCCGTCTCTGAGAGTCTTCCCAGTCCGGCTCCCCGGAGCCCCAGTCTCTGCCCCAGTCCGTTCCTCTCGCGATCGTCTGCCCCACCCTTAATTAATAATAAATCAATTTTCTATAGCGCTTTTCTAGATACCCAAAGCCGCTTTACAAGGCAGAGACAAACAGAACAAACAACAAAAAAATAAAAAATAACTGGAGAAGTCACACCAAGTGAACACCAAGTCACGTCAACAAATCGGTCAAAACCTCAATTCAACACAAAATGACATAACTGGGTAACGCTAACTTTGATTGCATCTGAATGACCTTAAGTAAAACACAGGAGCAGGACGGAGGAGTCAGTCTGGTCAATATTTGCTTTCTCCAATTCTTCCTCTTATTCCACCTCCTATCTTTGATATAATCACAGATCCATGATATTTAACACCTATTTTTAAAGTTCTTTAAGTTGACTGTGTGCTAAGTAAGTTAGTGGGACTCGATGCAACGTGATTTTACTCCGATGAGTTATGGGCGGACTCTGAGTCGAAAGAAAATAAATGCTGTAGTATACTGCAAGATTGGACAGTAGCTTATTGTTGATATTTTCTTTCTTCTAAGGCATCAACATTTGGTATGTACAACTGTGTAGGTTGGCTCAAGCTGCATAAGTCATTTTGATGGTATTATCTCAGCAGTCATGCCACCACTTTGGTTTTTCTGTCTCCATGTGGTTTCATCTGCGAATGTGAAGCCCTTTGAATGAACCGCTTGCATGCTCAGCAGGATGTCGGCAGCTTGCACAAGCGGAGTGACTCTTCCCAGCCAGAGGAATGCCAGCAGATCGGCCGGCTGGTCGAGTGCCGAGACATTGAAGACGAATCACGGTGTTCAAATGGTCACATAGAGCGTTGTCTCTAATCCGTCCTTTTGGCCACGTGGATGTTGCTCTGGGCCTCTTGACAGACTTGCTGCAAAATACGTTATGAAGAGTAAATACATCTTGAAAGAAATATAGAAGCTCTGACTGTGGTTAAAGTGTGTCCGGTTTCATTTAAGGCTGCTGTCTTTCTCAAAATGAATACTCACTGAAGCAGTTCAGTCGGACGTTTGGCAAAGTGTAAAAAATGATGATGCATCACTATAAATGGCAGACGGTGTCCTGTGGAAATATTCTGTGACTAATCTCTAACATCACTTTCATTAAGTTGTGCTCGGTCTCCTTTTGTGAACTTGTGTTGAGCTCAAACAAACATGCTTCACGTCATCAATACAGATGAGTATTGATTCGGCATGCAGCCCGAATGAATGCATTGTGATGGGTTGTTTAGATGCCGCTAAACTGCTCCAGTTTATCATCCGCACAAAGCCAACAAGTGTGTTCAATGACGCATGAAAAGATTTAGCTCAGCTAAAAATATAACGTACAATAATTATACTTAAATACTGGTTTGAATACTCTATAGAGCATGATTCAGTTTAGTCAGTTAATTCAATTTGAGCTTCAGTGTAAACTGCGGGTAGGTTGGTGAGCAGATGTTCCGTTGTCTGAGCTTAGCAGAACTCGTATTACTGAACGTATTGTTTTCTTGCAGTGTCCTCTGACCTCGATTCAGCATGCAAGAGGAAGTATTGTGTGTACTGTGTTCCTATATTGTTTCAATGTACCACAACTACAACCTCGACCCAACCCAAAGGTGTTATAGTTAACTGCAACTGTACTTGCAACAGTGTCCTTTTAATGCAATAAGATATAATGAAGCATATGAGAATACAGTATAAAGATAGATAGATAGATATCGACTATTCATCCCCAGGGGGATATTTGCAAAAGCATTCAGGTTGAAGATTGTGGTTGTGTTTTCAACTGCAGCAGTACAACCACCCAGCAGCCAAAAACTGAAGGCTGTGGTTTTGTACTGCAGCTCTAATGTGTGACTGTAAAGTAGGGTGGTGCTGAAAACGACCTCAGAAAACCTTCCCTGAATAAATTAAAAGTTAAAAAAAACCCAGAGTGCTGTCAGTCCGCTGCAGACATGCACTAACATACACTAAAAGCCATTCCTTGTCCTCTGATAGGCTACTGTCTTGCTGTGATGTCATGAGGGCTCGCTTATAAAAATAGGAGACGGACTCAGCTGCTTCAAAAGGGCAAGTGTGGTCGAGGGCTGAAGGAGTGTGTTTATACATGTACAGGAAAGAGAGAGCGGGGCAGTGTGTGTGTGTGTGTGTGTGTGTGTGTGTGTGTGTGTGACACAACTCAGCAGCAGAGAGCGAGACCAGAAGCTCCTGACAAACGCATTACGATGATACTTTGTGTTGTGGATTTAAAGGCGTTTGGATGATCAAATCACTGGATTGTAAAGCGCAGGACGGAGGCTGGAGGTAGGAAAACTAACTGCAACGTTAAGTCTGGTGTTTGTACATATATGCATGCTTATGTTTATTAAAACATCTACTCGTCATGACACCACAGCTATTTAAAAAAACAATTTTAGTGTTTACTGGTTTGGACATTCCAGAATTATTAAATGATTCCACTGGTGAGGGATCAGATCAATGCCATGCAAAAAATCAATAGGTTTTTCTGGAGTTACTAAAACATTTTATATAATTTTATCACTGTAAAAGGAACAGATTTTCACACTTTTATCAATATGTTGAGCTAGGTTATACCTGAGGTCTTATGTCAAATTTGCAGTTTTTCATACGATACATATAAATGAATCTGAATTATCAGACAATATATATATATATATATATATATATATATATATATATATATATATATATATATATATATATTATGGTTAGATTAATTTAGATTAGGGTTAAACCATAACCCCTGCCACAAAAACAAGACCTCTGATTAACTGATTTATTGACCAAACCTAATTTAGCTAAAAAACGAGTCAGATATCTTTAGTTTCTTTTGTTAGTTTCTCAGATTCAGTAACTCCAAACTGGCTTTCATCATTAACATATGTTGTTTATTTTATCAGGACAGCGTGTTTTATGGCTCAGATGTTGGAGCCTGTGTGCTTTTCACACAGTGTACAAAGACATCAGTCCTACTAAGCACTGCGAAGGCTGGATGTTCTGTGTATTTCTTGGTGTTTGTGCTTGTGCCCTCGTGTTTGTACTGTTGTGTGCATTTTTTGTGTGTTTAAGTGCTCAGTACAATCACCACTACCAAGCTATGTCTGCCTAAATATTGGGATATTTATGTGACGGTAAATCTTTTGTGTTTGATTATACCTCAGAGAGCTGGACAAGTTTCTTTGTGCGCGGGTGTGTGTGTGCGTGTGTGTGTGGGTGTAGCTGTTGAAACAGCTGAGGCAGAGGGTAGAGCAGAGTGAGCCCTGCAGAGTGAGCAAAGCCTTTTTTATAAGCTTGACTATGTATTAGTCAGGTAGCTGCCCAGATTATTGATCTGTTCAATGGGGGCAGTGAACAGTCACAAGGCACCATTAAAGGGTCATCAGTGTGAAAGGATCACAGGGTAATCTTCAAGCTTCACGAAGAAAGCAACAAATGCAGTTAACATTTTACAAACATGAATAAAAAAGTCGTTGCTTTGGTTATAAATAAGCTAGTATTGGATTGAGCGCGGGCATTAGCATCCGTCAGGGGCAGACCGGGCTGTGCCTCATTCATTACAATTGAAACGGCCTTAAGCATCCGTAATGAAAGATTGATTTTTAAAATGAGTCTGCAGTCAACTTTCCAACAGATCCATCACTGGCACCACACACTGGCACCTCTATGTTATATGAAAATGTGTTGAGGCAGTTAAGGAAGGATGACAAAAAAAAGGAGCAGCAATTTATTCCACTTGTGAAATAAAATGGAAATAATCTTGTCATGCTCCACCCTGGCTTTTTGAGAAAAATCTGAGAATTCAACACTTTGCTCATTGACCATGAAGAACTAAACAGTTGTGAATCAAGGCATCCCTTCACAGCTGGCATCAGCATGTGTCGTGAGTGGTTGGATTGTTTTGGAATAAAGCCAACGCCCATACAGATCCAGGTGAGCATACACACGGAATATCCAGTTGACCAAGTCGGAGTATTAAAAAACATAAACCCTCTCATAAGAGCAACATGAAAATAAATACACAGCCACCTGGAACAAACAGGTAGAATGCAGCTTAGATGACAAGCAGCTATGATGACTTATGATCTGAAACCTTTGCTTACGTAACTCGGGGGGATACAGTATACCCCGACCATCAAGATGAACGGTCAGAGTGGTACACACGAATCACCTGGTGTCTGCTGTCAATGGGGACATTGCTGTAAAAGAGCCTTCATGCACAGCTAACCTACCCTGTATGAATAAAAGTTAAATATTTCACCTAATGTCTTATTTTATATGCACATTGTGTAATATTACTATTAAAACAATTATGCACAATTATGAGAAAAATATGCATTGTGATCCAGTTTAGCCAGGCAAGTTGCTTTGTGCTGCGGCATTCCACATAACAAATTGTGTGTGTATATATATATATATATATATATATATATATATATATATATATATATATATATATATGTGTATTCTACCCACTGCAATATGTCAAACTCACCCAGAGCCAGAAGGTGCAATAAGACATTTCATGCACTGCCTGGTCTTGTTCTGCCAATGTTGCTGCAACTGCTCTTTTGCAAACACCTCATAAAAAATAAACGCGACCGGTGTGAACGCAGCATTAGAAGTCCAGCGTAAACAGGAACCTCTCTGCATGCCATCCCTCCTCGCTCACTCCCGTTGTATATGAATCCCACTGCATTTCTTGACAAGACCCGCCGCCCTGTGAAGCTGGTCGAGGCAGAGACGATTGGCGAAGGTTAGGCATTGACCTCAAGTAGTTCCAGTCAGGATAGGTCACCTGTCACGGCATGGGACATGAACTCATTTTTCATCTGACAATACTGCTCCAATTTGGATGCAGTTTGGAAGGTTCTTCAGCTGAAAGAATTATCTCTTGATATACAAATAGTGTGACTCTGTTTAGATCCATATGACATCACACACTTTCTCTGAGAAGCAACAAACCCCAAGCAGAAGCATGCAAATCGCTGATGTAAAAGAAGACTTGAAACCTGAGCTGGAAACTACAACACTTGCGCTGTCTTAATCCATGATGAACAAAGCTGTGTGTTCTGGCTGTAGATCATGGAACTTGAGAGCGCTTTCCCAGCACCGGCTAACCAATCACAGAACAGCAACTCCTCCCTGGTGTCTGATCGGTTGGCGAGATCTTCGGAGTACAGCGATGCAGAGCTGGTGCTGCTGGGTGTTGCAATGGGTATTCTGGTTCTGGCCATAGTATTTGGTAAGTTACAGAGCATTTAATCCTTTCAGTTGGTTGATGGTTTGCTGGTTGAATTTTATTAAGACTAAAATATATATTTATGTTTAAAACTTTTTTTCCCCAAACGTTAAAATACTCTGAATCAATTTTCTTCTGACCAGGTAACGTGCTCGTGATTACTGCCATCGTGCGGTTCCAGCGGCTCCAGACAGTCACCAACTTCTTCATCGCCTCGCTGGCTGTTGCCGACCTGATCATGGGTTTGGTTGTGGTCCCCTTTGGCTCCAGCTACATCCTGCTGGGAACCTGGCAGTTTGGAAACTTCATGTGCGAATTCTGGACAGCAGCTGACGTGCTGTTTGTGACGGCCAGCATCGAAACCCTGTGTGTGATTGCTGTGGACCGCTACCTCGCCATCACCTCACCGCTTCGCTACCCGACGCTACTCACCAGGTATGACCAAGACTTTTATTCTGTCTGTGTGTGTGTGTGTGTGTGGGGGGGGGGGGGGGGGGGTTGAAGTAGAAATGAAGAATGTTGCACCTCTCTCTCAAGCTGTGCTCATGCAGCTTTCATAACTATACCTAAAAATGAATGCGCTGTAATTATTTCGTACGTATCCCACAAAATCAATGCATATGTAATCCATGTAATCATGAACACGGAAGTATAAAGACTGCAGAAATCCAGACGAGAGTGAGTGGGAGGGGTCAAACAAACATAGGTCTTTCACCCAGGAGACCGCTGTTTGTGCCACGTGCGAAACGAGAAGTAAACGTTAATTTATTGGTCACGTAATTTCCGTAGTTCAGTAACGCCACTTCCGTATTTTTTTAAAAACCGGAACACGATCTTTTACTAAACTTAACCAAGTAGTTGTGTTGCCTAAAACTAACTATGTTGTTTTCTGTGGAAAAGGAAGTTTATTTTGAAACGATTGGAAATGTACACGTTTTTCTGGGCACAAAAAAATTTGCACTTTTCGTAGAATACCACACAAACCTTTGTATGAGGAGGCGTTGACTCTCTACATGTTCAAGCTTTCCAGCATGTTGTACATCGAGTCACACGCCAACCAGTATTATCACAGCAGGTGTTTTCATCTTCCGTCCAAAACCCGTTGTGACATCCTTTTTCGGGGTGTGGCCAGAGGTGCAACATCCCGGAAAATCTGAACACAAAGTGCCACATTAACTACAATCAAATTTAGGATGTGGCCATAAGAGACGGTTTGTTAGTTAACAAACTGAGTCTATCATGTTGCTTTTCGAGCACCTTTATTACACCTTTGGACAGCCAACATTTTGTTCAATCAAATTATCTCACCTGTCTGTTTTCACTCACACGTTTGTAATATTGTACAATATGTTAACTCTCTTGTCTCCTTCCGCTGACCAGGCGTCGGGCCTTTGCAGTGGTCCTTGGGGTTTGGGCAGTGGCCTCCCTCATCTCCTTCCTGCCCATCCATCTGAAGTTGTGGGTGTCAAATGATACGAAAGCTCGCCAGTGCTTGAACGATGAGTACTGCTGTGATTTCAACACCAATGTGGCGTACGCGGTGTCCTCCTCAATCGTGTCCTTCTACATTCCGCTGGTGGTGATGATTGTCCTGTATACCCGTGTCTTCCAGGAGGCTCAGAAACAGCTGGAGAAGATCAGAGGGAGGGAGAGGCACTTTTATAACTTGCATTATACTGCACAGCTGACTTATCCCGATGATAGTCCAGCAATGAATAGACTGGCAGGAACTGAGGAGGGAGAAGAAGCAGGAGAGGACAGACTGAACATGCAGAAAACAGGAGGGATAGACGATGCTGCGGTGGAAAAGTCTGGCGAGAGCAGAGCAAGGCCAGAAAAAGGGGACGGAAGACACTCTGCCGCAAAGCGTCTTAAGTTCTGTCTGAAGGAGCACAAGGCTGTGAAAACTCTGGGGATCATCATGGGAACCTTCACGTTGTGTTGGCTACCCTTCTTCATCCTAAACATCCTCGTGACCTTCCTCAACTTGGGGGACATCAAGCTGCTCTTCAGACTCCTCAACTGGCTAGGATACTCCAACTCGGCCTTCAACCCACTCATCTACTGCCGCAGCCCCGACTTCAGGCACGCTTTCCAGGAGGTACTCTGTTTGAGGAGCAAATGGGGGCGCGGGGGAGGGAGGAGGGGATGGGGATGGTGCAGGGACAGAGGTTGTTACCCCAAGCCTCCAGGTAGGACCTATGGGAACTCAGACCTGAATGGTGTCAGGGGGCTGGACGTTCAGCAGAGGTCAGGGTGGAAGGGCAGTTTGGAGAGCTCTATCCAGGACAGCTCACTGACTCTGGCTCCTCCGGCTTCTTGCCGTGAGCAGGTTTTAGAAGTAGCTCCTGGTTCCCTGACGAACTGGCCGGCTAACAGTTCTGCTAATGGGAGCTGTGAGGATAACCTGGCTTCTATTGCATGACCGATTAAGACATTCGACTTTACACTGTGTGTGCTTAGTCGTGCCGTGCGCATCAATATGATGGTGCTCGAAAAACTTCAAATTTCACATCGCTGTCCTTCTTTGCTGCTGTAGCATTCCTAATAACAGCTGCACAAGTAAACTATGTTCAGCAGTATCAGTAAGCATTTGGAAAGGTTTGACTTAAACCCTTAAAGTGAATTTCCAAGACATCGTAACACAACTTATTGAGGTACAAAAAGACTGTACACAATGCAAAAGTATACAAAAAGTACAGCCTCAAAAATAATGACAACTGCATTAGCGAAGTAAAACTAAACATTACGAGCTTCACCACATTGGTACAATGTGGCTATTATTGGAAGATGTCTATTATTTCGTTCACCCGCAGTTTATATGTTTTAATTGACAGCCATTTAATTGCCTACCACTGAATTACAGGACAAATATAGAAGTCAAATATTTAAGGACAATTCTGCTGTTACATGTGAACGACTGCTCCATAATGGAATTCCCAAATAATCCTTTATTAAAAGCTGCCAAAGATGAAATTCTTTGCCGTTGATTAGAAGTGTCGAAAAATGAGTCAC
Organism: Melanostigma gelatinosum; assembly: GCF_949748355.1. Taxonomy (NCBI): domain Eukaryota; kingdom Metazoa; phylum Chordata; class Actinopteri; order Perciformes; family Zoarcidae; genus Melanostigma; species Melanostigma gelatinosum. The sequence goes on along the minus strand of NC_136647.1, from coordinate 13,071,910 downwards.
TGGCAGGAAGGTTGCTGGTTCAAATTCCTCTTGCACACTGTCAGGCTCCTCACAACGACAATGAAAGCCTTCATTTCGCAAAGATGTTGCAGCACCAGCTGCTTGCCGCCAATGGTAAAAGATTCAGACTGCATTGAACAACATCTACGGTGGGCGCCATAGTTGTTGCAGCAGTGTATTGCTCAAGAACAACTGATCATTTTCTACACAAACTCACCACATTTGCAGTGCTAATAGCCTTAAGGGTCTGGCACAACCAGCCAAATCCCATGAAGCATATAGAAAATACATTTAGTTTGCCCTGTAGCTAACAAGTCTTATTTGAAATGAAAGATTTCATTTGAGGCTCACTTATCAGAACCTCCTCAGATTTTAGCTTTTCATTCCTGCCTGACAAACATCACAGCTGGTCCAAGATCATTTACTGGTGTATTTTTGTGTATCAGACAAACGACCATAACGTCCTCTCTTGGTGTTCACTTTCTTTCATCGCATATTAGCTGGAAATATTTTTCCTTCCTCCTCTCCAAATATACCCACTCGTTGCGTTGATCCTATCAGATTTTAGATCTGAACATTATCTGTCAGAGATGACGTTCATGTAGCAGGATGTGTTCAATGTAGTCAATAAGTGTTTGGATTCGGTTTCTGTATCTTTATTTTCCAAATTCTAAGTGATGATGACAAAGTAGCCCGCATACAGTTTATCTATAGACCCAGAATCATATTACATTATACCCATTGTGAAAATAATCTCCCCAATCCTGCTTTTATTTGTATCTATAATTATTCAATGTGTGTGTGTGTGTGTGTGTGTGTGTGTGTGTGTTGTGTGTAAAATTACACCTGAACAAGTTATTGAGGGTCAATAACTGTCATGTGTGTGAAGTGAATATGATCTCCACATGTGTGTGTCTGTCTGTATGTTTTGTGTACTTTACTATTGAATATTGTTATTGAACTGTAATGTGTGTGAGACTAACTAACTGTTGGAAAATATTTATTTTTAAATATCAACTTCAATAACGTATCTAGTTCTCAGAAAAAGAACAAAAGTGTTGTTTTAATATTGTATTGTGTGTTAATTAATACATGTGGAGTTTAAGCAGCACTAAAGCACGAGTCTACACTCAAAAAAAAAGATTTGACGTTTACTGTATATTTGTCTTGAATTACTGCGACAAACTGAAAGTTGTCAGGTGTTTAGCTTTTAACCAGAGGGGTGGATTCTATTTTCTACCTCCGTCAGACTGTCTTCTCATCTCTGCAAATATTCATTCGTAAGCTGTTCGATGTTTTTGTGAGTAAAATAATGAAGTTTTGACTTTGTATTGTTCGAATCCGTTGCTCAGGTATGTGGGCGAGCTCAAGAGGCAAGCCTCCAGAAACAGAGAGATAAATAAGGTTAACATGAGCTTGATATGTGTCACAGCTGTCATTCAAACTCGGGAATCGAGGTTATTTGGGCCAAACGACCAGCTGACTTTGTGATTTGATGTCAATGAAATTCTTATTTTCTTCAGTTACAAATTATTTGGAAACACAGTTTTTTTAGACTGGATGCTCATCTAGTCCTTCCTTTAAACAGTGCCACTACTGCATTGCACAGAAAAACAGTGTGACCACAAGCATGCTGTTGACAAAGCAGAGCGTTCATCCAAAAATAGAATCTCATTTTATCCAATTTCCATCAGGAATATGATAAATTACAATAACTCTGGTAGTTTTGGGTGAAATAAATCATCAAAAGGCTCTTTGGCAACAAGAAAAATGAGACCAGGAAATGGGATTCTCGTCGTGCTGCAACTTCAACCTTTTTAACTTAAGCCATGGGACAGAAGCCTTTTGTGCTTATTCAGTCATCCAAGTTATTCATGAAAGACTCAACCTGTCTGTTTGCATTCAAGTCAAAGTGTGTGTGTGTGTGTGTGTGTGTGTGTGTGTGTGTGTGTGTGTGTGTGTGTGTGTGTGTGTGTGTGTGTGTGTGTGTGTGTGTGTGTGTGTGTGTGTGTGTGTGTGTGTGTGTGTTTGAGGAATGACGTACAGTGACAGGTGCAGGCGGTCACAGCAGCTGCAGTATCAGCTGCTGAAGAGGAAATACAATCAGCTATACTGCCTTAATTCACACACACACACAACCTTACAGTTTGATGGGAAAGCTCTCTGCGTCGCCTATACGTGTGTCTGTCTGTGACCTGTTTCCATGGAACAAGTTCCTAATTAAATATGTAAAGGTTGATGTACCTAATATGCATGTTTTTTTTGTCGTGTGTCCTTAGCTGTGTCTATCAGTGTCCTGTCTTTCTTGTGTTTGTTTTTAGTATTAAAACATGCAAAGGCGTTGTCTTCTGAGCATTTGCAAGTGTTGTGGATTGTGTCTTTTTTAACCTAGCACCAAATACTTTCACTGACGTATGCGGAATAAACGGCAACACGGCTGCATCAGGATGAGTCAACTACTGGAGGTCCATGAGAGCAACATTTTCATCTGGTGCTACGTTACCCTTTTAATTTGTGCTGCAAGTTTCGGCTCAAGTCGCATGGCTCTGACCTTGGCTTTGCGGAGGATCTTGTGAAAAAAGATGGTTTGATTACATGAAAGAGTTCATTCTTAGCATTTCATTTAAGCAACCATTTTTGATGAAAATGTATTCATATTATTAATTTAATATAAACTGAACCTCAGTGATAATGTTCTAACGTTTGGTTAACCCTATCAGGCAGATTTGAACACATGGATATAAATAGCAAGTAGCATCTTTTCTCTTTCTGAGTATCTGTTTACAACACTACCCCCTTAAGCTTTAACCTAATTTAAGTTCACTGTGTTGTCACATTTTGTGCATTCAATTAAGATGAAGAAACAACAGGCATGCTTTAAATGTTTTACACCCTGCCACATTCCTTTGTCACAAATAAGTGTCTGCCCTCACTTCCCTTGCAAACGTTTGTCTGGGCGTGTCTGTGTTTTATCCTGTTACGAGGTGTTAACTGGCATTGTAAAGCTGGCAATTGGAAATTATATATATCCTGAGTGAACAGTCACCCACAAAGACACGAGCATTTACATGCATGATTACAGACATGTGTACTCGCGCACACACCCCTGTTGACAGGCAGATGCAGTTTAATCCTAGTAGATCAAAACAGAGACCCTCTGGGCTGTGCCTCAGGCCTTTGTACACAGTACGCAGGGCTGGAGGTGTGCCCTCTAGATAAACACACAAACACACACACACTCCCTCGCGGCCTCTTTCTAATACCTGCACAGACATGTAGTAACACTGTACATCCTCAAACGCATGCATATGCAAATGTGTAAGCATGCACAGAGGCTCTCTCATGCCATATGTGCAAACACACATAACCAGTGTCACACACATGCACACACTGGCTATGCAGAATATATGCACAGACACACAATGTCCTGAATGTGTGTAAGAGAGATGTGCCAAGTGTATCTTATGATCACAGAGAGTTTATAGATAGTGAGCGTGTGTTGCTGCCTGAACTGTGTTGCCGACCCAACATGTCCTGCCAGCAAGCAAAAGAGACGGTAAGAATCAACAGATAGTCTGTCTGTGCGCTTGTCCGTCTGTCGGTGTCACACACACTTTTTCTCCAAAAATGATGTGAAATCCAAAAGCTGTTCTGTATGTCTGAAGGTGCAGTTTAAGTTGGGTGGGGGGGGGGGGGGGTTGTAGTCAGCGATCCTTTCTATAAGATGGCAGCAACCTGCACAGTGTCTCTAGTTGCAACACGTTCATGTCTATATTTACTTTATTCTTCACTTGGAGGGTCAGTTTTGCACTTTTCCGTCACAAATAGGAGTTGCAGATAGACAGAAACAGACTATAAAACACAGCACGGGAGTTGCATTGACACTATATGAAGCAAGGTTCTAAGGCAGCTTTCCTCCAACTGATTGATAGGATCATGGTCATAATGCATTTGCCATTATCCTCACCTCAACCATCACAACTAAATACCTGACGCCAACCCTTACCCGAACCCTAAGTCTCTTCAAACAGGCCAACACTTACTGCAGTGTTTTATGAACGGATAACCAACAAAACTGATATTCTGACATTTGTCACAAAAAAAGACTCCTGCTGCAGCGGCTCCTGAGTGGCGGGATGAATAGCAGAGACGTAGTTTGTTGGTGGAAAGAAGGAAAGTGGCCAAGCTCAGCCTATGCTGCCTGAACATTCCGTTTTTGGGAAACATGTTTGTTTTGCTCTTTTCAGCAGTTTAATGCCGCCATGACATCAGGTATATTAAAAAAACTCTTTCAGAGCTTTGGCACTCTGAGACTCAAGGACAAATTGGTTATTGAGCATGAAGCAGCCCAAACATGATAATCGCTCCCTTGTTATACTGTAGCTGCTGATGTCAGGCTCTAAGACAGGGGTCTCAAACTCATTTACACTCCGGGCCACATCAGCATCATGGTCGCCCTCAAAGGGCCGGTTGTAAATGTAACGACTCATAACATATTGGTAAATAACTCTCTGCATTTGATTGTTGTTTATTCAAGTGTAAAAATGTTGTACATGCAGTGATATAAATGTAAACATATATTTAAACACATTTCTGTTATTATAACTTAAATCCTTTTAATTTAGGGTTAATAAACCCACATTACTCTATCAAAGATCAAACTATTAAAGAAAATATCAAAGACAAATATCAAATAAGTTATTACAATAACTTTGTTCAAAGCTTAAAATCCTTTCAAGGGTGCGTTTGCACAATCCGACATGAAGTATTTCATGTGTTTTTAAAGCCACGTTTAAAGTAGTCTTCAATGTACTCACAATACATTTCCATGTCAAATGTACAGTAACCAGCCAAAGAGCTGCTTCTGTGACTGTGTGTTTAAGTATCTCATCATTTTGACTTTCAATCTCAGAATTTTGACTTTCTATCATAGTTATGACTTTCTATCTCATAATTTCGACTATGGGGATATTTTCATCATCAAGTCTAACATTTAAAAAAAAAAAAAATTATTATTATTATTATTTCTTTTTTTTTGCTGGCGGATTCGCGGGCCACATAAAATGACGTGGGAGTTTCAGAATCCTGCTCTAAGAGAAACATCCTGACTGTAGGTGGAGTCCTAAGTGGGGGAAATTACCAACTGCTGTCAAACAGTGCAGAAAGGAAAAATATAGCTTTCACTAACTCAAAGCACTTTTGTATCCCTGTTGTGACTGAAAGGTCACAAAGTTTTCAAAACTAGCAACAGATTTTAACTCAGTTATGGGAACACAACATAATAACAATGATTTATTTTTACAGCCTTTTAAAAGGTACTCAAAGGCACTTTACATGGTAAAAACAAAAACAATAAAAGCAATTATAATGTAAACAAAAGAGAGGACATAACAGTAAGAAACAAAACAAAAACATACATAAATAGCATCACAGGTTAAAAGCAGATTTAAATAGTTTTGAAAGTGACGAGTGATAGAGAATGTCTGAGGTGCTGGGGGAGGGGGTTTCAGAGGGAGGGGGCAGCGCTGGAGAAGGCCCTGTCCCCCCCAGGTCCGATGCTTGGACAGAGTAGGCGGGGTAAGGAGGTTGGGAGCGTGTCGATGCAGGAGGTCAGAAAGGTATGAAGGGACGAGGTTGTGAAGGGCTTTGTATGTAATGAGGTGGATCTTGAACTGGATTCTTTGCTGTATGGGGAGCCGGTGGAGGATTTGAAGGACTGGGGTGATGTGATCTCTGGTGCGGGAGTGGAAGAGCAGACGGGCAGCTGAGTTCTGGATGTATTGTAGTTTGGTGTTGATTTTGGTGGATGAGCCGTACAGGATGCTGTTGCAGTAGTCCCGTCGAGAGGCGATGAAGGCGTGGATGAGTTTCTCAGCGGCTGTGGAGGAGAGCTTGCATCCAGGTCTTTATGTCTTTGAGGCAGTTGGTGATGGCGGAGTGGGTGGTGGGGGTGATGGATTTGGTGGAGATGTAGAGCTGGGTGTCGTCAGCATAGCAGTGGAAATGGAAACCATGGTTGCGTATGATGTCGCCAAGGGGGAGCAGGTAGAGGATGAAGAGGAGGGGGCCGAGTACCAAACCTTGGGGGACACCTTGATAGACTGGGGTTGAGTCAGACTTGAATTTATTGATACTAATGGTGTGGAGGGATGTGGAGGGAGGACTCGAGATGGGAGAGGAGGGAGAGGAGGGAGTGGTTGACAGTGTCGAAGGCTGCACTGAGGTCGAGCAGTATCAGGATGTTGAGGGAGTGTTCATCAGAGAGGAGGAGGTCATTGGTGACTTTCATTGGGACGGTTTCTGTGCTGTGATGAGATCTGAATCTGGATTGAAATGGTTTACACAGTTGGTTGAAGTCCAGATGGGTTTTGAGTTAGTGGGCAACAGTGCGTTCCAGTATTTTAGGCAGAAAATGGAGATTAGAGATGGGTCTGTGTAGTTGTTGGGGATGTCAGGGTCAAGGCCAGGCCTTTTCAGGATGTGTGTGACTGAGGCGAGTTTGAGGGCAGGAGAGACAGATTCAGTAGATAGGGAGGAGTTGATGACAGAGAGCGGGAGACAAGCCATGACTGAAGTGGGAGGGATGGGGTCAAGGTCGCAGGTCGGAGTCTTCCTGCCTGACAGTTGTGGTGGAAATTAAAGTATTTCCATGTGAGAAATCAAAATCACCTTCAAGCTTTCTGTCTTTTAAGTATTTATTACATGATAAAGATATAGAAAAGTTATGAAAAGCATACCAACAAATAAACAAAATCAAACAGATCTAACGAGCCCAAACAGCTCAAATGTCATCTGTCTCCTACAAGGCTCCCCACATTTGAGAAGCTGCCCCCACTTTGGTTCCCAGAAGACACAGGAAACCCCTGCTCTGTTGCCCATAGGTCAAAGTTCACACTCGACCAAAACCACATGTGGACAGATTCAAGTCAAACTAAAAGTGCCGTAACATTAGAACTATTAACAATTTCCCCCCGACCACAGTGATTTATTGAGATCTGAGGGGGAGATGAGGGAGAATCTGGAGAGTGACTGGTCGGTTAGTGGGGGATTTACAGATACAGGGTTGGGGGGACGGAGCTGGAACTGGCCAGTTGGTTGTAGAGCTCAATTTTGTCTTTGTAGAATGACAGGAATGTTACATTTCTCAGCTGTGGAGGAGTGGGAGAGAGTGCCCATAGGTTTCAGAAGTTTATTTATTGTGGAGAAGAGGACCTTGGCGTAGGCGGAACCGGAGTGATGATGCCAGAGTAGTAGGTGGAGCGAGCGGTATTGAGAGCCAGTTTGTTTTACTGTATGTATGTCCTGCCAGTGTGTGTACTGTGAGTCATGGTTTCCAACCACTCAACACTACACTACATCAGTTCTGATATTGTAGCTTTGGTCTATAAATAAGGCCTCTCTTATCTTGCTCACTTGTCAGTCATACACTGACCAGATGACTGACTGTAAATTAGACCCTTGATCTGGTTTTGGATCACAGCCCCGATCATTCAAGCAGACTTTTTTGTGGGGGTGGAGTAGCGATGAGTACTTTTATTTTACACGTAAAGCTCTTAAATTATTTTTAGAGGTACTAGTAGGTTTTATTTTGCTATACCATTGGAAAGGGCCAGATTAGCTGTTTCCCCCTGCTTCCAGACTCTATGCTATGCTGAGAAATGTCTCCCGGGCCTGGCTGTAGCTTCTCATCTTTCAATGCTAGGATAGACAGGATAGATGATAAACATGGCAGACACTGGAAGTCAAGCATGTCAGGGACACCTATGCTAGACTGCACCCATATCTTACACACTATGCCTCAGCTGTAAATTTGTTGCTTCTCCAGATAGTGCGAGAACGAGCGGAGAAGCATTCCAGCTGTTATATACTGATCACAAAATGTGCAGTCCATGGTACAAACAGACAGAACCTGCAGATCCTCACAGCTGTTCTGAATAATAAACCCCAAGAAGTCTTTGTACCACTCGAAAAGCTAACATCAACCATGAAACTAAGGGAGCCCCACTTAAGCTGTGGATGGTATTTGGGACCTTGGTGGTATTCTGGGAGTTGAAAGTCAAACAGCCCTCAGCTAATGGTGTTGAGATTCCTATGCTCTGTATAGATTAACTTGACATATCCATATGTTGCAGAGGCAACCAGAGGGTTTACCAGTGAGCCAGGTCAACTTAGCAAGAAGACAGAATTTTATTTATATGTCATATTACATGTATTTCCCCATCGAGCACAACTATAAAAGATGCATCTAGAAAAGTTTTACACTTCACCTAAAACTACAAACAAGGTCAATTATTACTGTTATTCTCTGGATGATGAATCTTTACTCCATTCACTTTTTTATTCAGAAAACGTTCCCATATTCCACAAAAGAATACCGGTAATTAAAATCCAAAAATTGTAAGGTGTGCGATGTCATCCAAATGTAAATATTTATCATGTGTGCATGATGGAAACGTTTACAGAACAGTACAAACATGGTGTTTACTTTCCTGTTGTTGAATCGAGACCTGGCTATTTCCTGAGTGTTTCCGTTCCTTTCAACAGGTTTGTGTCTCGCTGACTGAACACTTGTGGCGCTGCCAACGCTGCATATGGCGTCACACCAGTCGACTGGGCAGCCTTGGCAACAGGCTGCCTGTGTGCCTCCATGTATGTATATGCATATTCATATGTGTGTGCAAACGTGTGCATGCATACTTGTAGCCTGTGACCATGAATGTGTCTGTGTAAGTCCTGTAGCCAGTGTGTGCGTGTAGGTGTGTGTGTTTGTTGTTCAACCAAAGGACGAACGACTGCCAACCTGGCGGCTTGCAGCTAATGATGCTAACAGCGCTAACAGTGCAAACAATGAATTACAACACACACAAATGGAGATTGACTTCATTCTCTGCTCAGGGAGACATTACTCCTCTATATCTTAACACAGCTAATAGTTGTTTGCTGCATATTGATGTACAGAATGTTGTCTTTTGAACCTTTAACTGATGTTTTAGTTCATGGTTTCAACAGTTTTTACCTGCAATAAACAAAAAACTGCTTCCATGCTTCCTTTGTACACTATTCTTTTCTTTGGCAACATAACAAAAGTGCTCCTGGTGTTTACAACTCCGCAGTTTCTTGACGGCATTCTAAGAAATCCAATCACTGCACGTTAACAGCATCACATTGCATTACATCAGGCCTGATTACATCTAATTCGATTCGAGTTAAAGCATCACTTAGACACCTTCTCAGCCTGGTAGAGGGAGCGCGACACGCCAAAGAGAAGTGAGAGACCCAGCCTCTTTACTTCACGCTGGCTGTCTGAGGCTGTCGTTACTCCTGTCGTTTCATCGTGACTTTTATTGTCCAATAATGCCAGGAGGCATAAGGAAACAACTGTGATACAAAGATCGAATTTCACTCACACTGCTTCCAAACGATCCAAACAACACATGGAGGTGTCTCATGCTCCTTTTCTGATCACATTTCTGTGTTCCATGGAGGCAATCCAGCTGTGACACCCAGGACACAGGCAATGCAAACATGCATAGGGAGAGAAATAATGCAAAAACTATGGGAGAAGTATTGTAGCCATGCAGGCATCATAGCCACTTTCAGGGCTTGTGCGAATCAGAGCTCAGGAAAAAAAAGTCCATTGGAATTAGAAGATCCAGACCTCCATTTTGAGAGGTGTTTGTACCATGCTACCAGTTGGTAAATTACCTATTTAATCCTTCCCTTGTCAAACAGGAGACTGCTGGTTTATTTCATTTTGTCGCTAATTGTGTTTTAAGCTCTGCCAAAGCCTGCTGGATTTTTCCACAAACAAATTGCATTGCTCACCACAGAGGAAACTTGTGGAGACAGAGTACAAAGACGTTAAGTGAAACGTTGTGATGTTGTACCCAAGGATGGAAAATCATGATGAAGATTGCAATTTCACCTCTGGCCTTTCAAAAGATAGCATACAACTCTTCTCTCTGTCTTCCTGGTAGTGCCTGAAGCTCTGCTGGTCATGATGAAGTCTCCTCTGTAATTGCTGTAAAAGTTGAGCAACCACACAAACAAATGACAAAGTAATGTCATTGACTATGAATAGCCAAATTATGACTTTAGCTGTGTCCTCAACCTCTCACAGCACATTCACTTTTTCTCATTTACATTCCATGGTGTAGCTTCTGAGGTTTATCACTCATCAACATTGTATCTGACAAACACTTAACCCCAACCTGCTTTGTAATTTGAACTCATAGTCCATTTCATAGCCATAATCTTAGTTATATAATTGAATAATACAATTTTACTGACCGTGCAATATTGCTTCAGACTAAGACTTTGACATTTTATTATGGAAGCTTTTCTTTGAAGTTAGTATCAGGAACTTTTAACTGGTTATAAAAAAGTCTCAATTTAATATTGATACCTCTATATTACCTACATAGGTAAAAACAGACCAACAGCGAGAGGATTTGCTATTTCCATAGTTAATCATAATGCTTATCATCGTTGCCAGCTTTAGGAGCAAACACCAACACCACGCTGCTGGAGACCCAGGCAGTATTGCTGGGCCCGCAGGAGGCATGGGAGAACCAGAACCAGGACTGAGCAGGACAGACTGTCAGATCCTGCTGTAGTAAAATGAGAGGTTTTCTAAAGCAAACAGCAGCACTTTTGTCCACCAAAATGAACACGAAATGAAATAGTAGTAGCTTTGAAGAAAATTACAGTTTTAGTGAAGTTCTAAATATTTGCGAACACAACAGCAATAATGTTTTTTTTTTAATGTTAAGATGGTAAAAATGAATGAAGGGTGCAACTAACATTGAGCCTGCAGGTGATGCAGGTTCTCATGGGCTAGATCAGGGTTGATATTTTCCTGTTTTGGTCACAAATGGTGTGGAAGCAAACAAGGATCAAACCCTAAATCACCAACCAGAACAGTGAAGTTATGTAACAAGATTTGTCTCGAACATCAATAACACACCGGTCGTGAAGATGCTCGTCCAGTCGTGTAATGTATTGAGTGTAAAGATTATAGCTGTGTTTATAGAGCAAATGGAGCATATACATACAGTAGGTGGTGGGAGACACATCAAGGGGACAGACGAATCGCCTTATGACCAAGATTCACCATAACAAGACAGGTCTGTGTGTGGGCTTTGTGTGTGACACACACACACACACACGTAGAGCAGGAGAGACAGACTCTGGAATGATAAGATATACGAAGCCACCAGTACAGCAGCAGTAATGCCCAAAGTTAGTAAGAGGAGGTCAGCTCCACCCCACCCTCTCTCTCTCTCTCTCTCTCTCTCTCTCTCTCTTTCTCTCTCTCTCTCTCTCTCTCTCTCTCTCTCTCTCTCTCTCTCTCTTTTTCTCTCCCTCCCCCCTCTCGACTGAGTCAAACACAGTACAGCTGCAGCTGTGCTGATGTATAGGTACTGGGGTTCTTCAAAGTGGACGTCTGTTATGGTCTCATGAATAAGGGCTACTGCCCTTCTTGATGGTAATACTAACATATAGACCAAGAGTCTAATAAGGCATCCATTATATTACATTACACCACCTACAGAAGGAACACAGTAAACCATTGAGTTCTTCTGCATTATGTGGAGCCGTAGCCTCAGTTCAAAGCCGATTACAGTTCAGATTCCTGACAGAACTTCCCACAAAGCCAAAACATTATAAGAATCTTCTCATAAATCCCCTGTAAATAAATAAGAACTCAGCTGTTTAAACACTTGGCAGACCCCTCTTTGGTTTTAGCAATGCATACAGCTCTCCTTCTTCTGCATGAGATTAGCACATCTGGATTTTAGGATAGGTTATAAACATTAGTCCTCACATATTTGTTCCAGCTTGGTGTACATGTAAAGGAAGGTGTGTCCATGAACAGCTCATAATGCCAGTGAATAGTCGGTCCGTAGATTATCAAAGGGATTCAGTCTGGGCTTGGACTCAAGGACTTCAACATTATTGTTCAAGAGCCAGTGCAGTGTTGAGCTGGTTGGATGCTACGGTCATTGTCATGTTAGATCATCATTTTCTTGCTGCAGACATTCATAAGCAGGTACTCCTCAAGAAGCGTCCTGCATTTGGCTTCAGTTATTTTTTTCAGTTTAAAATGCCCCGTGTGTCTGCTCTGAAAAGCCACCTGTATGACATCATGCTGCTCCCATGACGCCTCACAGAAAGGACTTGGTTCGATGCTAATTTCAGCCATACACACTGTTGCACGTTGTTTTGCTGAGTTTGTTTTTTAACAAACCACACATTTAACTTGCTCTCACATCTCTTTCACGTGTCTTTTTGCAAATATTTGATCAACATCTGCGAATGCAGCCATCGAAGTGTAATTCGGTCACATTTTTTTCCATCTTCTAATGATGTCCTAGAGACTTACCCCAACCTTAAACCGTTAATACCCTCACCTTTTTCATCTTCCAATGATGCTGCCATCTGTGTTCTTGTTATTAAGTCCCAGCAGTTCATATTGATATTTTCCCACAAAGCAATTTGTGCCCGAAAATAAAACAGCAGGCTTAATGAATCCGTGCACAGATGCTAGGAATTAGGAACGGGTCCTCTATGCACAGGAGGTGAGTTGGTATCACTCTCCGCTGTTTGCTCCTCGTCCCTCTACTACACCAACATCATCGCCTGCCGTCTCATGCCGTTTGAGTTTAAAAGCATGTTGTGCTGAACGCTGGTGCTGTGCTGCTCGCTATTGGTCTTTCCTGTAACCTCTTCAGAACTTGACATCGTAAATGTTGTTTGTGATTTTGTAGATTTCCACAAAACACTGTTTCAGAACAACAACAGTACGTGTGAAATAAAAGTATACATGATTTACAAAAACACACTTCAGGACCACAAAGAGGATCATAGAGCATATCCACACTAATGCAGATACATTTTACAATGCATCTTTTTTAAAGTCTATTTTTCCCTATTCTCTTGTTGGCACCGCCCCATGCTTCATCTCAGATTTCTTTGCCGTTTGCAAATTTAAATCAATGGCAGGATAATCAAGTGTGTGCCGGCTGCCAGCCTCCTTCACACACACAGCTGGATGTGAATGATTTTAAAAGCTCCAAACGGCCCAGTTTCTCTAATCATCATTAAATACTCTCTCCCGTTATATAGGTCTGGTTTGGGGTGGTTGTGCTTGACAGATAGTAGTAAATCAATAGGCCGATAGCGACCCAATCTTCAACACAGATGGGGCAGTTGAACATCTTCAAATGGCCAGACAATTGGGACGTCAGCTTCAGATTGATAAAAGGGCAGATATACGGCTGACGACTTAGGGCCAGCGCAAGAGCCAGGCAGTTATAAATAAATCAATGACACACCTATTGACCTCCGTGTCAGCTGTTCTGTTGGCTAGATGACAGATAAGGAAGAAAGAAAGCCTCGGACAAAAAAGGGGGTAGACAGTGAAAGAAACAACAGCGACGAAGATCAGAGAGAAATGTCAGATGAAGAAGAATCTCTGTGAAAAGCTGGTCAGTGTCTGAAAAGTTATTTTTTTCAACCTGAAAAAGGATGTTTGATTGTTGGCCTGCAGAGGAGACAGACATCTGAGCTGATGCTGCAGCAGCCAAAGTGAACAACTTTTTTTTTTTTTTTTTGATTTTTTGCATATGAGTGGTGCCAAATATATCCCAAGGAAATGATACAGTAGATGATCGACGTTAGACATGATGCCAGAGAAGAAAGTGCTGATAGGGTCTTAGGCCCTAATGTACTTATAATGTAGCACCATGACGCAACACGTTTTATTCAATTTCGAAACAAGCGAGAGAGAAAACAATAACGAGCTTCTGTTGGAAAACCAATAAGGGCCTATAATTACACTTAATCTTTAGAACATGGATGTTTCTGACCTTTAGCCTCCATCACTCTCTGTCTGTCTCTGACACACACACACACACACACACACAGTCGTGTGTTATGACTTTTTGGGACATTACATTGACTTACATTAATGTCCTAGAGACTTAACCATAAACCGTTAATACCCTCATCTTTTTCATCCTCTAATGATGCTGCCGTCTGCATTCTTGTTAAGTCCCAGCAGTTCATATTGATATTTTCCGACAAAGCAGTTTGTGCCAGAAAATAAAACAGCAGACTTAATGAATCTGTGCACAGATGTTAGGAATTAGGAACGGGCCCTCTACACCAGTGATTCTTAACCATGGGGCCGCGGCCCACGACTGGGCACATCAGGTGATGCAGCTCAATATGAGTATTCTGACAAGTTTCCTGACTCGAGCGAGGTTTACACACACCGTGACACACGGGGGAGAGACGAGGAAATAGAAAGAAGAGCAGGGAAATTGCGCCGATCGAAGAAGATATCTCGCATGATGTTCTCCAAAAAGACTGCCAACGATGCTGGCTTACATGTATGCTTCCAGAACAAGCACACAGCATGTGCTGAAAAGTGTCTCGCTGGAGATGAGAGAAAAAGAGCGAATCCTCAGCTGCTGCAGAATTGTCTTTAGCCTTGTTCTATATTTTCATAAATACAACAAACTATAGTTTAATAGTCAAATAAATGACACGATATGTAACCATATATATATATATATATATATATATATATATATATATATATATATATATATATATATATATATATATATATCAATAAAAAATATAAATCCTCTTAAAATGCTGATATAAATGATTGTGTAATGTTTTATGTAGTTGGGCAGATAGTAGATTAATCGTGCAAATTATGATACAAGCATGAAATCTTGGTATCTGGTCAAACCTGCCTGATTGGCAGGTTTTATGACTTTAGACAGGTTTTAGACTGCTTGATGTTTTTTTTGTTTGTTTTTTGCATATGAATGGTGCCAAATATATCCCACGGAAATGATACAGTAGATGATCAACGTTAGACATGATGCCAGACAAGAAAGTGCTGATAGGGCCTTAGGCCTTAATGTACTTATAATGTAGCACCATGAGGTGCAACACATTCAATTTCAAAACCAGCAAGAAAATTTCAAAACCAGCAAGAAAAAATATCTAACGTTATTATATATATATATATATATATATATATATATATATATATATAACGCATTGGAAAACCAATAAGGGCCTATAATTGATGTTTCTGAACTGTAGCCTCCATCACTCTCTCTCTGTCTTTCTCTGACACACACACAGTCGTGTTTTCATGACTTTGGTTAACTTGACTTACATTCAGTTCCTGGAGACTTACCCTAACTATAACTGCTACTAGCCTAACCCTTAAACATTATGAGGATGTTCATTTTGTCCCCATAAGAAAGACGAGTCCCCACAATGTTAGTGTGAAACTGATTTATGTCCCCGCAAGTCATAAAAACACGCCCCCGCACACACACACACGCACACACACACATACAGTATTTTGGTACCTCAGTCTGCGGTTCAGACTCTCTGGCTCCATCTACTGGCTGAACCCTATACGAGCAGAAGACTATTTAATCTTCTGTAGCTCTGCAAATATCAGGCAATCAAAGATTGGCTGATCACACTTTAAAAGTGAAAGTTGAATTACATAAACACTTTTAATTGATTCATAAGGCATAAGGATAATTTGTCAAATTCTTGTTCATAACATACAAGGAAATCTGCAGGAATCCATGCAATCATCAAAGAGATAAATTGTGTAATTTTACTTCTGCCATGTTATACATATTATATACTGTGGCATAAGTTGCATGCACTCACAGATGGATCTGAGGTTTTCAAACAAATCTAATTTCAAACATCTGGGACAAACATTTTAAGTCTGTATTTCAAAAGTTAACAAAATTGTGTTTTTCAAACCTTGCTACTGTCTACAGTGTGTCTTGAGTGTCTTATAACTGCCATTGAACCTCACGCGTCTTTCTGCTGGCAATATATCTTAACTACACTTGTTGTGTGTTATCGACATCAAATCATTTTGCTATTATAGATATTTGCAATTTAATTATACTGTCGGATGAAAGAAAGTAATTAGAGGTCACTGTAAATCTCAGAAATAAACTTATCACACTTTCCATGTCTGTTTGGTCAACAGCCTATTCTTGCCTTGAACCATGCGGTGCCATTTCACAGCTTACTGGTGACACTAGTCTAGGACTTTAATTGGAAGTTTAAAAGTTTAAAGTTTCCGTGTAACTTTTTCAGGACATGCCCATAACAAGGTGGTTTGAGATTCTATAAAGCCTCAGTGATCTCGCTTTAAATTCACTCCTTGGTCGCCAAAAAAGGCAGCATTCCCTACAATCAGTACCCTGATGCGAAAGCCAGAAGCACCTCCTGAAGAAAAACATCCTGCTATAAAAAGCAATGTTCAATCACTTGCGTCATGAATGGGAGACGAGGCAGAGAAGATAATAAAAAACCAACGTGCTGAATCTCCTGCTGTGACCTTGATCACAGAATATGCAGCAACATGTCAAGTGTGTTCTGAGTTGTTACATCATATTACGTCATGTGACTAAAGGGTTTCTAAGTAAGCTCTCTGCTGCCTAAATGTCTTCTTTCAGTTCCTAGCAATGGGAAGTAATTGTAATTCCACACAGCTTTGTTGAAACGGTAACCTCGCTATCGCGTTGCTATTGTGTGTGTGTGTGTGTATGTGTGTGTTTGTGTGTACATGAATACGCAAGTGTGTCAAATTACACTCAAGTCTCTTTAGGACAGTCCTAAAGATAGTGAGCAGGCGGGAGAGTGTCCATCTGGTGTAACATTGCATTCAGATGCAGAAATAAAGTGAGTAGCACTGCTCTGACAGAGAAGAGAAGATTACAACGTAAAAAATAATGAAACAGAACAGAAGTGAAACGGAGAGAATAGAATAGAGCAATAACTTAATTTCACGGTGTGTTGAAAACATCTGCTGTGTGTTAAAACCGAATTACTGGTACGATAATAAAAAGCCTCCCTGCAAGACAGACTGAAATAGCACGGAATGGAATAGGTAGCTACATTTCACTATGTGATGTAAAATCTGATTTATATCGCCTACATAATCCAACCACTGAACCATACAATGCATAAGAGAATATAATTAAAGACATCACTGTGTTGGGAAATCTGGAAATCAACAAATGTGTTTACACCTAAAAACTACTGATAGTATAATAAAAATGCATCTGCAAGACAGACTGAAATGGAAGAACTGGTAGCACAACAACTACATTTGTCTGTGTTGCCAAATCACATTCATATCGGCAAAAAAATTAAATATATCTGCCCCATACCATGCATGAGAGGATAGCGCAATAACACTCTGTCACTCTGTGTTGTGAAATCAATCTACCTACAGCACGCAACACATTTAAAGTCTGTGTGTGTGTTCAAAACCTGAAAACTACTGATGGTCTAATCCCTGAAGGCCTTACTATCCAAGATAGAATAGAATAGAATAGAATAGATGACCCAGCCTTCTAGTGAATGAATTTCAATAACTGAGGCCAACAGTAGGCTAACAGCAGGAGTCCTCCTTGGCATTTACGAAAAAGGTTAAGTGATTTGCTGTGTCTTCTTCAGGACAGCAACCAGCTTCTCTGCACACACGCACGCACACACACGCACACACACACACACACACACACACGCACGCACGCACGCACACACACACACAAACATACGAGTCTAGCACGTGTCAAAAAACATAATCATCAACTGAGTCTAAAACATGTGCTGCCCTAAAGGAGACTGCATCCTTCCTACGTTACAGTTCACTTCTCCTTTGTTCTCTCCCCTCTCCTCCTCCTCTCTCCTCCTCTCCCCCATTCCTCTCTCGGTCACCTTGTGACGATGCGAGCCCCTCTGTGGCTCTTTCTCTCTCCGCCTTCCCCACAGATGAAGATGCGGGGGCCTGCTGTGCCCCGCCGATGCTGAGAGGAGGGAGGAGGAGGAGGAGGAGGGAAGGAGAAAAAGGGAGGACGCGAGGAAACGAGGAGAAGGGACGGGAGGGAAGGAAGTAAAGAAGGGGAGGGGGGAAAGAAATAGAGAGCGAGAGAGAGAGAGAGAGAAAGAGAAAGAGAGAGAGAGAGAGAGAGAGAGAGAGGGGGAGGGAGGGGGGGCTAGTGGATGTAGCTCTAGCTGTGGGCCGGGGGGTGAGCTACCTAGCCCGGGCTGCTCTGCCGAAACATCCATGGGTGGCTGTGTCGGGAGCCACCACGACTCCTCGGGCAGCTTAAACGAGAACTCGGACGGCACTGGAGGTAACTCGCAGCGCTTATCAACCTATTGCAGTGCGTACGAGCGTGGCTTCTTTGTTTTTTTAGGGGGGCTTCCTGTGGGCTTTTCTTTGCATGTTGTCCTGGCTGGAGGTCTTCTTCCTTTATACCCGAGCCAGAGACAGAGCCGGACACAGACACGGCAGCTCCCCCCGGGTATCTCCCTCCACACAGCGGGCCTCGAAGCGAGAAACGACGCCTCGTCGCTACTCTAAAAACGGGGGGGGGGGGGGGGGGGGGGCTTACTGTGCGACGCTTTCCTCCCTTTTGTTCTTTGGTCTTTTGACTGAGCTAGCCGGCTAAAATGTAGCCTCGTTAGCTTGCTAGCTTTTCTGCATAACAAATATGGGTCACAGACGTCAATGGCTTTGCATGGGGAGCGATACAGTCTGATTTCACTCACGTCCGGACTGTCATCTGAATGCACGCAGCACCGATGAAACATGTGAGGGTTTTTTAATGGAGTCTTTTGTGTAATGCGAGGCGTTGGGTGCATGTTCAGTGCTGTGAAGTGTTGGGGAGAGAGGAGGATGAGGTGTCAAAACTTAAAGGGTGCTTCACCCTCATGATGAAGGAAGTGTGTTTTTCACTGTGATCAAGGCCCGAGATCAACTATGAGCAGAGCAGAGTAATGTCAGACTACAGAAGACTGCAGCAGATTAGTTTATTTAGTATTTAAGCAGTAGTGCATGCAATACCTAAGGTTATTGGGCATGTTATACCATTATTACAAAAACATATGCTTAGGGTACACTGCTTTTTACCACTAGATCTTTTCTGTTGATACTGTCACTTTTAATTTGTATCACGCTACGGTGCTGCAGACAACTTTGTGCTGTAGTTTCCTGCGTGTCTGGTCTGAAAAAGGGGTTCCACTTCTGGCCACTGAGTTATTTTAATCACAGATTTGGAGACAGAGCGTGGTCACTTTGTGATGCTGAGCTTTAGCCTGGTTTCCTTAATGTTTTCCTTTTTGCATCCGTCTCGACGCCGTGTTCGGTCATCTCCCCCGACATCCTGGACGTCTAGATGTCCCGTAAACAGGTTCCAGAGATCCCTGTATCTGTGGAGGAGAGTTCGTAGTCTAACAAGAAGCGACGCAGTGTTAAAACAAGATGCAGACAAGCAGCTGTTACTTGACACCCGGCTCGATGAGGACAGAGACGAGGCAGTTACACCCGAACACATGTCAATTTATCTGTTTTCACCAAAGCAGGTGTCATAACTAGGTTCATCTAGTTCAAGCGTCATCACTAATTGTTTTGAGGAATTACTGAAAGAAAGCCAAGTAGGCCCGTGTTTATGATAATGCTTTGTAAATTATGAGCAGATGGATGAGCTGGAAAGTAGGTTAATGCAGAAGTATGAACAGCAGAGTATGTATCTTTTATTGCTCTCTTGGTTTGTGCTCTTGTTTCCCAACACGTTTTGTTTTGTTTTGTTCAACTACCTTGCCCATCGATGTGGATACAATTTGCCAAATAGTTATAATTGTATGTTCTTTTACGCCACTTTAATGTTACAAATAAGATTGTTTTTCTGTACCAATGTAGACTGCATTCAACCTGCAATAAGAATGGACTTAAAGAGGAAAATAAAAAGGTTTCACATTGCCATGTGTCGCTAATGATGTTTATAAATGCTATTAACTGTTCGAGTGTACTGCTGGGACATCTAAATATCCCCCCACGCACAACTTAAGTTTCTTATTTTGGCAACCGAGGACCTCATTTACCCTCGTCCCTCGATTGAGTACAATAATCTGGTGGTTTTATGAGCCATTTTTAAAAAGAGAATACTCTCATAACTTGTACACTGGTGAATTATATCATTATATCCAACCAAAGAGGGGAAAAAGTCAATGTAGGTGTAAAGGTCAGTTGGAGCTCCTATTTACTACAAACAGTCAGTTGAAGGTTGGTGTTATCAGACTGTGTCATGTGATCATCAGAGAACATGTGTACCAGCAGCAGGTGTAACTCAACACCTTGATCCGTCATCCTCTCCTCTGTCTCTGTGTTACACACACACACACACTTCCCCGTACCTGTTGTCCCCTTCGCTATTGATCCAGATGGTGTTATTCATCAGCCATTCTGCTGCAGATGGAGCACTGTTAGATGCTATAACCCTAACCTTGTAAGTGGGTTGAGTAACACAACACGGCTAGCTCCGGTTCTGCTCAGTCTTAAGTGTGTGCTCCATGTCTATATATCACATGATGGTGTGTTGGCTCATGTTGAATCTGTCGTCTGAGTTTAGTTGTGAGCAGTCTTTAAAAAAACAAAACAACTGATGCTTTGTTTCAGATGAATCCTAACTCTTCTTATTCCTTCTTTCTCCTTTACTCTTCACCCCTACTTCTCATTTTCATCCTCTGTGTATTCCCCCACCTTCTCTCTCTCTCTCTCACTCTGACTGTCATCTTCCACTTCCCTCCATCTACTTTCCCCTCCCTACATCCCCATTTGTTTCTGTTTTTCTTCTCCTCCGTCCATCTCCATCTTCCTTTCTTTCCTCACATCTTTCCATTTACCCCACCCTCACATTCGTACTCTTGTGTATCTCTTTTTCTCCTTCCTCCCACCATCCTGTCTTCCTCTATCTTTCTTTCCCCCCTTCCAGTGACTCTAGGGCGTAACCAGCCCCTGAAGAGAGAACGGCCTAAATGGAAAAGTGACTACCCGATGACTGAAGGCCAGCTGCGCAGCAAGAGAGATGAGTTCTGGGATACGGCGCCAGCGTTCGAGGGCCGGAAGGAGATCTGGGATGCGCTGCGGGCCGCGGCCAGCGCCTTTGAGAGCAACGACCACCTGCTGGCTCAGGCCATCCTCGACGGGGCCAGCATCACACTGCCGCACGGTAACACACAATTCCACCGTGGTAGACGTAGCAGATACCTCGTGGTGTTTGTTTTGGTATATTGTATACGGTACCTGATGTAGGACGGTTGATGATTACCTCCCTTTTTGCTAAGTTCTCTCTAGAGAAACTGAAGCTCAGGAACTCAGCTGTAGAGAACAGTTTGAGGCTTTTCTGGAGGCTGCCGATCTTCTTTTCTTTCTTTTTTTTTTTGGTGCCAGATCACAGTTTGGGCTTCCCGTGAATAAATTGCGATTGCAACAAGCGCAGATATTTAAAACGCATGCTCCATTCAGAAAATTCCGCTTCACAGCAAATCAAACACTTCCTATACTAACAGTCACCTACCGGGGGGGGGGCGATCCAGATGATTTGGCTTCACTTTGGGGCGCTGTCATGCTGCTGCACGCACAAACCTACAGTGGCAACCTGTGAAAGTCTTTCTGGAGTGCTGGAGTGATATGATATGAACGTTATTTTAAGTCTTCTTTGGATGCGAATATGTGTTGATTAGATTTAAATGTGAAAGTGCAGTCAAAATCTTTTGTCCCAAAAAAGAATGACCAATTATTATAAATAATCGTGATCTCAATATGTGTTAAAATAATCAGGATTATAACTGTTCAGCCCTAATTTTAAGAGATTTTAAGCAAGGGCCTAAAACTTTAGACAAGTGACGGCCATGGCCCCTACGTTCCTAATTCTTTGTAATTTAGTTAAATAAAAATGCCAAACGTTTGCTGGTTCCAGATTCCTAAAAGTCAGCATTTGATGCTGTTCGTTTTCATACTGAATTCAAATTGAATATCTTTGAGTTTTGGACGGCTGGTCGTTCTTTGTGTAAAACCATGAACTATGTGGAGCAGTAGAAGCAGTGTGAATCCATTAGTTCATGCTGCATACAGTTAGTGTGTGTAGCATGAAAGTGGGACACACTGAGGGTGACTTGCTTCCTTCCCACCTGCCAAATATCATGAACAAGTCTTCAGATCCAGATGTCAACAGCAAATGACACATGATGTTGCAAATGCACGTACAAATTCTGTCCTCGAATCTATTTGAACACAGATTTTGGTGGGTAGCTTGAGAACAGCCTCCGTGTTTGTCCAGCTTGAGGCAATAACACATCCATCTTAAGCTCATGCAGCTACCTTCATGTTGAAGTTTCAAAAACCGGAAGTAAACTTTCCCACACAGGACTATTCTTCTCTGCTTGTGTGAGTGGCTTCTGCACACAGCGATTGAGTGTTTAATCAATATGGAGCCGATTCCAAGCAACAACAAGCATTTACAGCATTCAGCCCGCAGTTAGAAGGGGTTACAGATGCTGAAGTATAGCTCAACGGCCGCATTGTAGAGTTGAGACTGAAGCTATTAGGAGGTATATACTGCGCTGTATGAGGAATCAATAAATAATACACTGGTGGAGAGGTGGAGAGGTGGAGAGGCGTGTCCTTGGTAGGATGTAATGAAGTAATCACTCGGGTACGTATGAAGACAGTGTCTCCTCTAAAACTGACTGGAGAGCGTTCACATAGAACGAATCAATACAGTTGGCTCAGACTCAAGAAGCCCAACAGCTCCACACAGTCATCAGTCATTTCTATTTCTGGATGTGCGTCATTCTCTTGATTCCTAATTCGTATAATTTCAGAGTCATATTACCTCAACTGAGGAAAGGAATGGTTACCTTCCTCTTGTAAAGACATTGTTGTGTTGTTCTGGATGGGGACGCATTTTGTCTCTGGTGGCGTTCTCTGATTCACCTGTCCCTCCAGACAATCAGCAGATAGGGATGTAAGAACTTTTTTTTTAAGTATTGAGTATCGCAATATTATTTTTTGTGATATTGTATCGATTCTCAAAACCACCGTGTATCTTTTTAAAGAATAGTTTATGATCTGATCAAAGATTTGAACTCAGTTATAACATTATTTTATTTGCAAAGCCCTCACAAAGTAGTGTTACGATGTCGGGTGTTAGGGTTTGTGAGCTCCTCTGAACAATATTATGAACCAGACATGACGGCGTTTGGCATTCCGACGTTTGAGGGACTTCCACAACACGTACAAAGCAGCAATTGTCCTTATTCCTTTCACGGTTGATAGCGGAAAGAAATGGCGGCCAGGTGAACGGCTTCCAGGACAATAAACCACGCCCCCTCTCCGGCACGGAGCGATTTGGCGGCGTTTGGTGTGAACGACGGTGCGTTGGATGCGATTTTGCAGCGCGTCAAAAAATCAACGCGGTTCATAATATTGTTCAGAGGAGCTCTGTGGATTGTATCGAGCTGTATTCACTGTGTCTAGCAAGCCACAGGTCGCTGTTTACTACAGCTGTAGGAACACAACATAAACTGATTTGGCTGTGATTCAACGGCAATAAACCGACAAAAAGGGACTCCGAAATAACTGCGTAATGATACCGATTTGTAGGCTACTGGTCTTCTCAATGGAGCTCTGATGGATCGGTGCTAGGCTATGCTAACATCGTAGCAGCTCCACCAGCACTCAATAACGTCACGTAGACGTAAATACGGCAGCGTCTATTCATTGTTTGTGCCATATGGTTTACACACACACATGTACGTATACACATAGTTTGGTCCGGTCTCTGTTGATATGAGGTATCGTAGAGCTCTGGGTGAACACAGACGGCTACAGGATTTATTTCCTGATTCAACAACGGCAGGAAGTCAGTGATGACAGGGGGAGCAACTCAACGCTGATAGGCTATCGCGCCACAGCGTCACGCGATTATTTCGCAGAAGTTGAAAAATTTCAACTCGCGCGTTGGCGATTTTGCGGCGTCCACCGCGCCGCAATAACGCGTCCAACGCGCCGCGCCATCGCAAAATCGCGGCGCGCCAGTCTCATCGCGTCTGTGCATAGACTTTGTATGTAATCTCGACGCGCGTCAAAAAATCAACGCGACCGGTGTGAACGCAGCATTAGACATGCATCAGTTGTAGGGCTCCTTCTTCAGTGCATCTAATTGGATTGGAGACCAACCTGATCTGCGGTGTTCAAACGTGACTCTGTGAAGCAGAAGATGGGAGCCATTTGCATCAGCCTGTTGGTCAACATGTTGGATTTCCATCAAACAATAACGTCATCTTCACTGATTCACGTCATTATGAGCTTCGTGTTTCAGCCATAACCAGTCAAGCTCCTCTTTGGGTGGCCGTACGAAAGAGCCCTGCAGCAACAGATGTTTCTTGCTCGTCTTAAATTTGGTGTGCAAAGGCCGATCTCCCCCCCCCCCCCCCCTTGCAGGGTTGTTTTTCAATCCAAACACTAAATGAAAGCCAAAAAGCATTAGCACCACCTGGAACCAATTAGGATTCTGCAGCTAAACGCTAATGTGGAGCCAAACCACAGAAGAAGAAAAAGCAAGTGAGCTATACGGACAGAATCATATCCACATGATGTTTGTAGAATGTCAGTGACCCATGTGTAACATCTGTCTAGTTTTATAGATGTTAGCCTTTTTTTTACATCGGCTATGAGAGCTTTCACATATTTAGCCGTGTCAGCTGGTACCTCACTGTGACATGAGAGGAATTTGAAGGCCCAGACACAGCAACAAAGGCCGACTGCCTCACATTGTGTCTGTCTTGGCCAAAAAACTGTTTCACTTGAACACACCGTGAAGACCGCAGACAGCGGCGAACGAGCACGTTGGGTGAGAGGAAATAACTCCGTACCAGCAGGTGGCAGTAGTCTGTGTTCATTCTTCAAAAAGGGAAACCGGAAGACTCCAGACTGAGGATGTACAAGCCGTTGTTATGATCCATACCCGACCATTTTCACACCACTCCAGATGGCCGCGTCGCTGTGAAAAAGCTGTGCATGATGTATAAATGATTAGATGAGATGAAGACAAAACATGAGAAGAGCCCTCTGTGTAATAGCAATAATAAAATAAAGCAGTAAAAAGATGACATCACATCAAAGCCGGTCTGTAAAAAGTGTGTTTTAAGTGATTTAAAAGAGATTACTGATTCTGTGAGCCGTACCTCCTCAGGCAGCTCGTTCCAAAGCCGAAGGGTCCTGATGGCAAAAACACGGTCACCTGTAGTTTACACTGCTTTGTGACCAGACACACAGATATGCTTAGTTTCAAAGTTTGCAGGGCAGAGACCACCGTAAATAACCAGATCAAGGGTTTAACACTGCGAGTGTGTGGGCTGCTTTATAGCCTGAGTCACACTTTAATGTAAAATGGGATCGTAACCCAACAAACTCTTGGATGAAAACACTGTCGGGCCTGGGCAGTCTGTAGATTATTCAAATCACCACTGGATCTTCAGAGTTTACTATAAAACCGAGATGTTCAAATGAAGTCAGACGGACATGTAAAGTGCCCCCCCCCCCTCCTTGTTGTTTGGTTTGAAATAACTTCTGTATTTCTTTTCACACCAAGGGTTTTTTTGGTGAGTGCTGTTGTTGTAAGGCGCTGCACACTTTCTCTCCACATTACCGCACATTTCAGTTTTGGAAACAAAGCGAAGCTCTCGTTCCCTCTCACATTCGCTCTGTGTCGAGCAGAAAGCAACATCCTGTGGGCTTCTGCTGACTCATCTCAGTCTCGCTTACCACAAAGCTCACTGTCTCTCTCTCTCTCTCTCTCTCTCTCTCTCTCTCTCTCTCTCTCTCTCTCTTGCGCCTCAGTTAAGTCATTTAACAATACAAGAGAGGTACAAGAAGTTTAATTATTTACAGAAGAGACTTCTTGCTTTGTGTGTCACCCTGGTCTTTAATTATTTGGTTCTAATTTTAAAAACTGTCTGAAGGGCAACAATATAAAAATTTTTTAAAAACCATTAGAAAGAGAAAACATCTGGGATGAATTGGCTGATGAATTGGGATTTTACGCACACTTATATATTACTCTTAAAGGTTAAAAAAAAAAATAAGGCAAGCAAAGGTTGCGATCAAAACACCCGTACCCACAATAAAACTACTTGGTGTTTTCAGGTGTGCAACGTAGTGACACACTACTGTGCAGGGTGACCTGTCTGAAATCCCCTCGAGGACCCCTGGGGGGAGGGGAGGGGGGGGTCCCCCCTCCAATCACCACTGTATTAAGTTTCTGTTTGTGGAATTCTGTGACCTCTTCACTACATCTTATCCCCCCCCCCATTCTCATCCAACTCTATACTCTGTGTCTGAATCACAGTAGGTCAAAAGTGACATCATGTATTTTAAAGTACTCACCAAATCCCTTTTGTCCTGCTTTCACTCAGTCTTTGTTTTCTGTTGAGTCCGACTCTCATTTCTCCATTCCGTCTTATTTAAGCCAAATGTGAACAAGAGTTCAGGCTCCGGCTTTGTTGAACGGAAACAACGTTACGCGAGTGTGACTTTCAGATTAAGAACGCAGTGAAAATATACAAAAGTAAACAGCTATTTAGATACAACACAACTGTGCCAAAACGTTGTCGAGCTCGTGCAGAGCGAGGCACCGGAAAGCGCTCCTTATCCAGAGCGTTCATCATAACGAAAGGACAGTTGAGGGTTTACCTGAAATGTTCACTTCAGTTGTTAATTGCTTCGTAGTGGAACTTCCCAGTCACACATGAACCTAGTGTACTAAATATAACTGTTCCGTTCATATTGGTATGTGGGTTACAGTAAGCTGTAACCTTCTGCCGATGATGGTTTCTAATGTTGAAGTTGTATATGTAATTCCTATAACAACACACACCATGCATTAAAAATATCTGCGGTAAGTACAGCAGATCATTTCAGCAAATCGAGAAGTAACCTGTCGGTGTTTCACCTCGCTCCTTCCTTTGAAAGGTTATATTCACGGGTTAGATGTTGTGTCCCACCACACTTTCAATGAAGCTGCAGATGATGTTATCGTAACTGATAGGAATGATGCTCGCAACTGTAAAAATAAACAGTTTAAAAAGGAAAAAAACAATCCTTTGACATTTATGTAACGTGTTGACAGATTGTTCCATTCTTCCAGGAGCTCTGACTGAATGTTACGATGAACTGGGGAATCGATACCAGCTGCCGGTCTACTGCCTCTCTCCTCCCGTCAACATGATTGAAGAGCGCTCCGATGAGCCCGACGGTTCGGATCCGGACTCCGCCGCAGCCGAGCCGTCCACGGGCAGCGCCAGCGACGCCGGCTCGGGAGGGGAGTGCCAGCTCCGGCTCCGGCTCTCCACGGGCCGCGACCTCCGGCTGGCGGTCCGCTCCACGGACACGGTGGGCATGATGAAGCGCCGTCTACACAGTCAGGAGGGCGTGCCTGCCGCGACCCAACGCTGGTTCTTCTCAGGTCGGCCACTGACTGACAGGCTGCGCTTGGACCAACTCAACATCTCCAGGGACTACGTAGTGCAGGTCATCCTCAGCCAGCCGCCACCGTCCGAGCCGGCGTCGACGACAGGACACACACCAGAGGCCTCCGGGCCGGCGGCAGGGGAAGGAGTGGCAGCGCTGTCGCAAGAGCCGACGCCCGTCGAGAATTAACTCGGCCCCAACCTGGAAGCCCGGAGAGAGGGGGAGGAGGACAACAAGGGAGAAAATAAAGAATGAGAGTTGATTCTGACTTTTCTCTTCTCTCCTCTTCTCGTCTCTTCTCATCTCGTCTCTTCTCTTCTCTCCTCTTCTCTTCTCGTCTCTCCTCTTCTCTCCTTTTCTCTTCTCTCCTCTCCTCGTCTCTTCTCTTCTCGTCTCATCTCGTCTCTCCTCTTCTCGTCTCTCCTTGTCTCTTCTCGTCTCTCCTCTTCTCTCCTCTTCTCTCCTCTTCTCTCCTCTTCTCTTCTCATCTCGTCTCTTCTCTTCTCTCCTCTACTCTTCTCTTTTAGTTTGTGCTGAGATGGGCTTTGTTCGGGCAGAGGTTGTCTGCCGGAGCAAAACGAACTCTTGAATTGAGAAAAAGACTCTTCCTTTTGGTTTTACACGTTGATATTTTGACCTTTTTGAAGTCTTTTTAACTGTTCCCATGGAAACCAAACAACAAAAAGAGAACTATGTCAGACGGCATACAAAGGGTTTTCTGAGCAACACTGATGTTCAAACGTTTCTGTGTTTCAGTTTCCGCTCAAGTTGTGCTCTCTGGCAAAACTTGGGTTGGCAGAATTCTGTTTCTGAGGCCACAGGGTTATACTTACATATAAATACATTTTCACAACCATACAATTCAACACGCTCAGAAGGAAGAAGACGCTAAAACAATCGTGACGGTTATTCAAACAGGTCATTTGGGGATTGAGCCAGTATACCGCGCTGTAAGGAAAGGTTGCTAGTTCGTAAACAGATGTGTCGGGGGGGCATGACGATGTGTTACGAGCTGCCGCTGGATCAGATGCTTTATTTCACTCTGCTTCACAGAACAATCATGTAATAAACATTAAGTAGTCAGTCAGCCTGTGTGTGTGTGTGTGAGTGTGTGTGCATAAGCGTATGTGTGCGTGGATGTTCGTATATGATCAAGACAAAACCACAATTATTTGTGTGGCAAAAAGGATAAAACGTCAGAAACACAGTTGCATATTTTGATTAAAAATAAAATGTTTTTAATTCAAATTGATCACTGTTTCTATTCCTCAGTCTCTTGTCTAATTATTTGCTTTGAATGTGTTCATATTTTGATATAGAGGTGGAACAAACGTTATAGCGCTATAGCAATTACAGAGCGATTTACATTCTCTTGCAGTTGGCATTATGGGAAATACACTATGCTATTTGCTTTCTTGCTAAGAGTAAGGTGAAGAGATCGCCACCGCTCTCATGTCTGTGTAATAAATACCAATCAGTGGCCAGCAGCCAGATAGCTTAGCTTAGCTTAGCATAAAGATTGGAATCGGGTAGGCTGGCGCTGTCTAACGGTAAGGATAAGTCCCACCAGCACCTCTGTCGCTCACTAATTAACACCTTATATCTTGGTCAAATTTGTACACAAACCAAAATGTTAAAACTCTGTTCAAATAAAGCCAGTGGTTAATGGGGAGAGTTGTTTTCAAAAGGCAACCAGGGGAAACCTGAGGCCTGACTGGCCTGGCCAAGAATAAGAGTTGGCTTTAAAGGAAGGAAATGTATATCAAAGGTAGGGGAAAGCAGTTTTGCTGCAAAGTGTTAACGTGCAGAAAAAAGAGCCGCAACTGCATCGGCATGTATGTTGGCCAGAGTGCCCATGCAGCATGTGTTGAAGCAATAGGTTCACATTAGGTTTAACATTGAGACTGGAAGCAGATGCAAACAGCTGGCTGGGCTCTGTCCAAAGGTAAGAGATCCACCTATAGCTCCTTTAAATCGCCTCATTCCAGCCGGACAGAACATGGAAAATTCCTTGAACAAAAAAAGAAACCCATGACGCAGAGAGGCCGTCGAGAGAGAAGAAGCCACTGTAAGCTTTGTGTTTGAATGAAGTGCTGCCAACTGGCATTCCCAGCCTGAGAACAAATATGCAAACGTCAATCAGCCAGTGAATGTGGAATGAGGTTCAGTAGCGTGAACCACTGAATGGCGTTAACATGTGTAACTAAGCATTTGAGTTTTATTTGTGGAGGAAGAAGGAGAGTTAATGGCCTACTTTCCTGCTGTTGAATGTGAAAGGTCACGCTGTACATGAGTGACTGGCAGAAGGTAAGTGAATGCAACATAAGGTCAGTGTGGCATTACATGTCAAGTCCTCATAATTGTGGCTTTTTGGGGGGTAAGTACCTTTATACAGCATACCTGATCGAGTATCAGTCACAAAATGTCATTTTCTTTTTGCGCGAATGTTATTATAATCATACATTTTACAAAAGTTTTCATTTCAATTAGGTGCTCTTTCTGAGCCACAAACTTTTGTTCAGAAACCACAGCGCACACCAGCCATGAGCGATAGTCATCTATTACCTTTTGAGCAGAGCGGTGTTGAATCAAAAGAAACCTCCATAACTATAATTAGGAAAGAGTTATAGTAAATGGTCTGCTGGCTATCATCACAGATATACCTGCTCTGGCATGGTGAAATGTTAGTGGTTACAATGGGAGCACAATGAATGATGGAAACTCCTCTCATAAATCATAGCACGCAGGTAACTTCCCAGATGAGATATTTCTTTTTCTACATGGGTCAAAGAACGTTTGCGTCACAAAGCAAATCCAGCTTTCCCTCGTGGGACCCCTTCACATGTGAAACTATTTTATTTCATCACAGTGGTTCTATTCTCTTTTCCACTTCAATGGAAGTTTCATCACGCTCTGCTTTCTTGTTCTCGTTCCTACTTTTATGACCATTTTCCAGGGTACCTGTTGACTTTTAGTGATACACCACTGCACACTGTCATGCGCAAACAAACCTGATCTTTTCCAGTTCCCTTTCACAGAGGTTTCTGTCTCTATTTTCCTCCCCGAACTTCCTCCACATTGGTCTGTGTGGCTGCACTTACATACACGCCATTTCACAATGGAATATGATATATCATGAATTGGGCTTTTGTCATCTTCCTCATGACAAAGAGGAAACTTAAATACGATAATGGGGATCTGTTCCTTTGCTTCTTAATTAATACAATTTGTCCCGGTGTTTCCAAGTGATGGACAACATCACGATCTCAAGTCAACACACACACACACACACACACACACACACATGCACTGACGGGGCAGTTCCTCTTCTTGTTAGGGATTTTTTTTTTTTTTTTTTTTACCTTCTGCTTCTGTTGCATAAATACAAGCAGCAGCATGCTGAGTTCATGCAGATAACTGAACACATACTGAGAATAGCAACCTCACCTCTCTGGCATCCTCATCAGGTCACCTTGCAGTTGTGAACATTTTGGATCAAGTCCAGTTGTCAAGGTAAGATCTACTATATTCATCTCAAGTTATCTATAAAGGTTATCTGTTTTTATTAAGTAGGTCTTCATTCAAATATATTGAATAAATATCTCTTTTAAAGTAAAAATGTTATTGAAAGAAATTGGCAAACTCTTCAAATCTTGAATGAGATGATTTCCTCATGGCATTGTCAGAACTACTTTTACTCAAGTACTACAATTACTTAAATGCACCTGAGAGGTACTTGTATGCTTTACTTCAGAAGAAGTTGCAAAATCTTTTTGTTGTAAATTACTCTCCTTTTACTTTTCCTCCGTTATATTTCAGACAAAAGTGTTGTACCTTCTACTGCTTTTATTTTAGGATAGCTACTTTACTAAAATGCCCTTGTATTGTTTGGGTGACGAACAAGTTTGAACCTGTTGGTGAAAAACCTTTCGTCTCCAGATCTGGGGGATTTTTGTTTTGTTTTTGAACAATCGTATCAATGCATCCTGAAGAGTCTCAGCCTTATATGACATTAGAATCAGCTGAGCAGGTCGGGCTTTAAGCATATAAACTTCCCTCTGTTAATGTACCTGCCCTTATTGTCCTTTTTTTCCAGATGCGTGCATTGTTCCTAATGGTCCTGTATGCTGGACTGTGCTACGCCAGCTCCATCAGCAACCAAGACAACATAGAGACCCTGATGGATAATGGTTGGTAGCTCCTCCTTTCTCCACTGAATCTTCCTCTCCGTTTGTGTCTTCGCAGTAAATGCTGATTCAAGTCAGTCTGTGTGAATGTGTGTTTTCTTGTCTGTGATTCAACTAGTTCTGGTCCTGAGGGTGTCTGACGGGGAGAGCACCATGGTGTATGTTCCTCTGAGCTGTGGAGAAGCTTATGAAAACCAGCCTGTGGTCTGGAAGAAAGATGGTAATACAACTGTTACTACAAGTAATACTGCTTCTACTGTCACTTGTACTTCTAATAGTACCTGTGCAGATTTGATACAGTAATCAATCTTACAAATATGAGATTATCTGAAAAACTAAAATACTTCAGTCAGATTTTTCTGTGTCTTTATGATATTTTGAGGCATCATCGTTACGTTGAACTATTCCCCTCGTCTCAGGCGAGGCGACTGAACCAGCTCTGCAGGGGAACCAGGTCACGGTTCTAGTGGAGGACATGAACGGAGGAAACTACACTTGTCACCTCGGTCCAGGCGGAGATTACCTCAACCACACTTTGATCCTGATCCAACCAGACAACAGGACTGTCATACTGGAAGAAGGATCCCCTGACATGGGTGAGATAGGAAAGCTGAAGGGAGAGAGGAAGGAGGAGAACAAAGAAGGCACACAATGATGAAAGACAAACAGAGAGAGATAAAGATTTGTTGTGTAATTGGACCTATGGGGGTATTTCCCTGGAGGGGACATCAGACGGATGTCACTTTAGAGCCGAGTTAAGAAGGAATGTGGGAGACATGGGGGAAAAAATAGACAGAGGCTGTTGCCCAAAAGCAGACAACATTTAAAAGATAAGATGAACGGCGGGGCACATGTAAAAAGAAACAGATAAAAGGAGGACCAGAGGGAGTGTGATGATGGGAAGGTAAGGCACAAGTGGACAGAGAGAGAGAGAGAGAGAAAGGAACGAGTCAACACAACAATCGAAATAAGTTACCTAAAGGGGAGAACACATTCAAAATAGACATAGCGTCTTTGTCCAATTCATGGTTATACTTTTATATAATTACATACAAATATATACTGTCAGAACTGTTTGTACTACCAGCTTTGTGCCATATGCAATGATTTATTGATGTTTAAATGCTAGGGACCTTCAAAATAAAGTGCTCTGAAACACAAACATGTCGAGATAAATTGTTCACAAGAGCATTCGACACAAAGAGAAAGACTCAGAGTGCTAACAGTGTTTCTGTTCCTTCAGGTCACATTCACTGTTCAACACCGAACTATAAAGGCTCCTTCCACTGCACCTGGAGGAGAACGAGGTTGAGAGCCGACACCTCTGTGCTCCTGGTGAAGGCAGAACGGTGAGGACAAAATACAAATACTCATTAATCCTGTATCCTGCATCCTGTTTCGAGATTGGAGTATTGTACCAACCACGTTCTCTTCAATCTAGTAATATGGAAACTATTTCCTGTGAGCTGGATGCTGATGGATCAGGGATTCACTGCCAGGACGCCAGCTGCCCATACAAAGAAGATCAGCACCGCATCTCCCTCACCATCTACATACGCAGCGCTTCTCTCCTCGAGGCCTACACAAAGGTTTTCTACCTGAGAGAGATTGGTAAGTGGTTGTCTTCTATTGCGTGGCCTCATTTTCATCCATCCATCCTTATTGCCTTCTGTCTTTGCCTTCTGTTGCGATCCTGCTGCATCCTTCTCATTGTACTTTTACGCTCCTCTTTTCCCCCTTCCTCCACCTCATTCCTCCCCCCTTCATCATATCTAGTGAGGCCGGATCAACTCCCTAACCTGTGCATCAGTAATGGGAAGATGTTCAGCTGGAGCTACCCTGACTCCTGGGAGAAGCCCTCCACCTACTTTGGCCTGCAGTTCCAGGTGAAGGTGGTCCACAAAGGATCATCCTGTGGCAGTGAACGCCACATAATGGTAATCAATATGTGCATGACATACAGTAGATCCGATTCAAGTTACATGTAAAAACACATTTGCTGACTTCCAGTTGAACCACACTTCTTTGTCTTTAATGTGTGGTCTCTTCTCTTGTGCAGCTTAACACCATTCAGGAAACTAAGTATGAGGTCAACTTGAAAACCCCAAAGTATGTTTTCTGTGTGCGAGCTCAGGACAAATACACCAACGGGCCATTTAGCCACTGGAGCTCCTGCACGTAAGTATATCACTTGGACCATTTACAACTGTTTTGACGGGGGTTTGTCCCCAAATACCTAATTCGATGAGAGCATTATGATTTATCCAAATCATATCAAGTCATGCCACCAACATAGATCTGATCCACACTGTTTTGTTCCAACCTGTCCCGTCTCCAGAGTAAATAAAGACACCGTGGTCTGCATCACTGGACCGAAGCTGTAAAGGATGGAAGAGCACAAGTTTGCAAGAAATCATTTTTCCAACTCTCGTTTTTTATTGCAATGCACAAGAACGGGTGCTTTCGGAGTGAATGCATACCTGTACAGTATTTATTGATCTCGATGGACCTTTTATAATATGATTGAAATCAATTATTCCTTCCTTTGTGCCCTCTGTGATGTTATTTACAACTATATTTGCACAATTGTTGCTAAAAGGATTGTTAAAATGTCATAATAAATTGATAAACATATTAATATACTGCACTTCTGGCATTTTGTTGTAGAACACCTCAAATGTATTTTATATACAGTGGTAATTCTTGAAAACGATGTTACTCCTCATTTCAAAATGACTTCAAGAACGCTGGCGAACACGAGTAAGTTAGGTACAAAAAAAGGTTTATTGTCATATTTACAGCCAGGGCATCAGGGATGTGATGAAAACACTCATTAATGAAGCGGCTCCCGGAAAGATAACAAAGCAGATAATGCACATTTTGCGTGATGTGAAAGCATTTTTGCTACAAAACCGTCTCGATCTCAACTCGGCTGTTGACGTCCCAGTAGCTTTGAGGATTATTGCATATTTTTACATGTCCCGACTGTGAAGGTTGCAGGCATCGGTTTGATGCTCACAGACTTTATAGGTTTATCTTGGGCAAGCGCTCTCAATATTATCTGCATTTCCAATTTTCCACTTTAAATCTTCAATACTCGTTGCACAAAATGTACTTGCAAGACGTACTCCTGTAAACCTCTTATATGTTAACTTAGTTCAACTTATTCTTCTCTGTTGAATTTCACATTCAATGATTTTGAATCATTTCAAATGAAGAATATTGGCTTTTTGATGGTTAATCTCAATCTCTTCAGTATATATAACAATAGGCAACATTCGTACAGGGGTGGGGGAAACTTATTGACCTTAAAACCATGATGGAATATTTGCATTCGTCTTTTACTTGCATGGTAGGGCAGAGAGGCTCGATCGTCAAAGTATGCTGACTTTTTAGTGAAAGACAAGCAACTTCCTTGTAGTGCTACAACCCCCCCCCCCCAAATATATCCTGACTGAGGTTGTAGGAGTTTGTGGGTCATTGTGGCCTCAAACCTTGGGGTAGTTTGTGATGACTAGGGATGCAACGATCCGACTTTTTCAGTCCCAATACCGACACCTGGGCTTTGGATATCGGCTGATACCGAGTACTGATCCGATACCAGTGTAAACTACCAGAATAAACTCTGTGCCCCGCCGTATGGAAGAAACCGGCCTCGTCCTTTTATGTGTAATGCAACATTAGGCTCGACTCAAACATTGCTTTCCTAACTTTGTAAAACAAAATAACAGATGAATACATAGATGTACATTTACAGAATTGTTATTTATTAATAGAATAATAAATCGTACACCTACAACTTGGTAAAAGAAAAAAAAAAGAAAATCCTCAAAAGTAACAGGAACTACAATTCAAGTGTAAACCGTTTAAATGCAGCAACAAATTGGTCAAAACTTAAACAGGAATAACCAGGATGTAATATATAGAGTAAATGAACACAACCTAATAGATTCAGTATCAGCCCGATATCCGATATCGATGCATCCATAATGATCACCACACAGACGGGTGGTGACTGCTGTTACTATTGTAATGAATGCAAAAAAATTAAAAATGTGTGAGAGACAACATGCAAAGATATAAATTGGGAAGCCCATCTCAATCCTGAGCCTTTGAGAGTTGGCGTCTGCAGGTTTATTGTAGGATTTGTATTACGGTTTGTAATAAACTGTCTGTAATAAACTGCTTGTAATAGCCACGTTTGTGTGTGTGTGAGAGAACTGGATGATGGGATCGTAGTGTCCAGCCTTTGCCGAGGATGCAGTCCCTCCTCAGTGATGCTGCCTCTTAGATAGGTACCTACACACACACACACACACAGACACATTCAGTACATATAATACTGATGATACTTCATATTTGTAGGTGCTACAAGCATGCGTTGTGTCAGTACTAAACTACACGTCATTACTGCTTAGCATACGTGTGCCTACCTCTCCCAGTGCTTATGGTTGAGTCCGCTGAAGTCCTCAAGCTTGGCTATTTCTTTGAGGTACTGAGCCAGTTTATAGAGTTCCCTGTCCTTCTCTCTGTTAAGATGGGCCTTCATGAAGGGTCGGATCTAACACACACACACACACACACTAGGATTCAGCAAAACCTGTGCTTAACGTTGACAATGATGAGGAAGAGGTGAAGGTCGAAAGCAATGACGATAATGCGGGCCCGCCTACCTTCAGTCCGTTCTGTGGGTTCATGAGGAAGTTTCGTCCGATGTCGTCAAACATAATGGTGTTCCTCCTGTTGTAAAATTCTTCGTACTTCCCCCATATCACTCCCAGGGGCTTCACCTGCATATGAGGATACAGTGCAAATAAAGGCACAATCTACAATCAGAAGTTAAACAAAAGGGAAGGAAACTGCACCACACAACTACATGTATATATAGATGCTTTCTTCTGCGGTGAAAGTAATAACAGCAGCAGTAAAACACAGCAATATCTTCATTTATGATCCGCTGTGTGCGTGTGTACTAACCTCCACAACCCCTCTCTTCGGGGTATGTACCGTAATCATTGCTGCACTGTCCAACATGAAGGTAATCTTGTAGTTCGGGTTGTCTGTCACCCCCAGCTCCTACACACAAACACACACACACACACAGGCAGTAGTGTTGTTTTCTGCTCCGATCTGTGTTTTAAATTGATTAACACTGCCATCTTTTGGCAAAAAGGGGTAAAGTACAGTAATGTTAGCAGTAGTGGAGCTTGAGCAACGACACAAAGAACACAACAAGTGGAATACTTACTTTCATTTTGGCATCAATCCACTTCATACTTGTAGCAGCTGAGGAGAGAAAGCATGTGTGTAAGACGTGTATTCTACAAGCACTGATTGCTGCGTAGCAGCACAGAGAGGAAATAAACAACTAAATGGCCATGAGATAGAAACTTAATAGATAAAAACAACAACAAAACTGTCCTACTGAGGGGGTCCAGTGGCCGATAGTTAAGACAAGTTCATCCTCCTACTCATCCAGAGTGATGCATGGCATTCAATCCAAATTCAGACCTTCACAAGAACAGACAAGGAGATACGTACACCAGATGACAATGTCATAGTCCTCATAGGCTGATGTCAGAAACTCGTGAAGGTAAGGTCTCATCAGCTCCTGACCCGTTTCCGCACACGACTTGTGATCTAAACACACATAGGTGGCAGACATCAATGCAACTGATAGGCTGTCAACATTTTAAATGTGTTCATAAAAGACTCAACCCTATGAACCTCACATATAACATATGCGTGCACACACACAAGGAGAAGAAGCAGTGGAGACGCAGTATCAAAGTAAATGTTGTGTAATGTGCAGTTGGAGTAAACGCACAGTGTTTGCTATTAGCGTGCTATGATTTAAGGCAAGGTTTCCCAGTCACATTCTGATCGAGACAAATGTCGGCGTCACTGTAACTCACCGAACAGCGTGTAGTCCACATCCAGTACCAGAAGCCTTTTGCCTTCTCTGGGAAGGTTCATCTCCTCCACCTTGTGGTCTTTCACTCTGCGGGCGATCTTTGCCAGATTCTCCTCTCTAGAAGAACAACATAGAACAACATCTGTCTCTCAGACACACACGGATACATTTCCTCTCACAAATGTCATCTTGCAGCCACACGCAAACACACTGTTACAATAACTAACCTGTTCTCCACATTAATGACCTCCTCCTCAATGTCAAAATCATTGACCACATCA
Source organism: Melanostigma gelatinosum (assembly GCF_949748355.1). NCBI lineage: Eukaryota > Metazoa > Chordata > Actinopteri > Perciformes > Zoarcidae > Melanostigma > Melanostigma gelatinosum. The sequence continues at coordinate 13,034,137 of NC_136647.1, read as the reverse complement.
TCATTCTCTGGGGGAGGGGCTAAAACCTCTTCCTGCACAAAACAAAACAGTTGCCAATCAGCAAAGGGGAATCTCTAACACAACACAGTACATCAGCAAATACTAAGACTTTAGATCACACCATCGTCAACAAGTAGCAGCAGCATCATCACCTAACAACCCACTTACTGAACACATGATTAAAGCTAGTTAGTGACCGTAAGAAAGCATGCTCATACTGTCACTCTTTCAATAACTGTCATGTTTCATTAAACTACAAATTAGCCGGTCACTCGGGCACATTGCCAGTTGACTGGGCAACTAGTCCTTAGTCCCAAGCTGATATCTTTGAAGCCCCCCACCACCTACCAGGCTCTCCTCTCTGGTACCCATCATCATGATCTTAGTGTTGGGCTTCAGCTTCAGGGAGCCCAGCTTCACCTCATCCTCTGCAGGTTTACCTGGAGAAAGAACAGAAGGCGAAGAGTGTGAGATTCACTCAAGAGAGAAGTTACTGAGATATAGTTAACAATAATGCAAATGCACAAAGGGAGATAATGTCCCGATATCTTGTCCACCTGTTTTGGATATCATATGTTATTTTTTACGCTAGCTCCACCAGGTTGTGACCACAGATGCCCGCTCACCTTTGATCTTGAGTCCCAGTAGTTTCTGTCTCTCTGGCAGCACCCCAGTCAAGGTCTTAATGGACTGTTTCAGGTCCATCACCGTGTCCTCCTCAGACAGAGAACTGATGGAGTACTCCTGACCTCCCCACTTTATGATCACTGATACAGCCATGGCACACACGGGCTCTTCACACACACACACACACACACACACACACACACACACACAAACAGACACACACACACACACACTCGGCTGCAGCTGGAGTTAGGTATGCACGCGCACAGACGAGTGCACACACTTCGAAGCAAAAATGTTTCCAGCTAGAGCAACAAACATGCACGCGTCCACCTTGCAGAGAGATAGAGAGAGAGAGAGAGAGAGAGAGAGAGAGAGAGAGAGAGAGAGAGAGAGAGAGAGAGAGAGAGAGAGAGAGAGAGAGAGAGAGAGAGATTCAAGACACATCGGCAAAAATGCCACCTAATCGAAGCAGTCCCTTTGACGGTCTATGATGTTGATATTTTTAGCATGAGATGGCTAACACTAGACTAGCAACGCGCGAGGCAACGAGACAACTAGCTAGCATTAGCTGACGAGGCTAGTTGCACGGTTTGGGTGTCCTCACCTGGGAGAGCAAGCTGTCATGTAACGCTGGACCAACGCTGTCAGATTCCCTCTGAAAGTTGAATGAATCAGTGAAGTTTGCCGTTCAGTTTCATTCATCGAGCGGCGCACACTCTGTTCTTCCTTGCGTCCCGAATCTTGCCGCCGGTAGTGACGTAGGGGAAAAAAAAAAACAACCTTTGTTACCATAGTGACCATATTATAATAGATTAACATAAACCTGTTTGATAATAGTTTCCACCGACTTCTAGTAAAGAGAAGAGAATAACGCTTTATACCACTAAATCAACATTATGTGCGGCTTATTTATTTTTTCAGACCATTTCTCTGATTGATCACAAATGTGTTTACACTTCCTGCATATGTACATATACATACATACTTACATATAAATAAATATATATATATATATATATATATATATATATAAATATATATATATATATATATATATATATATATATATATATATATATATATATATATATATATATATATATATATATATATATATATATATATATATATATATATATATATATATATATATATATGGACTATGTAGCTTAATGTCAAATCAGATGAGATAGTTACTAAAGAACTTTTATGAAAAACAGATTTTGCGCACATTATTATCCATTTGACAAACACCCCTAAATTACAAATCCGGGCAAAAGTAGCAGTGATACAGGTATCATACATTATCCTGGTAAAAGGACACCACCTCTAGTGCAGTGAATGAAATAGGGTCATATATTCCAGTATATTCCAGTTAAATTGCCTGTCATAGAGTCTCATGACAGCAGAGCATATCACCTGCTAATAAACCCTACTTTTAGGGTCATGTTTTAATCCCTTGAGTGTTGATTTGGATTCCCATTAGTTAGTATTACGCCTCTTCTTACGGCCCATATTATATTAAAATATACACTATAATTCACAGATTTAACACTTACATTGTATACAGTAAATAAACACTTTAACAATATCACCAAAGCAGTGACAATATCATCATGTCTCTTGCATTGAACATAACTATCACTATAACCTATAGCAGGGATTGACCTCCACCCACCATCTGGTCACATTCACAAATCAAATAAGCGTTTACTTGATAAATATCCAGGGCTCGTAAGGAAAACAATGCCTCATAAAGGTCAAAGTGCATTCTGTAGGAGCCAAACTAGCTTTATTTTCCAGTGATATATCAAGCACGAGGCCAAGAGATGTAATGGGACGAACTACATTGCGCATGCGCAGCCTCTTCGGGTACTTTGGGGTAATGGCTGCGAGGTGAGATGAGCGGATCGGCCGCTTCCTTTGAGCGTGAGGCGCTTCCATCGAGAGGACCGTTAACTCGGGCTGTGCCGAGTTAAAATGGTCGATATCCGACCCGAAAAAGCATCCCAAAAAACGTTGTACATATTGCGAACATCTTCTTCAAATGTAAGTTCTCTCTCTTTTCTTCTTGTTAGCCTTTGGCAGGACGTCATAGCTAGCTCGGGAACTAACGTTACCAGTCCTCCTGCTAAGCTAAGCTAACGTTACAGTTTGTTACGTTAATCTTCAACGTCTGCTTGCATGTGACCGCGGTGTCTAACGCGACAGCGTTAGAAGCTAACCAAGGCGTCGGGTGTGATTTTATTCTCCGTTGTGTTGGAGTGAGCTCGGTTGTTGACAGTCGCTAACGGATGCTAGCTGACTACGTTAGCATGAATTGTTGGCTCTGTGCCTGCTGCCTGCTCGATGCAGCTCATCATCTCTGCTCGTTATACTGTTATAAGCTATGCTACCACTTTGACACATCGCACCGAACCCGTTCATTAGCTTCATCAGCCCCATGATGTATTACTGCAACGTACAAACCAAGGCTAGTTAGCAATGTGTTTCAGTCCTTCTGCGGCGGAGCGAAGAGAAGAGATTGTCTTTCTTCCGTCAAGACGGAGGGGTTACTAGAGTTCATACCACGATCGATGCCGCACTCACTCATCCACAACCTTCTGTAGTGAAGATGTTTCAGTAAACAATTAACATCAATACACCTGAGACCAAACCCAACCACACCATGCCCCGCAGCGGCTAGTGGATTACGACATATACGTTAATAATACAGTGCTAGACGTCCGCGTTATATAAGCTGTGGTTTCTGCGAAGTGATCTCTCGCTCTGGCCGGTAATAGTCGTGGTGAATTTAGAGTTATGTAAGTTATCAGGGCCCCGGGATACAGGAATATTAATGGATGGAAACTCCAGTCCCATGCATCGTAACGGGATTGGAAACTTTGTCTTGTAAGTGCCACCAGTGGCTTAAAGTAGTTACGATGGGCCCCAGTCCACACTATTATGATAGGCCTGAATGCACGCTAGTTATACCAGTTATGACACACACACACACACAGCAACGTCCTATCACATGCTCAAATAGAGACTTGACAATGGACAATTATACAAATTATTAATTGAATTGATTATATATATATAGATATATATAGATAGGTATATGTATATGTGTATATATATATATGTATATATACATATATATATAATTTTGAAAAACACTAACTCCTACTTAAGGCAAAGTATATAATTGTAACATACTTAAGTAGAGGGGAATGAAAATAACTTAGCAATACAACATCTAGACTGTTGTGCAGTTAAGTTAATGTTGACTCCAACACAATAAGTAGATTACAAAAGTGTGAAGTAAGTACGGTATAAGTTCACAATGGCATTCCTAAATTTTCATTGACAAATATGGAACTGTATAGTCTCTTCAATGTAAGCTGATTATATGCAAATGAAATATTTGCTCTTTGAGGACATGCATGTATAAACAGTGTTGCAGTTTGGTGATAGATGGTAGAAACAGAAAGATGAACAAATGTCAAATGCAAGGACTGACATAAAAGTAGAAAATAATCCCCTTTATCCCTCTAATGTTAACCATTAGAGATTTTTCCATAAAGAGGTAGGTACCCCATAAATATCTAAAAATTTATATTTGGCCTTTGCGCGAGGGTGATGTTGCGAATCAATGAGCTCCACAGTTGTATGGCAATATTGGACATCTGGATCAATATGATTTTATATTATCCCATCTGTTTTGTAAATAAATGTTTTCTCACTTGAATTTTCTAAAATGTACAGGCTATATCAATATTGTGAAATAAAATCTCACATACTGTAACCAACGTTGCCTTCTACTGGACAGTTTTGTAAAAAAAGAAAAGAAATACTATTAAATGTATGCTGTAGAAATAAACAGAACAGTGTGTGAACAAATGAGGAAACATACTTTATATGAAATAAGCAGATTTTGTGTGAGTGCCTAATTCATCAAGCCTGACATGAAGCAGCACCCGAAAGAGTTTGTTCCACTGTTGCTAGTTCAGTGACGTTTAGTGCAGTCGGTTGGTGTGTGAAGCAAACAGAAAGGCCTGTTTACCTCCGCATGAGCTTCAATGTGGATTGATTAGTGAATGTAATGTCAGTGGTGTTTAGTATCGTTGACTTCACCGACTGATGATGTAACTGATCACGTGGTGGATGAATACGATTTGTCTCTGCCAAATTAGTTTTCATTTGTATAAGTTATAATGTTGTTTTTCAGTGATTATGCAACTAGTAGATATCCCAAAAATATCAAAAGGCTTATTTAAATGTTATGCATACATTTCAAACTATCAGATGCAGGAGAACATTCGCTGGGTAGTTCAGTTTATCTTTACTGCCACTCTTGGGTCATGGAATAGTCAGCAGTTCGTTTGTTTGACATGCACTTCACTGTTGCCTGTGGATGACAGGCTGTTTTCATCTTGATCTGTCTCTCTCTCTCCACCTCCCTGTGAGCTCTCGTCACTCCCCAGCCCAGTCCTCCATCTTTCATCTTCTTTCTTCTCCTCCTATGTCACTGCTTCCTATCTCCCGTGCATCCTGTTCAACATCTGTTTGTGCGTTGTCCCTCTTCTCCGCAGTGCGCCCACTGTCAACATCCCGTCTTAGTGGTCAGTTCTGCCTGCCGATCCGAGGTTAAGCTGAGGCCATGGCAGTGAAGGGCCGCGTAGAGGCGGTGCTCAATGTGGGCCTGCGTGTTCCCAGCATCATGCTGCTGGACGTCCTTTACCGCTGGGACGTCAGCTCCTTCTTCCAGAAGATCCAGCGGTCCAGCCTGTCCAACAACCCCCTGTTCCAGTACAAATACCTGGCACTCTACCTGCACTACGTAGGTCAGTGTTGGTGCCTCTCTCGCTCTCTCGCTGGCTGGCTGGCTGGCTGGCTGGCTGGCTCTCACACACACACACACACAGTCTGTCCCAGTACAAATACTTCTCCCCCTGTATAAACACTTCTTAGAGGATTAGTGTAAAACAAACACATTACACAAATGCTTTGCTCATTTTACACATTTGCATGTAACGTGTGTAAACAGCTGTGGCCGTTGGCCCGTCAATGTTAGCGTGACCTTTATTAGGTGTTGTGTGTGTGTGCTATTTGACAATCAGCTTAAGTAGCTCCTTTCCCACTGGCTTTATCAGTTGGTCAGAGCCAGCAGTCACGATGTTACCTCTCTTGGTTGGATTTGCATGGTTTCTTTTCTTTTTTCCCTCCATTTAACAAAGTCAGGCCTTTGTACCAACTCAGTCAGTTTCAGAATGCACAGACATGGTGGTAGGCAGTAAGCCATGTGGCTCCGCTTGGTACTGATTTCAGCACAGTCAGGAGGGATTGTTTGGCACGACGACACGTGGAGTGTGGCCAAAACTCAAATCTGATTTATCCTTCGGTAGAATTAATTTTAAAAAAAAGATGGATGTCTCCTGAAAACAAGTTTTTCTCTTCCAGCTGTGCGGTTCTTGCCCCAGCAGTGGCATTATCAATCAGAGTTGGTGTGAAAACAGTGTTAAGTGTGTCGGTAACGCTGTCAAACGGAAGGAAAGGATTTAGTTGGTGCAAGAAAACAGAAAGAGAACAAAGAAAAAGGCTTTTTCAGAGTGCCAACCTTCATCAACACTGAACTGTTGTCCAATTTTTCTCAATGGTCTGTTGACGAATTCCCCATGCACTTCTGTTTATTTTCACCTGCCAGTGAAAAGCTTCACAAAGAGATAAAAATGCAAGTTGGAGTTAACACCATTCCCCCCTGATTCCTAGTAACAGTGTCTGCGATGGTGTCGCTCGTGTTCACTTAACTTTTAAGTAAAATGTAGTTTTAAAGTCTGCATCTCATAACAGTGCAGTTCAGCTAAAATAGTCTTGTGATCGTGGAAATCCCATTTTTGGTTCACCACAATTCTCCCTTGTGTCAAAGTGGATTCATCCACCAACTTCTACAGAAATCCATAACTGATTGACGTATTCTGCTGACAGTCAGACAGACAAGCTGGCAAAAACATAACCTCAGCGGGGAAAGTCGGGAGGAACACATTCCTCATTAGCGGCGAAACGTGGCTTTCAAACCAACCTTCCTCGCCGTGTCCCCGGATAGAACTCTTTTGCTGGATGGATGCTTGTTTTGTAACAAGTAATTTCCACCGAAGTCAAATGTTGTGTAGCGACACGGTTTACAAGCGTAGCCCCGTTTAACAGAACGCATCCCAGAACACACTACATGGAGAAAGAGCCTTGAACCAGATTGCCACAGAGCCAATTGTGAAGACATAAACAAGGTCTCACAGTCTGATGGACAGTCACAGTGATGTGACGGTGACTCAGCAAAGTCAGACTGCGATTTGACCGAGCTAAAAGAAAACCGACAAGCACAGTGTTCTGTGTGTGTGTGTGTGTGTGTGTGTGTGCGCAGACTTTGCTGCAGTTGGTTAATGAGCCAATATGCTTGGTATGTGCTGATGGGCGCTGTGGGTGGACAGACAAAAAAAAAAGGGAGGGAGAGAGAGGCAGTAAAACCAAAGGAACTATTGCTATGCACTGAGGAGTTTTTTTGGCCACGGTTTTAGGAAGTAGACTGGTGCGATGACACACATACGTACACATTAAGTGTATCACTTTCGTGTCGAAAACGCAAACGGGGAGCAACAGAGATTCTTTGGTAATTCGTGTATCGCCACTTTTTTACTTCATGCTGGTTTTGCTGTTTTTTTGTTTTTTGTGTGTGTGTTTTTGTTTGTCTATGTCACAGGTTACATCCTCAGCCTGGTACTCCTGACTCTGCCTCGTCAGCACCTGGTTAAACTCTACCTGTATGTCCTCACGGCCCTGCTGCTGTTTGCTGGTCACCAAGTCTCACGGTACACACACACACACACACACAAGTAGACCAGTATACGTGGTTATATTTATGCCACACTGTTTTCATTGTTGGATTGACGAGGGCACCGTAATCTTTAGTGAGCGTTCACTGTAAGCTATGATGCACGATATCCTTTTCAAGGCATTTGCTCTCAGTGTATATCACCAGCTGGTGTGAGTTGTCCTTGTGCTGGTTGAGATGAAAGGCTAGACATCTCTTGTGTTGAGCTACAGGTCAGTGGTACAGAATCAGTCACAATAGGTTTCCCTGTACATTGAACATTTTGACCTCTCTTTCTCAGGGATTATGTCCGCAGTGAACTGGATTCCGGCTACGAAGGACCTGTCTACCTGGAACCTCTCTCCATTAACAGATTCACCACTGCACTCATTGGTATAATAAGACACACTGGTGCAGTATACATGACGTGGCACGGCCGCGTCGTGCACAGACCCAAACATAGGCAGGCTGATGTAGTTCAGCGGCTCCTTTCCGAGCTCACGGGATACTGTTCCAATATTCCAAATTGATGTTTCTTTCCCCTCTCCGTCGTGGTCGCCCATGCATCTGGAAAGTCTCAAAGCATGGAAAGAATGACGTAGATCTCCTGTCACTTGTAGTACTGCAATATACTGAGCAACTAAATTGAAAAAGCATCTCTTTAAGGTCACATCACCTCGTCGCTCTCGGCATGAATCTTACTGATCCCCCTGTACTGCGAAGGCTCGGCCATGTTGAAATAGATAACGTTAGGAGTTGGTCTATAGGAGAGTAGATATAGAGTCTCCTGTGCTATAAATAGACCACACTGAGTGCTGATGTTACCGCACAGTGAAAGCCTGAGAAAGTAAAAATGACAGAGACAGAGACAGGTTTGTGTGTACACACACAGGTTTGTGTGTACACACACAGGTTTGTGTGTCTTCCTTCCGGTTTATCTTCTCTGATCTTCTTTCAGGTCAGCTGGTGGTGTGTACGCTATGTTCCTGTGTGATGCAGACCAAGAGGATTTGGCTGTTCTCTGCTCACCTGCTCCCTCTGGTGGCCAGACTGTGTCTGGTCCCTCTAGAGACCATTGTTTTCATCAATAAATTCTCCATGATCTTCACTGGCCTGGAGGTCATTTACTTCCTGGCCTCTAACTTGTTGGTACCGTACAACCTGGCCAAGACGGCCTACAGGGAGCTGGCCCAGGTAATGAAGTAGCTTTGTGGCCAATGTTTTTTTTTTTTTTGATGACTGAGAGATTTCCCTCACATGTAATATTAATGTTATTCTTATTTCTACCCTCTGTCCCCCAGGTGGTGGAAGTGTACGGGCTGCTTGCGTTGGGTATGTCTCTCTGGAACCAGCTGGTCCTTCCAGTACTCTTCATGTGTTTCTGGCTACTGCTGTTCGCTTTGCAGATCTACTCCTACTTCAGCACCAGAGACCAGCCTACCTCAAGGGAGAGGCTCCTTTTCCTCTTTCTCACCAGGTAGGACCGTAAGCGTTGGTCAGGCTGTGTGGGGCCTTAATGATTGAATACCACAGATATGTTTCATATGTGAACAGGTTATGATGGAGCTACTTGGAATATAGAACGAGTGTTTGCTTACCTTGTCTTGACTCTTCTCCATGTCCTCAGTATTGCAGAGTGTTGTAGTACACCATACTCCCTTCTGGGTCTGGTTTTCACCGTCTCCTTCATCGCTCTGGGAGTTCTCACACTCTGCAAGTTCTACCTGCAAGGCTACAGAGCCTTTATGAATGACAACACCATGCACAGGTCAGTTTGTGCATCCGTCAGCATGTGTTGGTTCGTTGAGGGTGTCTATTGGTATGTTGCTTTACTCTCAATCCCTTTACATGGTTGTTCTACTGTCTGTCTGTGCAGAGGGATGACAGAAGGCATCACCCTGCTGATCCTCGCTGTCCAGACGGGCCTCATCGAGCTTCAAGTCATCCACCGAGCCTTCCTCCTCTCCATCATCCTCTTCATCGTTGTTGCTTCTATCCTGCAGTCCATGCTGGAGATAGCTGACCCCATAGTCCTGGCCCTGGGAGCATCGAGAGACAAGTAAATACATTCAGCTTACATCTCTTTTTTTTTTAAATTATTTTTCATCACCGATTTTATAATCCTCAATCTCCCACCTCCGTCTGTCCTTTAGGAGTTTGTGGAAACACTTCAGAGCGGTGTCTCTGTGTCTCTTCCTGCTGATCTTTCCAGCCTACATGGCCTATATGATCTGTCAGTTCTTCCACATGGACTTCTGGCTACTCATCATCATCTCCTCCTCCATCCTCACATCACTGCAGGTAACACACAAGCAGACACACACACAAACACACTGTTAGAACATCACATTGCTATAGATGTAGTTGATTTGTCTCAATTTGTAGACAGAGCATAATATAAGTCCTGTCTCTAAAGTTCACCTGTTTTACCCACTTTTACCTGTTGATGATGAAGCATCTGTGATGGATTCTTGAAGACGCTCTCTTACGTCGCCCTCAGGTACTCGGCACTCTGCTGATCTACATTCTCTTCATGGTGGAGGAGTTTCAAAAGGCTCCAGTCGAGAACATGGATGAAGTCATCTACTGCGTCAACGGGACGTACCGCTTGCTGGAGTTCCTGGTGAGTGGACACGCATGAACACACGATATAGAGTGACACGAGGGAGCACAAATGAGAAAGCAGCATGTGACAAAGGCGGTTTCTTTGTTGACGCGCAATATTGCTTAGATGGCATTGACGTGTGTTTACCTCCCTTGCCAGGTCGCGGTGTGTGTGGTGTGCTACGGCGTGTCAGAGACGGTGTTCGGGGAGTGGAGTGTGATGGGCAGCACCATCATCCTGGTCCACTCGTATTATAACGTGTGGCTCAGAGCCCAGCTGGGTTGGCAGAGCTTCCTTCTCAGGAGAGATGCTGTGAACAAGATCAAAAGCCTCCCCACGGCCAGCAACACACAGCTGGAACAGTACAACGACATCTGTGCTATCTGCTACCAGGTAGGAACTGGCTTCGTGTGTTTGTGGTTTATCTTAATAGAGTGCATGGCCAGGAATACATTCAAGGCTTCAAGTTAAAGCTTGGCTAATGAAATGTCAAAGGAAACATAACGATGTTTATGTGCTCATCCCTTCCAGGACATGAACAACGCTGTGATCACTCCGTGCAGTCATTTCTTCCATGCTGGCTGTCTGAAGAAATGGCTTTATGTCCAGGAGACGTGCCCCCTCTGCCACTCGCAACTAAAGAGCCAATCGCCAACCACCAACCAAGACGCCCCGGCAGCCAATCAGAGCCCCGCAGGGCAAGAAGACGTAGCCGCGGTGGATAAGAAGCCGAAAGATGGCGCGAAGAGGGAGGGAACAGCGGCGCAGGAGGGAGGTAATGGACCTGCCACGTCAGCTGGAGAAAGCTCCTCCTCTGGTGGGCCCTCTAGTCCCCAGCACCTGGCCCAGACTCCATCATCCGCTTCCTCGTCCCCTTCCCCACTTGTGACTGAATCTCAGAAGCAGTCGCTCACGGATCAGCCTTCTTTGTCTTCCACCTGTTCCTCTGCCACAACGGACATGCTCTCCTCTCCTCCATCTCTCTCCCACTCCTCCCCCTCACAGCCGGTGGTCCAGGCAGACATGACCCCGGCTCGACCCGAGCCCGCCCCTCAACTAAGCCGATGCTTCTTATTCGACAGCGAGGAGTCACCTGCTGGTCCATCATGGCAGCTTGAGCAGCCCACCTCGCCTCCTCCATGCAGCCTCTGAGCCTCATTGTAACACACACACCACATACGTGCATGCACATATAAACACACAATCTAAATACTCTATCTGCTAATATTCTGCCTATATTCTACTTATCCAGCGGTTGGCTATCCCATCATGTCAGAAAATTCAACTCGTAAAAACCAAAACAATCTCTCAACAGACATTCATCGCTCAACAGTAAGACAGGCGATTGTCTTGGACCAGTGCATTTAAAAATGTGTTTAACTTTCATGCCAGCAATGATTTCATTCTCCATTCAACACAAGAACAGCAACGCAGTGATCTCATTGGAAAACTAATTGGTAGGTCGACATCATGTCCACGAAATGTGAAATCCTGAATGAAACTAAAGGACCACATCAGACATTTAGACCGATGATGACATTTCTAAAAGTCCTGCTTATGTCCCTCTCATTTCATGTGATGGTTGCTCCCATCATGCCTTTTTGTTTGTGCAGCGTCGCTCTCACTGCTGTACTTGTCTTAGTGTTTGGGTTTTGTCTGTAGTCCTGTACGTGCCATGATCTAACGAGGAGCGGGTCGGAGGTCTGGAGAGTCCCGGTGGGCCAGCGACGGCTGATGGTCGTTTCATGAAGTTACAGATTTCTGACTTTTTGTTTTCGGTTTCCACTGTTGGATGACAGTCGCTCTGTGTATTGGTGGACACACTGAGCGTTAGCAGAGACTGAATGTTGCTTCTTGAGGCCGTCACGTAACCTGAAGCCTGGCGCTAAGCAGAGGATACATGGTGGGGGTCTACTTAAGTGTGTGAACAAATCAAAGGGTTCACATGGGAGAACTAATTCATTTCTCGATTATATGTCTTCAATATTTGATTCAAACTTGTTTGGCTGGTCCCAGCAAAAAAAAAAAAAAAAACAGTTCTACTCCTCATCGCCAAACTTTTGTATTACTGTTAAAGAGATGCTATTTTTAAGATCATTTAATACGTTATGCTTTATTGGACAGCCCTGCACTGCAGACGGACTGAGAATACAGGAGAGAAAGACGGAGGAGGGAGATAACAGAGGCCGCAGTTTGTATTTGAACCTTTCAGCATTGGGAGAATTAGCCCACAAACTATTGAGTCGTCTGCTTTACTTTACATTCATGGTACTCGCCCGCACTCACCTTGCTGAGCTCGGCTGATTCACAAACGCATTTAACCAGTCCACACTCAAGTTTCCCAACGAGCCAGCGATGGTTGAGACTCATTCTCATCATCATCGCAGGAGCCAATCACCTCGCTCCAGCCATTTTTTTTATTGATTATAAACGAATCACATCGAAGCACCTTGACCATCACTATCCTCCTGCTGCTCAGTCACTTCACTCCATGAAATGTTACCACCAGCAGATTGAGTCACTTGATAGTAGAGCTTTTTGTTTAGGTTTTTTCCACATGTTAGCACACTAGTTCTGTCGACTCCTTTGCTCAGCTAATGAAGCCGGACCGGGAGCAGTGTGTGTGTTGAAGAGTTTATTGAAAACTAAAACTTGAGAATGCCGAGTCCTGATGCACGCTTATATGTAGAGCTTGCACGCTGCCACTATAACCACAGCATTCATTTGTTTTGTTTTTCGCCAATGTGCTCTATCCTTGCTACCAATTTTATTTTTCTTGGGAGGAAAGGGGGGGGGGGGGTTGTCTTTGCACTAATGTCATTTATACTAGCAACGCTCCACAGCTGTTCTGTGGCTGTGAGCAACCAAATACCCACTGATGTGCATTTGTGTACGAGGAAACAGCCCAATCTGTTTGTGTGTAATGTGTGTGTGTGTGTGTGTGTGTGTGTGTGTGTATATATGTATATCTATGTATGTGTATATATGTATATATACACATACATACATACACACATATGTATATATGTTTCTCTGTATGGCATCTATATTAAACCAGAGGAGTGTTGATATATGAATAAGATCGGGGCTTGACTCCTCCAAAGCTTCCCGAGTGGTTCGGTGTTCTTTGTTACTTTACATGCCTGTGAACAAAGAGGAACTTCTCTCTAAGAAGCTCTCGGAGAACCCAAGCCCTCCTGATCTGAGACCAGCCAGTGTTACTGCGTCTCCGGTCTGTATGACGCGTCCTCGAGCTGGTGTGATCGCTCCGGTGCCCTCTGTTAGGAGTGGGATCAGCAACGGCGCAGACGGACAGGAGACGCACTAGTTAACCCTCAAAGTATTACTTACTACCACTATTACTAAAGGTCTTATTACTATGAATGACTTACTTGTTGACGTTTGGAAAGCGTTGGCCGCAGGGCAGAGAATGAATACATAATCAATGTAGGATCGAACCCGGCCAACGCTGTTTAACTGCGTTTCTTTTTTTAAGATATGAAATGTAGAGTTTGATGTATTTTGCACATGTTCCTCTGAAAGGTGAACATAAGGACTTTCTGTATTCTTGAACGAGTCGTTGTCATTTTCTTATCAGCGCCATTGGCGACCGTATGGGACTTTTGCATTGCGGTGTTAATCGGGAAATAACTGGCAGAGAAGCCTGTTCAGCTGTTGATTCCAGACGTGGATGCAGCGGTTGCCGTCACTCCCCAGGCAATGACCTGTGACATATCTTTTAATACTGTCGAGGACAGTTTAACATGTTACATATTTTCAAACTAAAGAATTTCAGTCTTTAAAATGCATTATTTGCATTACAAGGCATTGACTTAAAGTAACATTATAAAAACAAGCCAATATGACCTAAATGTCCCGATATTTCTTACACTGTAACGGTTAATGTATATTCATTTAAAATTGCCTCCATTGAGTTTGAGTAACCAGGAGGAACAAAAAAATCCCTGTAGTCGATATGAAAGAAGTCAATCCCTCATCTGAAACTGTGTTCGTTGATCATGTTTAGGGCTGCTCTGACCGAGATGCCCGCCAGAGATTTGTTCATTTTTCTTCTTACTTCTTTTGTCTTAATTCATTTTTTCCACGCTCACATTTAGGACCTGCTCTGTAAGACTCTGAATGCCAGGTGTATTCTGTTAGAACACTCCACGGGTGTTTTTTATGCCTGGCATTGCCTTGGTTATTTTACAAAAATTGAATGTCAGAAATAAAATGAACCATCCACTTTGGATTCAGCCTTTATTTCATTTGGAGTTTACAATGTATTGTGTAACTGCATGAACATGCACTTTTGTCGACATGTGTGACATGGTAATCAGTACTAGTATTATTACTATTGTATATTAGTATTATATACAAGGTAAAATGACATGCAGTTCATCAAATATGGATCATGTTTAAAAAGGTGATAGCATTTTAACAGGAAGGAGATCTTAGTGATGTCGTTCATATTTACAGAGGTATAAAAAAAAATGGAGTAACATTTCACCATGCATGTATTTTGTATTAGGAATAATTTGTTCTAGTGGGTACATCCCAAGTCTCTTAATTGTAATTACCTCGCTTCCTCTCTCGCATGGTTTCCTCCATGCATTCCTGTTGGGAGGGACTAAGACGCAAGGAAAGGACCCAAGTGAAGGAAACGGGGATGCAATTAAGAGACTTGGGATGTACCAGGTTCGTTCTGGTGGCGCATCAGTGCGCGTGTAGTAGGATGTGTCACACACATGATGGCGCTGTTGTCTCGTTTTTAGACTGAGTGTGAAGCGATACAGAAGCCAACCACCGCCGGTGAGAGACACACACACGCGCGCGCACACACACACACACACACACATCGAGGAGTAGGGGACTCACTGTGTACAACCGTGAGTTTGTAGTGGTTTTATATCGTGTTTCTCTTTAATCTGCCATGTTGTTCCTGCTCTTCAAGGGGCTACTGCTGCGCGCGTGCATGTTTCTGTATTAATAGGTTCCTTAATTATGCTTTCTTCTTCTTATTTACTGTGTTTTCATCTCGCGTTTGACATCTCCAATATTAAAACGTTAATATTAATGTAGATTAAAGGATATCTATGGTGCTCAATTGAGCTTCAAAGTGTCCCTTTTATACTAATGGTATTTGTTAAGTTGAGCATTAATATCTTCCCTTATTAGCTGATACACATCCTGTAAAATCACACACCTCAGTCTGACCTGATGGGACTTAAATTAACAAATATTTCAGGGTGTCAATACATCGATAACTTCCCTTCCTGACAGTTTAGCAGACAGTTTGTTTTGAGTCATTCTAATATTCCATGCTTTTATCCATTTTTTAAAATTTCATTCGATTTTAAGCATTTGCATTTGACACATCATTTCCCTGCCCATGAGAGCTGACATGCAGAGATTAATATATATATATATATATATATATATATATATATATATATATATATATATATATATATATATTCATTAAACTGATACAAATGCTTTCAGCCCACTCCCATCGATCCAAACACCAGAGCCTCTTAACACTCCTCCGTTCACATATATTGGGTTCCTCAGCTGAGCCCGCTTCAGTCCTATGCGGCTGATCCTCTGCCTCTCTTCCTTTTATACGCAGGAAACTGGAGCATAAAAGACTCGTATTCTCCATAATCAAGGTCAAGAGCGTTTTTCAATAACCTTTGGGAATTAAACCCTGGATCTGCGCCAGCTCGCCCTGCCAATCATTTCCACAGCCGGCTGAATAATACAAAAGTGTTTTGACCTTTTGCACCTCGACGGATCAATACGCTGGAGCATTATTTGTATTAAAAGAGATCACGGAATTATCTATTAATATTTGTGTTTTGGTTTGGATTCCCTCTCGGCGGCGTGATAAATAGTTTCAAATAACAGATGTCGCTGGAGGGAGAGACAAAGCGGAGGAAAATCTGGTAGCAATTATCCTCAATTATGTTCATTGTTATTTTGAGCTAATTATTGTTATTGTCACTTTTGTTTGCGAGTCTTGCGGCGCCTGCCTGCAATAAGCAGGCCCGGGGAAGACAATGGGGAGCAGGGATATGTTGTGGCGATGAAATATGGCTTTTATAATTGAGCCTGCAGTTGTTCTAAATACAACTTAGATCTAAATGTACAGGCGGAGGTTCCGTATCACATTTACCAAATGCAGCTATTGACTCTAATAACGACCGTTTGATACACAATTCAAAAGACATCAATTGTTTTTCAATTGCAGTTTTTTAAAGCAGTAAACCCGAACACTGTCACCCAGAATCAATGTTTAGTATTGTATGCTATATTTATGAATATAATATTAGAAATAAGAAAATGATATTCCCACGCCCTCAATCAAATACTGCAAAATTCAGAAGTCTCTTCTTTTGTTGTGTTACCTTATTTAATATTTCATGATACTCGGTGTCTCTTGCAAACTAACTGTTTGAGTGAATGAAGTCGTGATTGTTCTGCAGACAACAACAAAAAAGTGTCCACCCTGCTGAAGTGCCACTGAGCAATTTATTGCTTACTCCAGCATGGTGAGCGCCAGTCTGCAGCCGACTGCTCTGCATGGAGATACAAAGAAACTTTCCCGGTCGATTGTCAGTGTTGTGGTGCGCACAATAATTCATCTCCACATTTACAGAGAAGAGACGGGAAAAAAATCCCTTTACCGGATAGAGGAGGAGAGGAGGAGAGGAGCTCCGTGGCCGCTGCATGGGGCGGACCTGACTCCAGCTCTCGCCTTTGTTTGGGGGCGTCTCCTCTCCTCCTCTCCCCTCCTCTCCTCTCCTCCCGTCCTGTCCCCTCCCCTCTTCCCCTTCCCATCTCTCTCTCTCTCTCTCTCTCTCTCTCTCTCTCCCCGGGGCGGGAGAAGCCCGTGTTTGGTTCTCAGAGAGAGAGAGAGAGAGTCCTTTGGGAAAGAGTCACAAAGCGATTTGCTCAGAGAGGGAGCGGAGAGGCGAGAGCTCGGCAGTCATCCGCAGGAAGCAGTGCTGCTCTGGACACCACCGACCGACCCTCCCCAACACGTCCCGGACTGCTGGGCTGAGGGAGAAGAAGAGAACGCAAAGTGCGTAAAAGAGGAAGAAATAAGGGTCACATAGTGATGACACCTAATCTGGGTGCCAGTGATCTCTCTTTTTCTGTCTGACAGCTCGAACTGTGGATCTCAAAGCAGATGCAGGAGTGACTTTTTAAACACCTTTCCCACCGGGCTCCGTTCTTCTGGTGTTTCACACACGTGTTTGGACTTTTTCTTTTTTGGAGCCCGCTATTCCGTTTGTAGCACTCACTTTCTGCACGAGGACATAGAATTACAGGAATAATCGGTCAACTGCGTGGACTTCTGGCGAAGTGCGCGCGAGCGGCAGCCTGCGAGCGAAGAGCGCAACCACGTTGCTCCTCTTGAGTCAGAGCGAAGGAGCGACGGGAGAGCAAGTGCGCAGCCGGCCGGCGGAGAGAGACCGAGAACCAGCGGGGCAGGAATCGAGCTACGGCGGCTTGTCCATGTTTGGGATCCAGGAGAGCATCCAGCGCAGCGGCAGCAGCCTGAAGGAGGAGCCGCTGGGAGGCATGAACTCTGTCCGGAGCTGGATGCAGGGGGGCGGCGTGCTGGACGCCAACACGGCCGCCCAAAGGTGAGCTCTATCCCGGGTGGAGGGGACGTGCCTGCTCATACACCGACACAACGTGACTTTTTTTTTCCTTCTGTCTGGACCCTGCAGCCGTCCGTGCAGGACACGAGGCTGTGTTGATCCAGAGGAAGATATTTGGATTTAACGTGTTTCTAGGATCATTTGGGAAATTTAAGATTATTTTTGCAGTATATAAAAACCCCAAACACATTGAATGCCCTGTTTAATTTGAAGACAACGCACTAAACAGTTACTGGCAACATGTGTTTCTGCTACAGATTTGTATGCTCGTGCCTTCTGTCCATGAGGTTT
This sequence comes from Melanostigma gelatinosum, assembly GCF_949748355.1. Classification (NCBI taxonomy): domain Eukaryota; kingdom Metazoa; phylum Chordata; class Actinopteri; order Perciformes; family Zoarcidae; genus Melanostigma; species Melanostigma gelatinosum. Next base: position 13,016,088 of record NC_136647.1, on the reverse strand, counting down.
AATGAGCATGAAGGCAAAGGTACGGATGAATAATTCTAGATGAATGGGGTTTAAAATGATGAGAAAAAAACAATAACTGTCCATCTTCACTCTTTTCTAAACACACTCATGGTTACATTCAAGGGGAACATTGTTCTCTATTTCAGAGAAGGATCAATCATGACCTCCTGTCTTCGGTTCAAAACAGCCTCCAATATTCGTGGAGTTTTGTTTTTTCATAAAATTGCCTTTCATGATCAACAAAGATCAGCCTTATTGTCAAATCAAGAAGAAAAAAAAATGTACTCACTGCATATAGATCTTCATTTTTCTCTACCTTTACAAAGTCAAGACGTTATAGCATCTAACAGCGACTCATCCCCGCATGTGTGTCCGCAGTGGAGTGGGTCTGGCCCGGGCTCACTTTGAGAAGCAGCCGCCCTCAAACCTGCGCAAGTCCAACTTCTTCCACTTCGTCCTGGCTCTGTACGACCGGCAGGGTCAGCCGGTGGAGATCGAGAGGACCAACTTCGTGGGTTTCATTGAGAAAGACAAGGTCGGTGCAGAGTATTCCGCTTATTTCTATTTTTAAATATTCTGAAAGATACTTTAACATCGATTTTCTAAAGGCCTGATTATTTCGTTGTGCTGTTTGATATTACTGATACATTTTTTAACGTCACATTTACATATTGAGGCTTCCGTAACTCATCAACAAATTATTTGCTGTCTTTATGATGCATTATTATTATTATCATTATTATTATTGTTATTATTTGTAATATTCAGGATAAAATTGGACACAGATGAAACACAATACACATTCTAGAACTCACAAACGTATTTCGATCTATTTGTGATATTTGACAAACAGGGAAAAAAAAATGTTGACATTTGAATTTATTTTAATTTACGGATTGAACACAACCACTTGCTCTATAAACAACGGCGGGCCGCCCGGTCTCCTCATCAATTATGACACCGTTTAAATTAGCTGAACGGCAGTGGGAGAATTCAGTGCCGGGTTTATTTGCCCTCCAAACATAACCGATAATTACAGAGGAATTAAAAAGCCACAATAACCCCATGATTACACGTGGGGAGATTACAGGGCTGCCCTGCTTTAATATGTCCGCTGTGAACATAAATCACACCTTCATTTAACGCATGACCGGTGCAAATAATTCAACAACGTGGAAGTACACTTCACGGGCTTGCATGTTCAGAGATATGCCTTTTTATTTGAATTCCCCCTAAAAAATTCAATCAACACAATGTTTGTTGTGTCTGTGTGTGTTAAGGAGATTAGCGGAGAGAAGACAAATAACGGGATTCATTACCGGCTGCAGCTTCTTTACAGTAACGGTGAGTGCAACACACACACACACACATATAAAGTTATTAACAATATCAGACCAAATCCGCTTGATTGCCTACTGCAACATAATACACAAAATGTACACAGGAAGCAGCTGACTTTTTCGATTTAATATGGAAAAATGTGCAGCAGAGGGCTAACAGGCAGAATTTGTTTGTCTCAGAAACTGCAGTGTATTGTTTCACAATTGTGTAATTTGATCAATATCTGGATAAATGACACAATTTCAGAGCAGCCGTGGTGGGTGATTTATGCCAGCTTTATGGCTTCATCACTGTCACTGGCCCTACATGAGTTTGTCCAGTCTGAAGGGGGCTGTTTGACAGTTGCATGTTGTTGTGGTGGAAGCTGTGGATTGTGGTATTGAGGCCTATCAGCTCAGTCTGCAGCTGGGAGGGAAACGACACCCAGCCTCCTCTGAGAGTAAGACATGTGCATTACAGCTACTATTTGTGAATTATTGATTTTAATTTCATTTGCATGTGGAAATGGACGTTGCAAGTAATATACAAACCATTTATTCAGTGATATTGGCTGTAAGGTATGGACATTGAACACCACTGTAGGAACCATGAATTGGCGTGTAAGGGGCTGGGTGATTGAATCACAGTTGTTTGGAAAAGAGTGTTTTGGTCTATAGATATCCTATAGATGGATCTTATGTTGTCCAAACTGCAAAGGCCTTTGAGTCAAATGTGATTTGGAAATATCCAAAATTGACGAGACGCAGTATAGAAAAAAACCACAGCTGTTAAGAAACATTTATTTTCAAAATGTGACATAAAACACACATACACAAGCTCCAGGTGTTCCCCAACTTAAAACCCATTCAAATTAAACTCTGTCAGGTTGCATGTGTGAGCAGTTCAACTAAATATGATTTTTCCCTCAATTCATTTTTCTAAATTATGAAATAAAAATAATTATCAAGATTAGTAAAAAGTCAAAAAAAATAATGAAACATGGAATTTTGTGTTGGAAATATGTTTTTAATCTTCTTGCGACCCTTATAGATGGGGAGCTGCTTGTTGCGTAAGGCAGGAGTCTATCATTTGGCATATTGTCTGATGCAGTGTTGTATGTTGTTCTGCTTGTCAAATTCTCATTTGTGATTTTCAAATTTTTTTCCCCAACAGGCATCAGAACAGAGCAGGACTTTTATGTTCGACTCATAGACTCCATGACCAAACAGGTAAACACATGTTTTAACACACACACACACACACACACACTCTCTTTTGCTCATTCACCGAGGTCTCCTGTTACCTCTCCGACAATGAGCTGCTCCGTTGATCCGCCTGTACTCCGCCGCCCTCCTCTATCTGCATGTACTTGCACACACAAAAACGCGTGTTTATGTGTGTGTGTGTGAGAATCTGTGGGTGGGTGTTTCCACAGCGTATGTGGGTGGGGGGGCACACACACACACACACGACATGGCTCCAGGCGTTTTTTGCCTGTACTTCTCTCGCTGTGATTAGAGCGAGGAGGCAGCGAGTGGGTGTTGAGAAACGGGCGTAATTCTGCTGCTCACAGTAGGAAGTGGAAAGATATAACAGCACCTTTGGGATTTGGTTTGCCGAGTAGCAAGCATTTTCTGATACGATCCAATTTTTCTCTTAATGTTTGTGTTTTTGTTTGAGCGTATACCTTCATGAGAGAGAGAGAGAGAGTGAACCACTCATAGAAGACATACAGTTGGAGTGTTTGTTCTCAATGTTCCTCAGGTAAACAGTTAGAATGAGGAATGATTTGTTGTTGTTGTTATTGTTTTTGTTTGTGATGCTGTGTGTGCACGCTTGTACATCGATCTTTGTCAGAACCAATTTGAGTTTTAGACCTTGAGAGTGAGGACATTTTTGGACAGAGCTCCAAAGGCCTGTGTGAGTTTTATGCACTATGTCAATGAGTGCCCTCAGAATTTAAGTCGTGTGTGTGGTATGAGGAGCCAAGAAGTCATGCTACGCACTGAGCACTTGCTAATTTGACTGCAGGCTCTGATAGTCTCACATTGCTACCACGCTGCAACACATACTGTGTGTGTTTGTGTGCGTGTGTCTGGCAGGCCTAAGAGACCACACTGTTCCCTAATAACAATGTTAAGCTTCAGCTTGGTGCGTTGAGCCAGCTACACACACACACACACACACACACACACACACACACACACACACACACACACACACACACACACACACACACACACACACACACACACACACACACACACACACACACACACACACTCAGTAGGCCCTTGCGGTGGAAGTCCAGAGAAGAATGAGTGGGAGTTTTGACCTCTGAAACACACACACAAATACAGCATGCTCGGCGTTGTCTGAAAGATGAAACGGCTGATTTTATTTCATTTTTTTAGCCTATATAAAGAGATTTTGAAATTTGAAAAGGAAAAGTAATTTCTCCTCGAGACGCTGACGCAGCCAGGTGTGTGCTGCAGCTGTGGGCGTCTGCAGGCTTTTGTGTGTGTGTGTGTGTGTGTGTGTGTGTGTGAGAGAGAGAGAGTGTGTGTGTCCGTGTGCTTGTGGAGGTTTTATATATGAGTGAGAGGGAGAGATGAACAAATGGGAAACAGCTCAGGTATTTAGTGCTGTATCTATATATGTGTTTAGGCACTTCGGCAAAACTGCACATGGAGCAATAAAGCATGCTCACAAGTGTGTGTGTGTGTGTATGTGTGTGTGTGTGTGTGTGTGTGATTCCCGGCGGTAGAGGAATGGAACATTAACAGGTGGTCAAACCAAAACAGCCGTGTGGTTGGCTTAGTTGGTGAGTGATGTCATGGCCACTGCCTCTCTAACCACACACACACACACACACACACTGTCTGTAGTCTATCTTATATTACTCTACCGTGAAAGACACTGTGATCTAAAACAAAAAACACAAGTATAGTTCCACCAAAATTCAAATCCCAACTGGATTCTTCCATCATTACCCAACAACCAAGCTATTACTGTTTTCAGAATATCTGCTGAAGGTTTATTTTGGAGTCAAACAGGCCTGGGGATATCTGAGGAGAAACCCGAACGTCCTCTTCTGATCCAGAAGTTAGAAAACCTGCAAATCACATTGAGATCTGTCGTCATGCAAGTTACTAAAAGTACGAGAATGGACGGGTCAGTTTTCCTATGTTTGGTTGCAGCAATAGCATTTACCTACTTCAAAAAAATAATAATAATCCCCCCCCCCAAAAAAAGAGAGGTTGGAGGTGTATGGATAGTGAATTCCAGGTACACATTATGTTAAAACGTAAACTTAAACTTAGTGCAACATCAGCCTGCAGCAGAGTTTGACTCTCTGTATTTTATTGAAGTCATCAATTACTCATGGGTTTATTTAGTATGGTCAGATGGGACCTTTACAGTGGAGACTTTGTAGCTTTGGTTGTTAATCGGTTCTTCATTGAACAGTGTTGAGTGTACTGGGTACCACTGCTCATATCCTGGATTCTGTTTATGTCACAGTTCTGATTGTGATTCTTCTGCCAGTAAAGTAAACCCTTCCCCAACGTTTGGCACTCATTTCTGTTACCCTGCTCTTTCTGCCTGTCTACCTGCTGCGTGTGAGGGCCAGCACTGATTCTGTTAAATGGAGGAGGAGAGCACCTCCTAGTCTTCAGAAGCAGAGCGTGGAGCGCCGGTTGATCTCGACTCTGTCCCGGAGAATAAAGCGTCTGTCACTGCGGCCCCGTCGGATCACTAGCTCGCGAGTCGACCTGACACTAACGCAGGAGGAAGTGTGTTCCCCTGCTTAGCGGCTCCTTGTTTACACGCCGCGCATGTCACGCTACTTCAAAGGTGGAGGAGAGAGCGGCAGAGATGCTGTGTGAAAGGCCTGGTGAGGCGGAGAGAGGGAGGAGGCAGAGGAGGGAAAAAGGCAGATGAAAGGCAAGAGCGGAGCGAGGTGACAGTGTGATGAAGACACACATGGGCTGGGATGGTTGGAGAAGTTATGGTAAAAGGAAGTTACACAGGTACGCAAGAGCCTGCCACAGACGGTGGATTCAATGTTCTCTTTAAATTATTCTGTGTTGTTTTGCTCCTGATTAGAGCTGCGAACAGGGCAGACCGAGTGGTACTAGAAACCTCAGATGTCAGTTTTAATGTCTGGGTTTTGTTTTTTTATACCTAGTATCAATATGGTTCATGTGATAATTCCTCAATATTGGCTTTATTTTTTTTATTTTTTACAGTCAATGTCTCTTGCAGAGGCAAAAAAAAAAACACGAGGTATAAAGGGATTTATCTTCTGTGATTTTGAAGGAAAGCTCAGTGACATCAGACCTGATTCTGTTCATAAAGATAAATGCGTGAGAGTGAGAGTGTGAGAGAGAGAGAGAGAGAGAGAACAAAAGAGCAAAAGTGCATAAAAGAAAGGAGTTGATAGAGGTTGAGATGGCACTGATGCATGTTGGTCCAGACGAAGCTGCCTGGCCCACTCTTTTCCCATGGCACAATGAGCGGGTCTAATCATAGACAGAACTATGGCTTATAAAGTACATTTATTCTTCAGATTATGTCTGTTCTATCGTTCCCCACCGTTCACACGCTCACATGTGCTTTCATTAAGCCATAATCAAAGGGGAATTATTACTGTTCAATTTTTGATGGAGAGGGATTAAAGAAATCAGAAGTCTGTTGGATCAACATCAGTGGTGTGTTTAGCGGAGCGTCTTCGCTTCAGCCTCGATCGGTTGAAGTGTTTTCAGAATGGATACCAGTTTATTTTGCTCTCTGGATTGAGGAGCTACAGCTTCTTTTGGAGAACTTTTATAAATGTTAGCTTAGCAGCAGCTCTGTCTCAGACAGAGACACAGCCCATGCCTGCATTGACTGTACAGTCCTGGACCACCAGGATTGTAACTGGTAGGGGCCCCGGGCCCTGAAACGAATCGGGGCTCCAATTCCAGAAAAACACAGAGGGTCCAGGACTAGCTGTTAGTGTGAAACGCTTTAGGCTACAACAATATTGTAATGGGGCCCTGAGACTTTACAGCCACTGTCACGGCCCGCTGTTAATGCCGCAAAGCTCCATGCAAGTTTCTGAGGACCATGTTCTGTTGTAGTTTCTACAAATGAGGGGCTCAGTCTACATCTCGGCTCACGCTGGGGCCCCGTGTGGAACATGCTTGCCCCGGGGCCCCTGGTGGGACTCAGCTTAAACACAGGCAAGATGTTTTTGTAAGTTCGTCTTTTAAAGACTTCTACTTCTTCGCACAACTTTATCATCTGATTTTTACAAATGTCAAACTTCTCCACTGGAATGCAAAGATATATTGAGTCTTAACTGAGTCTCGCCATGTAATATATGGTACCACGGCGCCATATATTATCATTAGCGCATAAGCGTGCGAGCGATATTACCACCAACATATAAGCAGCTGATGTTACTGCGTGGTGGCATGTGTTGACGTTATAATGTGTAAAGCTCAAAACGAGCTCGGCGTGAGAAGTTCAGGAGATTTGTGATGAGTAAAGGGAGAGACAGAGAGGACCAGGAAACTCTCCTCGGACTCTAAAACATTAGAAGAAGAGCTGTGAATATACAGCTCCCACAGCATCAATTCATCACATGCACATGTAAACCATTACCACAGTGGTGTCTCAGTCAATATCAAACGTCTGAAGGATGATCAATGATTATTGATTTCAAATTTACAATGAGATATGTTCAGAGTGTGTGTATGCCAATTTAAATCGCCGACATTTTTGCATTGCGGTTTGCAGCGACGCATTTATTGATCAAATAAACAAGAGACAGTCACTTGTCCGATGACGAATGTTAAATGTTGACTGAATAATTGAACTGATTGTGGCCAAACACCTCAGGTGATCTCGATATAAGTACAGGGAACAACTAGCAGGACCTCTCAGACCAGAGTGAGTCAATGAAGTGATGCTTGTTAACTGCTATACTTTATAATAAATACTTTCTAATAGAGCCACGTGTAGAACGTATCAGTTTAGGACGTTGATTGTTGAGTCTGGGACTGTTGAAATGTAGAATTTGGGTCATCCCTGATCATCAGCACAAGTTGTTAAGCGTTCACTGTCCGCTACATGACCTTCATTTGAGACTCAAACGAGTGCTCAGTTGATGGCAGCAGGTAGTCTGAACCTTCAGCTGAAGACTATCAGAGAGGACCGTGAAAGTTCCTCACCGCTCCCTGAGAGAAGTGAGCCCGTCACTCGGTGAGACGTTGCTAGAGTTTGCAACGGCAGATCAAACAGACTGGAATAGACCAAAGACAGACGGGGCGCGTGTCTTGATTGATGGATAGCTTAGTGGTGTGTGACTTGTGCTTTCGCTTTATTCTGAGCTTTATGCAAGAAGCAGGAAGATTGTATAACGGAAGCAGCCGAAATGACTCACGAGGAGCAGAAACTATGGCCACTGCTCTGTGAATATACAGCTTAATAATGCTTAACATTAGACCTGAGCAGCATGAGAGCAGAGGAGATATCGTTCCTGTTGTGTTTTTGGATTTGCTAAAACGTGTGTGAACAAGGTGTGTGTGTGTGCAGAGACGATCGGTGTGTATTTGAGGTAGAGGTGTTACCACTGACATGTTCTTTGAGGTGATGTGGGAACTAACCTGTTACCCCGTTACCCACAACATCACCTGGTGAAAGAAAACATGGCGGATGAAGGCTACGCCGCAGCTACAGTGTGAAACGAATCGGACTCCTCCCGGTTTGTCATCGGCGTTGTGTTTTCCCACAGCACACAGCTGCACAATATAGTCACCTCCTCTCACCAGTTTGGTAGATGTAGAGCGCAGTGGTCTGAAAACATGCAAATATGTTTTCATGCATCCATGCACTGATGCAGACAATGACGGGCATCCTTCGGAGGGGCTGAATGCCAGCGCTTTGTTGCCTCAAGCTCGATTATAAACAAATGTTCCTTTTGAATTGTAATAATTATGATTTGAGGTTAGGTTTTATTTCAAAAGAAATTGAAGGATGTGTTTATTGATGTTTTATATTTTAGTTGTTGTCAACAAATTCCATGAAAACATCAAAACCAACAATGAATTGATCCGAACAAGAATTGTCTGTTTCGCAAAAGCACAACATTTGCTTATTCCTCTGTGTTATAGAGATCCAGTATTGTCTATTAAAACACATCAATGAGCCAAACTGCTGGTGACAAGTTCCTTCATTCGGATGAGCATGGGCAGTTTATTTTGAGTTAATCCCACGTAAAAACATTTGCCATTTCTATTCTCTCAGATCAGAGTTCAGAGTTAAAAAGTCCCAACAAATGCATCATTTACTCCTCTTTCAGTGGTTTGCTGTACAACATTTTAACAGAGGTGTCCCAGTGTAAAGCTGTTGTTAAAACACCTTCACAGTGACAACGACACAATACACACACTATCTTTCCCCCGACCTTAAACACCAAGACAGTTCTAATCATACAGCTTTGGATATCACACGTCAAGATTTCCTGTAAAATGGGACATTTTGAGTCAATCGTACAACACACACATTCTAAATCACCAAAATACTTATTTTTGTTACCACAGCTGAATTCTTCGTCTGCCATGATGAAATACGCACACAACAAGGGCTGTCCTCGACCAAAGAAGTTCTTAGTCCACTAACACTCATGAGATTCTGTCGACTAACAGATTCTCCACAAAAAATCACACAAAAACACCCCTTTAAATCTTGTGTTTTACAGACAAGTGCTCATGAATTTCCTGGAAATAAGTAATTCGGCATGAAAAAGCATACAAAATGAATATATGCCTGAAGGAATCGTCGTCTCCCAAGACCAAAACAGCCGAGGGGGCAGTACCACTTGAAACCAACAGCCTGTCGACGACTTGCTGGGTTGGAGCTCAGTGTTTGTTCAGTTTTTGCCGTCTGTGAGCTAACTCTGTGTTGTCTTCTCCTCTCTACATCTCTGTGTCTCTCTTAACAGGCAATCATCTATGAGGGCCAAGACAAGAACCCAGAGATGTGCAGAGTGCTGCTGACGCATGAGATCATGTGCAGGTGAGAAAGGGCGCATGAAATCTGTTTCCTCTTCCCGAATCGTCCTCCTCCTCTAAACCGTCTTCACACAGTCGTTCCAGGTCCGACTTCTTCCATCCTCTCTCCTCTCCGCTCCCCTCCTCTTTTTCTTCTGCGACATACTTTGTTCATCTGCAGAAAGTTGTCACCAGTCAACTCTCTGCGCTCCATACATTTCTTATTTTGTCACCCTCATTAACCCCCCCACACATACAAGCCCAGACGCGTGCATACACTTACACATGAAGCCATATCTGTTGAGGAAGATGAGTTTTAGCTATCGGAGTCGTTGCTTTAATTATAATCTGAAGATGAATTTCTTCGGAAGTAGGTTGGGAGGAAAGGGATCTATTTATGGAGGCATTTTACCAACCTATCTTATACAATAGAAAATGTGTGTGTGTGTGGATGCATGCGTGGTCTGTGTGTGTGTGTGTGTGTGTGTGTGTGTGTGTGTGTGTGTGTGTGTGTGTGTGTGTGTGACGCCTGGTTAATTAGGACACAGAGCAACTCATTTGTCAATCTGAACCCTCCTGTTGTTTCATGGCTAACAAATGGGCCTTCCTCCACAATCTGACTATAAAATATAGGCAGGGTCTCTCTCACACACACACATATGCATATATACAAAGCAGTATGCATATGCACGCTCCCTCCTGCGCACCACAGTTATAAAAATTCAAATTTAGCACATGAATTAAGTTGTTCTTATTCCCTGACCTTGTCACTGAACAACTTTAAGCGTAACAATATAAATTGGGGTTCATCTATATGCACGAGCAGGGATTTTAGCCGTGAAATCAGGCACACTAATATTTTATTCTACAGCGCACTGAATAATCGGCAGTCAGCTCAGCTGCACAGCTTTGTGGAAAAACCCTTTGGAAAACCTGATTTGATTTACAAGGAATTTATAAATAAATACAGATTTTATCGTAAGTTATTGTTGTTCATCATGTGGGGGGAAGCAGTGAATAAACTGTTCTGAATAACATGTACAGTATGAACTTGTACAGTGGAAGGGCCTCCAATATTCAAACCCGTCCTCTGGGGGAGCAGCAGTGCAGAAAGTAGGACTTCTGCAGCGAGTGTAAACACTTTCTCGTCTGCAGTAGCCGCTGAGGTCAAAGTTGCGGCCGTTGCCTCGTGTTCTCACATGCTGATTCTGCAGCAGGGGCCTCACACACAACATGCAACGTGAAACACACACACACACACACACAAAGAGCTCAGGGCGTCCATTAATCAGTGTGGCTCATTGTCATGGTGGTGCTATTAGCCATATGCTCCCAGCCAATCTGCCAACCCGCAGACCTGTGTCGCAAACCTGCTTGGAGCTCTGGCACGAATACGTGAAAGGTTTCACTGCGTCATGGACGATAGATGTTTTTATCCATGTGTTTGGGACAAAAGTTGGTTGAAATCCATCTCTTTGTACACAACAAAGTGTTGTCCCCTTTCCCACTGCGTCGCTGCAGTTTCTGCACCAGCTGCTTCCAGCTCTTTATTGAAAGCTACATGACGTTGACACGGAGTGAAAATGACATCTGCAAATGCCGTGTCAAAGATATTTAGTTTACACTGACACAAAACAGTACAAATACAAAAGCCCCGCGACCCTGAACAGGATAAGCGGTTTGGATAATGAATGAATGATACAAAACAGAGAAAAGCAGCAAATTCTCACATTTGAGAAGCTGGAACCTCTTCTACTGATCCACGAATTGATTAACTGACCAATTGTTTCAGTTAACTTACCTCAGCCAAAGTGCTTGCAGACATTTTTTACTTACATTTTCACATATAGAACCGCTGAAAATGGCATTTCCAAATCACTTTTGAGACTTGTGTGTGTGTGTGTGTGTGTGTGTGTGTGCAGAGAGGGGAGATGCAGGGGGAGAGAGCAGATGATTAGATCACCAGGATCCAGAGCAATAAGTGCTACATTACCCCCGTCCCACCCCTCGTTTTCCTCCCCACCCCAACTCCATTTATAACATCGTCCACTCCGCTCCCGTCTCCTCTTCCTCTACTGTCCTCCTTTAATCTCCCCATCTCATCTACCTCCTCCTCTCCTCACCCTCATCGCACCCTTTCCTCCTAGCCCTCCCCCTCCTCAGGCTTAGCGTTCCTCTTCTCCCGTGCTCCCCCATTCTCCCATTCCCCGCGTCTAACCCCTCGCTGGTGCTGGGGCCGTGTGCTGACCCAGTTCATAGAGCAGCAGAAAGGAACTGACAGAGGGAGCAGAAAGAGAGGCAGAGCGGCCGATAGGAGACAATGTGTGAGGTGTAACGTATCAGCCTCTTTCTTTCCACCTCTGCCATCTGTGACGGTGGGAAACCTGAGACGTTTCCCCTTCCTCTTCTTCCCACCCGAACCTCTCCCTTCCCCTTCTCCTCCCCTCGCTCTTACTCTCTTGTTTTAGCTTTCCCTCCCACGCTCATCCTTTCACTCTTCATCTTCGCTCCACTCCCCCTCCCTCCCCCCCCTCCGGCTTTATGCTTCCCCTCCTGCTTACACCTTTATTCATAATTGATGCACGCAAGAAAGCTTTGACAGACTAGCAGTACATATGTGTGAATTGTGGATCGCATGGCAGTTTTCTTTCTTTCTTTTTCTTTTTTAACATGTGTGTGTGTGTGTGTGTGTGTATCCCACCCTCTCCTCCTCTTCTGAGCCTCAGGCCTCTTCAATCCTCTCCACCCTCCACCTCCACCGTGTGTCAGTACAGTTAGGATGGAGTAGAAGTTGTCACACAGAGTTTTTGGTGGCAAGTCCTATCTCAAAATGAAGTTGAACAGCCTCCTTTAGGTTAGTCTTCAGGGGTTAAATACAGGATGATTTGCTCCAGATCCAAAAACAATAGATCCAGTTTCCAGGAGATTGTCCTGTTGGTCGTCTTATCCATGAGGCAGTGAGAACACAGACATCAACATGACCTCTGTCTGTTATTCACTGACCGTTATGTTTTAGACACGTCAATGCTTTGGTAAAAGTTTGGTTAGGATTAGGTACAAAGTCTTCTGGGTAAGGTTGAAGGAGAGATCATGCTTTGGGTTAATACAGATACTTTGTTAAGGCTAGGAAACAACAACGGTCGTGCTTAAAACAGACCAACGTTGACTGTTGTTGGGAAACTGGAAGCAAACAACAGACAGTGTTGAAGTCAGAAGTTTTGTCGACTCATTCGTCCACTCTGACCTTCTCTTTTGCTCCCGAAGGGAAAGATTTCATAATCATAGCCGCTGTAGGTGGTTTGTCACTTGAATGTTAAACGATGTCATTTTGGGGCACTTCTTGAAACGGCCGATTGTGTTGTTTTTCTCTGGAGGACAGTCTGACCGCACGAGCAACTCCTTGATTGCTGATTGGTCGGGGCATCTGGGCGACATGGCTATGGTGAATCTGGTGTTAAGTTTAGTCAGAGCTCAGTACAGACAAAGCACATGATATGCTGTAGCACTCCCATTTAAACGTCTAAATTTGAACTGCTGTGTAAAGTACTGTGTGTTCCTGTGTCGGACTTTTTCTCACTTTCTTTTCTCACTGTCTCTGCTGTCTTCTCTTCTCTTCTCGTAGCCGGTGCTGTGACAAGAAGAGCTGCGGAAACCGTAATGAGACACCCTCAGACCCTGTTATCATCGACAGGTACTGTCTCTCACTCCCGCACTATCTTTGTCTCTCCTACACACACACACACACACACACTCACATGCCGAATGATGGACCGTGTTGACCTGTTTGAATGGCGGCGTGTGGCGGGATGTTTGTATTTCGATGATCTGCTGTCACTTCCTGAAATAGACGCGCCTCAGATAGAATCAATGACTTCTGATGGAAGGAGGATTGAGACGTTTGAGATCGAATGCTATGCGTTTATGAGTCAAACAGCAGGACTCATCAGTGGTGGTGAGTTGCTGAAAGTAGCGGGAAGTAAAAGTCCCCACAAACACACACTTTATTTACAGGTGCACTTCAGTAATTTAGTCATTGACCTGTGCAGAGGGGACATCAGCTGCTCAGTTGCTACCTCATATCTGGCAGATTCGGGCACATGCACACACACTCACACTCACACACTCACGCACATCTTCAGACTTGAATGAACAAACAATGCTCAGACGTGTGTGTTTCCTCTCCACAATTCAAAATACAGAGCTGTTTACTCGCAGAAGCTGTCTGTCTGCCACTTTCTTTTCCTACCTGTCTGTCTGTCTGTTTTTTTTCTGCCTTCATGTCGAGGTGGAGGACTGAAGTTATCCCTCCTCCCCCTCCTCTTTTTGTCTCTGTCTCTTCTGCAACAGCACAGAAAAATGGGTCATGAGCAAAGAAAAAAGTGACAGAGAAAAACTGAAATGAGATCCAACCTCATTTTAATCTGATTTCTTCATGGCAGTTGTTTTAACCCTCTGTGAGCGGGTTCCTCTGCACGTACATGTCTATGTGTGTGTGTGTGTGTGTGTGTGTTTTAAAGATTAACACAGGGACTGGAGTGAGAGAGTGCTGATTCCTTTATGTAGGGCGCTTAAACTGTGACGATTGGTCGTCATAGTATCGCCAACCTCTTCCTACTTCGTCACTGGCTGCTACAAACTATACGTACCTGTCTATAGACGCTGTGGCCTAAAATTCACATCACGATAGAATTTTGAAGCACGAACAGCAGCAATTTATTTTCAGGTACTCTGGTTTCTTTTATAAAACTGTGGTACGGCAAATCCATGGCAAAATTGAAACCGTCCCAAACTCAATGTAACCGT